>NC_090937.1:240277018-240971855 GCF_040938575.1 Ambystoma mexicanum
CTGGGGGTAGATATTTGCCTTCGGCTGGGGCCTCCCTCTGGAACAGCCTTGCTGCCACTCTGAAACTTGCGGAGAACCATCTCTGATCTGGAAGCACCTCAAGACCTTCCTCTTTGCTTCTGCCTTCGCCCCTCCTCTCCCCTGTTGATCTACTCTCTCTCGGCACCGTGCACCTGGCTTACCCTCTGACTTTCAGGCCCAGGTACCTGCTCACCCTACCACCCACTCGCACTGCCTTCTGGCAATACCTTGCACCAGGGTCTTTATCTGTAACCACACAGCCCCCCCCCCCCACCCTTTTTTTTCCTGCACTTACCAGACACACCCTGTCTGTTGCCTTAAACCCAGCACTTGCCACTTGCTGGCTGCACTACCACTGTTTGTTGCTTTTTATTATTTATTTATTTATTATTTATATTTTTCCTTTGCTCAGCACTTTCCACTTCTCCCCCCTTCCATGCACTTTTCCCCTTTCCCTCTCCCATGCACTTGAGTGTTCTCTTCCTTTGACGCGCTCTGAAACACTTGTGTACGAGTGCAATAAAAATAAAATGTCAATATCAATATTGATACCGATAATGAGGAGATAGCTAATTTTAAAGGTGTTTTGAAACAAACAACCACTGGACGACCCTTAATCGTTTGAAATTCAATGCTCCAAAAACTACGCACTAATTCCCGTCTGGGTCGATGAGTTAATCTTTTATCGGATAGTACCTCAGAGTACTCATTTGACTCTATTTTTGGGGGCTCATCTTGCTCCATCAATAAAGGTCAGCAATTTGGGAGCGTTGTTGGACCCTTGGCTGTCTCGTAACTTTTAAATAAGCACGGTCTCCATGGCAGTCTTTTTACATTGACGTTGTCTTAAAAGACTATTGTCCTTTCAACATAAGGTTTAGTTAATGAATGCTTTCATTTCTACTCGGTTGGATACATTTAACGCTGTTATCTTTGGAATTTCTTGAAATTGCCCTGCATAGGCTGTCCACCTTGCTGCAGCCGTGTTGCTTTTTTTCTTTGGCTGCACGGAACATGCACATGTTACATTGGCTACTAGTAAAAAGACGCATACAATTTAAAGCTTTATGCTTGATGCATAAATCCTATTATTCTCACGCTCCTCTATTTGTGAGTAAACGATTTATGCATTATAAATCTAGGAGAACTGTTTGCATGTTATTCCATCTTTTTGTAAACCATTTAGAGTACAGAGGTCAATTTAAGACATTTCTGTTGCCCCATTAATCTTGTAGTCTCCTAGAAAGTATGGTTTTGCCATCTCCCACAGACTACTTTGCTAGTTGTTGTGATATACAAGTAATTGTACCATTCTATACCAAATCCAGCAGACTCTGGAGTAACTTTGGTGGGTAGCATGGTCAAACTAGGGGTTCACACTACCCTCAAGGTTTCTGAAGTCTGGAGCAAGCATCTACAATGGGTTTTGTAGACTCTACTCCTAACACCATCTTTCACAAAGCAAAGTGGTTCCCAAAAAAACCTGCAACATCAGAAATGTAGTCCAACAAGATGTCTCTGGGGTTCTTTACAAGATCAGCTGAGAAGTACAAAAAGTTACCTTAAACTAGAAAGTCTCTCACACATCCATGTCTTGTGTTTTGGAGTCACTCGCTGTCACTCACAGTCTCAGGGTAAAGTGCCTCTCTTGACTCTCCTGCTTTCTGGGCGGAAATAAAAATGCAGTAATCGATGTTTGGTGAGGTTAGTTAATCAATTCTTTAATAGTAGTACTGCAGATACACAAAGACAATAAGAACATAGCGGTTCTCATGCAGTCCTTGTGCTTGTCCGGCCTGCATATCGCTAGGTATTGGAAGATTATTGACATTGGCTAATAAAGTGCTAATAGGCACATTAATTTACATGTGGCATACCTCCTCCCCATAACATATGTTTTGTGGTGACCAGGGGCTCCTCGCCACACCACCCCTCTGACCTGCAGTTACCTGCCTCTTCAGGAGATTCCACCTCTTTTTAATATTTTTGTGGTACGGGGATACAGGTCCAGCTGTAATTTTGTCATGTTTACCTTGGCCCATAGCTGGAGACTTTTGTCAGGAGCAGTTTTGGGCCACCAGGTGGCGCACCAGTCTGGGTGCCTACATTACAACTGTCTATGCTAGTACAGTGATCCTCTGGTCTGTGAACTTGTGTTTACTCAGGCATCCATCACCTTCTTTCACTCCAGTGGGGTCCCTAGATTCCTAAGAGGTGGTCCTTTTCCCTGGATATATCTCTGTGTATGATTTTCAATGGATTGTACTGCTGGAATGGCTGCCTACTGGTGTGCTGTTTGCTGGATGTCCATTCTTCCTCTTCAAGTATCGTGATTTCTACATGCGGTCAGTCACTTCTGTTAATATCGGATGACGTGTCAATATGTTATCGCATCAGGTAATTACTGTTACCGCATGTGAGCAAATGGCCCTTGGAAACGTGCATCTGTTACTGGATGGGATTACACCAGAATAATTCTGAGTCCAAATAACCAGACAAACTCAAGAAGATGGCAAGTTGCTGTTTTATTAGCAATATTCTAAAACAGGGAGGTTACAACGACTATCAACTGACGTATGCTCATTTCTCCCCGATTTCTGCATGAAATACAATTATATACTTCTCTGTGCATCAGAATGACATCATGGTATTTGGCAGTAGTAAACAACCTATAAAGGGTTAGGATTGGGGAAGGGACACGTCTAGATATACAATCATACAAGTTTGTTATTGGTTGACTGATATCAGGTGGACAATTTATGACTACCTCTTCATGTGTGTAATTTAAGGAAAAATCAGCTACACAGTGTTTCATTGTTCAAGCTATAAGGTCCTTTGTTATATAGATTAATACAATTGGTTGGCACGTTTGTGCCATGTCTGAAACATTTGGTTCAATTAGCAACATGTAGGCCAAGACACAGGTGCAAGTAGATGGGACATGCAGCTGCCCTACCCCCCAATCAGCCCATCTCTCCTCACCCATGCCTTCTGCCATGAAATTCTCTTTGTACTTGGCCTTTCAGATTATTCTTGCCCTAGGAATGCAAGGAGAGTGAGGGCACTCGCTATCGTGTCTGGAACTCCAAGTTCAAGCCCTATTTTCATCCTTGACTCACATGACAAGAGGCCACAAGTCTGTTAATTCTGCAAGCTTTTAAAGTCTTAAATGAATTAAGACTTGGCATCCTCTGTCTTCTTTTTTGCACCTTAACATGACAGGATTCATCCTCTGCACACATGTTCCTCTTCAGCGTAGATAGCTGACCTCGACTTCTCAGTGCTTGACTTCAGGCCACACAGCCCCCAATGCAGCTCCAAGAACCTGATTTATTTAATCAGTTCTTCTGTAGGATCCACACATTGTCTTCATTCAGTAAATCAGGACTTTGTGCACACTTTCTTATGACATCATCAGTCCGTGTTCTTAGCTCTTTCTCATGTGCCTTCAGGGATCTCCTCCTGGAGGCTGTCATCAACTCAAGGGTACATTCGATACAGTCATCTCAATGGATACCGTCTTACAAATACATGCTGCGGTATTGGTACAATAGCTGTGTTAGACAGGGCATGGTCTAATGTCTCCAACACAGGGGAGGATGTGTACGTCTGCTCCTCTACATTTCCCCTTCTGGTCGAGTCCTTGACCACCTCCTCAAATGTTCTTGCTTCTTTGAATCCTTTCTTGAAGAAGGGTTTCTTTGGTATCCATATCTTCATCAACCCCCTCAGGGTGCCCGCATTTTTGAAGTGTTCGTCCACACTCCAGGTCATGTAATTGCATTCTCCCCTTGAGGTACAGAAGACCCAAAATCCCACATAATTCTTATGATCTCTTGGGTACAGGAATTTCGTTCCTTCAGGTGCCACAATACTTGCTTTTATGTGGTCTCTACTTTCAGTCTGCAAATTGTCTTCTGTTTCATCCTTCACATCGATCATGATTTTCATTCCCACTGCTTTATTTGCTGTTGTGTGGCATTGTCCAATTATTATCCTTATAACATAGAATCCAAACATTATCATCACTAGTATTGCTCCAAAGAACTTGAATACATTTGCCATCCAGTCTGGAATCCATGCAAACAGAAATGAGAACCAATCGTCATCTCCAATAGCCTCTGTCTCCTCCATTTACGTGTGCAGTTTTGTCAACATAGTTATGGCATCCGTCAGAGTCAGAGTTCCGTTCTCACCATCATGAGATACCATCATGAGATGGTATGAAATTACAGCAAGAATGCCCGACCTTGGTGCAAACACCTCCTTCCAATGCTGTAATCATATCAAGGACATACCTGTTCTGGAGGGTCATTAACCTTATGCCCTCAACTCTTCCTTTATGACGTTAAATCCTTTTATAGTGGCATTGATTGTCTGTAGCAGCTCCCATCTTGTGATCTGCAGCCATTTGGCATTTACCATTGCTTAGAGTCCAGGCATAAATATAGATGCGATTATCATAGCAACTTGAACTCATCAGGAATCTCATTTTAAGCTTGTATTGACTTGTATTGATTTGTATTGACTTAGATGAGAACTAATTCTCTCTCTTCATCTGCTGGAGTGCGAGTGACCTTCTCTTTCTCAGGTGCTCATCCAATTTTGGAAATCCATCGATATTCAGGTCGCTCCGGGGAATCACCAAGGCTGGAACATGGATAAGTACAATGTAACACACTCCTCCCCCTTTCCTGGGCAACTTCATATATGCTCTGGATCCACAAGCTGAATATCGATCCATTAGGACAGCAGTCCCTCTCCTCATTCCTGGGATATCAATTATTTTCTTGTACCCTTTATTCTCTCCAACTCTGACTTTAACTTTGCTTCTGAAGCACATAGTCACATTAGTCAATGGACTGCAGTCATTGGTCCTGATTCATCATCCACCCATGTCAGCAATTTATAATTCACGGCCCATGACTTTAGGCACACTTTGCTCACTTTCTGCACCTCTTGCACTGGTTCCTTCCTCAGTAGATGAGCACATTAAACATCATTTCATCTTCCCATCCTTTGGTCGTAATCACTCTTCCATAGATTAACAGCTGTGAACGTTCCCAGCATCCAGGCATTCCAGTCTTTTCAGTTTTGTCAGTGCAATTCATCCTCTTAATTTCTTCAATAATCACTTTGTCTTGTCCATCAGAAGGATACACAAGCATCTTGTCTGTCCATCCAGGCTCCTTTTCCTTTTACTTTGTCTTGATATGATCATCCTGGAATGGGAATGTCTGTCTTAATCGCCATTGCAGGGTTGCACGGATCCCTTGGAACTGTTCTCTGGTAGTATATGCTGCTAGATGGCCGAGGCACTTCTCTTTATGTGCTGACATCCCCTTTGAAATTAATGTTCTTACTGTACTCATGGCATAGGGGATGAGAGAGTAGAAATAACAGCTCTCATCAGATGCTCTATTCCCCAACTTTTTCATATGTTGGTACCATATATTATTCCCCAATTGAGCAGAATTATCAAGATAGGTATTTATCCCTTGGTTATCTTCTTCTGCATCCCTCTTATGTTGTTTGGCAGGTATTACCCGATCTGATCATTTCTAATTATTCGTATGGTACATTTGGCCGAATTCAGCCAGTACCATTCGATCAATTTGAAATTATTAAATTGGGTAGTCCCCCACTCCCCATGTTTGGTAGTGATGGCCTTTGGGAATAGCAGGGGTATCTCCGCTTCTGGAGGTTTGGAGGCGGGGGACAGGGACAAAATAAATAAATAAATAAAGCAGACCCTACGGCATTGGATCCGACGCGCGTAGGAGGGACGGAACTGATGCTGCAGGGACAGAAGGAAAGCAGACTTCAAAAGGGTAAGTTGTGGGTCGGTGAGGGGATGTATTGGTGGCCGTGGTGGGTTAAGGTTTTGCCCAAATTGGCTGTGGCAAAATTAAAAATATTTTCGTATAAATCAGTTTGACATGTCCAAATAGGTCAAATAAATTATCATCATTTGTACTTATACTGGGAAAAATCACATGTGTCATGTTTTCAATTAAACCATCAGAATGATAAAGACTTCGGAATGTGAGATACAAAAAGAAGAAAACACATGCATATGTATATCATGCTTAAAAGTTTAGAAAAACATATTGTGTGCCACGCCATTTCTTGTTGAATGCTTACCTTTGTGCAACAGCATTTTCTACTTCCTGAATCATTTTTAATACCTATGCTCAAATCACATTCATATTTGCACAATCTGCTCAATTATTATAACTGTGCCGTTGTTCAGTTCATGGAGAAAGGTGAGAATATTAACATCTCTCCTAACAAAGGGTAGGTTATGACTGAAGTATGAACATAAAAACTGCAACCACAGACCTATGTGTGTCACTATTGGCTGGTGTCATATGTTATTTTTTGCAATATTTCTCAAAATGAATATGGGTATTTGTCTCATTTAATAAGGAATTGGTGCTTGGGCATGATGCTAATGTGATTTTACTTTTTTAAAGAATCTTTGAAAAGTATGTTTAAGCTCTGGAATTCTCTAAAGGTCCATGCACTTCCTTCTAATATTTTAAGGAGTATCCAATGAATTCCAGTCCAAAAGAAATATTTTTTAATCACACGCTGCTTTATCGTCCTTCTTCTTGGTCATCGATCGTGTCTGCACGCACAGCAATTCTTCTTCTTGTCTTGCTTCACAGTCAGCAGGTACTAGAGGGAGGGTCTCATCTTTCTAGATTTTTACATTGCCCAAATGTAACCACACTCTTCTTCCAGACACCCTAACTGCAGTAAGGGAAACTTCCTCTATTTGGCATGGTCCATTAAATCTTGGCTCATGCCATCTACTTGTGAAATTTTTGCTAAGCACTTGATCTCCAAAATACAACTTTGGTGTTGGCAATAATTCACTTACATAAGTTACTGGGCTGTCCTCTTCCGTGTTCCTCAACCCATCCCTCTGACACTTGACTTGATCTGAAATTAAAGAAAAACTGGAAGTGATACATGTCAAATAATCATGTATTTCATTACCTAATGTCTGTGCTACACTCTGGGCATCACTTCTAACTATAGATGGGGGCATGAGGGGCATCCCCATGTGGTGCCCTGTTACTAATTCATGGGGCGGAAGGTGATGGTCTGAACCTGGCTGATTTCGAAGGGCATACAAAGCTAAAGGTAGGTAGCCATCCCTTTTTTTAAATTTAATCTAATCTTTGGTATTATTTCCTTAAGGAGGCCATTGAGCCTCTCAGACATTCTGTTTGCTTGTGGGTGATAAGCAGAAGAAAATGTATGCTTTATGTTCAATAGAAACCCTGTTTGTTCAAATTTGATCATCGACAAAGTGTGGCCCATTATCAGACTTTAATACTTCGCACATTCCCCATCTCGGAAATATCCTGCCATCAGGATCTCTATAAGGACCAGCTTTGATCCATCAGGAAAAGGGACACACCACCACCAATAGAAACCTATACCCATTACATGTCTGCAGCATATCGAGGTAGTCAATATGCAAATGCTGAAACGGGTCATTTGGACGCAATATTACTCCTCTGATTGTTCTTAGTGTATGCCCAGCTGTAAACTTCTGACACATGATGTAATTCACAATGAAATGTCCAATGTGTTCCAATAGATTGGGAACAAACTAGTCCTTTGTAACAGTGGCATCAATGCTTTCCCAGGTTATATGTGTGGGGTAATGCAGCTGCTCAAGTGCGACTTTTAGTAATGCTGATGGAATCACTGGCTTTGCAGTGCATTCTTGCCTCCATAGTGCTTGCGTGGGGCATAAAGAACACCCCCTACATCTCCAAAGCACCTGTTCTTTTTGTGGGGCTCTACTCTGTATCTCTGTTAGTTGCGTAACTGACAGAACATTGGACCCCTATTGTATTAACATGCTTCTATTTGATACTTCTTTGACATTTTCAGTTTCTAAACTCCAGATTTCTCTGGAATACGCAACCCTTTTAGCTTCCACATCTTTGGCTTCATTTTCCCAAGAAATAAAGTCTGTTCATTTAGTATGCGCTGCACATTTTATGACCGCTATGTCCACTGGGAGTTGTAGTACCTTAATAAGCCTGTCCAATAAAGATGCATGCTGCAGTGGAGTGCCGTCTGCGCAGGCATAACCCTTCCTTTTCCAACATGACAGCCCTGAGTGTACGGTTGACGTCACATAGGCGGAGTCACTGTACACCGTCACTTCCTGATCTCTGTGTTTCTCGAGTGCAACAATAGGCTCTACCAATTCTGCTGCCTGTGCTGAAAAATGGGATGGTAGTCTTGCACTCGCCACTACCTCAAATTCACCTTTTAATATGTGTCTTACAACTGCAGATCCTGTATGCCTCTCCCCTTTAGTTTGATACATTTTTGATAAACCATCAATAAAAAGAATCTCCTCTCCTGCTAAAGCATTTTCTTTCACACAGGATATATCATCATAAAATGCAACATATTTAGTGCAATCATGTACATGGTCATCTTCTTCTATAGGTTCAGCTACAAACATGGTTGGGTTCACTATTTTACATCTCACCATTTTTTTTGCTGGATTAGAAATATTGATTCTGTTTGCTGATGCTCTTTGTGGCATCAATGTGCTTTGGGGTTTCTCTAAAAGGGAAAATAAGGCATGTTCCACATAAAGCGTCATTGCACAGTCCATGGTAATACTTGTGAACTTCTCAATCGCAAATGCAGCAGCAGCATTCAAAGATTTTCCGCATGGAAAATATCCTCTCATAACTGGATCTAAAATCCCACTGTAGTACGCCAAAGGTGTATACCCTAGTGTTGTTTTTGTGTGAGTACTGCTGCCATTACTGATCCATTGGTGTGTGAAAACAAATAAAACTCTTCTTTATAATTGTGGATTCCCAAAACTGAAGCTGTACAAATTGCTCTTTTTAATTCCTCAAATCCTCCATTTCTTCAGTCCATTCTATGTTATTATCGCCAACGTGTGCTTTATTAAGTGCCTGCAAAAGCGGTTTTGTGTGTGTGCTGTAGTCAAACACCCAGGCCCTACACAATTTGCATAGGCCCAGGAATTGCTGCATTTGCCTCACTGTATTTGGCTTTGGTGTTTTCATGATAACCTCAGCTCTTTCAGGTGTCACTTTCTTTCCTTCATGTCAAATTAACTGACCATTGTACAACACCTGTTCCTGGCAATACTGTAATTTCTCCTTATCTACTTGGTATCCTTTGTCTGCCAATATAGTCATTAACTGAACAGAGTCCTGCCTACATTCATCCTCAGTTGCACTGCAAATATGTCATCTACGTACTGAATGACACCACTTTTGAGTTTAATTTTACTTAAATCCATCTGTAGGACCCTATTAGAAATTGACTGGACTCACAGTACCCCTGAGGTAAAGAAGTATGTTTTAGTCTTATTTGTCTGAACGTAATGGAAGTAAGGTCTTGTGAGTCTGTGTAACAGGATCGAGAACAATTTATTTTTCAAATTGATCACTGTGAACTACTTAGCTTCAACTGGGATTCTACACAATATTGTTGCAGGATTCGGAACTAAAGGAAACTGCAAATCTACAATCTGATTAAGAGGGCACAAGTCCTGGATAAATCTCCACGCCCCCCTTTTGATTGTTTTATCTGATACACCGCAGTATTGCATGAGAAGTCCGATGGCACTAAGGTTTCCCTGTTTCAATAATCCTGAGATAGTCTTAAATATGCCTTCAACAGCTTCTCGGAACATGGGATATTGTTTGGCTCGGGGTAAAATTGATTCTGGGCTGAGTTTTATTTTTACCGCCCAAATTCCCTTCAATAGGTCAACGTCATATGGGCCCGTAGTCCAAAGGACACTTGGCACCTTTTCTATGTCTTCCTGACAGAACGCTGGTCTTTGCTGAATCAGTGCCATTTGCTGTGGAACTTCCCTTTTCTCAATCTTTATCCAATATGTAATGCTTATGAAACACACTACCTCATCATCTATACATTCATCTCTGAACATATCTTTATCTGTTATATCAGTCAATCTGTGTCCCTCCTCTAGAGCTATCACTGTTCTCCATGATCTGCTTTCGTCATCTACTCCTTCAATCATTGCTATTTCCCCACCTAATATAGCTGTTTCCAATTCTATGGGAATGATCTGCCCTTCTTCCTCATCCATAGGTACGTGTGCTCTAAATAAAAATTCATCCGGAACCCCTTCCTCGTGGCAAAATCCCATACCCACTTTGATCCACTGGGTGTACATTATTCACATGTTATTTCTTGCATTCCTCCTCCTTCTCCACTTGTCAATACTGCCCATTCCATAGCAAATGTTGACAATTTATTCTGAACCAACTTGGCTTCCCCAATCTTCCTGTTCTCATCTTTGTTTCTGTTCCTCTCTTGTAAAGATCGGCAATGATGCACGATAACTTTTCTGTCAATCTGTGACACAAAATATGATAGAATATTTCCACAGTTGTTTCCCAAAGCTCACATGTCTCAAGCTACCATCTCTTTTGAATATCCTGAATATAAGCAATAGAGTCTTCATCTTCTTTCATTTTAGTGTCATAATTGCACCCACATCTGACGTATCGGGATTCTGTCCCCTGAGAGCCCTCCAAACATCTGCCCTATAATTATTAAATGGTGCTCCATTGTATGCTCTGTTCTGTACTGTCACACTTGCATATACTGCTTGTTTCCAAATGTTGTTAGGTCTCTCTCCAAGAATAGCTGCCAATGGACCTTTGATGTTCCTTACTGCCAACGTTTTTCCCCCTGTCATTTTCTCTAACTCGTATATAGATTTCCCAGCCCCTGAAGTCAAACTAGGTAGCTTGTATTTTACGTTATCCTTATCTATCTGAGGCCATGGAATATATTGCGGTCTTGCTCCCCCTTTCCTAACAATGGGAATTGTGTGAACCCCGTCCCATAACTGGATCCCATTATTCATTTATTCAATGCAGGGGTAATCACCCCTCTTCAGCTTTGTGCTAGTAATGACCTTAACCTACTCACATAGGGTGGGGATTCTTCTCTCCCACTACACTATCATCTTTGGGAAATTTCATACTTCCTTTGTTCCTCTGCCTGCTTGTCGTCTTTCTCTTGTTCTTCTATGTATATCTTTTCCCGTTGTTCCCTGTTTGTCCTTCCTTGCACATCTTTGCTAAACTGCTTCTCTCGTTCCCTATCCTTCTTTTCTTGCTTGTCTTTGTCTTCCTTTTGCCTCACCTCCTCGATGCTTTACCCATCTAATTTGAGTAATATCTGTCCTCCCATCCATTCGTTCTGTGCAAGTGTTACCCCATCACCCCTATCCTTCTCTCCTTTCCATCTTTTCATTTCCTTGTCTATATCTGTTGATATATTTGATCTCTCGTCTCGTTCCTCTTTATCTCGCATGATCCTACATGCATCTTCCTTCTTTTTGCTCTCTTCTAGACTGTCATCACTACTATAAGCGGGGGAGTAATATACCCCACCGCTGCTTTCAATTCTTTCAAAGGCTAAAATCCTGGCTCTTCTGCATCTACATTCTTAGTTTCAGGTGGAGTAAGAGGAGCCGAGGGCTCCCCTTTATGCTGATTAAGCATCCATTCCTCCGGTAGCGGGTCCTCTTTCTACTCTTAATATATTTTCCAGAGTTCTAAAACTGCCAGTCTTTTCTCTAATTTCTTTCCTGTGTACGCAGCGTACACATATGTGGTCATGTGTTGTAATACTGCCTTTGACAATGATCCCCCTTGTGGCCATGGAATGAACATTTTATCAGCCGTGCCCTTTACCCGTTCTGCACTGTACTGTTTCAGCTTGGGCGCATGTCTTGGTAATGTTCTACAAAGATGCATAAGAGGAGTGTCCTCCATAATGACAAGTCACAAATAACTGTCAATACTTAACAGATGGTTACCTTGTTATATTTAATGAACATCTACTTATCTCAAAGCTTATTGCTCACCACTTTTAATCTCAAAACAATAAATATGAGCAAGCACCATCAATCGCTGCTCGATACTCTTTTGTCTCAACAACCTGCCAATTGTTTACTACACTTAACTCAAAACAACTTCAATTCCAAATTTCACATTTTATCCCTTTTCAGAACTTCATACATCAAATAATAATCAAAATAATAACACAGTACACATTAAAAACAAGCCCAGTGATCACCTCCTCTTTTCCCTATAATATTTATAGTAAGAGGTATTCTCTCTAGGCCTCAAATTATATTACCCCATACAGAATTTAAGATGTTACCTTCCACGGTCTTGACCGTGTGTATTTTCTCTCTTAAGGTTCCAAATGGAATTTGAGACGTCTTCTTCTACCTCCCTTGAAATAGGATTGCCTAGGTGTTCCTTTATCCACACAAAATTCCCTTTACCGAACTTATTTTCATAAAATATTACAATCCCACCTCTTTATATTGCCATTTCCCATAGTCTATTTACATCCAATTAATTGACTTGAGGCCTTCGGTATCGACTCCTCCTCCAATTCGACCACTTCACCTTCCGTCCACATAGCGCCCGTGGAAACTAAACAGAGATTTATTCAAAGAGAGACCTGCCCACTGTCTCAGTTTTTCTTGCAAGTTTATATCGATCGGCCGCTCTCCACAGGAAACTACAAGATCTTCCAGCTAATGGCATAGGATGCCCGATCGTCCGAAACTCTGAAGTCAAACTAGTTTAGATCGAAACCGTCCGCAGCGCTACAACATGAGCATATGGCCTTTGTAAACGTGCTTCTGTTACTGGATGGGATTACACCAGAATAATTCCATAAAAGTCCAAATAACTGGACAAAATCAAGAAGATGGCAAGTTGCGGTTTTATTAGCAATTATCTAAAACAGGGAGGTTACAACGAACATCAATGGACGTACGCTCATTTCTCTCTAATTTCTGCATGAAATACAATCATATACTTGTCTGTGCATCAGAATGACATCATGCTTTGTGGCAATAGTAAAAACCTATAAAGGGTTGGGAATGGTTAAGGGACACATCTAGATATACAATCATATACGAGCTAGGGTTGTTATTGGCTGTTCAATATAAGAAGGACAATTTATGACTTCCTCTTCATACATGCCATTTAAGGAAAAATCAGTTACACAATGCTTCTTTGGTTTCTCAAGCTATAAGGTCCTTCATTATATGAACTAATACAATTGGTTGGCACACTTGTGACATGTCTGGAACATTCTGTTCAATTAGCAGTACGTAAGCCAACACGCAGGTGCAAGTAGATAGGACATGAAGCTACCCTACCACCCAATTAACCCAACATCTCTCATCACCCAGGCCTTCTGCCATCAAATTCTCTTTATACTTGGCCTTGCAGAGTATTCTTGTCCTAGGAATGCAACCGGAGTGAGAGCACTCGCTATCGTGTCTGAACCTCCAAGTTCAAGCCCTATTTTCATCCTTGACTCACATGACAAGAGTCCACGATTCTGTTGTATTGTATTGATATTTTATTTCTATCATGCTCATACACAAGTGCTTCAGAGCGCGACAAGGCAAGGGAAGGGGAACAGGGGAGAACAAAACAAAGATCATACTAGGCCCAGTGACATTTAGAACGCGCAAGTGCATGGGAGAGGGAGAGGGGGAAAAGTGCATGGAAAAGGAGAGAAAAGGAGAGTGTGAAGCAAGAAGAAACAAATAAATAATAATAAATTAATAAATAATAAAGGCAACAAACAATGGTAGTGCAGCCAGCAAGTGGCAAGTGCTGGGTTTAAGGCAGCAGATGGGGTAGCTCTGATAAGTGCAGGAAGAAAAAAAGGGGAGACTGTATGGATACAGATACAGACCCCAGTGCAAGGGGTGGCCCGGAGACAGTGCAGGAGGGTGACAGGGTGAGCAGGTACCTGGGCCCGGAGGACAGAGGGTGGCCAGGTGCATGGTACCGAGGGAGAACAGAATCAGCATGGGAGAGGGGGGGTGAAGGCCGAACCAAAGAGGAAGGTTTTGAGGAGCTTATGGAACCGGAATGGTTCTCCTCAAGTTTTAGATTGGCAGGGAAGCTGTTCCAGAGGGAGGTCCCAGCCAAAGACAGAGATCTACCTCCAGCTTGTTTCTTTGAAAAATGACTGACCCTGAGGGAGTTAGAGGTAGAGGAGCAGAGAGCTCAAGAGGGGAGATATTTGCAGAGGGATAGCTGAAGGTATGTTGGTCCCAGGCCCCTGAAACCTTGTGGACAATGCAGAGGGTTTTGAATTTAGTCCTTGCATCCACTGGGAGCCAATGGAGAGATTTCAGAGCTGGAGAGATATGATCCCAGGGCTTGAGGCCCAGGACAAGTCTTGCAGTCCTGTCCTGGATAAGTTGCAAAGGACGGAGAGTAGAGGCAAGTAGATTTAGAAAGAGGCTGTTGCAGTAGTCTGACCGAGAGAGAACCAGAGCTTGGGAGACAGTGAGCTTCTGGAGGAAGGAGAGGAAACGAAGAGTACCTCTGAAGAGGTGCAGTAGGAAGTTTGATTTTTTTGAGACATCACTGATGTGGTCCGAGAAGGAGAGTGTGGAATCAAAGGTGACCCTGAGGTTTTTAGCCTCGCAGGTGGGCATAGTAGGACGGCCAAGGGAGGCCAGCCAGAGAGTGAGGGGAAAGGATGGTGATGGTGTGCCGATGAGGAGGATCTCCGTCCTGCTGGCATTCAGACAAAGATAGTTGGCGGCACACCAATCTTGAATGGCAGTTAGGCAATCGGAGATGAGAGAGGTAGAGGATGTGGCTGAGGGCAGCCTGAAAATTAGTTGAGTGTCATCCGCGTAGCACTGGAAGTTTGAGCAGAAAATGGCAAAGCAGTGGGCAAGAGTTGCCAGGTATTGGTTGAAAAGCCAAGGCGATAGGTTAGACCCTGGAGAACACCACAGGTAGAGAGGAAGAATCAAGCTTTTAAAGTCTTAAATGAATTAAGACTTGGCATCCTTTGTGTTCTTTCTTGCAACTTAACGTGAGAGGATTCATCCTCCGAACACACACTCCTCTTCAGCATAGTTCTTCTTCAGGCCGGACAGCCTCCCAACGCAGCCCCACAGCCTTCCATTTTCTCTTCATGATTCCTTGGCTTACTTATTTATGATACCAATGTCCAGTTTCTGTATAATGGCGGCTCTGTCTGCATTCTATTCACTACTTGTAGCTAACCTATACAATGACATGATCTATTTTGCTGTTTCAGAGTATGTACATTCATTAGACTTCTGCTTTCTGCAGCAGTTTGTAATGGGTAATCTTCTTCTTTAACACTTTTAAGGTTCCCTTGAGTCTTTAGTTCCTCATTTGTCCTCTAGGATCTATACATTGTCTTCATGCAGTATTTCAGGACTTTGTGCACACTTTTTTATGACATCATCAGTCCATGTTCATAGCTCTTTCTCATATGCCTTTGGGATCTCCTCCTGTAGGCTGTCATCGACTCGAGGGTACGTTCGATATGGTTGTCTCAATGGATACTGTCTTCCAAATACTTGCTGCAGTACTGGTACAATAGCTGGTGTTAGACAGGGCACGGTCTCATGTCTTCCATACAGGGGACGAAGTGGGGTAGAATATCCTGCAGATATTTACGTTTTCTCCTCTGCGGGATTCACCAGACTGTTGATTTCCATTTGTTTTACCTCTAAACCATCAATCAGGCCCTTTGTCTTTAAGCTTAGATCGGCTAAATAAGGGGATCAGATCAGGTACAGAAATGTTACAATTTCCATCAATTGCTGGATGATCATTAACTTTTTAAAACGAATCCCTCAAAATCAGAGATCCTCTTGTTTGGTCACACTGAACATATTTACTTACAGACCATGTAGCCAGGACAATTTGGTGCATTCCAGTTTCCTTCTAGATCAGTTAAGAACCTAGGTATCTGGATTGGTGAGGATCTTCCTCTGGCTCCGCAAATAATAGCAGTGGCAAACAAGGGCCTTTTCAGATTCAGGCTTCTGAAGCAACATTTTCTCTTTTCTCTCTTTCTTTAAAAAGACCAGAGAGTAATTGGCTTTTTACCATCACATTTAAGCATGAACATTGTATGGCGAGTTAGGGAAACTCCCCATATTTTTCGGTAAGGGGCCAGAGTGTCAGGGGACAGGGTGATTTGGCTGTTACATGGTGTACCTCCCGCAGGGTATATGGAGTGGGATTCCCTGCGCTCATCTGCTTCTCAGATACGCAGTTTTGTTTTTGAAGCGGAAACATCACCTTTCTCTGTAAAGAAGATTTGGAAGTCCAGCATGCCCTTGGAGAGTCAAACTCCAGTTATGGAGAATGTGGCAGATGTAAGTATTTCATGAATAATAATATGTTTGTTTGTTTGTTTGTATCACAATGCCATTAAACTTCCATAATGCAGACATAGTAGTGAAACTGGCTGGCACAAGCGTATCGAATCACACAACTTTTCAGAATGTTGAGCGCAGAAAGAAACCAAACTGCAAAGAACACATACCAACATCTTATTTCATGGGCAAGAGGCAAGATGCTCATGATGATTTGAAACAGTGGGCTCTGCTTGCTGCAAGTCTGCTAAATGTAGCGTGATGCCATGGAAGCACACCCACTCCTGTTTGTGAACCCAAAGTGGCACAGAGTGTTCTGTCTCATTTAAAGGCTTGAAGAAACCATTAAACAGTTTAAGCAGTAGTTTGGTTGTGCCTACACCTCTTTGCGCCAAATTTCTGATGTAAATGAATAAAAGTACGTAGTCAAGTTTCTTCAAGTATATTTTCTTAATTTATTTGATATATGCTCTGCCCATATGGATGACACGTGTTTCGGCGTTCCATTGGCGCCTTTTTCAAATCCGGGCCTTATTGAATGTAATGCGAATCTCCCTTTCCTTATTTCCGGGAATTAGTTTTTAGTTGAAGTGTATCACGGTAGTTCCAGGGTTAAATCCCACCTACAAAATTCTCTTGCTCACGCCTCAAGCATCGGGGGTCCTGTTTTGGTTCTGGCAAATCCTTGTTCATTAAACAGTTTAAACAACAATTACATCCCAATCAAGACCTAAAGGGAACTAATAATGAGACCACGATTCCAATGCCACATTATGAGACAATAGCCCAATCAAGGCAGAAAAAACAAGACCTACAACGGAAGAATCAAATCCTTGGCCATCTTAGAAAATGACTCACCTGCCTAACCGTATGAAAGAAGGGGAGAAATGACAGCCAGTTAAAAAGAATGGACACAAGCAGACAGGCTTTCATCTGCTCCCGGGATACCTGCTGATATGGTATTAGCATATTTGAACTAAAACAATGTACCTAATGACCAATTTGATAGAATTTTCCATGGGTTATTTGGCCTTTGGGGCAATTTGGATGGATATATTGCAAAATACCAACCCTGGAGATCAAGGGTTGCAGGGTTGTGTCCCCCGATCCCCATGTTTGATATTTTGTCATTTTTGAGTTGCATCCCCGCTTCCTTAAAATTGGAGGCGGTGGACAAACAAAAAAAATGTATGTGCGTTTAAATTGGGCCCCATACAGATAAATTGTGGTCTCTTAGCTATGATCAAAAGAAATTCGGCCAAACATACCGGAACCATATCCCTTACAAACCTATCACTACCTAACAAAAGGTAGTACATTTGCAGCTGCTACACAACATGTAATCTGGCAAGAATGTGAGGAGCTGGTGCAACCAGAAGAGCTGTGTTGAAGAGAAGAACTAGTGAGAAGTCCCATCCACAGAGTTTGATACCTGATCGAAGGCCTGGAGGCAAATTGCTTTCTTGAGATAACTTTGATAAGGAACATCTGGCAGAATGTGAATATATATCATCTGTCAAAAAGGGAGCCTGAAAGGTGTGTGTGTGTGTGTGTGTGTGGGAGGGAAGGGAGTAATGATTACTTTCAAGAATGGCATGTTGAGCGAACCCAATTTGGACAGGCCTGAGAGAAGCATGAGAGAAACCATGGTCAATGGGAGACCTGGGGGAAGCAAGAGAGAATCCCACGTCATTGGGAGACATGAGAAGGCTGATCAAGGAGCGGGAGGCCTGACACATTTGTGGTAACCAGAAATCTTGTAAAAGGTAGAATGGTGAGTAACCCAGGAGGGCACTGCCCAGGAAGCCATTTAATATACGTATATGATATGTGTAGAATAGATTTGAACTTTCAATTATAGGTTTATAAATATTTTTGTTGCCCAGTCTTGGAGAACTTTGATGATGTAGTTTTGGGATAGCCTGGAGGCTAAATACATTATAACAATAGGTTTGAACCTTCTGTTGGATATAATTGTTTGAACTTTGCTTACTAGATTAGAGTATTCCTGCATGGACAAACACTTTATAAGAATAGGTTCAAGACTTTTTATGTTAAACCTTTTGAACACTGTGAGTTACAGGGAGCACCCAGGTAGCCATACTTTCCGTGATCCCACCCTTGACACTAGTTCACTAAAGAATTCCTTGTTATTCATCCTTCCCAAGAACTTATATTGTAAATAATAATAATGGAATGCTGATAGTTGCACTTTACGTTGTACCATTGCTTAAAATCCCCACAATAGAATTTTTCTAGGACTAGCAAAATGTACTATACAGATTGCAGAGGGAGCAGAATGCTGCTGTATGCCTATAGATGTAAAAACAAAAATGCAAACGTAGTTCTCATGACATTAAGGCTCTACACTGCCTTATTACATGACCTTCTAATCAGCGGTATTCCTCCGGACAATCAAATAAACCATGTTACACACTGCCAACAGCAATTGTTTCTTCTACCTTGTTCAGAGTTTATGTTAGGCTGTGCTACTCTAACCCACCATCAATCGGTCACCCCCTGCCCCCTGGCCAAGGTCTCTTCTGCTCTCTATCACCATGTATTATTTTTTTGGGATCGGAATTGGCATCTCCATCATGCTCTCTACTCTTTACTTCTTATTTCATTCTGGTCACCACCAGTATTTGTGAAATAGTCCCCAGTGAGCTCGTGGCTCTATCTCTGAGTCTGGACTCTGCCAGGGTCAGATAAAAAACCTCAATGGGGCATTTCACTGTCTCTCTGAAAGTTCTCCCTCTGGTCCCTTCCATGATCTGGGTCTCCCCTTCCCTCCTTCTTCTGCCTCCAGGATGTTAGGCCTTTTTGTGACACTCCATGCAGGGCTCTGCACCATTTTATAGGATGATTGATTACTTGGACTGTTCAATTTGGTCGTTTTGTCACTTATTGGCTCTTCCACATTCTTTCTCAAGCTTCCTTTTGTGACTGGTTATTTCCTCCCTGGCCCAGTGTTTCCCAAATTTACTAAGTGATTACATAGGGTATATTCCTAGCTCACTGCCTGTGCTTGTACCTACAGTGGAGATGTGCAACAGTAACCTCAGGGCTTACATTCTCAAGCTGCCATTTTGAAGCCAAGCAGATTCAATGGCACTGGTACACAGATCTGCGACATGATCCAATGACTCGCTGGTGTGTGTGGACTAGCTGCGTAGTACCCTTTCAGATCTCCTGTGAGTTTCTCTCAATGTGCTGAAAGTGCATTAGCAGATAAATGAGATTCTGGCTTGTGGTCGGCATGTTTTCTGTGGCAGCACTCATGTGTCTCCTCTTGCACTAGTTTTATATAACAAATGATCAGGGCGAGCCCGTAAGCCACAGTGACCCAACAAACAATGTAATCAAGATTTTTAGACAGACAATACATGTTGTAGTTCATACAATTAAATAATACCCTGCAGATCAGTGATTCCAAACACATTCCCAACATTTAACATACACTGTAATTAATAGTTATAGTGAGACATGGTACATATAGAGAGTATCAGGTAACTTATTGGTATAGCCCGAGAGGTTAAGGCGGGGGCGAGAGGAGTTTGTACAGGTTTTTTCCAACAAATTAATGAGTGCCCGGGTACTCTGCAGTATAAAAGTCAACAACTGTGTTTCGGCCTAGAGCCTATTCTGTTGGCTACAAGTTAGTTGGCCTTCATCAGGCTGAAGCATTGCTGCCTGGGCTCAGACGGACTTTTGTGTGGTGGTGTTCTAAAAGACAAATATAGTGTGGTTGAATAAGGGTTTGTGTACGGGATATTTCTTTTAGTGCTTGAGGTATAGTCCTTTTGGACTAGAGCAATATCTCTCTCAGGGCATTGCAGGTGTTTGCCATATTGGGGTTCATTTCAGTGTGTACTTTTGAAGATCGGATGGCAAAAGGCTGTTCTGGTGATGGAAATGTCAATGCACCCAAAGAAGGGCAGATTCCCTACTCTCCCCCACCCTGACCTGCATTGTAACTGCTGTGCAGCACCACCCACTTCTTGCATGAGATACTATATCCTGGGACATAGTGAGGGGCTCTGGATAAGCCCCCTCATACCAAAGCTGTACCAGGAGATTCCATTATGCCCTTTTTATCACAGTGCCAAATCTATATTGCGCAGTAAGCCCCAATTCCATTATGCCTAGCCAGCACATCAAAGTAATTTCTATTATTCCCAGTTAGCATTGTAAACCTATATCTCATCATGCTCAGTCAACTCAGGAAAACCGAATACCAGAATTTCCAGTTTGCACAATTAGGCCACGTTCTTTTAAGTAAAGATAGCACACAGTAATGCCAGTCAACACGGGAGTGGCAAGTTCCACTGTACAGAATGAGCACAGCAGTGACAGATTCAAGTATGCCCACTTAGCACAGAAAAAATAGATTATTTTTATTAATAAACAGCATAGTAAAGAGAGATTATATTATGCCCAGTTTGCACAAAAAGGCAGCTAGTACATGCCCACCTAGCACAGCTGTGTGGGAAACCATAAGGCTGACTTACCATAACAATTCCAGATTCTGTTATACCCTATTAGCATATACATGCCAGATGTTATTCCTTCATGCATAGTTACAGATTAAATTATGCCCAGAATGCTGAGCTAGCAGAGTGCAGCCAAATTCCATTTTCTCAGTTTGTACAGCCAGACCAGAATCCATTGTTCCAGGTTAGTTTCCATTATACTTATCCCTGGAAAACGATTTTCAGAATACGCAGTTTGCGCAATAAGGCCAAATTCTACTAAGCAGATATGGCACAGTTAACACAGTTAACATGTGCCCAGTTACCACATTAAAGAAGTATGCTTAGTAAGCAGAGCCATGTGTGGTTCCAGTTTACAGAGTTAGAATTGCAGTGACAGAGTCCAATTTGCCCACTTAGCAAAGTAAAACCAGATTCTCTTATTCACAGCAAGCATAGTAAAGCCACATTCCATTATGCCCAATTTGCACAGAAAGGCCAGCTCCCATAGTTCAAACTTGCATAGCATTTACAGATTTTATTCCATCATCTTCAGTTACCACAGCAAGGCCAGATTCCAGTATTTCCAGTGCCAGATGGCATTATGCCCAATTAGCACAGTAAGGCCAGATACATGAAAACTGAGTTAATACAGTGAAGCCTAATACTATTAGCTAACACTTGCCTTGTGTATAGGCGCTTTGCAAATAAACATCACCATACCATACCATACAATGGCACTTTGAAGAGTTGGCGCCACAAGAGCGGGCAAACTGGTACTGGCTAGGTAAGAACAGACATGATGCTAGCATTTTCTTATGTAAACAAGTCTCCTTCCAGGAAACGCCATTGTGGTGCCCCCTATTCAGCAGCGGTTCCTCTGATGCTGAGCAGGGCGTGCCGTACTGGCACTGTGTGTACGGTCCTGACTGTTCTCATCAGCACGAGTGTTTATGAGTACACTGGGACAAGAGAGGCCTGCGCAGGTCACAGTGTGCCAGAAGCAAAACACGTAAGTATAAAGACAAGTACGTGTGCGCGTGCCTACGTGCTTGGATGCGAATGTATAAACGTGTCTGTGTGTATGTACGCGTGTGTTGTGGGAATGGGTGGTGGAGCGTTGTGGGTGGTATTGGTAGAGCAGGCATCGTGGTGGCATTAGGTCCACTTAACTCTGCTTTGGAATTGGCTCCAGAAGCGCTGCTGTGCTTTTATCTTACAATCTCACAGCGCGCCATGAGTGCTAAACAAAGGGTCAAGGCCCGGACGGTGCCCTGTGAACTCATTTGGCTTCAAACGTAAGCGCTGATGAATGTTCTAACAAAATGAACCAACAACAAAAAAACATTTCCTTCTGACCCTCAGTATCAATTCAGACAATTCAACTGGGCCGCTGAAAGCCAGCGCTAAGGTATGCAGTGCAAACTATCCAATATCCAATATGCTTAAGCCTCTGCAATGGCCCACTTTCCAAGAGCAGAGCCCAGATGCAGCCAAGGAGGCAGATCAGATCAAACTGTCCAGTCACTCACGCACCCGGAATGCCTGTGAATGCTGTTGGGTCGGTGACTATGATGGCATAGTATTTAACCCTCTACGTCCTCCTTCGCCATTCCGGCTTCAGGGTTGGGCTGGGAATCAGAAGAGGCCTTGGAAGTCATTTTCAAAGTGGCCCCTTACTACACATTTTCAGCAAGACCAACCCTTTTCCTATGAGAAAAGTTGGAAATAAAATGGATTTTCACACAAAAGGGGCCAGGGTGCAGAGGCCTACCTGCAAATCTCCCGAGTTCCCGAAAGTCAGGTCCACCCCTGCATGGCTGCCCCCTTCAGCACTGCTGAGCGATGCCATTGCTATCTGTATGCCATCTACTAAAAGGTCATTGCTTATGTGCACTTTCCAATCAACTCAGAGTATAACCATGTGTCCCTTCTGCCACTTGATTGTAACCAGTACATGTGTGGTTGCATTACATTCCTGTAAAAACAAGCATGCCAAAGTCAACAAAGTTGATTCATTTATATGCACAAAATAGCAGTTGGCAGGGACTTCATTATTTAATAGAATTCAATCTATTTGCCTTTTATCGACATAAATATCTTTAGGCATACAAAACATTTCACAGGGACTTCCATTATATGCCCATGTACTGCCTGCCACCATGTGCCAGCTGTTGCCATCGTATGGCCAAGTAGTGCCATTATGACACTGCCTGAAAAAAAGCAATCATTTATTTATGTGCATTTGTAAGGCGCTTATACATCAAAATAATATATGTTTCAAGTGTGTAGCATACGCCTACACACAATCCAACACTGTTTGACTTTGACGATAAACGACAGGGCAACTTGATTTGCCAGGAAACCCTGATGTCTCACTTGAATTAACCTTTGAAGAGGTGGTTCTGGACAAATGGTTCGCAAAAACCTCCAGTGTTAGAATTTGGACAGCAAAAGTGACATGGGTGAGAGACTGGGCAAAGAGCAGCTTGAGCTTGTGTTTTACTGTCCACATGCTGGCATACAGTTAGATGATCATCATATTTTTCTTTGGGCACAACAAGCATGATAGCCAAGGGGGCAGCACGTTAATATATTATTGTTTTGGCTGATTGCCTGATATTTCTTGGGGACAAACATCATGATAAAGGGGTTCAAAACTGGCATACATGATTGTGTCTGGGCTCATGATATACTTTGGGCACAAGCAGCATAACTGAAGTGGGCCAGAAACTGCATCTTTTTGGGAATGGCTCCATAATATTCTTCGGGCACAGAGTATGGCAAGAGGTCAACACTGGTATCTATTGTTCTCACTGATATTCTTTGGGCACAAGCAAGATAAGGGGGTCAATGGTAGCATATATTTTTGTTGACTAGCCTTATGCTGTTCTTTGGGCACAAGCAGCATAAGGGGGCAGTGCTGAATGATATTGTTGTGACTGGCCTCTTGGTATGCTTTAGGCAAAAGCAGCATGCGTGGTGGCAGGGCTGATGTTTGTGACTGGCCTCCTGATATTCTATGGGCACCACCAGCATGAGTATATGTTTTACAGTGCGAATGATGGCAAATATTGTTGAGATAGACCTAATGATTTATGTTGGGACGAAATGGCTCCACAGGAATATTTCACCTGTCCACCTATGGAACTGATGGAAAATTATATGGTTTTCTATTGAATTTGTCTGAAATCTGTTTGATTCCATCCACCATTTTCTTGCATTATTTTAATACATTACTTGGGGGTGAACCCCTGAAACACTCGTGTTTGTTCTGATCAGGAAAAACATTTACACTCACTTGTGTACACATTCACAAGTCACCACTGGATTTACCTGCTATGTGTGTAACGGGAAGTTGTACACTGCTTGCACATCCTGTGCCCGTTCTGCTTATGAGGGAGGTTATTTCAGCCATGATACTCACGCTGTTTCTGCTCTGGGTGTGCGAAGGGTGGTGTAGTGCTTCTACCTGTGCTCTTCCTATTCCCGGTGAGAGAGAGACCTGCAGAGTTGCTGCATGTGCTAGATCTTCTAGCTGGGAAGAAATCGTGTACTGCTGTCGGCCATATTGTTCGTGTTTCTGGCTAAGGCCTCTTGCAGTGCCTCCTCAGTGTTCCAGATGTTTGTAACTGAGGGAAGCATGTAACTGCTTCCCATTCTCGGCCTGTTCTCTATGTGAGATGAAAGCTTACACCGCTCCTGCCCATCCTGTACTGTCTGGCCATGTGAGGTTTGGATGGTCATGTTTGACTGATGTTCTTTGTTTCTGATTCTATTTGATATTGTTCATTCCGATGCTGTGTGATCATAACTGCTGAACCCATATGCATGCAAATTGTATGGGCCGAACCCTTACCCTCAACAGTAATAAGCAAGAGCACACATTTGTCAAGTGTTGGCAATAAAAGGCCATAGGATTTTATTGTGCAGATATGGTTATTGAATAACAATAATCACATATCATAATAACATCATACTTTTGGGCACCGGGTACAAGGGTTACCCCCTCTGGCCCGTGCCGCCTTATTGTCCCACGACTTGTAGTGTCCTTCTTCATTTTTTCTTTGTTCTTCTCCCTTCTTTTGTAGGGTGGGTCGGTTTTGTGGTAAAGAAACAAAGATTGGAGGATGCTGAGTGCACAGCGAACCTCCTGTTTGTTTGGATCCCCGTTCAGGGTCCACAAACAAGTTGTGTTTTCTTAGAGCATGCTGCTCTTATTTATAAGACCAAGGGGAGCCCTGGGTCTTTGATGTGCATAGTGGAGGAGCTGTAGTCCAGCCCCCAGGCCGGTGTAGCCGACTGTCTATGCCCGCAGGAGGGGGGGCAGGTCCTTGACCCTGCGCCCTACCTGATAGCTATCTTCCTTGTGCTTAGCACCTAGTTGCTTGGTGGAAGGGTGAGGTGATTGTTCACACGTCACCCTTCCCTTGCTTTTGTATGCTGGAGACTGCGTGTCTCCATGTCCGTGGGGGGGGGAGAGGAGCAGGCTTGGGGGTGGGGGCTGCCCCTCTCCCAGGCCTGCCACATGGTAACATCAGTTACCCTGCCTCGCCTTGGGCGGCCCTATGGCATTGCCCAGAATTTACCACATGAGAGATGTTATGTGTGCAAGAGTGTGAATTACTTTGAGGATTATTTAAAGTACAGCAACTCGTTTCAAACAAGCACTGGCAATTACAACAGTTTTGGCTTTTGCGTAGGTATAGGAAAGGCACTTGCCAGGCACTGCCATAGTGGTATTAACTGGCCATTGATGGTAGCAGCTGCAAAATGGTGGTACCTGGGCACATATTGCAGTGCCTGACAAATGACTAATGATAATGCTTGTTTTTAACAGGGCTTCAGAGAAGGACATGTGTAGTGCTTTTAAATCGAGTGGCTGAAGGCAGATCTGGTTAAGACATTTTTAGCACACCAGTAGCATTTTCACAGCTCCAATTAAGCCATTAGCTCACAGAAGACTACTGTGAGAAATCACTGGCAGGCCCTTTCAGTTCAAAGTTTGATGGCAAGAATTGAAATAGCTAGCTCACAGACACACAGACATCTTTCTGAGAAGGAGGGGCAGGAATTTGGTGGCAATGGCCATAGGGATTAGCATGGGCAGTCAATGGGTGGGTAAATAACCAAACAACCCCAACAAGCTTTGTGTCCTTCGTATGCATTTCTCCCTGTCTGTACTCTAATGGAATAGTTTCAGCTCAAAGCACCACCTAATAGAAAAATATGAAAAAGCACATGAAACACAAGATCTTGCAGTATTGGTACCTTAATTAGGATAAGTCATATTCTTCTCTTCTAACTTCCAAGACCACAGCGAATCCAGAATAGGACTGAAAGACTTATCCTTGGCCTCAAACTCAGGGACTGCATCTTTCCAGCCCTAAAACCTCTCCACTGACTCCCGGGTGGTGCGAGTTTCAAGTTCCTCTATATCATCCACCATGCTTTCTGGGGCCTGGGACCCTGCTACATCCAACTGTCTCTCCCTAAATACCTCCCTGCTTGAGCCCTTTGTTCTTCTAGCTTCAAATCTCTCCAGAGCAGACACTTTTCCAAGCAGAGAGTGGGGGGTAGATCTCGCTCCTCGCAGGTGCCTCCCTTTGGAATAGCCTCCTGCCCCTCTCACACTTGAGCCAATGTCCTTAAGTTCCGGAAGCTTCTCAAGACCCTCCTTTTCTCTTCCTCCTTAACTTCTTCCCTGCTAACATCTCCCGCTGCCTCTTTGACTGGCTACCTGGTTCCTTCAGATTCTTACAGGACACCAGGCCCCCCTCAACCAGTCTACCCATGCACATGGTCTCCCCTGAGCCCCCCCCCCCCAACTTGCTCTTGCCCTTCCAGGGTCCTTTCCCCTGCTCTAGCCTGGTTAGGCCTGCACCCCATTGAGCCCTTGAAGCCACATCCCTCGCGCTCAGCATGTGGACCTTCATTCCCATAGCACATGTACACCTGACCTCCCCTTGGCACTCGCATAACCCATGGGCCCTTTCTGCCCAGACCAGCACTTCACCTCTCCCCCGCACTTCTTGCTACTGCACTTGCATGATCCAATTGACACAAGGTCTAGTAGGACCGTTTTAGTTTTCTTCATCTCTGTACCCCCCTCTAGTCTTCTTGCACCTTGAAACACCTTTTGGTGTTTGAAGCACTGCTTGAAGCACTCGTTTTGTGTCTATGCTCTTTATAGATAAAAAATACCTTTATAAATAAAGCGAGTACAACGCTCGCTTTGACATCTGTGCAGAGCCTACAGGTTTGAATCCTGGCAGGGCCGAAATCAGCCTTTCAACCTTCCGAGGTAAATAAATGAGCACCACACACCGTGGGTAATAATAAGTAGCGCTCAGATGCCTGAGGGTCCGTAACGCTATATAAATGTTACATTATCTTAAGCGCCACGATGCCCTAGGGTTGCTGCGCACTCAAAAAATGTGAATAAATAAATAAAATAATATCATTATAAATACCCAATAAAAAAAAAAAATAAGAAAGTCATATATAACGTTCTACTTAGTTCCACCACGTTAACGTTAATAGTGGTAAGATTGGTTGAGTAATTTAGATAGGGATATAATAAACTTATATTTTGTTTGTCATAATGTGGCTCCTCCCCATGCCACCCTTAGCACACCCGACCCAGCGGTAACACCCAATTTAGAGCCTGATTCATGGAATTATTTGCGTGAAAAATGCAGATTTGCGCGCCTTTCTGCCAGAAAATCCCTGTTTGAAGAGTGGGGATTTTTGGGCAGAAAGGCGCGCAAATCTGGGTTTTTCACGAAAATAATTCCATGAATCGGCAGATAATCGAAAAAAAACTGTCCATCGAATGGGTTGTTACCAACTTGATCGACACCAAATTAGCAGAACATGAGGACCGGGGGATGTGGGGGTGTCCCCCGTTCCCAATGTTTGGTATTTTAGGGTTTCGGGTATACAAGGGTGTTCCCCGCTTCCATAGCATTGGCGGCAGGGAAAAACAAATGTGGCATGAACAATCAACCCAGATCCTACCCAGCCACCCTCTCATCCACCATATATATGAAACAAGCCTGGGTTACCCCCATTTTAAAGAAACCGGGTCTACCCCAGGAGGTTCCACTCAACTACAGACCTATCACTAACAACCTTTTCTTGTTGAAGATTCTTGATGGTCATATGGTCACATTGCCTCTCATTTGAAAAACTTCCCTGTGCTTAATCCGCTTCAATCCGGCTTTAGAGGCGGTTTTGGCACGGAAACCGCACTATTAGAACTCAAATCAAAGTTATTGGAACGCATGGACCGGGGCCATGCCTCCATGCATATGCTTTAGGATCTCTCGGCCACCTTCGACCTGGTTGACCGTTCTTTATTGGTCGCCAGGTGGGAGGAGGTTGCCAGCTTCTCTCTGGCGGCAGTACGTTGGACTGCCTCCTTTCTCAACAATAGATTAAGTAGAGTTTTCTCGGGGAAGCAAAGGCATCTCCAGTTGCTATTGATTTTGGCGTACCGCAGGGGGCCTGTATCTCGCCTTGTCTCTACAATATTTTCATATTTTCATGGTGCCTTACTTTCCGCTGCTGGATCAGGAGGGCATCTTGTTCACCAGCTACGCTGACGACACTCAGTGTGTCATCCCTGTGACAGGCAATCATCCTATTGATGAGGTGGAACTGAACAGACTATATAATGTTACTGAAAATTGGATGATCGAGAATAATCTGGCCCTGAACAAGGGCAAGACTGAACTCCTGATTGTGGGCTCCTCGACGATCTCCTCCAAGCTGGGCCCTTCGTACACAAGTTTCCACCTTGGTGATGTCAAAATAATCCCTTTAAAGAAAGTAAAAACACTGAGTGTTGTTCTCGATCAACAACTCACCATGAAGGCCCATGTGGGGAGTATAGTGTCATCAGCAGTATACTACATTAAACTCTTAACCCACCTTAGGCCATTCATTTGTCAGGCCAACGCCGAGACCATAGCCAGGCAATCATTGGTGCAAAAATCGATTATTGCTGCAGCCTGCTGGCCGGCATCAGCAAATTAGAGGTAAGAAGACTCCAGGTCATCCAGAATGGGGCTGTATGGGTTGTGATGGGGCTCTCCCGTCGGACCATTTGTCCACTGCAAGAAGAGGGCTCCACTGTCTCCCGGTGGAGGCCCGGGTGCGCTACCGTCTTTTAGTTACCACCTTTAAGTGCATCCAGGACACCATGCCCAGCTACCTGCAACATTTTGTAGTCGAGAAAACACAAAGTAGATCTCTTAGGTCAGGCCACCAGAAACTCCTAGAAAAGCCAAAGGGGTGCATTTTACATTACAGTACCTAAGGCCTGGAATGACCTTCCCTGGATCTCAGGTGTCAGCCCAACCTGGCCTCCTTCAAAAAGAAATTGAAAACCTGGTTGTAAATTCTTGACTACCCTGTTTTTTGTTTCTTCTCCTAGCCCGACCCTGCCTTTCGCTTTCATGTTTGTCAGCGCCCTAATGCCCCTGGGTCCAAGGTTTGCGCTATATAAGTATTTTAAAGTAAAGTAAAAGTATTTTAAAGTAAAGTATATGGTTGTTACAATCTGATTTTAACAAACTTACCACTATTAAAATGTACTCGGGGAAACCACTGGATGCTATGTTAAAATGAGCTCAGCTCTGTCTCTTTGCTTGAATGAACACAGGCCCTCCCTGGACACGAATTGATATGGCCTTGCTGTAAAAAAAACCTCAACAGTGTTTCAAGTCCCAGAACACACAATTCTCGGAAAGGCTTATGGTGGCTCTTTTGAACTAAATGCAGAAGCGCATATTGTGGCATGAGGTTGTCGTGCCCTGATCAGGTAAATCCATCCCCATGCCAGAAGGTAGCCCATTGTGCACAATAGTGTTGTAATTGAAATGGGAGCTTATGCAAAGAACTTGATCCTAGAGACAAAGAAAGTAGATACAGAAATAGATTTGAGTCCGAGCCATAATTAGGATCATGCAGATCCACATAAAGCAGGCGAGCAACACCCTGTCCCGTCGTCCTTGTATCCATATCGACTGTAGCCTGTTTCTGTCCTTGGTGATATTTCCGGCCTTTTAAAGTTCCTCATCGTGATACCTTGCGCTCTCTTCAGTCGGTAAATAGTCCATTCTGCATTCACTTGTGATTCTGAACAAAAGTACCACATCTGCAAACTAAAGCGCTCATTTTGATCATAGCGCACAATGACGTATATGAGTAAAAACACACTTCCCATCTTTTTCGTTATGAAGTGATGTCAAATTCATTCAGAAAATCCCTGTGTAAAACTGTTCTACATGGATTTTATACAGCTACACATGTAACTGTACTTGTATGGCGAAAAGCAGGTACGGAGCTGAATATCCATCTGCCTCCCCATCCTTTCTTACATACAAATGCTCCAGCATTAAAGCCAGCATGACATTTTCATGCTGGGGTAAATGGTGTGGATTTCCATGGAATCCGCAAGCTATTCATACCAGTAGAAAGCAGGCACAATCCATAGGAGTCCATTATAAATGCTTCCGGTCATGGGTTTACTCAATTCGAAATGTGACGTGCAAACAGTAGACACAAAGGTTGTTTCGTCAGAATTTTATACCTCCTTCTTGCGCTTCACAGTGCATGTGACAATTGCACATGGCAGGACACTTCTTGGGATATCCTCTCCATATATTTTCCTCCTTTGTGCAGGGAATCTGCACTCGGACTACCCACATCATATTTTGATACGAGTTAAGGGGCATGAATCCCTATGGTTTGTGGCACCATTTTGTGCAAAGGCAAGTAAAAGTCACAGGGATCCATGATAATGTTGACTGTCATGCTTTTACATGGCTGCTTCTATTAAATATCACACGCGGGCGCACCTGCGCACATGTTGATTCTTTCCAACAATCTGCATGGAGTGGGAGTTGGCTCCAAAACCCAGCGACAGCCTGGATTTCTCTGCCCACATCCACTCCATGCCAATGATTATCAACCTCCAGAGGAGCGCACCAAAGACACAGAAGTTGGTGTCTTCACCATATGTTCCTCTGCCTGTAGCAAAATATGGATCGATGTCTCCACAATGGAGCTCCCACCATCAACCAATTTGTCGCTATTGCGCTCGCATAGGGTCCTGTTCCAGCTTTTATCAAGGTGTCCTTTTGCTTGGCCACATAGAATACTCTCTGTGAAGACCATTTTTTAGTCAACTGCAGAACCTACTGAGATATTCTATTCATATCTGACACGGTTGGTCGCATAGCCAAATCAATGGATGATAGTCCAGAAGAGGCTAATGTGAATCCACCCATAAGACTAACACTGCTATATCTCTATCCTACCCTTTCATAAAGTGGGGTGCGACATAACTCAGTAGCCAGTGTGTCGCTACAATGTGTAGACTCTTTTATTCATAACGCATTTAGAGGATTCAAGTAGGAGCCCATATCAGAATCAGATGTCCTACATCTGTAGCGTGTGGATAATCCAGGCTACCATCTTAGGGTACATTGTGAACCACATACATTTCCACAGATGCAGTCAGCCCCACTTTCCCAAATTCCTTCAGGGTACGAGAAGGGTGGTTTTGGGAAGCCTGACCTTTGTCGCAGCCATGGCACTTAGACAGTTTTGGTGGCAGTCTAGGGCGATATTATAGTAAATGCTGATGCTGGTAATTTTATGCTGTTGGTTAAGCTTGACCTCTCCGCCACCTTTGATATGGTGAATCATGCTCAATTACATGCTCGATTATTTCATAAACTTGGAGTATCTTATACGACCGGTAAATAATTTCACTCGTTTTAACTGGTTGAACACAGAGAGTTTAGCTTTGTACCTTTTGTTCATCTTCAAGACCCATTAACTGAGGAGTCCCTCAAGACCCTCCTTTCACCATTGTGTAATGTATGCATTCAACCTTTTTTATTCTCTCTTGGAGGAGTTTAAACTGTCTTACGCTTACGCTGATGATACACAGGTTTATTTTAAAATGAATGGTCAACAAAAAGACTTTGTTAAAGCATGATAGAATTCTGGATGCTTCTAAATGGCCCGCAACTAAACCGTAACAAAACTGATCTGATATTGTTTGCATCCAGACATAAAATTAGGAAGTTTGATCTACTCCCTACTCCACCTTCTCTGTTTGGGCTCCCTAAGAGTTATGAAAGGAGAGTAAAAAAACCTCGGCATTATTTGGCAAACCGAGTTGGAGCTTTCAGCACAAATGGGAGAAGTTATCAAGAATGCCTATTACAAACTTCAGCTTCTTTCTGGGTTTTAAATGTCCTTCCTAAAGATGTTCACATTGTAATTGTTGGTCCTCTCATCAACTCCAAATTGGACTATACTAGTGCCCTCTGCTAGAATACCCGAGGGTATGACTATGAGGGACTCAGAAAGCTTCGGTTCATATAATCTTTAGGTTGAGGATACTTGACTCCATCACTTGTTTCAGACAGACCTTACACTGGCTCCCTGTACAGGCCAGGATTTCTGTTAAGGTTTTTAAATGTCTGCATGGCTTAGACTGCAAGTACCTGGAAAATAATATGATCCATTATAAAACTGTCGGGTCTCTCCAGTCTGAACAGATGTTTCTTCTGGTTGTCCCAAGAACACGATTAAAAAATAGGGGCGATCGTAGATTCTCAGTTTTAGAACCATCGCTGTGGAAAGATCTGCACAAAACTTGATAAGCTTCTACCTTTTCGTAAAGGTCTGCAATCTCATCTGTTCTGTTACATGTATTATCTTATCTGTAATTTTTTTTATTTTGCCTTTGTTATACTTTCTTTCACGCCCAGTTGCAGTTCGGTCTTCGTGGGTTTTCGCGTTTATAAATTTCAAATTCAAATTCAAATTCAAATTGAAGTTTCGGCTCGCAGGCTTCATAAGGCATGTGTGGTCTGCTTCTGTGATAAGTCGTGATGGCAGAGGCAGAACCAGGAGGTGTATGATAGTTTCTCTAGTGCTGATAGATAGGGAAAGACTTTTCATTTGCGCGACATTATGGTATTTGAAGGAGTAATAGAAAATTGAACAAGGATTTAGCAGATGGAGAGAAAGAAACCTGAAAAAGGATATCTAGGTAATTTTTAAAAAGTCACAGAGCTCGTTGGAAGCAGCCAGGAGATTACTATTCAGTGACTGCATCTGAATGCCCATCCTTTTGTAACTTTTAGGGAGGAGTGGATCATAAGGAGGGGGAGGACACATGTAGTGTTTATAACTGATTATTACCCGGAGAGAGTCAAGCAGAATGTAACACACATTCTGATTGGCTCTCACCGGGTCATTACCCGGCCGAGAATCCATTGATTCTCGGCCAGGATTTCAGCCACTTTGTCCACGTGTGTGTGGCAGCCCCTCAGCCAATGAGGAGGCTCGAAAGCGGGTCATCCCCGCTGCAAGCCTCCACACGGCTGGAGGCTGCCATCGTCCCCCGCCAGGGATTCAAGTATGCTTTTTTAAAATGTCTTTTCCCTCCCTCCGTCCTCCCCCTCACCCCACTTACCTTCTTTTCTGTCATCTTCCGGGAGCAAACGCGCTGGGAACAATTCTGTTCCCAGCGCGTCCGCTCCCGATGGCCGCTATGGAAAGGGAAAATGGATTCCGTTTTCCCTTCCCGGCGGCCATTTTCTGTGTCATTTTCTTTTTCTTTTTTTTTCTATCCCGAAACGCTGCAGCGTTTGGGATAGAAAAAAAACCTTTAGTACCCCGGTCTTTGTCCAGGGTACTAATAGGAATATGCCCCTCGCGGCGGGGGCATTACCTGACTCGGTAATGCCCCCGCCACTAGGGGCATATTGCTTAACTATGTCGTTTATTTAGACTGCCAGGGTGGAGATTATACTCTCCTAGAAGAAATACCCAGGGTGGTTGGAGGTAGGTGATTTCAGCTGGTGGCTATAACTGAGTGTGCAACAGAGGTTCTGTTCATGATCAATGAGGAGGAGAAAATCCCATTGCCCACTTTTTATGGCATACAGAGATGTGACATTTGCTGGCAGTGATTACTAGCTAGCAGAAGAAATCATAGTTGGAGTTGTGGATGTCATCATAGGCTGTAACACAGGGTGACCTTCTTTAACACTAACATGTCTGGAGCACGTAGAAGTGCCAAGTGGAAGGGGATGGCATATGGTTTGAGCGAGTTTTCCAATGGTCACATCAACTTCTGCAAGCTCTGGGGATGCCAGAATTGCATGTGGTAAATTGAAGGCATCACTCTTGCACTCAGCTCCTCCTGGCACACAGCATTCTGCTGTGCAAGATCAAGTAGTATATGCACATACATTGCAGGCGGAGGCAGGCCAGTCTTCTATCTCCATGGCAGAAGGAAGGTAGTTGTTGGTGGAAACCAGGAGAAACAACACAGAGTGTAGAGTGTTATGGCTCCAAAGACCCATCCACACACACACACTTTGCAAATCGTTGCTTTTACCAGGCTGCTGTTCCCCACGGGAGGCTCAGAGCTGTCCCATTCTATTGTTGGCAGTTATCATGGAAACGCCTGAGGCGTTCCACTATAGCGTCGTGTACCAGAGCCACACGGCGTGCAGCGTCCTCTAATCAGCTGAGGGCCACAGCAATTCCCCTCTGAGGTTGGCACGTCTCGTTCCCATAAAACCTGGATCGGGAATACAGATGCTGCTTCTAATTGAAGATGGTTTTTGCCTGTTTGTACTTCAGTGAATTGGAATTGACTCCCTGTTTCCTGACTTTCTTGCCTGCTAATCGGATATCCATTTGCTCGCTGATTCAGGACCTTCATTCCCGGCTCACTTTTTGACCTAGCTTCTGTTTATTGGACTGCCTCCAGCCTTCTGATTTTGTCTGCGCACTCCATCTGACACAACTTTGAAAAATGTCTCCTTGCCTCCGGGTCCCAGCCACTTTCCTCCCGACCTCCACTGCTACTCTTCCTGCTCCCCAGAGCTTCGCCTGCAGGTACACTTCTCATTGCAGGACTTCAACATCTTCTGCTTCCGTATCTTACCACTAGCAGAATCACACAGAACTGGTTTCCCATTCCAGACAGAATTCTGGTAAGCAATTACGTAGCGGTTCTTCAGCATTCACCTTAGGAACTCCTAGACCTGCATTGGCTTCAACAAACTCTTGCTTACAGACTTGATCTTCATTATGGTTTCTTGGACTACACGTGCACCTTGCAGGATGCTCTGCTGACAACAACCAAATACACCATCCTGGCCCCAGAGCGTCCCTTGTGCCATACAGGAATAGCTCCCTACTAACCTTCCCCCCTATTAGGCTACATTTCCTCTTGCAGTGGATTGAACCTTACAGCCTTCCTTCCTCTCACTAAATACCGGTGAGAAACCCACATGCTCTAGCGGTTAGTGTAGTTTCTGTGTTGTGTTCCCAGGTTTAGATAATCTCCCTTCATCTCCCTAGATACAGGTCTACTAGTACCCAACCAGCTACAGTGCCGCCGATTATACCTCACTGGTAGATTACTCACACATGCTCTGTTAATCCTTGTGACTTCCTTTTGGTTTTGGCTATCAATTACTAGTGTCATTTTCCTTGCAGCTTGGGTATCGTGGCAGTGTGTGCTCCCAACTCTTTTGCTTGATCCACTCCTCCGGTCCGTCTTACACCAACGGCGGAGGGTTATATCGAGAGGAAGAACTCCCTCATGTTGAGGAGACCTGGGTTACGGTCTAACCCAGGTTGTCAAGCGCTTTATCTGTTTTCTGGTTTTGGTAGTGTGCCGTCCTCTTGGGTCTTCGCACCTGTATGACACCGGTGAGTACAACATAGAGTAGCACAATAGGGGTAGTTCCTGCTCTCCAGCACTATCACTCACATCTGCTGATGAGCATTAGAATGATGATAAGGATGATTCTGTTGATGATGATGAACAAGGAAAGTGTATCACCTATCTGAGTCCTGCTGCAACAAATCATACTGGAGACAACATATACAAGGAAGAGAAGGAGGACAATGCCACAAATACGTAGAGTGGACGCCCGCACACATACACCTGCCTTCACCCAGGTGCAGTTTCTTTCAAATACAGCTTGGAAGATCTGAAACTGTTATGTCAGCATGTGGCATCCACACTACTAACATCAACACCACCACAGCTTTCACAGCCAAATGAGCATGGGACACATCTTAGTCTGCTACAAAAATACAACGTGTAGCATGTCTTCATCTAAGGCAAAGAGTGACACCATCTCAACACACACCCAATGTGCAAGAGCACACTTGGCTGGGGGAACTCTGGGACTCACTTGAGTACCATATTTTTCAGTTCTATATGATGCAGTATCAGACAAGGGACTTAAGTAAACTTACAGGACCTCAACTGCAGCCCTCCAATACCGAAGAACAACACTTGCCTCTGATTTCCCAGATTGTGTGTTCAGAAAGAACCCCAGCACTCGAGCGCCAGCATCTGGAACACTTGTGCTTCATTAGGAATAGAAGTGCTTGCGTGGTCTAGCTCATCCAGTGTGCCCACGCTTCCTATGAAAAGTATCACTCGCACGGGCACAGGGAGCTGCGCTCTGACACTTACCCGATCCTGTGCTGTGTGGTGATCTGTGCCGGCGCTCATCCTAAAAACCTTGAAATGTTAATTTTAATGTTAAAGGGCACTTGTACCACACACTATCACCACCGGAGTGGTCTCCTGGCACTCTGCTGGATCTGAAAAGGAGAGTGTGGAGGGGGTTAGTAGGGTAGAGCAGGAATAGTTAGAGTGAGAGTTGTGATGTCCTGTTGACATCTTCAGTTCGGTTTGCACCGTTCACTGAGCTTGGGTGTGATTTTTGGGTCGGTACAATTCCCATTTGCTGTTGTGTGTGGCTATGTGTTGTTTGTTGTTGCATTGTGGTGGGGTGCATGCAGATTGCTGTGCAGAGATGTAGTTTTGTATGTTTGCGTTAGAGAAGTGTATGCGGAAATTGAGGTTTTAGAATTGAGTTAGTGGGGATTCCCTTACCTCGTTGCTTTGGACTTTTGTGCTCATCATCTCTGTCAGTCCTGTGTGTTGGACATTATGTGGCATTTGAATCAATATGTATTGCGCAGGTTGATGACTTTCCTCTGTAGCTTTCGAGTGGTTTGTGAGCATAAGAGCTTGTGATGGACCCCCCCCCGGCTAGAGATTATTAAATTTGGAGTTTTAGGTGCCTCCCTGGGTTTCTTGTGCAGGGTCCCTATCGACAGGGATCAGGTGCCCTGAGGCCTCTTGTGTTGCCAGTATTGGCAAACACCCCCTGACTCCTATCTATAGCTGGGGGTTCTGTTTCCCGGGTATTTATTGAGGTGCAGTATTGTATGAGGTGTTTCTTTCATCGGCTTCCTCCCTGGTTTGTTCTTTCAATCTATGTTTGTTGAGGTGTGCTCTGTTTCCAGCTGAGTCTTTGTTTTTCCTAGTCGTTCCCTTCTGGTTCTGGTTTGAGGAGCCAGTTTTAAGTAGTTTTCTGAATTTCAGAAGATTCCCTTGTATTGCATATGTTTTTTGGGAGGTGATAGCTCGTACAATCATCGCTCTGCTCAAGAAAAACAGACTAATTTAGTCGCTGCGCGCTTAACATGGGTAAACCTGTCGTTTTCATGCTGATCCAAATCGTGGGGGGTTTCCAGCGCCTGTAAGAGAACAAAACACACTGTAAATAAAGGTATTTTAAAACACGAGGAACGCATATATGACAAGCTGCATTGAGACAGGAACGCAGAGAGGAAAAGCATTCATACAAACAAAAGCAACATTCCAACAAGAGCAAAACGAAGCCAACAGGGCACCAGAAGAAGACATTTAAAGACTGTAGGCAGCAAATTGTTACACAGAGACACTAAATAAGAGTGGGGGCTCCCACAAAGCAGCAAGCTTAATCTTCCAAGCTCCGCGTCTGCCACAGCCGGTCTTGGTGAACCAGTGAAGTAACTGAGTCCAGAAGTACAGTTCAGCTGCTACCATCAATAATGATAATGATGATAATGATGTTTTATTAATATGGCGCCTTAATCCAAAGCGCTACCAAATACTCCAAGGTGAGTCCCGCTCCCATCAGGTAGTGTCTGGGGAACCCCAGGGGAGGGGTAAGCAAGTAAGTTGATTGCAGGAGTAACACCCCTCACCTTGATCACCCTGGTGCAGTATCCTCACCCCACAGAGCCCAATTCCTTTTACCTGGAACACGGCAGTGCGAGATTTACAGCGCCGCCGTTCATTTTAGCGCAAGATGTTCGGGCATCTCACGGGTCTTCAGGACGTCCCCGCAAGACATCAGGTAAGCGGTACGTTCTTTGACCCACGTTTCAAAATCCTAAATGCCTCATTTAAGCTGCATGCGATCTCTTAGAACCGACCAGAATAAGACACACTGAAAATGTGCAAAGGTGCACTTATGCAGCAGGTGGACATGGAATGGCTTGAACAACAGAGTCAGGAAGATAATGCAGCAATCCCTGGGCTGACCACACCACCAGAGCCGTCTACAAATGTGTCTTCTTCACCATCAGGAAATGCATTGCTATCGTTGCCCATACCAGCCTACCCAACATATGTGAACACTGTATGCCAACATCTGCCAACGTTCATTAATGCTAAAGTTGCCAATGCAAAAGTTTTCAACATCTGGAATATCAGGTGTTCGTTTGTAAAGATGTTAAAGCCAACATTCTATTTCTGTGCCACCGAGGTTTTACTTCTCAATGCCAAATGATGTACTGTGTGTGCATGCTGGGCCGTCCACCGGAACCCTTGTTTCTTCTTAGTCAGGAATCTGCCACGTTGTGGGACTACTCAGCAGACCACAATTCTCTCTAGGTGGAAGTCTCTGTAGCGCTAAGGTCGGGGAGGTGCCTTCCTGACAATGGTGCACGCTGAACGGCGCAAGCCTAGGTGCAAGTCTAGGTGCAAGTCTTGGTGCAAGTCTAGGTGCAAGTCTAGGTGCAAGTCTTGGTGCAAGTCTAGGTGCAAGTCTAGGTGCAAGACTAGGTGCAAGTCTAGGCGCAAGTCTAGGCGCAAGTCTAGGTGCAAGTCTAGGTGCAAGCCTAGGTGCAAGTCTTGGATGAGCGCAGTTTACATTCAGTGAAATTCAGCTTGCCCAATCCGGTGGGAGTGGAGGCTGAACAGTACAGAAAAGAAGGTCAATTATGACGGATTTAACGACACGTCTGCAGGTGACTGGTTCGAGGGGCTGAAACCGCTGATTACAGCTTCATGTGAGGAGCAGCGTCGTTTCTACTCTCTTAGTTTCTATGCCCATACCGTGCCCTGTACCATAGTGTTGACCCACTAATGAACTCTGACTACAGTTCTGCCCCGTAATGTGCTCAGTTCTCTCTGCACCCAAAGCAACACGAGAGGACTATAAGCTCAGGACGTGATTTCATTTTTGCTGCTACTCCTCTGTCATTAAGACCTGCCCGTGCTGGTTTCGAGCGGAGGGCACGTTTAAGAAATGTTCAGCTTCTCCCCTCTAATTGAGAGCCAAGAACGTGCGATCATTTGTTTGGGCTCTCCCCACAAAGCGAGAGCCACCAGCGTGAGATTTCTTTGCTTTATCCCTACTACGCATTTGCTCGCAGGGCCTCTGTCAGTGAGTCTTTCCTTCCTTGCTCAGTGAAGCAGGAACATCTTGTGGTGGTGGGCAGCGGGGTTAGCCTCCATAGCACCATGAACTGCGCTGTCCTCGAGCTCCTCCTGTTTGACCACTACCCTGTAATTCAGGTAATATGGCTGCAGGACTGCTCCTGTGTTTCGGCAAGGAAGCAGATGAGGGGTTTGCATTGGGAGCAGGGCAGCTCAATGCAGTGTGCGGAAGGAGGGAACAGAACATCTGGACAATAGGAGGCACAATACAAATACAACAGGGGTCAAAGGTGTTTCCCCATGGGAAAGTGTAAACAAACGTGCGTCAGCAGAGGTGACCCCTGTGAGAGAACACCCCCAGAGGGGTCAAACAGGCATCAGCAGCATAGAAACGGAATTCCCCCGGTAAAGTGAGCCGAATGGGCATGCTCTGACCGACCTATAGGAATAGTGCAGTGGATACACTTTTTTTTATTTTCTAATAAAGGACAAGTGGGAATTTTGAGGGAAATGAACAGTGGTAAAAAAAAGGGAGAGTCTGGCCATGGCCATGGCATGGGTTGAGAAGAGCAGGGGACGGGGAGTGGAGTGCAGTAATGGCATGGTCCGTAGGCATAGCCAACCATTCCACTACATGTGGGGTAGGGAGCGAACAGAGCCACTCCTCCTACCATCATTCTTCCTGCCCCATCATGCTCCTGTCCTCCATCTTGCTTCACGTGTCTCACCTCTTGCTGCTCCTCTTCCTTCTTAGCCTCATCCACATTCTGGTGCTCCACGTGCTGCCCCATGTCTTCCTGCCCTACATGCTCGCGTTCCATGTCTTCCTGCCCTACATGCTCGCGTTCCATGTCTTCCTGCCCTACATGCTCGCGTTCCATGTCTTCCTGCCCTACATGCTCGCGTTCCATGTCTTCCTGCCCTACATGCTCGCGTTCCATGTCTTCCTGCCCTACATGCTCGCGTTCCATGTCTTGCTCGCCCTACATGCTCGCGTTCCATGTCTTCCTGCCCTACATGCTCGTGTTCCATGTCTTCCTGCCCTACATGCTCGCGTTCCATGTCTTCCTGCCCTACATGCTCGCGTTCCATGTCTTCCTGCCCTACATGCTCGCGTTCCATGTCTTGCTCGCCCTACATGCTCGCGTTCCATGTCTTCCTGCCCTACATGCTCGCGTTCCATGTCTTCCTGCCCTACATGCTCGCGTTCCATGTCTTCCTGCCCTACATGCTCGCGTTCCATGTCTTCCTGCCCTACATGCTCGCGTTCCATGTCTTCCTGCCCTACATGCTCGCGTTCCATGTCTTCCTGCCCTACATGCTCGCGTTCCATGTCTTCCTGCCCTACATGCTCGCGTTCCATGTCTTCCTGCCCTACATGCTCACGTTCCATGTCTTCCTGACCTACATGCTCGCGTTCCATGTCTTGCTCGCCCTACATGCTCGCGTTCCATGTCTTCCTGCCCTACATGCTCGCGTTCCATGTCTTCCTGCCCTACATGCTCGCGTTCCATGTCTTCCTGCCCTACATGCTCACGTTCCATGTCTTCCTGCCCTACATGCACACGTTCCATGTCTTCCTGCCCTACATGCACACGTTCCATGTCTTGCTCGCCCTTCCTTACAGTCCGCATTTACCTCCTTGTGCTCCAAATCTGTTAGGTCCCTATGATACCCAAGGGTCAAGTCCTAAAAATGTAAGTGGGGGGACTCCTCAACAAACGCAATTGGATGCGACGTTGCTAGAAATTAGCATATCAAGGTGAAATATACACATTTAATTAAATTGGCTTTGCCTAACCACCCATATGGCATTTGCCTTTCATAAAATCAACAGACACACAAAACCCAGGGAGGATATTTTCCTCCAATAGTGTTTTTGAAAACATTAAAAGGTGTGCATGTTTTAAACTCCAAGAACCAATGCAAATATTTTCCTTGGGACTTGCAGCACTGAAATGGAACATTTTGCCTTTAGTTGGTTGTTATTTTTCATCAGGTTCTATAGTGCAGTGGTAAAGTCTCCAGCCTACAAACCTGATGACATCTTTAATTCATAAATTCAAAGAGGTCATTCAATGTTTCTCATTTTAAGTGGGGGGACTGAGTCCACTCACTGAATAAAGTGGTTGGACTCCGTCCCCCTGCGTGTACCCCCGACTTGAGCCCTGATGATACCTTCAATAATGGACACGGGAGCCATTTCACTTTCTCAACCTTCACTTTATTCCTCCTCTTGACAACTGCCACTTCCTTCCCTCGCCCCTGCCCTTCCTCCCTCTTCCCGGGTCCCTCCCTGGGTCCCCAGTCTCTCCTTCTTAAAGGAGTCCTTCTCCATTTCTCCACCACAACAAATTCCAAATTGGAATCCAAGATTCCAAATTGTGTTGTGTCTCACTAGCTCCTCCTCTTTTTGCCCTGCATCTACATTCTCATGTCCCATCTCCTGCTGCCCTCCTACGCCTCCTTCTATTGCAGTGCGTCAGCCTTATTGTCTGGCGTCATACCTCCATAGCTCCTCAATTGCTGCCAGCAACTCCTTCCCCTGCCTGACAGCCACCATCTCCTCTATCAGACCCATGGCATTGTCACCAGCTCCTTTCACATCATTTGAGGGAGTACCGCCAATGACCCCATGCTACTGTGATCCTCCACCTTTTCCACATCCCTGTTAGCTTTCCACCAGCTCCAAAATACCATCACTCCTACGCCGAAGACGGTCCACAGCACCTTGAAAACCTGCTAAGCCTATCACAGCTGCAGGCTCGGATGTGGGGTCAGTCTCACTTTCGATGGGCTGTGCATACTCTCTGTCCATATTTCTCCCAACATTCACCTCCTCCCAAAGAGATTCAATATATATTTATTTGATCCACCTGTAAATACCTCTCAGAAAATCACTGTAAGGAAGTGGGAAACAGCAAAATTAATGTGTCGTGGGTGGAAGGGACTAAGGCGAAGGGTGTTAGAAAGATTATTTTTAAAGTTTCACAAAGCAAAGGTTTTGTTTTGGAGGGAAGGAGGTTAAGGGAAAGTGTTACAAAATGTTTCACAACGAGTGTCATTTTGGTTTTCACAACCAGTTTAAAGCACTTAAAAGTGCAAATTAACATTTAAGGAATTTTACAAAAATAGCACAACAAAAAATAAAATGTCACAAAGGCTAACTCAAATGTCTTAAAGACACCAACAATCTCTTGCCATATGTGGATTACGCCTTTTTCAATAGCTAACAGGCAAGCAGAAGCCACAGAGTAACAGAGTAACGGGAAGGGAATGAGGACTTTTATTTGGCCAAAGAGCATTCAGAGAGATTCTAGGGTTCTGATTGGTCTGTCAAATTACCTCGGTTGGTTTGCTCTTTGCGATTGGGCCTCCAGACTCTCTCACAAATTCATCCATGATTTGGGAGTTCTGGGAAATCACGTGAGAACTCCTAAGGTCAACCAACACACTGCAGGTTTAGTAGTACTGTGGGGATGAGCAGGAGCTTTGTCCACCATTTGTCGCTGTCCTCCTGCGGAGCAAGAGTCATTTTGTAAAAGTACCAACACTGGTTGCATTAATGAGACGGTGGCGGGACCTTTAATCAATGGCCAGTAAGGCTGTACAAAGCTAATGGGGAATTGGAACCACAAATCTGAACCCTCCTTATTCCAATCACTGCAGCCACACCTGCCTAAATAGAGCCATACACTTTCTGACTTGGTGGGTGGTAGAACCGTTTATTTATTTATTTATGTATGTATTTAGTTGGCATTTGTTAGGCGTTGATACAGCAAGTCAAGTCCGTTTCAAAGCACCGACAGGGCAACAGGGAGGAAACATGGGACTGAAACCAGTGAATACAGTGATAGTTAAAGACAAACCTTGTGAGTTTTCAGAACGTGCAAGTGCAGCGAGAAGAGGGAAAGTGGGGGGGGTAAGTGCTGGAAAGTCTGTGCCCGTGGGTGAGCAACAGATTAAGTGCGTAGTATGATAACTGCTATACGGCCTGGAGCCGCATTGGGTAGAAAGTGCAAGCCTACAGGATTGAGGCTGCTGGGTGCAGAGGCAAGTGCTGCAAGGTAGGCAGAGGGTGGGGCGAATGAGAAGGGGAGGCCAAGTTGCCAACAGATACATAAGGGCCCTGGCCACCAATCACGGCGACTGTGAGACCAGCAGAAGAGGGAAGGAGAGAAGGAGGAGGTGAAGAGTAAAGTAATGAGGAGCTTCCAGAATTTGAGGAAGTCCTGCTCAAGACGAAGAGGGGTGGGGAGGCTGCTCCGTAAGAGGGATCCAGTTGAAGAAAGGGATCGGCCTCCGGCCCTCTGTTTAGCGAAATGCTTTACACACAGCAAGTTGATGCCAGAGGACTGCAGAGGTCTAGTGGGATAGTATTTAGTAAGAGAAAGTTGCAGATGGTATGGTCCCAGGCCACAAACAGTCTTGTGGATGATGCAGAGGGATTTGATTTTAATCTGTGCAGCAACCGGGAACCAGTGAAGAATTTTTAGGGCAGGAGCGATGGGGTCCCTGGGCTTAAGGCCAAGAATAAGTCTTGCTGCCCTATTCTGGATTAGCTGCAGGGGTCGTAAAGTGGAAGAAGGTAGATTCAGTAGAAAGCTATTGTAGTAGTCAAGCCTAAAGAGAACCAGGGCTCAGGTAACATTGAGCTTCTGGGGAAGTGACAAAAAGGAGAATTCCTTTGATAAGAGTTGAAGGTGGGACTTCTTGGCAATCTCCTCAGTGTGAGGGAGGAAGGAGAGAGAATACTCGAAGATGACTCCAAGGTTTCTGGCTTCCGAAAAAGGAGCAGTGTGAGATCCCATAGAGGATGGCCACAGTGAGGGGAAAAAAGAGGGAGCAGGGGTCCCAATGTGAATGGTCTCAGTCTTGCTGGAATTGAGGCAGAGATTGTTGGAAGTACACCAGGACTGGATGGCAGATAGGCAGTCAGGGATGGTGGAAGGTGCAAGAGGGTCAGCAGGACATTTGAAAAGGAGTAGTGTCATCTGTGTTGCACTGGAAGTTAGCGGAGAAGGAGGAAATGACGAGTGCCAGCTGAACAAGGTTAGTGTTGAAGAGCCATGGGGAGAGGTTTGAGCCCTGGGGGAAACCACATGTGGAGAAGGAAGTTGGTGAGGAGAAGGTGCTCAAAATGACTTGGGACGAATGGTCAGTTAGGGTGGAGTAAGCCAGTCCAATGTCCACTCTGAGATACAAAGTTCAGGGTGACTTTGCAGTGGGTCACCTAACAATGGTATTGGGGCTCTGCACAGGGTACACCAATGACCCATAAATTTTTATGGCCACATAACTATCAGTTCTGTGGTATTGTGACCTGCTCCAGAAAGGATAGAATTCCTGTAAAAGGATGGCATTATGGTGAGAGGAGATAGAAAAGGAGAGCTAGGATAGTAGAACTTGTTTTGAACAAGCCAATCACTGAAAAGAGGAGATATGAAAAGAGAAGCAAACGGGCAGACCCTATGTTGTCCAAGACAGATAATAGCATTAAGAAAGCAGAAAAGGAGGTGGCAGGATCAGCTAAGGCAGGTCTTTAGAGAAGCGAGCCTCAGGAGCATGCAAGATGAGTGGGTGCTGAGAATGTAAACTCAGAGACCGACATGGACCAAGGTGTGGGAAGAGCATTGGGAGTGAAGACAGCCAAGGGCTCTAGCCTAGACTCTGGTGACAGTTACAAGAAGTCAAAATGTGTAAACCTTGCTAAACTTGAGCCCTCAGGCAGAGGAGAGGTGAGTGAAAATCTTACCTAAAGGTACTTGGTAAAGGGGGGAATACCTGCCTGCATTGGTTGACAACATACCATAGGGCAAGAGGGGTCCCATAGAGGGCTTAACCCTGTGATAGTTGTGAGGCTGTCACCTTGTCCTCAGAACCAAGATCAAGATACACATCAAAACAAAGCCACTGAGCCTGACAATGACAAATATCAAGACAAAGGTCCTCATTATGACCCAGGCGCTAAGTGGTTAACGGCGCCGTAAAAGGCTGCGGCGCCGTTAACCACTTAGCGCCTAATTACGAGGTCCCTTTGCGGGACTCGACCTTAACAGCCCAGGCATGCTTGCCCCCAGCTCCATAATTGGACATGCCCGGGCATGTCCGCTCCAGCTCAACCTTATATAAAAACATTTATTATTCACATTTATACACTTATACATTTTATTCCGCTTTTATTCACTTTTAAATGCAACAACCCCACCAAAACTATTTATAGCTCAAGCCTCTCCTTTACATTTTAAAAGCACAACCTTTTTTTTAAATTAAATACATAGAAAAACTATTATAAAATAATGACGTCGGCCACTCTGCCTAGCTTTATATTAAAAGTAAACAAAAACTTTTACAAGATGTACTCCAACTTTATATAAAATCTCTATAAAAAGTATTATATCATGGCGTTAGCACTATGTTTAAGAATCAAACCCATTCCTGCATCATCAACGAGTCACCACGACAAAACGCTAACATTCGCAGTGTCTTTCTGCACAACTCACTTTCGCCATCCAACAGGCAGCAGTGCACACGCGCGGCTCCCAGCCACATTTTTATATAAACTGTATATTCACTTTACATCAAACTGATATAAATTATATCTTTTTTCATATCAAACTACAAAAACAATACACATTTGATATAAAACAGATATCATCTTTAATATCAATTTTATATTAAATATATATTAAATTGATATCAAACATCATATCAAACGGAATTCGGGACTAAGGCTGGAAACAGGGGTTGTTCCCACCTGTCAAAAATGTAACATTGCATAAAAGGAGGGCCCATAAACTACTAATATCTGGTCTTTTGTATTCACCTTGGTGAGGGCCCGCATGATCTGTCTTGCTTTGCCAGGCAATGGTTTGCCCACTCTGTAAGCAACATTTATATCAGTAAGGGGCAAGCTTGCCGGACCAGTACTTCTGTGATAGACCTGGCAGCAATGGTTGCAGTATCTAACTTATCTTCATGCTCATCCAAACCCACCAGGCACATGTTCTTGCAACGTGCTTTCAGTTCCATAAACAGGGATTCCTTTTTTACTTCTTAAAGTTCCAATTTCAAGTCATTCTAAGCCCTAAAGCTACCTGTAATTTCAGTTTTCAAGCCCCCTGCGTCTGACTTTAATTTGGAAACATGCTCATCCAGGTGGTTTACTTTCAGGATCAGTTCAGAGAAGGTGGTCTTAACTTCCCCTACATCCTGAGCCACTTTCAACAGCAAAGTATAGATATCCTGTATTCCTGGTACTTCCTCCATGCCCACAAATCAGTTTTTTCTTCGAGAAAGGATTTTCTGCAGTATCAATCTTCTTTTTAGCATTCATTATCTTCAGACAAATCCTCGAGAGAGGGCAGCAGGAGCTGCTGGTTTAGGCTGCTGCTCAGGGGAGTTGGTAGGTCTGGAAAAGGTCCGCGGCTATGCTAATGCCGGGACTATAGGGACTCAGGGCCAGTTAGCCTTTTGGTTGTAGTCCCTAAGATTCTATCTGGGGCTGCAATCAAAAGACCAGGGGCTATAGCCCCCTTAATCTCCTCCCCTAGCAGTGCATCTGCAGCTGCTCCTACAGCTGACATTCCAGAATCCTATGCATGAAGCTTTGGACTGAATGCTTTTTGAGTCAGAGCGTCTTCTTTACTATGACATACACACGCAGACTGCATGCCATTAACTTCAGAGGCCTCATAAGATCCAAGTGGTTGGATTCCAGGTAGTCCAGTTCCATTTGAAGATAGCCACAAAAGTCTTATGATCTGCAGAGATCACGTGTGCTATCCGTGGTGAGAGTTGGTGGATCTAGTTCCACCAGAGAAATAGAAGAAACAACTGGTAAGATATCAGATCAACACAGATGAATATAGTTAAGTTTAGATCCCGAAAAAATAATTCCAACGTATATGGCTTAAAATAATTCTTTTTAGTCCAGAAGAATTTGAAAAAAAATATAACAATATGACAAAGAAATTCAAAGAAAGATGTTTTACAGAAGACCTTTTGGAAATTAGGACATATTGAAACATGACAAACAACTCATTATGTTGAAATGTTCCAATAATCACATATTGTCAAAATACAAATCTTGAAAATATGTTGAAATGAGGAAAAACAAGAACATCATATTTTTTAAATACAAAAAAATAAAGGCACTTCTCAATGGCTGAACTTGTTGCATTGGAATACCAACATTAAGAACAATACCATTATTCAGCCAGAAATTGGCCCAAAAAAATATTTTAGGAAATGTGCTAATCGTGACTCGATTAATGTATTTTTAGGATTAGAGTCCGGTGTGGAATTTATTTGTAAATTTAGAATTATGCACATTTTCCCCATATAATAAAAACTAATATATATTAATAGATGGCATAGGCAACTATGTGTTATACTCATTTCAGTAATTACAAAGAAGGTAGCAGGCACTCCTCTCCAGAAAGAACAAGGCATGATAACCTGTTCTGAGGTGAGAGTTTGCAGCACACACTTTTTGCTCACTGTACCTTTCACAGACGAGAAATATCCATTTGCATATCAGTCTTTGACCCACCCACATGGGCAGTCCAGCACCGAAATGCTATGGCAATTCCTCTCTGAACAAGAGTACCAAAAGCAACCCCATATACGTGTTTCAGCCTTGTTGGGCCTCATCAGTGAGGTGAAGCTTTGTCTCTCTAAGCACAGTGAGCAGGGAGTCCACGTCTGGTTGCCCCCAGGTAGCTCAGGGTGACCAACCCCAAGTTCCTTACAAACATTACAAAGAAGGTAGCAGGCGCTCCTCTCCAGAAAGAGCATGGCATGATAACCTGTCCTGAGATGAGAGTTTGCAGCACACACTTTTTGCTCACTGTACCTTTCATAGATGGGAAATATCCATTTGCTTATCAGTCTTTGTCCCACCCACATGGGCAGTCCAGCACCGAAATGCTCTGGCAATTCCTCTCTGAACAAGAGTACCAAAAGCAACCCCATACACGTGTTTCAGCCTTGTTGGGCCTCATCAGTGAGGTGAAGCTGTGCCTCTCTGGGCACAGTGAGCAGGGAGTCCATGTCTGGTTGCCCCCAGGTAACTCAGGGTGACCAACCCCAAGTTCCTTACAAACATTACAAAGAAGGTAGCAGGTGCTCCTCTCCAGAAAGAACATGGCATGATACCCATGGGTTTTGCGCGCATTATCAAACAAAATAAGCAAACAAACAATGAAACTGGAATAATGAACTAGCCATAGAAAACCTAGAACATCAAAATGGGCTTGTAGACAATTTAAGATATATTGAAATGTTGCTAGACATGGGCCCTGAACATTAGCGGGATTAACATTAGAACACTTAGACAGATTTCTCTCTGATCGAGACAACAGTATTTCATCTTCATTCGCACCCGGGAAGGGTGCATAGCTAATGTGGTGGCTGGAAAGCGAGCGAGAATATGCATACTCTGCCCGCTACTCCCAGCCCCCCAATGCTCTTCCACAATGGTGGTGCCATTATTTTAAATACATTTTAATGTGGGTAGAAACAGGGAGTATCTTCCTGTTGCCGCCCCAGCCCCCTGTCTCCCCCAAACAGTCCTAAGCCCTTCCTTACCCTACCCTCCCCCCACTTACCTGCTGGACTGGAGCTTTCTTCTCCGGTCCCGGTGCTCCTCCTGATCATCATAGAAATGGAAAAGGGACTTCGTTATTTTCCCTATGGCATCTGGCATCTTTTTTAAATGCATTTATTATTATAATGTGTTTTCCTTGTGAGATTGGCTGCAGATGAACCCTGGGGTGCGAATGGCTTTCACTCCCACTGCTGGGGGACGGACATGGCCTTTAACAGCACACAACCCTCACCGAGGCAACCGGGCTCAGAGTAGTGGTCCGTTAAAGGCAATGTCTGCCCCCCACAGGGGGTTTGAAAGCCATAGGAGACACTTTGACACAATCAGAGCACATGCCATGAATCCCTAGGATCGGCTCCAGGTCGTCTAGTGCAGAAGAGAGCTTTCATTCCGTACCCGACACAGTCTGCAGTGTTCAAGTCCAGAAAAGCAAGATGGGATAACCTGAGGGTACACTGATAAATTGAGTCCACTTGAGGCAGCATTTCTTTAGGTCACTCCTCTCTAAAGACATAGATCATTAGCCATGACCACGACAGCAGGATGTAGGCCACCACTGGAAGACTGCAATCTGAAGTATTAACCATATCAATGGAACATCGCACCTGAGAAGAATTGGGAAATAGTAGCACCCATAACACAGCCCTATCGCTACACAGCTGGGGAAATGATTTTGCATCTATTCTGATGCAGAACATTGAATGTTCGAGAAAAGACCACATGAAAGCGATTAACAACTAAAAAGCGAAGGCAGAATAATTGTGGACAAATTGGATATTCATAAGTATTTTATCACAATATTAAGACAGTATTTTGTGTTATTCTGTATTTGTATTGTGCCAAATCACCACCTTGGTAGCTTTAATGTACTAAATCCTTGCTTGTTCAAGACATATTGTGCCCCGCCTCAGGTCACCAGACCATAGTCAAGTTTTCTTGGAAGAATTCATGAGCAAATGTGAAGTAAGGCAGAGAGAAAGTGGGAAAGGAGTTTGCAGGCACAGGCAGGAAGACAGGCAGGGATAAGTTCTTGTGCTAATATGGACACATATTTAGTCATTGTATGAAGACTATCTTTGAGGGAGAGCCACCACAGAAGGGCAAATCTGTTGCGCTAATATACACTGTGGGATTCAAAGGCAGTTTTGGAGTAATATAAATTGGAGATCAATGCCTATTAAAAATCTAGCAAGGAAATTCAGAATACACATTTTGGGGCTTCCAAGCCAACTCAGAAGATAGCCTAATACAAGAGTAGGATGTGTCAGAGGTGAATGTTGTTCATAACAAACGACAAGGGAGTGTGATTGGCAGAGATAATAAAGTAATCATGGTATGTCTGGCGCTAGCTAGAGAGGATTCAATGTTTGTATTCTGTGGTGATTAAAGCCACCTCAGCACACTGAGGAGCAGGGACAGAATCTTTCTAACTTCAAGCCAGCCATGTGAGCGCCAGTGTCCTCCAAAAGCAGCATTAAAAGTCCCCTCAGCCCAGAGCTGTCACAAATGGCAGTTCAATTGTAGGAATAAGAGGATGACCCTGAAGACACTTCCAGGTTATGATGGCTATCGGTAGGCAGGATCCTGCTAAGGATATAGCCCAGAGGCTGCTGCCTTAGCAATTATTGTGCCATGCCAGAAAACATTTGAATGATTCCTGAGTTGCTGTGGAGACTAGGCCTTCTTTGGGGCTTATAGGCTCATTTGGGAACAATCTGCATATTAAAGTACCCCTTTCCAAGCCCATTGACTGAACTGCAGTTGACTAGTGAGGTTAATAGATGGTGTTGCAGAGTACCTGAACAGTCTCGGTTTGTACACTTGGAAGCCCTTTAATTGCAACAAGTGGATTTGTATCAAAAATGGTCACAACACAAATGAGTTTACTGCAAAGTCTATACCCAGGCATTGGCCCTTTGCCATCAGCAGACTGAACGAGGGGTTTGGGCAGAGTGTGAGCCAGGAAATCCTCAAACACTCTTAAATCAAAGCCTAGGCAGGATTACATTAAACACCTGAGAAACAACACATTATTTCCAACAATAAGTAGAAGTGCATTTCAATTCATGCATTCAAGCTTATTTCTGAATACCTCTTTCCTTTGAGGGGTTTTACAGAGCCAGGAGTAGCATGCAATCTGATGTTTATTGATGGAGGGGTGATGCAGATAGAGGTTAAATACCTCCCTTCACACTCAGACCATTCACTGAAACAGAGAAAGGACACACATACTATTATGATGTTGTTTACTTGTGCAACCCCTAGAATCTTTTAGGCTGTGTCAAAAAACTGAAGGTGACTGAAGGGGAGCGTGGATAAGTGAACAGACGTGAGTCTGTATCAAAGGTGTTTTAAACATTATATTACGTTAAACATTTATTTTTTCTTTTCTTACTGCATCAGTCACCAACAAAATGGTCTAAGAGTGCCGTGGCTATGTACCCTATGGTATGGCACCTAGAAGCACAGGACAGAACACACACCCCACAATCACCCCTCAATGTGAAGCTGCTATAGGTATTCTATGGTCCAGCACACAGAACCACAAAGGTAGTATATATACCCCCAACTCCGAACTGTGCAACTGCGATGTGTGCCTCTGTCACAGTAACAGAAATTAAACCTTGCCCTCCCTCTCCCCCATGCTAAACCAAGAAAGGGCGTTAAACAGAAGATATTTGTCCAGTACAAAGAAGCACCTTGCAACTCCCTGAAAAATGAGCACAGCGGCTTCTGGGTGTGCAAGACGAGACATTTTGTTAAATCTTGAGCTTCTGTGTAAGCTGGGGCTAGAATTGTGGGATGTTGCCTGTAAGAGCTATAAGACCTCTTTTAGTCTCCCCTGACTAGTATATAAATGACCAAGAGGCCATTAACATCAACATTGAATATGCCCATATGATAGGACGAGTACTCCAAGTCCAACAACAAACACTGCCATTATATTGCATGACTTTGGGAACAAGGAGTGAAGTCTGATGGTGCCTAGAATGATCAACCAGACTGATTACTGGGACAATAGGTTGCAAGTATTTCAAGACATTGGGCCTCATTACGAATGTAGCACTACCAGCGCCGTTGTTACCTCTCTGCCACATTACGAGTACTGCTTGCCAGTGCCGGACTGCACACCGGGTGCAGTGGTCTGACCAGGCATGCAGACTGGCACCTGCAAGCAGAACTTGTGATTGCACCGGCACCGTTATTAACGGTGCCGGTGCAACCATGCTCCTGACCCCCATTCTGCCCTATACTGGCACCCGCGGTATGGGCAATTACCGGCCCATTCATCTCGTGATGGGCCAGTAATGGCCCATTCGCGAGTGCTGGGGCCGGTAGCCTTAATAAGGGCACGGCTACCGCCAAACTCGTAATGAGGCCCATTGCCAGGCCACTCTGGCCAGGGTGAGGGAGGTGAATAAATGGCACATTCATTGAAAATTCAATTATCCATTTGGTCTTCAATGCAAATTGCAAGAATTATTTATTACCATTTTTACTGTGGAAGGGGGGGTGAAAAAGCTAATTAGTACAGGGGACAAGAGCCTGGTTATGAGGGCAGAGATTGATAGGTTGAATATATCTAGAGCCACACCATAGAAATAGTTTCGAAAGCCCTAAACCTCAAATTGATAAAAACATATTTGATTGACATGTGGAGCTCTTTGCTCACTCAGGGCCCATAAATCACATTTATCAATATGTTCTTTGGTCATAGGTCTGTTTTTATTGAATATTTATATCTATATATCTATATATATATAAAACTCCAAAATAGTTTGTGTGTTTGGCGAAGCGTTGGTGTATGGGAGGTGAAGGCGTATGGCGAAGGTGCATGGGAGGCGAAGGTGAGGCATGTGGGAAGCAAATGAACCTGAGAGGCGAAGGTGAAGGCAGGTAGAATTCCAGAAGTTTCCAAATGGTTACCATATAAAGAGGTGCAACAGAAATTTTTGTCACTCTCTTACGAATAGTGCTAAAGTGTTATTTCCCGAGTGGCTGAGTCAACAAGTCATCCTTGCTGCTAAAAATTATTTTGTCAATGAAATAAAAAATCAGATTCAGAATATGCTCCCAGGCACAGTTACGGAGTACAACTCAATCGATACAGTGGTGGATAACGATAAAGCTGTAAACTAGCCAACAGAATTTCTCAACTTACTAGACCCCCTGGGAATGTTACCACATCACCTTCGACTGAAAGTTGGGTCACCCATCGTTCTGCTTTGCAACCTTCACCCACCTAGTCTGTGTAATGGCACGAGGCTGTGCATCAAAAAATTGCTGCCCAACGTAATTGAAGCAACAGTGTTGAACAGGAAGGGAAAAGGAGAAGATGTATTCATCCCCTGTATTCCACTCATTCTGACAGACATGGAATTCAGTTTCAAGCGCCTAGAATTCCCGGTCAGGCTGGCATTCAGTATCACGATCAACAAGGGACATGGCCAGTCAATCAAGTGCATTGGTACCAACGTGGAATCTCGATGTTTCTCCCACGGGCAGTTATATGTCACGTGTTCTAAAGTAGGTTCCCCAATCAGTCGTATACCTTTGCTTCAACTGGCAAAACAACAAATGTTCTTTATGATCAAGCCTTACAATCAACATGTACTTTGGTAATATTAAACTTTTGGTCCATACGTGTTGATACCCATCAACTGCTCAGGAACCTCCATGTTGTTCTCATGTACAGTTATAAGTTTCAGAATGTGTTTTTAAGAAGAACAAAGAATTGTGTTGTGTAGTCTTTATAAGAAAACATTTATAAAATATCATATAACAGAAAAATGTAGTGAATTTTTCCTTTCTTATGGAACCTATCTGAAAAGCGTAAAGGTACCTTAAGGGATCTCTAACAATTAGTACCAATGAGGAACGCTGGTATATTTATTTATTTACTGGGCATTTATAATGCGCCTATACAGCAAATGGTGTTTCAAGGCGTAACAAGAAAACAAATGGGGGGGAGACATGGAAGTAAAATAGTAAAAAACGGTCCCACAAGGCCTTGTGTCATGCAGATCCTGCAAGTGCAGTAACAGGAAGTGCAGGGGAGTGGGGGAGAAGGGGAAGTGCTGGTCAGAGAGGAATGCACAAATGCTAAGGAGGGAAAGCAAGTGCAGGACGGGGAGAGCGTGTAAGTGCTAGGGGGCAGGAGCGTGGGGAAGAGGGCCCCTGGGCTAGGCGAGTGACCAAGTGGTCAAGTGCTAGGGAAAGCAGGGAGTGCAGGGAATGAAGGTCCACATACTAAGTGAGAAGACATGGCAGGATGGGATCAGTAGGGGTACAGGCCCCGGCAGGTATGCACAGGAGGAGAGATCATGTTAGGGCAAGTGCAGATTTGGGGGGGTTGAAGTCAGGGTAGACTGTGGGGCTGGGGCAGACTGGGTGAGGAGGGCCTGGTGCCCTGGATGAATCAGAAGGAACCAGGCAACCAGTCAAATACGGCGTAGGGGGACATTAGCAGGGGAGGGGGAGAGGGAAGGAAGAACAGAAAAGGAGGGTCTTGAGAATCTTCCAGAATTTAGGAGATCTGGTTTAAGCCTGATAGGGGCTCGGAGGCCATTCCAGAGGGAAGTTTCTGCAGAAGAGACCGATCTACCCCCCACTCTCTGCTTGGAGCTCGAAGACCTAAGGGCTCTAGCAGGGAGGTATTTAGGGAGAGAGAGTTGGATGTGGTGGGGTCCCAGGCCCAAGAAAGCCTTCTGGATGATGCAGAGGGACTTGAACTTGATCCTCGCAACAACCGAGAGCCAGTAGAGAGATTTTAGGGCTGGAGAGATGCAGTCCCTGTGCTTGAGGCCAAAGATAAGTCTTGCAGTCCTACTCTGTATTAGTTGAAGGGCTTGAAGGGAGGATTTAAGCAGATTGTGGAAGAGGCTGTTGCAGTAGTCCATCCTATAGAGGACCAGAGTTCTGGAGACATTGAGTTTCTGGAGGAAGGTTAGGAAAGGGAGAATGCCTCGGAGGAGGTGCAACTGCCAGTGGGTCTTCTTGGCAAGGTCTGCGATGTGAGGAGAGAAGTAGAGAGAGGAGTCAAAGATGACATCAAGGTTTTTTGCTTGACAAGTGGGTGGAGCGAGGGGGCCCATGGAGGGCGGTCAGAGAGTAGGAGGGAGGAAGGGAGCTGTGGTCCCAATGAGAAAGCTCTCAGTCTTACTGGAATTAAGGCAGAGATCTTTAGCAGCACACCATGCCTGAATTGCAGTCAGGCTGTTAGGAATGAGAGAGGAAGAAGAGGAGGCAGTGGATGGAAGCTTGAAGGAGAGCTGCATATCGTCTGCATAACATTGGAAGTGAGGAGAGAAGGTGGAGATCAAATGGGCTAGCGGGGCAAGGTAGATGTTGAAGAACCACAGTGAAAGTATAGAGCCCTGAGGGATGCCGCAGGTCAAGAGTGTGATGGGGAGAGAGGAGAGAAAAGTGCCCAGTTTAACCTGGGATGGTCGGTCAGAGAGGAAAGAGGTCAACCAGTCCAGTGCAAGGTCCATGATGCCAAGGGTATCACAGAGCCGATTTATAAGTGTGGCATGATTGACCATATCAAAGGCAGATGAAAGGTCAATAGGGATGAGGATGGAAAAGAGAGTTGGAATCAAGATTTGCGAGGAAGTCTTCACGGGTGGTCAGGAGAGCGGTTTCATTGCCTCTAGCTGCTCTGAAGCCAGACTGGTGGTCGTGGAGACAACCAACAGATTTGATGCAGTGGAGCAGCTGGAAGACGACCAGTTTCTCCATAAGTTTACCCAGGAAGAGGGTATTGGAGATAAGGCGGTAGTTAGCCAGGCAGGAGTGTTCGGCAGAGGGCTTTTTGAGGACAGGGTGCACAATGGAGTGCTTGAGGGGTAACGGGAACGAGTCAGTGGCAAAGGAGTGATTGCAGAAATCAGCCAAGTCTGGAGCAAGGGAGGCAATTTTCTCCTTGATAGTTCTGGAGGAGCAGGGGAGCACCTGTTTGGAGGAGACATTCATAGATAGGACTTGTATAGACTTCTCATCCGGTGGTATAGGTGAGAAAGAGAAGAGTAGGAGGGGGGCCAGGGGAAGTCTGAAAGCAGATGATGGAGAATGGAGGGGTGTAGAGGAGAGTGAGGACAGGATGTCCTGAGTTTTGGTTATGAGGTGAGAGGCCATTGCAGTGCAGAGGGTCAGCGATGGCAGAGTAGAGATGGAGACTGCAGTAGAATTGGTGGCATCCTTCTAGATTTTGAACAGTTCAGTCATGTTGTTAGTGGCACCAGAGATGCAGGATTGGATGTAGGCCTTCAATCTCCACACAACTTGAGATTCAACATTTTTTGCAGGGCATTTGAGTTCAACTGACCTGGAATCCAGAATGCCTGTGATGTCAACTTTGAGGTCACAGGTATTCCCAGGATGCAACACCTTCTCCCTTCCCGCAGGGGTTGCAAGGGAAGGCGTCAGTGATTGGCCTTTCTGCCTCTTGCATGGATGCTCCCCTTTACGGTTCCTCACTTCAATATGTACACCCTCCCTTCCCGGTGACTGGGTGCTTCCCTACCTGATCTGCCAGCTCCAAGGATGACTACACTCTCCTAACTCCACATCCACCTTTCACTCATTCTCACAGAACCCCTTCCTATGGTTTGGACCTCCAGGGACACAGAGCAGTTTAATCCAACCTATCTCCACAATTGACCCTCTTGTGCTGGACTCCCTTCATGTTGTCAGAGTGCACCTTAATCAAGGCCTGTTTACACTGCACCCTATTTCTTATGCCTCTGTCATGAAATCGCGTGGTTGCCTTCTTGTAGAAGAGGTGCCAAGGCCATAGTTTGGTTTCCATATTCCTACCTCGCATCATGACATTCAGCGAAATGCCTGTACAATTGTTTGCCACAATATTTCCTGCACACATGTGTCTGACCAATCGCCTGCTGCAAGGTCCCCCTCATTCTTTCCTTCAAGAGGCATCTGAAGAACTCAAATTGGCCATTGCCAGCAAGGTGGCATAGAAAGCTTCTGAGATTTTAGAAACTCAATAATTTAATTGGAACACAACCACACGCCATTGTCAGTGACAAAGCAATCAGGAAATCCCTCCCTCCTGAAAACACAAGGAAGGTAAAGGCATTTTTAGCCCTGGAGTCACTTACAAATCATACTTCCAGCCACTGGCTATAGTGGTCCACAAGCACAAGGGCATAACACCTTCCATTTGGAAGGCCCTATATTGTCCCAGTGAAATTCAGTTCCAAATTGCTTTGAGTGCAGAAAGGAAGCTCAATGGGACTGAAGAGTGTGATCTCACTACAAGCCCCTTCAGACTCCCCACATGTGCCTGACACTCTCTTACCAATCTGTCAAGCAATACATCCATTCCTGGCTGCCAGTATTCTCCTCTCAGTGCCCTCTTGGTGCCAGGGATCCCCATGTGCCCATACCGAGCCATCTCCACCAGATTATGGTGCCCAGATGATGAGATTCATTTCACCCCTGTAAATATGAGTTCACCTTCAACCTATAGTTCAACCTGTACATGTTGGTAGGAGCCTATCTCAGATCCCACTTCCTTTGCAGTGGGCCAACTCTGCTAATGCGCCCCATCACCCTTCCTAACAAGGAGTCAGCCTCCACAGCCTGTGCCCATTTGCCTCGGGTGAGCTCACCTAAACTCTCCCGTCAGGTCATCTTCAGTGGAATAAATGGGGAACATGGTGGGGCAGACCCCCCTCAATGAGTAAGAGTCACATACATTCAGAAAACACATTTTTCTTGTCTGGCAAGTGCTTAACACTGAATAAATATTTATGCAGTCTAGTCATAAAACGTGCTAATCTGGTTGAGACCTTGTCATATCCTTCCAAGGGCTTGTGGTCAGTATGTAGTTCAAAGTGTGCTCTGCACAAGAACTATTGGAATTTCTCATTTGCCAACATGCACACTAGGAATTCCTGCTTGATGAGAGAGTATATTTGTGGTTTGAGAACCTAGGAGGCAGATGCCACATTCTCCTACCATATCTAATATCTCTGTGACAGGACTGCTCCCAGGCAATATGCCTAGGCATCCACAGTCAGAATGCTGGGACACTTGGAGTTGAGGGCGGTTATATCTTTCACTTCACCTCCTTCAAGCTGCAGTGCTGGATTTCTCCCAAAGAAACTACACTGCATTCCGCAGGAGAGTCCTGAGAAGTACATGAGCCCATGCGGTTAGCAGATGCAGGCACAATATTCAAGTAGTATTCAGCCAACCCTATCATTAAGGGAAGCTAGTCTCTATACCCTGCTTCGATTGCACGTTGGGCATTGCCTTTGGGCCTAGCCTCTTCTGCTGAGACACCATGGCCCAAATACTCTATCCCTTTTCTTAAGAAGTGTTCTCTTTCCAGAATCATTCCACTGTCTTGAAGGACTGCCAGGACTTTCCTCATCATAGTTTCACAATCCTTGACCATTTCAGAAAATATTAGGATGTTGTCTTGGAAGTAGGCCTCCCAAGCATATTCACATTATTCTGGGGAATATGGACACCACAGAGGTCAAGCAACTAGGCACACAGCAGAATCTGTAGAGGCCCTGGGGCTTAATTACGCAGTGAGATTATAGGAGAGATATCTCATGGTATGCAAAGCATAGGTCTACAGTGGAATAAACACAGCTCAACCAATGAGACTCAGATTTTTGTAAATGTTGGGTAAGGGGTGGGTATTTGCCATGATATTGTTGTTCAAGCTGCAAAGGTTGACACACATATGTAGGCTTCATCTTCCTTTTTCATGAGGACATTTGGGGAGAGCCAATAAGAAGGTAGCCCACTCCCTCCATGTTCCCCCTTCAATCAATTCAAGGATGCCTTTCAGCTGGTCCTGTGTGAAAATGGGCGCCAGGCACACCTAGTGTTTTGCTGTGATTTCCCAATTCATGAGTTTGATTTGGTGTTGGAAACCTGTCAATAATGTGTGAAAGAACATGTCAGGAACTTCTCTATCCCTCTATTCACTTTGTCCTTTGTTGTCCCCGAGTCCACCAGAGGTTTCTTCACCCCCCCCCACAACCTCCAACCAGACAAGCAGAGCATTTTTGGGTTGCCAGCCAAGTAGGCATGCCCCCTTCTTTACAACGTAGACCTTTCACTGGGTGGTTCTGTCTCTATCGTTGATGAGGGCATTAAAGTAGCCAATGATCCCAACGCAGTGGCCTGAGTAACTAACTGGATCAATGTTTGTGGGTTTGTAACTAACTGGATCAATGTTTGTGGGTTTGAGATTCTCCACCACATGCCAAATGTTAGCTAGATAGAGGGCTTCCTCCACTACAGTATAGAATGAGCTAGGATCAACTAGTGCTACATAGGGCACTTCAGCTATCTGGATGCTGTCCTTCTGGGTGCTCTTGCCTTCCTTCACCATGTTGACCATCATCACTGTATCAATCTCAGTCACTCCATACCCCCTATCATGCAGAGCATTTGCCTGTTGGGTTCGTTTTTGCCATCAGTCTCCTGCTCGGCCTGACACACCTTGTAAAAGTGGCTCAATTTTGTGCATGCTATGCAGGTCTTCGTAGGTGCAGGGCAGTTCCTCCTCATGTGTTCCGTAGTCCCATATCTATAACCTTCCCATTTCTTAGTCCGGACATTTATTTCCTGGGTGGTTAAAGTGCAGTCATTGCCTTCCAGGTACAGTCCTTTCCTTCAGGTAGGCAGTAATTCCTGGCACAAATAAAGCAGATTGCTTCCCAGCCCATTTCCTCTGCCCAGGCTTTGCTTTCCTCATATTGCTTGTTCATCACCATGAGACATCCAGAGCTTTTCTCTTATTTGTTTTCCCCAAAGCGTGACCATCAGCTGGTCCCTCATGAGCTTGTTGAGGAATGGGACAAACCTGCACTGGTTATAGCCCAGAAGCCGACAGCGACATATGGTTCGATAGTCTCACCTTCCTGTTAATATCAGGTTTAGAAGTTGTGCTGTTCTCTAACCTGGCCGTAACCCCATCGAAAATATTAAAGTCCTCACTTACGACCATACGTGGGGTACATAATTTCCTAGATTGCTGAGAAACAGGAATAATTTGCAGGGGTCCATCCTGTAGTTTCCTGGCAGGCCAGGAAATTCTTTCCACTGTTTTAATGAATTGTTGCCTAGCTTGAGTGATGTAAAAATGTTGGGGATTGATTCAGTGAGTGTTATGTTCACTTGTAGAGGGTGGGCTACTATGACCTTGAAATGTATAGTCTCCCTGTGTAAGTTTCAGGTAGTGGTAACTCTGTGCTCTGGGTTTTCAGACAGGATGGCCTTAACCATTTACTTGTACTTTGTTAAAACAGTAGTTCATTGTTCCTTGGTGTCTTTTTCTGCATTTATATTCCTTCTGGAAGTATTTCTGTTCCACTAGGCTATTGTGCTGTTCATTATATTTGTATTGACAAAATGGGGCTGTTGTGGTTAGAAGAAGGAAGGAGACACAGGAAACACAGGAGACGGGGTGAACAGGAGACAAGGCTTTTATTCCCTGGTGGGTAAGTGGAAAGCCACGCTGCACTCCTTATGCTCCCATCTCTCCACGCCAACTGCTGCTCGCCTCCCGCACTGTTCTAACCATTCAAGATGCATTTTTGGATAATGCGAGGGGGCAGTATGGCCCAGGAGACAGCACACAGCAGGCGTATTAGAGACACAGTGCAAGTGTGCAGCGAGTGGCTAAGTATCCACTACACACCTTCCGTTTTATACAGAAGATTCAATACAAAAACCTTTAGACTTGGACAGAGTCCGATGCAATCGGGTTATGCACCACCCCATCTTCTGTTTCCCTAAATTGTTCACCCAGCTTTTCTTGCTCTTGACTCTTCTCACAATTTTCTGATTCTCTAGTTTGATTTCCCGTTGCCCCGCTACTTGGTGATCCAGTTAGGACACTGCTTTGCCATGACACATCTGAACATAAATGAACATATGAACATAAATCACTACATTTGTCCAAATTGCTTCTCCTCTCACCAAGATTTACTGGTACTCTAGTATTTCTCAAAATGTCTCTTGCAGGCACAATTGTATTGTCCAATGATTCAACTCCAACCATGTTCCCCTCTACCACATGACATTGCACCAATTGCCTCTGGCTCCACTTTGTTCCATCATTCAATAACACAACCGTTCCCATGATCCTTTCGATCAACTTAGGAGACACCAAACAAGGAAACTCCTTTCCCTTTACCCTTGCATTCCTTACACAGACTGTGTCACCCACCACAAATGGTTTCACACAAACACGTTTACGCTCATCAATCAAACCATATTGTATACTTTACCTGACACTCTTCAGCCCTCGAAATTAACTCACTTCTGTTCACATTAACTGGTCATGCTGTTCCTAACCGCTTGGGTGCCAACTCACATACATATCTTCTACCTCTCAAGGCTGTAAACCAGGTGACCCCCGTAACTGAATGTGGGGTAGTCCTACATGCCCAGATCATATCTATCAAAAATGTTCCTACTTTTGGCAAGAGTGCTAGTTGGAGTGTTCCTTTAATAACACTGTTACATCTCTCAATCATTACATTTTGCTTTGCACAATATAGGGCAGCCATCTCATGATGCACTCCAGATTTGTTAAAAACATTTACAACTAAAGCCAACTGAAATACACCCCATTGTCTGTCAATATTAAAGATGGAAAACCTTCTTTCCTAAAAACTTTGTCCAAAATATCCACCATAAACATGGCCGTTTTCTTCTTCCAACCTCCCCTTTACACAGCCATGTTGTGTGATAATCCATTAAAACAAGCAAAAATCTTTTTACTTGATTACATTGGGGCAAAGGTCCCACCATATCTAGCGCTAACTTCTCCCAGCATTGGGTGGGTATTTTCACTGGGCATAATGGAGGTTCTACGGTCACATGTGATGTGTAACTTGCTGCACATGGAACACACTGTGTTACCATGTGTTCTACTTCTGCATCCATATCAGGCCACTCTTTGAGATTTCTCTTAGTCATATTTCTACCTAAATTAACTTCATCGGCAATGTCCAATATCACTGGTCTTACTCCAGTATGTGGGACACTCTTTTCACCTCTACACAAAACATCACCCTCTGTCCACAACTCATTAAGAACTCGGTCAAATTGTGCACTCACCCCATATGAACTCTTGGGTCATCCTTCCTCAGGCAACCAGCATACTCTCACTAATTCCAGATCAGCCATGTTTACTTTTTGCCATGTTGGTAAATTCAGTGCTCCTTCATGTGCTAGATGTGCTACTAATGACCATTCTTCTACAGGTAACGTATTACTATCATCCACAAGGAGTCGGAACAAACAATCTGCAACTATATTCCTAGGTCCTGGAGTATATATATTCGTAAAGTTAAATTCCTACAACGCCAATGCCCAGCGATAAAGCCTAGGCAATGTACACATGTTTTTTCCCATCAGTCCATGAACTTAGAGGTTTTGGTCTGTTTTTAAGACAAACGGAAGGCCCCAAAGATTTCATTTTAATTTTCCACAGCCCAATAGCATGCCAAAGCTTCTCTCTCAATGATGGAGTAATGTTGTTCCGGTCCTTGCAATAACCTAGAAGCAAACACTATTTCTACTTCTTGACAATCTGTCACTTGTGTTAAGGTTGCCCCCAGTACAACTTCACTGGCATCAGTTGTCAAAAATGTTTTACTCAAAGGACTAAACTTATTCAGCATTGGAGCCTTCACAATGTATCTCGTTATCTGTGCAAAAATGCAATTGTGTGTTTCAGTCTTTACAAACAATACATTCTTCTTTAACAATTCCCCCAATGGAGCACTCACAGTTGCAAAGTTTCAAAACACTTGCAACAAATCTCAGCAAGTCCCAAAAAGGACCTCAATGTCTCTTTGTTATATGATGCAGGTGCCTTTAACACAGCATCTACTAAACTAGTTTTCGGCCTGATGTGCTGATCTCTAAATAGGACAATTCTCTGACCTTAAATTACATTTATCTTTCCTTATTGTAAACCCTGCTTCCCTGAGAATTTCCAGTGGTTGTATTAGACATATATCATGAAGCTGGAAATATTATGTGAATATTAAAATATCATCTTGAAAACATTTGACATTTTACTAAAAAGTTCATCCATTTTGGCACTGAAAACAGCTGCCGCTGAGGTGAAGCACAAAATGGCATTCTCATGAACCTATATCCTCCAAAGGGTGTCACAAATGACGCCAGTGGTCTAGAATCTGGATGTAATGCAATTTGGTGATATGTACTAAACAAGTCAAAAGTTGTAAAGTATTTTGCTCCATGTAAAAGGGATCTCATTTCCTGAACTTTGGGAACTGGGTGACGATCCACCCATAATTTGTTGTTAAGAGATCTCAAATCTACACACATCCTAATCACTGCATCTGATTTCTTTGCAATTACCACAAGGGACACACATTTAGCAGCTTCTATTGGTTCACTTATCTCATGGTCACACAGTCTGTCTAGCTCAGCCTTCAATTATTCTTTAATCTTTAAGCGTACCGGTCTCACTTTGTGTGAAATTGTTTTTGCCCCTTTCTTCAATATTATTCTGTGGCTAAAATCCTTCCAGCATCCTATTTTATTTTGAAAATCATCTTTAAATTCATCAAAAATATCACTTTCAACTAGCAAAACTGGTTCTGTGGCGTTTTGGCCCTATATAATCTGAAGAACTTTCAGATGTTTACAACTCAGTAAGGAGCCCCCTTTTTCAGTCACATACAACTTGCCCCACACTTTCCTACCATTAAATTAAATTTCTTGTGCATGAACGACACATTCTAATAGGCATGCCAGCATATGCCTTAGGTTTAATGTCTGAGCTTTTAAAGTCCTGTAAACTGAACCCTAATTTAAGGTACATGTCTGCACCTATTACTGTGAAGTTGGAGCCTGAATTGGCCAGCATCCTCAACTCTCCCTCACTACACACCAAGAAGCATCAACATAATTCTCCTCTACTGTTGCTATAGCAGTTCATTCTTCTTTTAATCTTGAAAGAAATGCATAATTTCATCAACAAATCTCACATCATCACCTAGACTACTCCTGCACATTTTTTGTACGTGACTGCCCCTATTACATTCCCCACATGCTGCACCCTTGGCCTGGTAGTGTGCCTTAGTCGCTATTTGATCATTCCCTCCACATGCATAACACACAGTCCTGTTCTTAGTCCATTGGGAATTGTCATTTTTATTGGTAGGCAACCATCCTGCTCTACTTCATTGTCCTCTATTGCTTGTGTTATGCAAACATTTGGTTCTATGTGGTTGCTTCTGAAACTTTGCATTTTTGTTGCTCACATAACTGACTTCTCCTTTAGAGGCATTTGCCAGGGTTAGAAATAAGCTGCAGATTGTTCTGACATCTTTGCCATGGTTATATTTTGTTCCAGGGTGAGTTCTTTGATCATGAATAGCCTTTCTTGTAGCCACTTGTCTGATGTGAACCTCACAATTTGATCCCGTAACAAACTGTCAGTTGGGGATCCAAAGGAAGGAGACACAGAAAATGCAGGCAAGCAGGGTGAACAGCAGAGAAAGCTTTTATCCTCTGGTGGGTAAGTGGAGAGCCGCACCGCACTCGTTATGCTCCTCTATCACCATGCCAACTGCTGCTCGCCTCCCACACTGTGCTAACCTGTCAAGATGCACTTTTGTATAATGCAAGCGGTCAGCACATCATGGGAGACAGCACACAGCAGGCATGCCAGAGACCTAGTGCAGGTGCATGGCGGGTGGCTAAGTAACTTATAGACAGGTGTTATGCAGTCTATGGAGCCTTTGTTGTAATTAGCACTGGAGAACAGGTTCGCCTTTATTCGGCTTTCCTTGGAGCACCCACTTCTCTTTAGTGGTGTTGTGCAACTCATGAGTAGCTCCAAAATGGCAGCGTTGGCAACAGTTGCATTGCTTAGCAACCTGCACTTAACATCACTGTGCTGCTATCAGCATCCATTGAGCAGTGCTGTGTGGCTAAGTAGTGGCACAGGGAGGACAAGGTGACGTGAGAGTGGGATAGACTATACTGGTGGGAATTTGGCATAGACCGCGCAACATGGCTTGCTAGACAGTAGCGAGAAGAAGGGCCTCTGACAGCACTGGGTCCAGCCTCTCGGGTGAAGAGGCAGACCTCCAGAGGATGGGAGAGGACTTGTCAGCAAGCTTTTCGGTGCAGCTCAGGATCTGGAAGGCAGTACATGAGACAAGAGGCTGGGTAAGTAGTAGCTTTGTTAATCTTCACACAACATCCGTCCTCCCAGTCAAGGCGTCCCGGACCCACCAAAATGAAATCCCCAAGGGCTCACATCCTATTGCTTGTGACGTCAAAATTATGAACACTCTTCAACCCAGGATCTAACAACTTATCAGCCCTGGGTAAGATGGTGTCTCTACTTTTGATACTGAGGACCATCCATACTACCCTGTTCTGCAATAACCGCAGGGTGTATTCGTGAGCTCCCTCGTAGAAGCTGTGGCCATAATCCAGTTGGCTCAGGGCTAGAAAGCTGACCACTTCCACTTTGTGATAGAATTCAAAGAACGGGAGGATTCTCCGGAATCTTGAAAGTTGGTAGCAATTTTTTTTTTATATGGCTTCATTTACATGCAGTATCAACATCATTTCAGATTGAAAACGATCAGCACTGCTGATTTTGTTGTTGCACAGAAGAACCCATGATAATAGAAAGATTTGAATGGGAGACTGGTGAGGTTGGTAGTCTGCCTACTGATGCCATTGCACTCTTACTTACGAATCAAGACACAAGCAGGGGGTGTGGTTATGCCTATACATCTTCAACTTTTTTTATAACAGTATTATTGAGGCTAACCATTAATGCCCACATTGGGCGTTTTGCATACTGGCATTCACATGCTTAGTGTATGGATGCCTTATGTACCGCATTTGAAATGACTGAAAAACTCTCAGCTACTGTACATTGGGAATAATCAGTAAAGGGCTCGCTATAATTCAAGATGTAAACAAAAAAGCAAACAGTAACTCATGTTTCTGCTTTTAATTGGTGTATTCAATGTTCTTGCAATTTAGAATGATCGCTTCATTCCCGAGTTTCTTTCAAATCCCCGGCAGATCATTTCATTTCTGAGAACTAGAGAAGGCACCACAGACATAGCCATGCGGTGCAGCAGTCACGCCGCGGGCTGTTTCCATGGCAACTATAATAAAACAAAAGCCCCCGAACTTCATAACCTACTCCTCCATCTTTTGTGGGCGTTCCCGTAGACACAGTGGCCGGCAGAAAAAAATAAACTGCCGTTTGAAATCCCGGCCGCTGTGGGGAAAAAGAAGCTGTCAATTTCACAGCTCAGTGCGTTTACATTTGTGCGGCCCTCGGAACGCGATACTGTCAGGAAAACTGTGATTTTTGAGACTAGAAAGGAAAATGAACTCCTTTAACTAACTGGCCGACATCAGAAGTGAAATTCCCTTTTCTTGAAATGCAAGTGCTTTCAACGGCCCAGTGGAGCATTAAATACTATTCCTGAGTTGCACTGAAAAGTTTTAAAAAAAGATATATATATATATATATATATATATATATATATATATATATATATATATATATATATATATATATATATTTACCCGAGCTAGTCATCCCATGAAGTCTTTTTGTGCTCCTGCATTGTGTCCTCTCTCCATTCCACATTATGAAAACATGTCAAACAAAGAAAAGTGTTCTTCCTAGCACGAAAAAAAAGCTACCGGGGTATCAGAAAGCCGGCAAAGAGTCTGCGTTCATAACCCATTCGGAGGACTCATTACCAGTTTTACGGTGTGGTATAAAGTGGCAGTAGTTTCAATACTACCACTGTTTTGGTGGAAGCGGAATTACTGCCACTTTTACTGCAAAATCGAATCCTGAGTTTGCTCTTGAAGTTGAGGATTTACCGACACCAAAATGCCTGATGTAAATCCGACACTTTATTTTAATGTCGGAAATTGGGTTTTTACTGCAACATAATTACGTCACCTAGTACATTTGTGAAAATCCCTGTGGAGATGTATGGACTCTAAAAATGGGGTTTTACACCGTGTTGCCACCACTCGTAATCACCTGGTATATCAATGGGACTGAGTGGTAGTCATGGAATTTTGGTGGTAATTTATTGCATTTACTATCAGATGATTGCCAAACTCACAATGAGGCCCTTTGCCCAGTTATTCTAATGTCTGTCATTCGGAGCATGTAGCAGGATATTTGGTTAGTTTATGGGAGTGTCGGTAAAATAACCCTTCCTAATGGCTCCCTTTATAGATTAATATCCCAAAATGGGCGATGAGACTAGAGTGCATTATATATACCAAGCTAAAACCCTACCACCCACCGTGCACTCTAAGATCAAGCTCTGCCCTCCTTCTAGCGATACCAAACACCAACTCAGTCTGGTTAGGAGGATCATCATTCTCAGCCTTGGCCTCCACTGTATGGAACTCACTTCCACCCCACGTTCGACACACCGAAGACTACCTGTCTTTCCGCAAATTACTGAAAACGTGGCTCTTCCCTTAAAGAATCGACGCTTAGAGCAAAAGGAATAAATAGCCCCAATAAACAGAAATCCAAGGTTGTTTGAATAAACAAAAAAAAAGAACAAAGGGAGTCAATAGAATAGATAGAAAGACTAAAACGGATAAACTGAGTGAAACAGATAGAATAAGTGAAATGGATGGAATAGATGGAACAGATAGAATAGATGGAACAGATCGAGTAGATGAAATGGATAAAGTCGATGGAACGGATCGAGTAGATGGAACGGATAGAGTAGATGCAATGGATAGAGTAGATGGAACGAATACAGTGGATGGAACGATAAGAGTGGATGGAATAGATAGAATGGATGGAACGGATAGAGTGTATGGATCAGATAGAGTGGGCAGAACAGATAGAGTGGATGGAATGGATAGAGTGGATGAAATGGATAGAGTAGATGAAACGCATAGAGTGGATGAAATGGATAGAGTGTATGAAACGGATAGAGTGGATGGAACGGATAGAGTGGATGGAACGGATGAGGGGATAGAACGGACGAAGTGGATGGAACAGACGAAGTGTATGGAACGGACGAAGTGGATGGAACGGATGGAGTGGACGGAACGGACGAAGTGGATGGAATGGATAGAACAGATGGAGTGGATGGAACAAATGGAGTGGATGGAATGGATGGAGTGGATAGAACGGAGGGAGTGGATGGAAAGAATGGGAAAGATCCATCCACTTCCATCTATTCCATCAGATGGAACGGATGGAATAGATGGAGTGGATGGAACGGATGAAGTGGATGGAATGGATGGAGTGGATGAAATGGATGGAGTGAATGGAACGGATGGAGTGGATGAATGGATGAAGTGGATGGAAAGGATGAAATGGATGGAACGGATGAAGTGAATGGAACCGATAGAGTGGATGGAACCGACAGAAGTTATAGAACGGATAGAGTGGATGGAACGAATAGAGTGGAGTGAACGGATAGAGTGGAGAGAACGGATAGAGTGGATGAATTATAGAGTGGATGGAGTGGATGGAAAAGATGGAAAAAGAAGGGAAAGGATGGAAAGGATGAAAAGGATGAATCGGATTGAACGGAGAGAGTGGATGGAACGGATGGAATTGATGAAGTGGACCGAATGGATGGAATAGATAGAACGGATGGAGTGGATGGAAAGGATGGAAAGGACGGGATGAATGGAAAGGATGGAGTGGATGCAAAGGATGGAGTGGATGGAAAGGATGGAGTGGATGGAAAAGATGGAGTGGATGGAAAGGATCGAGTGGATGGAAAGGGTGGAGTAGATGGAGCGGTTGGAGTGGATGGAACAGATGGAGTGGATGGAACGGATGGAGTGGATGGAATGGATGGAGTGGATGGAGTGGATGGAAAGGATGGAGTGGATGAAACGGATGGAACGATAGAACAGATGGAAAAAGGGGATGGAATGGAAGGAAAGGGTAGAGTGAATGGAGTGGATGGAAAGGACAGAGTGGATGGAGTGGACATATCTCCATATACCTCTGTATCTCCTATTTATGCTATGTATATGCTATGTACCTGTATCCCCATGTTATCTGTATCACATGTTTATCCTATCCATCCTGTCGCTTTATATACATATGCTGCTATGTACACCCCTTGTCCTACTCTCGTGCTTGGTCGCAGGCGCTTTACTGATAACAACCATATCACACTACTACGCTTACTCTCTCCTATACACCATCATTCAACTAGAACACACTATGATACATTCGGCCTAGCTGTTCTCATACTAACATGACCCCACAAACACCTCATCATCCTAATAAAACACTGCTTGCTGAGCACATACCGGCTAGCTTAAGCGTCTCCTCAGGCTTAACACAGCCAGAACTCAGTCTGGGTGTCCACCCTCCAGACTGAACGCATCCAACTGATTTCCTCAGCACCACACCTACCGCTAAGAAGCAGCTACTATGCAACAACCACACCAGCTGCACACATATCTGGTGTGCCCACGCATCATACAAAACTCTCTCTCTCTACTGACCTGAACTGCGGTTCCTGAGGGCAATTACACATATGGCGCTATATAAATGCCAAGTAACATAACATACATTTATTAATTTATTTATTTGGTGATTTCTAAAGTGTCAACTTGCATACAAGATACTTCAAAGGGCAAAGGGGAAGGGAATGAGGAAGGGATGTGGGGTTAACTCAGTGAGATAGGGGGTGGAGTAGGATTACGGAAGATAGCAGCCCATCAGCCTCGATAGAATAACTTGGTGGCAAAATAATCATTAACTATGTAGGTGAGTGAGAGTCACCTTCCAGATCAAAAGGCAACCAGAGTAGATAAAGCAATTCTGATTCAATTTCTTAAGTTTTTGAAATTATTGTTTGTATCTTTACATTCACATCTGGTTTACTTTTAGAATCTTCAATATGCAACTATTACAAAACAGTAAAGCAACTACTGAAGTGCTTTTAAAATGTACTCTCCAAAATCGTAATTGATGGTATTTCATATGTGGCTGAGACAGGTTTAAAACGTACAGACAGAGCAAGTAGCTAAAATATCCCGTTTAAAGCAGCCCCAAGGACATATTCATTCAAGAGTTGGGTATGTGTGGTGGAAGTAGAGGCCGGAGGGAGATGGCGGCCTGCTGTTCTGCGTGGGGCCCATGTTCCTACGTGTCACCCTACTTCCTCTTACTTCTTCTAGGATCTAAATGTCTATGTTCTAGTTCAGGCCATAAGACCATGTCGTGATGCCGCCATGTAATTCCTGCGAAATGGATGCTAAGACGTTGAACCTGGCGGAATTTGGCAGTTCCAAACCTGTGTAACAAGAACAGCAGCCCTGCAGCAACCACAGATGCCACCACATCATGAATGTCTTAAAGTGGACTTCAGACCAACATGTAAAAGGCGAGAGATGAGATGAAGCGTACAAAGCAAACTTAAAAGATATTTAGCGAAGCACTTAGCTCCCTCATCTCTCTAACCCCCTTTCTGCCTTGTTTTTCTTTACCCAATAATTTCCCTCTTTTTCCCCACGGAAAGCCTCCTTCTTGCCTACAGTGTTTGCTTCAACAGGGGTGTGGTAGCCCCTTTACTGAGAACGGACCTGGCTCAAACAAATAACCTGTTCTATGGAATTTCTTCCACTCAGGAGGGTCTACAACCAGGTTGTAGCTCACTGCACCCTTCAAAGAGGAGAAATACCCATTTCCATATCAGTCTGGTCCCACCCACAAGGGCAGTCCAGCATCAAAAGTCTAGGCAATCTCTTTAATTGGGCCTCCTCAGTGAGGGGAAGCTGAGCCTCTGTATGACAGAGTGAGCAAGGGGACAAGTTTGGATTACCCTGGTATACTTAGGGTGAGACCCCATGTTTTACAAGTTCAACAAGAGTGTGGTAGTCCCTCTTGCTCCATAATCCTATGTAGAGGTTATCCGGAAGGATGGTTGAGAAGAAGGACAGGAGGGAAGCCCACCTTGGAATGCCACAAGATAGACTGAAAGGAGTAGCAGTGCAGGCATTCGGGGGTGGTCAGAGGTGAGCTATAATCAGGGGAGGGACAGTGTGAGAGAGAGGCATTGGGACAGATTCACCAGAGCATCTCATCACTTGTGCCAAAAGAATGAGCAGCCAATCCACAAAGGGAATCTGAATGGGCACATTCCCATTTAGAGGCCCTTCTTCACCCCTGTGCGCACTTGCACAAACCAGGGGGCACTTCTGTGCATTTAAGAGTGCATCCAAAATTCAGACACAGGATGCATCGTAAAATGCAAAGCACACTTAGACACTTCCCTGTACCTGTATGCAACAGACATAATGGAATGCACATTGCATGGCAGGATCGTTCCCAACCCTGTTATGGAATTTCTTTTAAGTATGACAAAAGTGGTATAAACTGCTGCAGTCCCACTTGCATTTCTGTCTTTCAAACTGTGATATAAATGCTTATGTGTCCTCTCATTTAACAGTGACTGGCTCTTTAAGGGCTTGTCTCTGTGAAGTGCATTCCCAACCATCACGTGGTTGCTGGCAGCCAATCATACATTAGTGCCTGGAGTGCTCTCAGACACTAATGTATGTATTGCAACACTGTCCGTTCTCCCTTGAATGTGCAGGTCGCCTTTCAGAGAAAGGTGACCTGCGCATTTCTGCAAAGCGCACAAATGAGAAAAGTGCATCCTCTGTGTTTTTCATTTGCGCTCATGTCTGAAAATCTGGACCATTGAATAAATAAAAAAAGCCTCCTGCATCAGTAATCAAGTTGGGGAGAATCTCCAGCCACTGTGGTACTGTCCTTGGCTCCAAGAACAAAGCTGCTCCAGTGAAAACAACACAGGCAGTGAGTTGGGAAGGCTGATACAAGACCAGTCTGTGTTGAAGCCAAGGTTGCAAGCAGCAACATTGTATGGCAAGGGCTGGAATGAATTGTTAAAACACGTGTGATAAGAGACGCAAATGGAGTTAAAACTGATGATGAGTGATTGAACTTTAAAAGCAAGTTTCATTACCTTTGACAGAGTGGTCCAGCACTGCATGGGTGTTCAATCGAAGGTCTCTGCAAGGTACCCAGGTGAAAAGTAATAAAAGTAGATAAAGTTGATCCGAGTCTGACGGAGGGAGATCAATTGAATATGTGTAAATCGAAGTGGTCCTTTGACGGGTGAAGTCAAATCCCACGCACAGTCGAAAGTCTTCGATTTCGATAAAGTAAAGCAAGTTTGGAAAAGTATATTGATTTGGTCCGAGCCTAACGGAGGGAGTTCAAATGAAAGCTTTGTGTTGAAGTGGGTCCGAGCCCCGCGGTGGGGGAGCCCGTAGTGAATCGAGAATCACCCAAAAAGTTGTACATGAGAACCTTAAGTGAAAGGAACTTTTGAATGTTTGTCTGTCACCTCAGGCCCTCTGAAGTAAGAGACTTTGAATGGGAAAGAGACTTTGCCATAGAAGGCCCTGTTACTGAGATTTGAACTGCATCCTCGTGCTAGAGAAGCCAGAGACTGTGCTAAGCTTGAGTGAGCCGCCTTGTCCCACGCTGAAAACGTGGGGAAGGGAGACGAATGGCTTAAATATCCTGACATATAATTTCTTGAACACTTTTCTTTTTGCATAACATTTTTTCCCATACTATTTGTATTTAGAAGTAAGCACTGGCAATAGGTTTATTAGTGTAGGCCCCCTTTATTTTGACAAGACACCACTAGGACTGCGTTATTATTATTATTTGATGGTCGCATCTTGCTCCCATCTTTAGATTTAGTTTAGATAGGCATTTTTCAAATCCTATTGAAGTTAAATAAACACCCCTGAACTGTGATCACTTGTGTCTGTTTTACTGTTTCATACCGTGCCTTCCTTACACCACTTACACTCCTTTTCATTTGCTGTGTGTCCAGGCACCTTTAAACTGTCACTTTCCTTCTCTGTGCTCACTTTCACCTTTTCTTACTTTCCCCGCGGGCCTTATCTTGACCTTCTCGTCACCCTCACACTCTCCTCTTACTTCTCTTCTTGCTCTATTTTAAACATAATTTATGGGCTGCTTTCAAATCACTTTACTTTCTGTCCTCTTATATCTCCACTGTTTGCACCGTTTCTCTCCTGTTACTTTCTTTCACTTGCTTTCTCTCTTTCTACTTTCTGCTTCTTGCTTTCTGCTACATGTCGTTTTACCAATCTTGCTTTTCCTCCCTTTCCACTCCAGTACCCACACGCTTCCGAGTTCCTCTCTCTGTCACACGGAACTCACCGGGTAGCGTAGCGCTGGAGAAGGGTTTCTCTGGGATGCCTTGGGTCGAGGTCAGGGTCTCACCACATGCCCCTCAAATACCCTTGGGCCTGGCACACAGCCCAAGGGAACAAGCAATTACACTGACTCTGCCAGCAGGGTCCCAGCTGCCTCGCTCCGGCTCTCAGAAAGCACAGCTCTCCAGCCACACTGCAGCCCTCCTTACACACCGGGCCAGTGTTGCAGCATGCTGCTCTCCATGAGATTCTCGTTCCTGCAGCTCCCAGCTTCATGACTTCTCTGGTCCAAAATGTCTCTCCAGCTCGTTCATCCATCTGTGTGAAACCACACCTTTTACAGTGAAAAAAACAGCCAAGTGGAGTCAGGTGTAAATGATCACTACTAACTGCCTGACCCTGCTTGACTCTATTAGCGGGACAACTCGAGTTCTTTCTAGGGTAGGTTGCCCTTACTTTCCCTGTGTTACTCCTATAGGTATTTTTTACTGATCTCATGTGCCTCTTCTTTGTCTCAGTATTTGTTGGAAATGGGGAGAGGGAGATTGGGTGAGATTGGCGATACTTCATAAAGGCTGTGGGAGAGTAGGCTGGGATATTTTTGAGACTGGGGGAACACCATGTCTCGCCTTTGGGTATGATATGATATAATAAGTCATTTATAACGCACCATTACACAAGTGTTTCTAGGCATGAGACAATCCTCCTCCCAATCCCTCATAACCCTCCACTAATGTGATCCTCTATTGCTTGTCCAGCCCCCCAGGGTCGGGATCCAAAAGCGATGGCCCTTCCCTGGCAGCCGAATGGAAGATCCCGAGGAAGCGGGTGCGAGAATACCATCAGGCTTCTCACACTAAGCACAAATCAAAGACACAAGTACATAACAAGGTACTAAGAAGACGTCCACTTAAAGTTAAATGAGGTTCTGGCCCATCTCCATCCCACCAATCAGGGGTGGCTGTGCTGAGACACACTGACATTGTCTGGAATCTTGTATCTAATGCTGACATCCTGGGAGGAACCCACAGCCCAGATCTGAGAAATGAGAGAGAAACAGGACACACATTACTGTCTAGAGGTAATAGAGATGAAATCATAAATGAATAGCATTTGGACCCAACTAGTGGACCTAGGCAAAAGGCTTGGAGAGCATGATATTTGTGATGAGGCTGAAGAAATCGAAAGTAACTAGCAAGCTAAACTTTAAAACAAGAGGATGAAAGAACATTGATAACACATAGATAATGTCCTGTTGACAGAGCCATAGATCCATAATGAAAAATGGTGCCAGCTCAGAAGGACAGGCGAGTAACTCTCACAAGGGAAGTGTATATATTGCAAGTCTAATGCAAGATCATATCTTTGAAAGTGGGAAATGGAATAACTCAAATGATGGCCAGGGTGCCAGTCCTTGATTTGTTGTTATCTAAACAAAATGGTAAATGATAAAAGCATACATGCACCTTCAGACTGTGGTCCTGTGTGGAGATTCTTAAGAGTGACATCTCAGAATAATCACTCCAGCCCCATTTCTGTCATGATATGCCATGAATGCGACCTCATGAGCTATAACTGTAAAGTGACCAATGGTGAAATGAGCACAGTTAAGTACTATCAGTTGAAGGGAGTCGAAAAATCATATTTACACATTAAACTGGGAGGGGAAGTTGATGAATTTTGAAAGGTAACAATCCAAAAATGCCTGATGCTATGGCAGGTATGGCTATGACCACTATACATTAACAGGCTGATTCATGGAATAATTAGCGTGGCGCAAGTGGGCAAAAACGTGCAAATCGCAGTGGAATAGGGAAAATCGCAGTGCAAGTGCGAAAATTGCAAGAAAAGCAGCGCACATCGATTCATGGAAGGCCGTGCGCGAGAAAACCATCGGATGTGCGATAAAAAAGTGTGCGGCGCACGTTGGCGCACAGGCCATCTAACTGCGTGCGCCAGGTCACAGCGAAAATCGCACAGGCCACAGCGAAAATCGCACATAGCGCGGCGCACGCAACAAAAGTAGGCGGAACACGGGGCGTAACACTCGGAATGGGGAACAACTTGCCAAAATGTGGGCGTCACGGGGAAAGTACAGGGTACAAGTGCGCGGAACGCCCACACGCTCGCCTACAACACGTATTCATGGAATAGAATAGGGCAAAAAAGCGCACGCTCAAACCAGCGCACAGGCACAAACACGACCGCCACAAGAAAGAAGGCGGTAGCGTCTCTGCGCCTGGAAGAAATGTGCGCCAAAAGGTGCGCCAACAAATAGCACCTATATACAGCCATGATGAATGTCCTATACTGTGGCCCTCCAGGACAAATGACGTGCAAAGGGGTACCCACAAACACGGACACCCGCTGACAAAAAATACGTGTGCGTGTATACCGGGGTGCGCGTGAAGTCTCACACGCGATTTGGCAGGGTACGTGGATTTCAGGGGTGCGCGGGAAGTTCCACACGCGATTTGGCCGGGTACGTGCGCGGGAATTTCCACACGCGATTTGGCTGGGTACGTGTATCTCAGGGGTGTGCGGGAAGTCCCACACGCGATTTGGCAGGGTACGTGGATTTTAGGGGTGCGTGGGAAGTTGCACATGCGATTTGGCAGGGTACGTGCGCGGGAATTTCCACACGAGTTTTGGCTGGGTACGTGGATCTCAGGGGTGCGCGGGAAGTCCCACACGCGATTTGGCAGGGTACGTGGATTTCAGGGGTGCGCAGGAAGTTGCCCACGCGATTTGGCCGGGTACGTGCACAGGAATTTCCACACGCGATTTGGCTGGGTACGTGGATCTCAGGGGTGCGCGGGAAGTCTCACACGCGATTTGCAAGGGTACATGGATTTCAGGGGTGCGCGGGAAGTTCCACACGCGATTTGGCCGGGTACGTGCGCGGGAATTTGCACAAGCGACTTGGCTTGGTACGTGGATCTCAGGGGTGCGCGGGAAGTCCCACACGCGATTTGGGCGGGTACGTGCGCGGGAATTTCCACACGCGATTTGGCTGGGTACGTGTATTTGAGGGGTACGCAGGAAATTCTACACGCAATTTGGCTGTGTGCTCCCAGGTATTCCCTGTACACCCTCCACGGCCCCTGCAGGCAGCCGACACCACAGGGGACTAACCTGCACACCTGCTCATGTCACCCAGCACCCCCACCCCCCAGCAGTGTGGGGCACCCTCCACCAGGCCCCCACTCATGGCCCCTATCACCCGAACCCCCCAGCAGTGCAGGGGCACCCTCCACCAGGCCCCCACTCATGTCTCCCAGCACCCCCACCCTCCAGCCACCATGGCCATCCCTCACCAGGCCCCCACTCATGTCTCCCACCACCCCCACCCCCCAGCAGTGTGGGGCACCCTCCACCAGGCCCCCACTCATGGCCCCTATCACTCCCACCCCCAAGCATCCAGGGGCACCCTCCACCAGGCCCCCACTCATGTCTCCCACCACCCCCACCCCCCAGCAGTGTGGGGCACCCTCCACCAGGCCCCCACCCATGTCTCCCACCACCCCCACCCCCCCAGCAGTGTGGGGCACCCTCCACCAGGCCCCCACTCATGTCCAACTCATGTCTCCCACCACCCCCACCCCCCCAGAAGTGTGGGGCACCCTCCACCAGGCCCCCACTCATGTCCAACTCATGTCTCCCACCACCCCCACCCCCAGCAGTGTGGGGCAACCTCCACCAGGCCCCCACCCATGTCTCCCACCACCCCCACCCCCCAGCAGTGTGGGGCACCCTCCACCAGGCCCCCACCCATGTCTCCCACCACCCCCACCCCCCAGCCACCATGGGCAGCACCCACCAGGCCCCCACTCATGTCTCCCAACCACCCCCACCCCCAGCCACCATGGGCACCCTCCACCAGGCAACCACTCATGTCTCCCACCACCCCCACCCCCCAGCCACCATGGGCAGCCCCCACCAGGCCCCCACTCATGTCTCCCACCACCCCCACCCCCCAGCCACCATGGGCAGCCCCAACCAGGCCCCCACTCATGTCTCCCACCACCCCCACCCCCCCAGCAGTGTGGGGCACCCTCCACCAGGCCCCCACTCATGGCCCCTATCATCCCCACCCCCCAGCATCCAGGGGCACCCTCCACCAGGCCCCCACTCATGTCTCCCACCACCCCCACCCCCTAGCAGTGTGGGGCACCCTCCACCAGGCCCCCACCCATGTCTCCCACCACCCCCACCCCCCAGCCACCATGGGCAGCCCCCACCAGGCCCCCACTCATGTCTCCCACCACCCCCACCCCCCAGCCACCATGGGCAGCCCCCACCAGGCCCCCACTCATGTCTCCCACCACCCACACCCCCCCGCAGTGTGGGGCACCCTCCACCAGGCCCCCACCCATGTCTCCAACCACCCACACCCCCCAGCCACCATGGGCAGCCCCCACCAGGCCCCCACTCATGTCCCCCACCACCCCCACCCCCCCAGCAGTGTGGGGCACCCTCCACCAGGCACCCACCCATGTCTCCCACCACCCCCACCCCCCAGCCACCATGGGCAGCCCCCACCAGGCCCCCACTCATGCCTCCCACCACCCCCACCCCCCAGCCACCATGGGCAGCCCCCACCAGGCCCCCACTCATGTCCCCCACCACCCACACCCCCCAGCAGTGTGGGGCACCCTCCACCAGGCCCCCACCCATGTCTCCCACCACCCACATCCCCCAGCCACCATGGGCAGCCCCCACCAGGCCCCCACTCATGTCTCCCACCACCCCCACCCCCCCAGCAGCGTGGGGCACCCTCCACCAGGCCCCCACTCATGGCCCCTATCACCCCCACCCCCCAGCATCCAGGGGCACCCTCCACCAGGCCCCCACTCATGTCTCCCACCACCCCCACCCCCCAGCAGTGTGGGGCACCCTCCACCAGGCCCCCACCCATGTCTCCCACCACCCCCACCCCCCCAGCCACCATGGGCAGCCTCCACCAGGTCCTCACAATCCCCAATCATGTGCGTTATGGTCAGCCTCCACAGCCAAAAAGCCCTACCAAGTAACCCATTCACCCACATGGAAATGGAAATTACATGTTACACCCCCAACGTTCATAAAGCTAATGAACCCATGTCCGTCACACACAATGGTTGCAATTGAAAGGGAAAACACCCAACATGACATGCATGAAACCAATGAGATGATACCACACAGTGAAGTATGAAAACAAAATTGTATTAAAAAAAAGAATGCAAAAGAAATGAAACAAACTACAATGGCAATGAAAAAAAGATAAGCTGCATGTCCGTTTAAAAAAATAAAAACACCAAATCCTAATCCAAAAAAATGTTGTCCAAAGTCAAATGAAAAATAAAATCAATCCAATGAAGAACTATGTACAAAACATCCAAGGGTCCATGAGCCCAACTGAACAAAGGAAACCTACAAAAAACCCTAACTAAAATGCAACTATATACAAAAAGTGGAGCAGTGTCCGTCGACTCCAAATCATAAGAACAAACAAAGGAAACCTAAAACTAAAGAACAATATACAAAGGTGGCGGGCAAGTCCAGCGGCTCACTCCGTGGTGTTCCGGGCCAGGGCATCATCGAACTCCTGTTCGATGTCCCGGAGGCGGTCCTGTTCCATGGCCCCGAGGGTCCGCAGGGACGACGCCGTGTCCTCCTCCAACCCCCTGCGGATTGCCTCGAGGCACTCGGCCCGCCTCAGGGCCCTCCGCATGGAGTTCTCCGCCCTGACCATTGTGAACCGCGCCTCTTCCGCCCGCCGCCGCTCCGCACCTATGGCGTGGCCCAACCGCTGCCACACGGAAGACACTCTCTGTCCTGGGTCCTCCTGCCCTCCGGCCGATGCCTGCCCCTCCGATGTCGAAGGCTCCGAGTCTTCATGGCTCCCACCATGTTGCTGCTGCTGCTCTGCCTCTGCCCGTGCACTGCCTCCTGCTGCCTCGACATCCTCCGCCGGCTGGGGTGCAGTCGTAGATGTGGCCACCCCTGCTGGACGTCCGACTCCCGACTGTGGCAGGGATGCCTCCTCCACCAGCCTGGCTGCACCGTCAGAGGCAGCACCACAGGGCACCCAGGTGACTGACGGGTGGGAAGATGGCACAGAGGACGACTGGCGTGTAGGGGGTCCAGTTGAGGAGGGGGTCGGAGCAAGCCCCATCAGACGGAGGAATCCGGCCTGGGTGACCTGTCCCAGCAGGCTGACGTGGTCAACGAGCCATTCGAGATGACGTGCAGTCTCTCCATGAAAAGACTGCAGGTCACCTCGCATGGCCCGTTCATGCAACGCCACACCAGCCAGGACAGGCTCAACCCGGACCTGGATAGCCACGTCCGCAGGCAGAGGAAGGCCAGTTGACGTCAGCTCATCCCCTGCCTGAAAACGGGTCTGGACGTAGGCATCCCTGCTGGTGCAAGATGATGCAGGGACAGGATCGGGGACAGGATTGCACACAGGCACCTCCGCGGCGGCCTGTGCTGCCTCCTGTCCCTGGTCCTGCACTGCACCACTAGCACCAGTGGGATCCCCACCTCCAGACCCCGTCTCTGGTGCTTGCACGGCCTCCTCCTCCACCAAACCCCCCACCAACCTGGATGACTCCGTGCCATCTTCCCCTGTTGGGCCCTGTGGGGTCCCAGCTGCCCCTTCTGCTGCCGAGGAGTCCAACTCCAACCTCCGCCTCTTGGACCTCCCCCCGGCAGCTGCGGCCTGGGACGCGGCACCGGACTCCTCACTCCCCGACGAGATGACAACACGGGAGGGGAGCCGGGCCTTGCGTCTCCGGCTGGCGGTGGGATCCCCGCCGCTGTGCTCCAGCGCACCTTCTCCGCCCTCTTCATCAGTTGACGCTGCAGACAGGGAGAAACAAAACACAGGCATCAGGGCACTGTACAATGGACACATACACACTTGACAGTTGCACATGAGTGGCATTGGCAAACCTCAGACATGTCATCACAATCCCCAACACACATGTCATTACAACTCGCACACATGAGCCATACCACAGCCATATCGCAACTGCCACCACCATCCCTACACATACAACAGCATGAGCAGCCAAAGGTGAGCCAGTCATCACATGCAACACAGGAAGTGCACCACACATGTACACACACCACCACACTTGCATGCATGTGTACAGCTCTGCCAAGTGTCGCACTGTTCAGACGGGCATCCATGTCACATCTGCCAATCAGGCTTCCACATACCGCTGTCACATGCATCCATGTTGCATCACTGTTGCACCCTTGTCAAATACACACACATGCACATGTACACAGTGCTGATACATGCAGCCGAAAACAACATACATGCGTGACATCACGGACATGTCTACTTACATACACATTCATCCAAACATGTGTGCCCACACAACTGCATTTGGCATGCAAGCCTACACACACAAGCACCATCCATGTCTCACACATTACAGCCCTCGCATGTGTCAGCCCCACGGCCCTGTACACCCCCACCCATACTGGACCCCATACAAACAGATGTGCAACCTGCACACTACCGAATAATCACCACACGCACTGCTCACAATCAGGATGCATTTACACTCACCGCTCGACTCCAGACGGGTCTGCTTCTCTAGAACCTGGACGTGGAGCGCTGGGGATATGCGTTCCAGGACCCTCATCTGTTCTTCCGACAAGTGGCCCCGGCGCCCCTTGGCATCCGCTGCCTTCAAGAGGCGCCGGGCCTTGTTCAGGGTCCTGGACCTGAAGTCCTCCCAGCGCTTCCTGACATGTTGTAAGTCGCGGACTGCCACCCCCTCCGCGTTGATGGCAGTCACGATGTCAGTCCAGATCCAAGTCCGTCCTTCCTTGTCGGCGTGGGAACTTCCGAAGAGGGCATCATACTGCCCCAGGACTTGCTCCACCAGGACACCAACTTCGGTGGCATTGAAGCTGGTGCCCCTCTGCCTCTCTGGCCGGGGGTTGTCAGTGGTCACAGATGGTGTTTGCCCCAACATGACAACCCCAGAGGCAGGAGTGGGTGGGCAACTGGGTCCTGGGGCTGGGCTGTGGAGCGATGGAATCCCAGTCGGGAGTCTTCGGTTCCAGCAGGAGTGGTCACAGCAACAGCACCCCTGGCTGATGTGCAGGCAGCAAATGGCAGTGCACGTGGGCAGCAGGCAGTCAGGCAGCAGCAGATGGCAGGTGGGAGCGTGCTCGGGGCTCTGGGGGGCAGTAGTTCGGCCTTCTGGGCAGGAGCGTGGTCTTCCGTGTGCATACGCGTGGCCAGCTTGATACGGAGTGATTTTGGCACGTGAAAAGTCTGCACGTCAGCGTGTAATTCGAGGAAAGGCCCTTAGCGCGTAAGCGCGTCTGCATGCATACGCATTTTCATTGGACAGAAGGCTCCTCAAGCGCAAGCGCCCCTGTGACGTGACGCGTACAGACGTGCATGCGCATTTCAGCGTGCGTGAAAAACTGCACGTCCGCTTGTAATACGAGGAAAGGGCCCATGCGCGTAAGCGCCTGTGGAAACTGCACGTCCGCGTGTAATACGAGGAAAGGGCCCATGCACGTCTGTGTGTGTATTTGACAAGGGTGCAACAGTGATGCAACATGGATGCATGTGACAGCGGTATGTGGAAGCCTGATTGGCAGATGTGACATGGATGCCCGTCTGAACAGTGCGACACTTGGCAGAGCTGTACACATGTATGCAAGTGTGGTGGTGTGTGTACATGTGTGGTGCACTTCCTGTGTTGCATGTGATGTCTGGCTCACCTTTGGCTGCTCATGCTGTTGTATGTGTAGGGATGGTGGTGGCAGTTGCGATATGGCTGTGGTATGGCTCATGTGTGTGAGTTGTAATGACACGCGCCAGTTGTCCTCTGTGCCATCTTCCCACCCATCAGTCACCTGGGTGCCCTGTGGTGCTGCCTCTGACGGTGCGGCCAGGCTGGTGGAGGAGGCATCCCTGCCACAGTCGGGAGTCGGACGTCCAGCAGGGGTGTCCACATCTACGACTGCACCCCAGCCGGCGGAGGATGTGCAGGCAGCAGGAGGCAGTGCACGGGCAGAGGCAGAGCAGCAGCAGCAACATGGTGGTAGCCATGAAGGCTCGGGGCCTTCGACATCGGAGGGGCAGGCATCGGCCGGAGGGCAGGAGGACCCAGGACAGAGAGTGTCTTCCGTGTGGCAGCGGTTGGGCCACGCCATAGGTGCGGAGCGGCGGCGGGCGGAAGAGGCGCGGCTCACAATGGTCAGGGCGGAGAACTCCATGCGGAGGGCCCTGAGGCGGGCCGAGTGCCTCGAGGCAATCCGCAGGGGGTTGAAGGAGGACACGGCGTCGTCCCTGCGGACCCTCGGGGCCATGGAACAGGACCGCCTCCGGGACATCGAACAGGAGTTCGATGATGCCCTGGCCCGGAACACCACGGAGTGAGCCGCTGGACTTGCCCGCCACCTTTGTCTATAGTTCTTTAGTTTTAGGTTTCCTTTGTTTGTTCTTATGATTTGGAGTCGACGGACACTGCTCCACTTTTTGTATATAGTTGCATTTTAGTTAGGGTTTTTGTAGGTTTCCTTTGTTCAGTTGGGCTCATGGACCCTTGGATGTTTTGTACATAGTTCTTCATTGGATTGATTTTATTTTTCATTTGACTTTGGACAATATTTTTTTGGATTAGGATTTGGTGTTTTTATTTTTTTAAACGGACATGCAGCTTATCTTTTTTTCATTGCCATTGTAGTTTGTTTCATTTCTTTTGCATTCTTTTTTTTTTAATACAATTTTGTTTTCATACTTCACTGTGTGGTATCATCTCATTGGTTTCATGCATGTCATGTTGGGTGTTTTCCCATTCAATTGCAACCATTGTGTGTGACGGACATGGGTTCATTAGCTTTATGAACATTGGGGGTGTAACATGTAATTTCCATTTCCATGTGGGTGAATGGGTTACTTGGTAGGGCTTTTTGGCTGTGGAGGCTGACCATAACGCACATGATTGGGGATTGTGAGGACCTGGTGGAGGCTGCCCATGGTGGCTGAGGGGTGGGGGTGGTGGGAGACATGGGTGGGGGCCTGGTGGAGGGTGCCCCACACTGCTGGGGGGTGGGGGTGGTGGGAGACATGAGTGGGGGCCTGGTGGAAGGTGCCCCTGGATGCTGGGGGGTGGGGGTGATAGGGGCCATGAGTGGGGGCCTGGTGGAGGGTGCCCCACACTGCTGGGGGGTGGGGGTGGTGGGAGACAAAAGTGGGGGCCTGGTGGGGGCTGCCCATGGTGGCTGGGGGGTGGGGGTGGTGGGAGACATGGGTGGGGGCCTGGTGGAGGGTGCCCCACACTGCTGGGGGGTGTGGGTGGTGGGAGACATGAGTGGGGGCCTGGTGGGGGCTGCCCATGGTGGCTGGGGGGTGGGGGTGGTGGGAGACATGAGTGGGGGCGTGGTGGAGGGTGCCCCTGGATGCTGGGGGGTGGGGGTGATAGGGGCCATGAGTGGGGGCCTGGTGGAGGGTGCCCCACACTGCTGGGGGGTGGGGGTGGTGGGAGACATGAGTGGAGGCCTGGTGGGGGCTGCCCATGGTGGCTGGGGGGTGGGGGTGGTGGGAGACATGAGTGGGGGCCTGGTGGAGGGTGCCCCTGGATGCTGGGGGGTGGGGGTGATAGGTGCCATGAGTGGGGGCCTGGTGGAGGGTGCCCCACACTGCTGGGGGGTGGGGGTGGTGGGAGACATGAGTGGGGGCCTCGTGGGGGCTGCCCATGGTGGCTGGGGGGTGGGGGTGGTGGGAGACATGGGTGGGGGCCTGGTGGAGGGTGCCCCACACTGCTGGGGGGTGGGGGTGGTGGGAGACATGAGTGGGGGCCTGGTGGGGGCTGCCCATGGTGGCTGGGGGGTGGGGGTGGTGGGACGACATGAGTGGGGGCCTGGTGGAGGGTGCCCCTGGATGCTGGGGGGTGGGGGTGATAGGGGCCATGAGTGGGGGCCTGGTGGAGGTTGCCCATGTTGGCTGGGGGATGGGGGTGGTGGGAGACATGAGTGGGGGCCTGGTGGAGGGTGCCCCTGACTGCTGTGGGATGGAGGTGGTGGTAGACATGAGTGGGGGCCTGGTGGAGGCTGCCCCTGGTGGCTGGGGGGTGGGGGTGGTGGGAGACATGAGTGGGGGCCTGGTGGGGGATGCCCATGGTGGCTGGGGGGTGTTGGTGGTGGGAGACATGGGTGGGGGCCTGGTGGAGGGTGCCCCACACTGCTGGGGGGTGGGGGTGGTGGGAGACATGAGTGGGGGCCTGGTGGAGGGTGCCCATGGTGGCTGGGGGTTGGGGGTGGGTGGGAGACATGAGTGGGGGCCTGGTGGAGGGTGCCCATGGTGGCTGGGGGATGGGGGTGGTGGGAGACATGAGGGGGGCCTGGTGGAGGGTGCCCCTGGATGTTGGGGGGTGGGGGTGGTGGTATACATGAGTGGGGGCCTGGTGGAGGGTGCCCATGGTGGCTGGGGGTGGGGGTGGGTGGGAGACATGAGTGGGGGCCTGGTGGGGGCTTCCCCTGGTGGCTGGGGGGTGAGGGTGGGTGGGAGACATGAGGGGGGGCCTGGTGGAGGGTGCCCCTGACTGCTGTGGGATGGAGGTGGTGGGAGACATGAGTGGGGGCCTGGTGGAGGGTGCCCATGGTGGCTGGGGTATGGGGGTGGTGGGAGACATGAGTGGGGGCCTGGTGAAGGGTGCCTATGGTGGCTGGGGGGTGGGGGTGGTGGGAGACATGGGTGGGGGCCTGGTGGAGGGTGCCCCACACTGCTGGGGGGTGGGGGTGGTGGGAGACATGTGTGGGGGCCTGGTGGAGGCTGCCCATGGTGGCTGGGGGGTGGGGGTGGTGGGAGACATGGGTGGGGGCCTGGTGGAGGGTGCCCCACACTGCTGGGGGGTGGGGGTGGTGGGAGACATGAGTGGGGGCCTGGTGGAGGGTGCCCCTGGAAGCTGGGGGGTGGGGGTGGGTGGGAGACATGAGTGGGGGCCTGGTGGAGGGTGCCCATGGTGGCTGGGGGGTGGGGGTGGGTGGGAGACATGAGTGGGGGCCTGGTGGGGGCTGCCCATGGTGGCTGGGGGGTGGGGGTGGTGGGAGACATGGGTGGGGGCCTGGTGGAGGGTGCCCCACACTGCTGGGGGGTGGGGGTGGTGGGAGACATGGGTGGGGGCCTGGTGGAGGGTGCCCCACACTGCGGGGGGGGTGGGGGTGGTGGGAGACATGAGTGGGGGCCTGGTGAAGGGTGCCTATGGTGGCTGGGGGGTGGGGGTGGTGGGAGACATGGGTGGGGGCCTGGTGGAGGGTGCCCCACACTGCTGGGGGGTGGGGGTGGTGGGAGACATGTGTGGGGGCCTGGTGGAGGCTGCCCATGGTGGCTGGGGGGTGGGGGTGGTGGGAGACATGGGTGGGGGCCTGGTGGAGGGTGCCCCACACTGCTGGGGGGTGGGGGTGGTGGGAGACATGAGTGGGGGCCTGGTGGAGGGTGCCCCTGGAAGCTGGGGGGTGGGGGTGGGTGGGAGACATGAGTGGGGGCCTGGTGGAGGGTGCCCATGGTGGCTGGGGGGTGGGGGTGGGTGGGAGACATGAGTGGGGGCCTGGTGGGGGCTGCCCATGGTGGCTGGGGGGTGGGGGTGGTGGGAGACATGGGTGGGGGCCTGGTGGAGGGTGCCCCACACTGCTGGGGGGTGGGGGTGGTGGGAGACATGGGTGGGGGCCTGGTGGAGGGTGCCCCACACTGCGGGGGGGTGGGGGTGGTGGGAGACATGAGTTGGACATGAGTGGGGGCCTGGTGGAGGGTGCCCCACACTGCTGGGGGGTGGGGGTGGTGGGAGACATGAGTTGGACATGAGTGGGGGCCTGGTGGAGGGTGCCCCACACTGCTGGGGGGTGGGGGTGGTGGGAGACATGAGTGGGGGCCTGGTGGGGGATGCCCATCGTGGCAGGGGGGTGGGGGTGGTGGGAGACATGGGTGGGGGCCTGGTGGAGGGTGCCCAACACTGCTGGGGGGTGGGGGTGGTGGGAGACATGAGTTGGACATGAGTGGGGGCCTGGTGGTGCTGCCCCTGCACTGCTGGGGGGTGGGGTGCTGGAAGACATGGGTGGGGGCCTGGTGGAGGGTGCCCCTGCACTGCTGGGGGGTGGGGGTGGTGGGAGACATGAGTTGGACATGAGTGGGGGCCTGGTGGTGCTGCCCCTGCACTGCTGGGGGTTGGGGGTGGTGGGAGACATGAGTTGGACATGAGTGGGGGCCTGGTGGAGGGTGCCCCACACTGCTGGGGGGGTGGGGGTGGTGGGAGACATGAGTGGGGGCCTGGTGGGGGATGCCCATGGTGGCTGGGGGTTGGGGGTGGTGGTAGACATGGGTGGGGGCCTGGTGGAGGCTGCCCCTGCACTGCTGGGGGGTGGGGGTGGTGGGAGACATGCATTGTTGATCAGTAGTGCAAGGTGACATGTGGGTTGGCTGGGGGGCATGCCCATGGTGGATGGGCTGCCTGTGGGACATGAGCAGGGGTGCAGGGTAGTCCCCCGTGGTGTGGGCTGCCTGCAGGGGCCGTGGAGGTTGTGGAGCGTACACCTGGGAGGACCCACACGGCCAATTCACGTGTAGTACTCCCCAGAACCCCTGAAATTCACATACCCTGCTGAAATTGCGTGTGGAACTTCCCCCGCACCCCTGAAATACACGTACCCTGTTGAAATCGCGTGTGGAACTTCCCACGCACCCATGGAATACACGTACCCTGCTCGCACTGGGGCAATCTCATGTGGAACATCCCGTGCACCCCTGAAATACACGTACCCTGCTGAAATCGCGTGTGGAACTTCCCGCGCACCCCTGGAATACATGTACCCTGCTGAAATCGCGTGTGGAACTTCCCGCGCACCCATGGAATACACGTACCCTGCTCGCACTGGGCCAATCGCGTGTGGGACTTCCCGCGCACCCCTGAAATACACATACCCTGATGAAATCGCGTGTGGAACTTCCCGCGCACCCCTGAAATACACGTACCCTGCTTGCACGGGGCCAATCGCATGTGGAACTTCCCGCGCACCCCTGAAATACACGTACCCTGCTCGCACTGGGCCAATCGCGTGAGGAACTTCCCGCGCACCCCTGAAATACACGTACCCTGATGAAATTGCGTGTGGAACTTCCCGCGCACCCCTGAAATACACGTAGCCTGCTTGCACGGGGCCCATCGCGTGTGGAACTTCCCGCGCACCCCTGAAATACACGTACCCTGCTCGCACGGGGCCAATCGCGTGTGGGACTTCCCGCGCACCCCTGAAATACACGTACCCTGATGGAATCGCGTGTGGAACTTCACGCGCACCCCTGAAATACACGTACCCTGCTGAAATCGCGTGTGGAACTTCCCGCGCACCCATGCAATACACGTACCCTGCTCGCACTGGGCCAATCGCGTGTGGAACTTCCCGCGCACCCCTGAAATACACGTACCCTGATGGAATCGCGTGTGGAACTTCCCGCGCACCCCTGAAATACACATAGCCTGCTGAAATCGCATGTGGAACTTCCCGCGCACCCCTGGAATACATGTACCCTGCTCGCACGGGGCCAATCGGGTGTGGAACTTCCCGCGCACCCCTGAAATACACGTACCCTGCTGTAATCGCGTGTGGAACTTCCCGCGCACCCCTGTAATACACGTACCCTGCTGATTTTGGTGTGGAACTTCCCGCGCAACGTACACAGGACAATCGCGTGTGGAACTTCCCGCGAACCACTGAAATACACGTTCCCCGCTTGGCGTTTGCTGTTTGCCAGCCCGGTGAACTGGTCCAGGGTTAGCGCAGCCCTTTGCGATTATTTGGGGATTTTGTAGGCTTTTCCTTGCGCGAGGGCGTTCTTGGGGGCGTAACTGGCGCTGCTGCAGGGTCGCTGCGCCACGCTGCGCCACGGCTGGTTTTGGATGCGAAAATCCATGAATGCGCTGTGCGCGGAAATCGATTTTAGCGCACGCAGCTGGCGCAGACAATCGCACGCGGACACTCTGCGCCAGCCGCTTGCGACACTTTTCTGCGAAATTCTATGAATTACCCTGTTAATGTGGCCCTCATGCAATGATACTGTAAGAGTTTCAACTGTCCGCCCCCAACAGTGTTCACAAAATCACCTTTATTAACATATTTGCCTTCTGAGTACACGTCCCGCATTTTCAGCTGCTTATCTGGGTCCCAGGTTTTTTGTAATGTCGCATCAAAGGTGGGGGGGAAGTTCCGGGGAATCGCTATAACGAGGCCTCAGGGTCATATGGTGTCACTATTTTGATCTTCTCATAGATTTTCGACCATGCATGGACGGTGACGCTAACCGGGTCGTATTTGCAGGGATCTTTGTGACGTACATCAAATATGACAGAGCGTAGCTCAGTGGGAGACGCTGCATATTTCTCCAGTGGTATGTGGTGGCAGTATCCTCTGGGCTGTACCAATGTGTACAAACTGGGATTGCACTGCTGAATAATAGAGCTCAGTAGGGTGCAACGATACCACTGCATGTGTATGGTTCCATCAATTTATTCCATTTCATCCTTGCAACACCAGATCCCCATACGAACGTGGTGACCAAGGACTGAAGCTTGGAGAAGAATGCTCTGCCTGGCCATAGGGGGACATTGCAAAAATTATAGAAAAGTTTGGGAAGGACCACCATTTTCAAGATTGCTATTCGTACATAGAGGTAAATGGCAATTGTACGTAGGTTTCATGGTTCTCTGTGTATAATGTTTGTCGTTCCCTTGACACAATGGCCCTCATTAGAACACCGGCGGTAACCAATGGCGCTATTAGCACCATGGTTGCTGCCGGTATTGTAACGAGTCCGCCAATGGTAAATGGGGAAATACCGCCCCATTCCAAGGTTGGCGCGGCGGTAATTCCCCATTTACCATTGGCCCTTCCCCATTCCCATTTTTGCCCCATAGGGCTCAATGGGACTGGGGAAGGCGGTAATTACAGTACCGCAAATTGCGGTACCGTAATTACCTCGGAAGTCCCTTTGCGGGTCCCTACTTTAACGGCTGGTCCAGACCAGCCGTTAAGGTCAGGAGCCGCAAAGAGACCTCCTAATCAGGCGTTTAGTTTATTTTAGTTTAGTTTATTTGATAATGCGCACCAAAACCCAGGGGTAGCCAGGCGCAGCAGTAGAAGAATGCTTAAGCTTGGTTACATACAGTAAATGCATACATGTTATAACAGTATTTACAGTGCAAATGTACAGCAAATCACGCAGGGGGATAGTCTATGTTACAAGTTTCAGAAAAGTACAAGTTTCAGAATATTTACATGCCTAAGTCCACAGTTGGGGCCGGGGATCAGTTTAGTGGGTGTCATTAGTCTGGAGCCAGCTTTTCACTTTACATCTAAATCTAGAATATGGTTTATCATCTCTTAGTGCAGATGGAAGTGCATTCCCGGCCTGGGCAGCTCTAACGGAGATACTCGCGCCACCCGATTTAGTAAGTCTGAATCTAGGAGTGTCGAGCAAAAGGTGGCTGGAGGCTCTGGTGTGGTGGCTGGTAGTTTTTCTAGTCAGTCTAGCCGCTATATATGGTGGCGCTAAGTTGTTAAGTCCTTTGTAGGTGATGGAGTGTCTTGAGGAGGATTCTATCACTAATTTTTAACCAGTGGTGATATTTTCTAATGTTAGAGATATGCTCTCTACGGGGTATGTCTAAGGCTGCTCTAAGAGCATTGTTCTGCATTATTTGCATTTTATTTATGATAGTTTTATTAGCTCCTGCGTATAGGGCATTACAATAATCTAGTTTAGACATTATTAAGGCGTTGGCTAGGGTGATGCAGTTAGTTTTGGAGAGGTAAGGTCTACAGGCTCTGATTAATTTGCAGGTGTAGGCTGTCGATGAGGCCAGGGAGTTGACTTGTTTTTTAAGTGATAGTGTAGAGTCAGGGTAGAAGCCAAGTGTTTTAACCTCGGTTACCACCTTGATTATGTTACCATCTATATTAAAGGCCGAGTAGCTAGGGCTAAGTTTTTTGAGGCTAGAGTCGGAACCCAAGATCAGTATCTCTGTTTTGTCATCATTCAGGCAGAGAACGTGAGAGGCCTTCCATGCCTGAATGATGAGGTAGATCTTGTCATGCCGGAATGATGAGGTAGATCTTGTTTACTAGGGCTGAGTCTGCGACAAATTTGCCAGAAAGTGGTATGAGGATCTGCGTATCGTCCGCGTAGTTAGTATAGGTTACCCCCAGTCTGTCAAGTTTGTCAAAGAGTGGCTTAGTAAAGATATTGTACATAGTAGGAGAGACACATGAACCTTGTGTGACACCACAGGTGATTTGTATCGGGTCAGCTGAGGCTAAAGGGGAGAAGACTCTCATTGTGCGGTTGGCTAGGAAGGACTGTACCCAGGCTATAGCTTCACTTGAGAAATGGGCGTCAGATGCTAGATGCTTGCATAATACTGCATGGTCAACTAGGTCGAAGGCTGCCGATAAGTCAAGGAGGAGGAGCATAGCTGTTTTACCTTTGTCCTTCAACTCGTCGATCAATGTCTTAAGGTCAATTAAGGCTGTTTTAGTACCGTGAAGAGGTCTGAATCTGGATTGGCGTGATCCTAGTAGTTGGTTCGTCTCCAGATATTTTTGGATCTGGAGGTAAGCTACTCTGTCAATGATTTTAAGAAGGAACAGGACCGTGGTGATAGGCCTATAATTAGTTGGGATGGCTGGGTCGAGGGTTTGCTTTTTGAGGAGAGGCAATACCCATGATTCTTTAAGGTTAGTGGGCACAGTGCTAGTTCTAAAGGAGGCATTGATTAACTTAGAGATGAAGGGTGCTAAGTCTCTCGCGGCGTCCTTGATTATTTGAGCAAGGCAGTTGTCGCCCTGGCAATTAGATGGTTTCAGGGATAAAATGACCTTTTCAGTTTCCAGTATGGAAATGTAGGTAAACCTGAATGGTATACAACTGCTTAGTCCATCTGAACTTGGTGTTACTATCAGAGGGGTGGTATGCGTTCCTACGGAGTTCAAGGAAGCTTTCTTCGTAGCAATTTTGGATTGTAGCGTTGTTATCTTATTTGCTAGTGCATTTTGAATGCTCGTGCACCACTGTTTGTCCTTGGGGACATTGTCCATGGGAGCAATAGGGTTTTCCATTTCCCTGAGGATGGAGAAGAGTTCCTTAGAGTTGGAATTGGCTTTGCAGATTCTTTCCTTGAATGCATTTTTTTTTGGTTTGGATTATTTCTTTTTTGTATTTGTTCGCGAAGTTGGTAAGTAGGGTTTATTCTCTTCTGAAGGTGAAATTCTCCAGATAGCTTGGAGTTTACGTTTTTGGATTTGTAGTTCTTTGAGTTCTTTGAGGTGCAGGGTAAACAAGGAATTGAGGTGTGATTCTTGTTTACTTTTACATAGTTTGATAGGGCAATGGTGTCCAGCGCTTTAGCCATAGAGCTGTTGAATGTCTCGACTAATGAGTTAGGGTCAGGATTATTGGCGCTAGCAGTAAGGGCAGGTAGGAGTAGAGGGAGTAGTTTATCCACAGTCATGTCTTTTTTGCTTCTAGTAGGCTGAGGCGGTACAATTTCACAATTATGTGTTTGAGGGGGTGCTGTGATGAATGAGAAGCATAAAAGATGGTGGTCTGTCCAGGTTTGAGGTATAATATTGGCTATGGTAGTGGTGCAATTTAAATTGGCTATCCAATCTAGAGTCCGTCCTTTAATGTGTGTGGGGGCTAGGGCTTTTTGTGTAAGCCCATGTTCGACTAGGATAGATTGGATGGTGTGGGCCTGTTTATCCTCAATATCATTGAACCCTAGGTTAAAGTCACCTAGTAGTAGGAGTTGGGTGGAGTTTTTGATGTTATTGGTTTCGAGGCTGGAAAGGTCTTCCTCGAAGTTGCCTAAAAGGCCCGGTGGTCTGTACACCAAGAGTATGGTTAGTGTGCTATTGTTGGAGATGGGAAGTTTAGCTGAAAGTAGTTCAAAGGATGTGATAGCTGGAGGTGGGGTAAGTCTTATTGCTAATTTAGTTTTGGCAATAATAGCCAGGCCGCCGCCGCCTCTTGAGTTCGGCCGGTCGACTCTCAATATGTTGTAGTTGTCTGGAATGGCAATCATAAGTGCAGGGCCTGCTGCGTCATGGAGTCAAGTCTCGGAGACAGCTAAAAAGTCTATGTTGTCCATATTGATTATGTCAGCAATCTCTGTGCTGTGAGCTATGAGGGACCTCACGTTGATAAGTGGTCCTGATACGGTGGGGTTGGTATTTTTGTCTTGAGTGAGTTTTAGCTTAGGGTACTTGGACCTCTTCTGGTTATGAGGAAGGTGAACCTGTATTTTAGGGGGTCTTCCCACCTCTGTGGCAGGTAAGTTAGGGTTGTTGTTATTTAGTCTATGTTTAAGAATCAAGGGTTTTGTTCTATTATTTTTGAGATCGTAGAGTCGTGGTAGCCTAGCTCTAAGCCGCATGTTTCTTTCCGGCAGATTACAGGGTGTGGAGTTGATGTAGGCCATTGTCGTGGTAATTATGAAGGTAGCCCAGAATAGGGAATGGGGCGTGAATATAAAATAAATCTTAGAGGTACGCATCGTGGGATATTCTATGGTCGCGCCTGCCCGTGGGTACTAGTTGTGGGAACTAGGAACTGGGCACGGGTATTATTGTATCTACACTGCATACGTGCCAGAGGGCTCCTAGAATTGACTGTCCCAAAACACACTAAGGTGCATATGTGCCAGAGGGCACCTAGTTTTGACTGACCCAAAACACACTAAAATGCATATGTGACAAGGGTTTAACGGCGCCGACACCTTTTTTCGGCGCCGTTAAAACCTTAACGTCAGGGTCGTAATGACTCCCAATGATGCCCAGATAGCGAACCCGTATTGGTGCCCAATTAAATCTGCTAATATTCGGTGGACATTCGGTGGTTGGTGTGAGTGGAAATAATTCAGATTTTGAATAATTTATTTTGTACCCAGAATATCGTGTACATTCGTGGATATCTTTCATAATGGGCTCCAGATTTTGATTGGGGTCTCGGACATAGAGCAGAGTATGGTCCGCATACAGTGATATTATTTGTGGAGAGCCTGTCATCCTAATTCCTCTGTGTCCATGTGCTTTACGCACAAAGGCGGCCTTTGGCTCGATAGTTAGGGCGAAGAATATTGGGGAGAAGGGACAGCCTTGTCTTGTTTGCCTTCCAAGGAGAAAGAGTGCTGATAGTGTATGGTTTGTGAGGACTCGCTCCCGGGCTGGTGTACAAAAGTCGAACACATCATAGGAAATATTGCCCTAGCCCGGAAAACAGCCTAGCACCAGGAACAAGTAATCCCAGGATACAGAGTCAAATGCCTTTTCGGCATCTAGGCCAGCCACTACCACTTTCGCATTCGTGCTCACCTGTGCCATCACCCCGAATAGGCGCCAGAGGTTAAGGGCGGTAGATCCCATGGGGATGACGCCGGATTGGTCTGGGTGCACCAGTTTGGGCATGCTGGGGAGCAGCCTTGTCGCTAGGATTCTGGTGAATATCTTCACATCTCTATTGATCAAGAATAGGGGTCTATAGGAGGCCATATCTTTTGGGGGACGGTGTGGTTTCAATATTACTGTTATAATAGCTTCCCACATTGATTCTGGGAGTATACCCCGCTCTAGGGTCTCGTCCCACTCACTCAATAGGACAGGGCCCAGTTCCCCAAGGTATTCCTTATACAATTCAATTCCCAGGCCATCAGATCCCGGGGCTTTCCCGGAGGCTAGTGCTGGGCCTCTACTATTTCTTCCTGTGTTAGAGGTAAGTCTAGAATAGATTTAGCCTCAGGCAGAATCATAGGGAGGCCTAGTTTGTCTAAGTATTCCATAGTCTCATCCGCCGTCACCTCATCCTGATTAGAATATAATGTTGTGTAGAATTGCAAGAATCCATCATTTTTATCTTTATCCTGAGTCACCACAGTGCTCCCTACTACTTGAATTTGAGCAATGGGGTGACTGTGATGTTCTGCTTTTAGCATATTGGCTAAGGATCTGTCAGCTTTATCCCCTTCACTGTATCTGCGAGCCCTTACTGGGGGAGCAATGTATAGTATCTCCCTGTCTGCTAGCTTATGGAATTCCTTTAGCAGTTTGTTGATGTGTGCCAGGGTCCCATTGTACCTGTTTTCATGGTCTCCCTGCCGAGATTCATCTTGGCACAATTCCTTCCTACCATTTTAAGTAATCTGGTGGTGTTGGCCATGAGGATGCCCCTGACCCAGACCTTAAAGGTCTCCCAGAGTGTTGCGTGGGTACCAACAGAGCCAATGTTTATGGCGAAGAACTCCGCAATCTCTGTATGCAGAGCTTCGGCCACGTTGGGGTCTCTAAGGATCGAGGAGGGCATCCTCCATTGTTTAGCATGTGTGGGGGAGTTGTGTAATTCAAGGCACAGTGAGATCGGAGAATGGTCCGAATGTGTGCGTGGGTGGATAGCGCAGCTCAGCACCATGTTGGAAAGTGAAGTGGTCAACAGCCACTAGTCTATGCGAGATTCAGAATCATGCACCGTAGAATAATATGTATATTGTCTATCATGTGGGTGGAGAGTCCTCCATACATCAATGAGGGCCAATTGCAACAGCATCTGGTGTAAGGTGTTAGCAAATTTCTTGAGTATCCGGGGAGCATATGATGACTGGTCTAGTACCATATTTAATATCTTATTAAAGTCCCCCCCCCCGAAGGACTCATGTCTCATCCAAAGAGAGAAGCATATCCATTACCGTTTCATAAAAAACTGGTTCGTCTATGTTGGGCCCGTAAGTGTTCACCAGCACTACTGGGTGACCTGCTATTTCACCCCACACCAGCAGATAATGTCCCAGTGGGTCTATTTTGCTTTTCGTGTATCGGAACCCCAGTGCCGGGTGAATAAGTGCGAGGACCACCCTGGCTTGTGTAGAGTATTCTGTGTAGTATCAGAGGGGACCTTAGCTAGTGATAAAGTCGATATTTACTTTTTTCATAGTGTGAGTTTCCTGTAGCATCGGGATCTGTGGGCTGTGTCATGCCACATATGTGCCCACCTTTTTTGCCTTACCCGGGTTATTAAGACCCCTGACATTCCAAGTTAATAATTTAATTCTCAGCCCTCCTACCATGAGGTTTTGGTTTGCTGTTCATAGTTGCCCCGTATAGCACTTTCACCGCTCGCACTTGTATTGTTCATACCGTTCTTAGCAACTTGAACATTATTTTCAAAACTTTTAACTTCCCCAACTCGACCAGTCTCTCCCAGCCATACCTGCCACCCTCCAGGAGCATCAAGTATTAACCGGTGAACACCCAACCCCGTTCCACCGCCCGCACCTTCAACCCCAACCAGATGATGTCCCCCATAACTTTTGGAACCTTCCCAAGGTGCATATGCTGCAGCAGTCATGTCTGCCACAACCGATCGCCACCGACCGGGCCTTAACTCACACTTACATATCGGTGCCACCCATTTATATCTCTTGTCAACAAATATAAAGGATATGACAGTTTATAGCCTTCATTCTGCTGGGTCTCTCCCCCCATTGTCGGGTAGTGCATTCCTATTCTGGTCTCCGCCCCGATTCCGGGAGGGTAGAGGAATCAAGGCTTCAAATAGTCAATATCTGCGGTCGGGTTCTCAAAGAAGTGCGCTCTGCCTCTGTGTTGAATCCGCAATTTAGTCAGAAAAATCAGAGCATACAGGATTTGGCGTAAGCAGAGTTGTCTTCTCACTTGCTCATAGGATCTCCTCTGGGCCTGCACCCCTGCAGCAAAGTCAGGATAAATGTGGATGTCATTTCCCTCGTAGTGTAATGTTCCCATCTCTCTGGACATCTTAAGGATCGAGTCTCTGTCTCTATAATTTAGCACCCTGGCGATGATGGTACGGGGTGCAGCCCCTGGTGTAGGCATCGGTGCGATGGGCTCTCTCCACTAGGAAGTGGCCAGAAAATTAAGCAGTGCCAAACAAGGACTTTAGGAGGGCTTCGCACAGATTTCCGTTTGACCCTTACATGTGGACTTAGAGACTCCATCTATCTGGATATTGTTCATTCTGGTTCTAGACTCTAAATCCTCACACTTGCCATGCATCTTAGAAAGTTCCCTTTTCAATTGTGATATATTGCTGTCATGTTCGTTGATTTGATCTTTGTTGACGTCAATCCTGGTTTTGGTTTCTGTTATCTGAACACTTTCTTCATCTAATTTCACCTTGAGCGACCCAATATTGGCCACTGTGTCGTCCAACTTTACATTTACAGATAGAAATCCAGTCTACATGGTGGACAGTAGATAATCGTCCCTTGGATTCCCCGTAGATCTGAACAGGGCTGCTCCCGCCGATGATGTCGCTGCTGTTGCTGCTGAGGTCTTGCAAATGAGTTAATTGGACCCTTCTTCTTGGTACCAGTGCCCTTTGTCATTATTGTTGGGTCACTGTGTATCTGGTGCCTCGTAGGCTGTGCAGAGAGAGTGACCGATCTTTTGCAGGGAGGAAGTGCAACCTCCAAGGGCCCATTGTCCAGCATGTGGGGAGGGGTCTATACGCAGTTCTGCAGTGGTGGTATTCACCGCAGTGTATTCACTTTGCTCTTTACTTTGTACAGAAGATGTATAGGCTGGTTGATGACCAAAAAATTCCACTTTGCTTAGCCAATATGACTTCACCCACTATCTTCTGGGTCCCCAGCTGTGTGGTCTTTCCCTCGGACCAGTACATGCTATGACTGCCCCGCCTGGGGGGGTATTTGCTGTGAGATTTAGGTTGGGTCTTATTGTCCAGTAGCACCTTGGTGTCCCCTCCAGGCTAGGCTATATCGAGTGGAATGCCTTGAATGGAGTTTCACACATACAGTGTCTCAGGGGTCCGACCCCTGTGGTCACGTGCAGCGCCATAAGAGAAGTGGGTCTCTTCAGCCAATTTACTGGTAGGACAAGTGTTGCACGCTAGGTGACCGTGTCCCCCGTTCTAATCAGGATGTTTATGTTTGTTTTAGCCTGGGCTAAATGTCGTCATCTCCTCTTCTTACAGGAGTTTGGTATATACTTCACTGCGTGCAGAGAGATGGATTGTATTCTCCCACATACCTCAAGAGTCTCTTGCAGCTACTCAGGATCAGAAATTAGACTATCGGTAGCATGGTCCTCCTTTCCATGTATGCCACAACTGGTTACAGTCCCCTGTAGCGTAGAGCGGCCACCGGCTGTCCCGCGTCGTCACCGCCTCCACGCACATAGACTAGGATGGCGCCACTCCACATGCACCTAAGTTAAGTCTCCCCGGTAGGTGGAGCTCTCGTGTCCTTGGAGCAGGGTTGTGTGTTGCGCCCCGCGTGTACTCAGAGTGATATTAGTCTCCCTGTTTTTTGCAGCGTATGCAAAGTTGGGTGCACGTGGGGGTACTGAATGCTCTCCCTTATTACTGGGGCACCTAATGTCATGCCTTGTGGCGAAACAGATCGGGGAGTAATGAATACACAGACAGGGGTTATGCCTTACCCGCTGTGGTCCCCATATGGCGTCGGGAGGAGTGTGAAGAGGATCCCTTCCTCAGGGCTGAAGGGCTTGTATCACTCTGTTGGCCGCCTCCGAGCTGGATGCCTCAACTCTCAAAGGCAAGCTTGGCCGGGAGAGCAGCAGCTCCTGGGGAATCTGGGTGCGTCATTGCTGGTGCCGTATTACAGCACCTTATTCAAGTATTCTGTGCTGTAAAAGTGGCGGCTGTGGCGTCTCAGTCCGGCCTCACCCAGTCCATTTCCACACATGTGGACATCTGAATCGGGCCCCCGGGTCCACTGTTGGGCCAAGTGGGCTCATACGGCGTTGGCACCTGATTGAATTGCTGCTGAGTTGGGGGGATGTGACGCCACTCACCGGCGGCCCGGGCACTCCGCGGAGGATATTTTAGGCCCAGGCCGGACAGTATGCATTTTCCTCTCCTCTCGTGCAGTCTTTTGTGTGAGTAGCGGCTGCTGAGGCATCTTATCACAAAGTGAAGCACCCAGGGGAAGTATCAAAGGGTGCGTGAGTCTTTGTATTTAGCTCCTCCCCCTTTGTGGCCCACGAAGCTCCGCTCTCTCCTCTGGTCCTACGCTGCACAGCATGGATCTCGCCGGCGGCTTGCCTTCCCGTCTGTTTCCGCTCCTCATTCACACATTCATTTCTCGGCCGTCGCAGGTCGGATATGCATCAGAGTTGGACAGAATATTCTTCAACCCTTTGCACGCAAGGGCTTATTCTGTCTATGTCACCGGGTGTCTCCAGTACAGATACATTTGTATAAGGATTTGGTCCAGATCGGAGCTCTTCGATCAGGCAGCCATCACGTGTGTGCGCAACAGCGCCCCCCGCTCTGTCCCTATTCTAAAGACACCCGATCAGCAAAGACAATTCATCCTGGAAACCAATGCTTTACATTCAGCTATAGGGCAGTCCTCAAGAAGAGACATGCGGACAACTTTGAATATCCTGTTGCATTCCTTTCAAAAACCTTGGTAAGTCTGAAGTCAATTATACAGTTCTAGGGAAGGAGCTATTGGCTATAAAGATAGCATGTCAAGGGTGGCGTCATCTATTGTTGGATTTCACGTATGCCTTCATTGTCCGAATGGACCATCAAAACTTGAAGATCCTCCAACAAATGGAGTGTCAAAATAGCAGGCGTGCTAGATGGGCATATTTTTTCTCACAGTTCAATTTGCATCTTATTTTCATTCCTGGAATTGAAAATAGACAGGCAGATCCTTTGTCACGTTCGGCTGAAATTATTCCGTCCCCTTTTCAAAGAGAGAAACTGTTTCCCCAAGCCACCTTCGTGCTCTCAATAAACGGTTTCATGGATCTGATCCAAGAAGAAACACACAGGTTACGTGATTTTGTTCCAGAACTGATATCGCGCTACCAGTTAACTCATTCCCAGGGGATGTTGTTTTACCATGATCAGCTATTTGTTCCTTCTGCAGATTTCCAACGACAAGTCCTGTCTATGTGTCATGACTCCAAGAGTGCAGGCCATTGTGGAATCCGCAACACACTTGATTTAATCCAGAGACATTTTTGGTGGCCCTCAGTAACAAAGGATGTTAAGGAGTATGTCATCTCCTGTGTAACATGTATGCAGACCAAATTACCTTGCAACAAAGCTTTTGGACTCTTAGTACAGCCAGAACTGCCTACCCACTCAGCCAACACACTTCTACTGGTTTTATTGTTGAATTGCCTCCCTCCTGTCAGCACACCACCATCATGGTAACGGTAGATTATCTCACGAAGATGACCCATTTTGTTCCTCTACCACAGATTCACACAGCTTCTCAAATGGCAAATTGCTTTCTCAAAACTATCTTCAGCTTACACAGGCTGCCCACTAAGATCATCTTTTGGCCCTTTCTTTGTAAACTTTTGGGAATAGAAAGATCCCTCTCATCAGGATATCATATGCACACCAGCGATCAAACTGAAAGGGTAAATCAGTCCCTGGAGCAATACCTGCACTGTTTCGTCTTCGCCACCCTGGATGATTGGTGTGAACTTTTACCATTCACTGAATTTGCCTATAACAACTCTCTTCAGACCACAATAGGCGTCAGTCCATTGCTGTGTACCTACGGGTTTCATCCAGTCGCCCTTCCAAATATGCCGACAAAAGGCCAAAAACTACCTGCCATTGATGTAATGGTAGATGACATACAGAAAGGACACCTTGCAGCTCTAACTGCCTTAAAAAAGATGAGATCCGATATGAAGAAGTTCACGGATTGGAAGAGACATATTCCACCCTCTTATAAGGTAGAGGATCTGGTATGGCTATTTACAAAGTTCCTTCCCAAACATTTGACTCCTACCAAGTTAGCTCAAAGATATTTTGGTTCTTTCGAGGTGATCAAGATTGTTGGCCCTGTGGCTTATTGCCTGCAAGTACCCATCACCTCGACTCAAATATGTCCTGTTTTTCACGTGTCTCAATTAAAGAGGCATGTTGTTTATGGTTCCTGAAGAAAGACCTCTGGAAACCCTCCACCAGTGGACACAGATCAAGGACAGGAATATGAAGTTCCAGCCATTTGTGATTCTTGATACTTTCAAAGGGTGCCTTCAGGACTGCATTGACTGGAAGGGCTATGGACCAGCAGATCGCTCTTGGCAATCAGTTTCAAATGTTCATGCACCCTTGTTATTGAAAAGGTTTCATCTAGACCATCCCTAGAAGCCTGGCCCCGGGGCGTTTCGGAGAGGGCTTACTGTCAGGACACGACCGTATCAGAGGTGGTCGTTATGGTTCAAATAAAAACGGCAGCAATCGACCTGTAGGCTACTTCTCCCAACATGGCAAAATGATTTACCTTTGTCTGGAACCACATAGAACGGTCTAGTTGTATTCCAAGATGGCACTCCCCTGACACCAGCAGCAGCAATGGAACCACAGAGCTTGGGCTCATAAGGAACCTGAAGAGGGTAAGCGGATGTGTGGCTTCTATTTTTCTCAAATCATTGACATGCTCTAACTATATTCTGTGATCTGCCTTTCCCTTTTGGAACCGGAGCCTGTGCCGCTCTGCTTGCCTTTGGTCTCTCCTTCCTATTTTGGAGGCCCGCTTCTACAGCATTCCGTCATCTCCCTTTTCCTTTTTCCCCCTAGGTTTTTCTCCAGTTTTCCTCCCGATTCTCTCGCTACTTGCCCCTTATGACTCCCATCTCGTTATCATGCATCCATGGCGCTGTTTGCAGTGTTCCTGCTCCTATATCAGAATTTGCATCTAAATTACTTCGGAATCCCGTGCACCCAGTGGCGCCCCCAGATATTTTTCATAAGGGTGGCCTGATGAGGCCACAAAAAATCTTGTGGTGGCACACAGGGTACCACACAGGGGCGGATCCGGCCTCAACATTTTGGTAGGGCTGGATGGCAGTTTTGAAAACTGTTAGTGAGACGGGACATTAAACCTATTGCGCTACTGAGCACCCCTCATCCTAACGGCCCCTACCCAAGCCCAGGAGTCTGAGTAGATATCACACCTTCCTTTGGCCCATTAGATCCATCTTTCACCCCAGCTCACCAGAGGCTTAGCCATTATTCTGTAACAAGTGGGGCCTGGAGCTAATGTAGTAGGGCCCACATTAAGAAGAGCCTGCGGAAGGAAGGGCATTGTTCTGCCTCCAGCCCAATACATAGGAGTGACAGAGAGTAGTGAGGGAGGTAGAACCAATCAAGGGGGGTTTGTCCCCTTGAGAAAAGGTTTTAAATAATGGGTTAAAATAGGTTACATGTCTTAAAATTGCGGCACAAATGGCTGTGAATACAAAATATTGCGGCAAAAATGCTGTGGTTTTGCCGCCAAAATCCTGTAAAGGATGCAGGGGACACCCCCGCAGCCCCCAATCCCATTATACCATTTAGGGGGAGCGGGGCACACCGCTGCAACCCCCGCACCCCTTAAATGGTATAATGGGGTACACTTTTACCAGGTCAAACCACAGCACTTTTGCTGCATTTTTTTTACCATCTACATTTTTGCCGTAATTTTATTACCTGATACCGTTAAAATATAGTGCATTTTACAGTACACTTTGTGATAAATTAGGTAAAAACCACACAGTTTACAATCGGTTTCGTAGGGTAAGAAATAAAAAGTACATTAGATGCCAAGCCACCAACAATGCACAGGAGCATTTTCATAATGACTTTGCCCGCTATATGCCAGTACTCTGCAAGTGTAAAAAAGCATTTTCATATTATTTGTGCTCACACATGTCCCTTTTGGTGCACCTATATGTCGCACATGTCTATTTTGGTGCACCTATATATGCCACTATTTCCAGATAGGACAATACTCATGTTTGCTTTGTCCATAATGCCAGTAACAGTACTATGAAAAAGCATGTTTATGCTAGCTCTCCCAATACGTGCCAGTATCCCCATGTAAGAACATATTCCTGTTGGCTTTGCCTTAATGCCAGTGAAAAAAAGCCATGCCACAGTGAGAAAATATATCCTTGCTGGCTACACAAATCCCCCACTCCACATATAATAACACTCATCATAAATTTGCTCCCTAACGGCAGTAAAAAATGTCATGCCACAGTAAAAAGAACCATGGCCTTGCAGGCAGCACGAATGCCCCCACCCCTATGTAAGAATACGTATGTTGCCTTTGGTCTTAACACCAGTAATAAACTGCAATGCCACAGAAAGAAAACATGCTCTTGCTGGCTAGCCGGTAAGAAAGCTCAGCGGGCTGAGTGCATGCTTTTGTAATCCGAGTGTGATTCGCAGGTTCAAATCCTGGCAAGGACAACCCTGCCTTTCATACTTCGTGCTCTCTACACTCCTCTATGGACCATGTATTATTATGTTGCTTTTGCACCTCGTTACCTCTCTCTTACTCTGTACTGTACTGTTTTCCTTGCTCACCAAGTTGTACCACTGCCGTGATACTTACGGGTTTGGGTGATGTCAATAAATGCAATATATAAATAAAGCTCATTAAATGAGTGCAAACTTCGGCTCGGTGATACATTTGATGTAAATATGTTCTCTGTACATCGCTTTGGTGAAAGCGCTATATAACTAGCATATCATCACACAAATCCCCCCATGTAAGAACATTTATGTTGCACGCATCATATTATATTCCCCCATGTAAGAATATGTATGTTGCCTTTGACGTTAAACACCAGTAAAATAAAGACCCAAAATAAGGAAACATGCGCTCCCCATGTAAGAACACTCATCATGTTTCCTTTGACCTTAATGCGAATACAACATTCCATGTCAAAGTAAGACCATGCCAGGCCAGCCTCACTGTAGCATTCACACCCACCCACCGCCACTCCAACCCCACCATCACATACAAACACTCAAGTTGGTTTTCCTTTGCCCAAAAATGGCAGTAAAACATGTCATGCTCTTAGAGTGTGAGTCTCCCGCCTAGAGCCTTTGGCAAAAGGTGCACCTGAAGCTTTTGTCATTTATGGCACTATTTATTTACTGGCTATTACTTCAACTCACTGCTTTGGGAAATTGGGTGGCACTTCTTTCTTCTGAGCCTCATCTGAAATTATTTCCTGAATGGTTGGTCTTTTGTCCCTACCCTGGATTGGTTCATAAAGAAATGCTGCCCTTTCATATATCACTGAAGCGTATTCTCCCTACCTTCAGTCTGTAATACTGCCCTGATGGGTTGCCTCATATGTTGTACCTAGGGAGGTCCGTCTATTTACACAGGGTTGCTCGTTTTTGCTCTGTTGGCACACTGTTAGTGGCTTTTGTTCAAGGGAAATGGAGCTGGAAACTTGCAACTACTATCGAAAGCAGATGGGCAAAGCAAATGATTGCTTTGGACTGAGGACAGCAGAAAGTTCTACTACCTGATGTGATCCAATTTCATTACTCAGGCGGCATTGCAGCTTTATGGGCAGAAAGAAGGTGTGTATCAGTGCCCAAAATCTGCAGGGCCACAATGTAAGCATGTGTCCCTTAATTTTCATTAAGCATTACAGATTTCATGTTCTAGACTTTGTTGGACTTAAATTTAACTCAGAAGTCTTGAGCATTGCTCATTAAGGGTGTGGTCTTCAGCAAATGTGTTGCAGCATTTACAGTGTGGGTGTTTATTGGTGCTTGCTGTAGCCTCATATAGTTACAACTGGAAGGAGCAAGGTGCTATAGTGTCCATGGGGGATTCTCGTTACTCCACATCCTACTCTTTCTTGTCCCTCTCCTCTTCCTGCTACCCTTCCAAGTAATGCTGCCAGCCTGTGTACATGCTTAGGAGCTGTCTAGCCATACAGAGCATTCTGGGAGTGGGAGGAGTGCTATTTGGAGTCCGCATTTGAATTAAACTAAAGTGTTATTTAAAAGCTATTGGCTTACATAATGTGACTCAAGAGGCCAACGTGGCACAAGTTGTAAGGACTATGTCAAGGAAGGGAAGGACTTGGTGTATTGAAGCATATTGGCAGGTAATATGGACACTGTCATCCTCTGAAGCATTAGAGAGGGCCCCTCGTTCCTATTTTAATGCAGCATTCTGAGGTGCACACAAGTATGAGGGGAGCCCATCTGTTAGTGGGAAAGTTGATAGTTATTTAATTTAAATGTTTGTTTCTAGAAGTCCTATCTGGAGGGACCAAATCTAGTTGTGCACAACAGGCCTAGGAGCTAATTTGTTCTGGGTGGTGACAGAACGGTCTGGATTGCGCAAGGAGGTGTACGTATAAAGAAATTGCGTGTGTGAGGACAGCAGAATTGTGTAGGGAGATCAGGGCAGAGCAGTGCTGGCCTCGGACAAGGGTGGGGTGACGGTGGGGCAGCAATTCTGTGTCTTGTGTAGAGAGTAGGGTAGTGAAATGCCTCCCACCTGTCGAATGGGCAGGTAGAAGGGCAAAGGCCTTAGAGCAGGTAGAAAGTAAAGGTCACTGAACATGGGCTTCTAGTCCGGTGGAAAGCTGTGACAGGGCAGAGGGGCCCCGTTTTTGGATAGGCAGCTTTTTGCTTATTGACAAATGACAATGTGGCAGAGTTCACAGACGACATGGTCCGGCCATGAAGGCCAGCTACAATTTAAAGAGCTGCTCTTTCAATTGGCAGGCACTGCAGCAACACGTTATTGACACAGGGTGTACTCTTCACGACAGGTACAAGGAAGAGACACTGATTATCCTGCTAAGGTGGCCAGCATGCATCTCGCAGCTAGCAGGTACTCTCTTCTTCCAGGTGCATCTCACCTCCACAATTGTTTTATTTAATAATAATGGGCTGGTTACATTTTAACGCGTCCTCCTTCCCCCACAATCAGTTTTATGAGGAGAAAATAAAGCGTGTGGAGAGTGCTGGCCTGAGGTCAAGCGAGCAGGCCTGTGCATGTATAGGCAGCTGCAGAAGGGGGGGGGCTTTGGCCCTCCCAAGCCCATGCCTTGCGCCACTCCTGGGCCACATACCTCAGCTCTGAAGTGCTTGCCTGGGACAACCACTCGATCCCTCAGCGCCGCAGCCCAGGTCTCCTTTTCAGTGCCTGGAAGTGAACAAAGCCTGGCAGCGCGCCTAAGCAGAAATGCGTGCGCTCAGGCTGTGTTTATTTCCAGGTCCACTGAGCATGTGCGATCAGTGGTGGGCAGGGCCACCATCATACGTGGCTCTCTCCAGTCCATCACGGGTGGTGCGACACGGCAAAAAAGCAAATAAAAACTGTGGTTTTTTTGCACTGAATTGTGCATGTTATTATTGTCCATGCACAGTTCAGAGCGAGAAAAAAAAGTATTTTTTTTGTTTTTCATAGGGTGGCCGAGGGGGGGCCAGCATTTTTATAAGGGTGGCCATGGCCCCCCTGGCCACCTCTTGGAGGCGCCCCTGCGTGCACCATTCCTGGAACCGTCTGCAACAGGGTTTTTTCTGTGCCTTGAGGGTTTTTCCATGCTTCTGTCCCAGGGGATTCTCTCTGACGCTGTTCCACTCATGACCTTGAGGGTTTCTCAGACTGTAACGCACTCTCATCAGTTTTGCGCATTGGCGTCAGTGCTTACTAGTTGTCATTCATATCATTACAATAACACCCTCAGACAAACAAATTGGCTTCAACAGCAATCTGTATGCTATCTATTACATCACCTGCTTTAGAATGAGCTGCTTCAAAGTCAATGGAATCAATTGGATGCATCATCATAGAGATCACATTGATTGCATCACTGAATTTTCGCTTTATGGTCTTATATGTCAGTATGACAATGTCTATATTGGCAGGACCAAAAGTATGATTAAGAACTGTGTTTTGTAACTTCTATGAGCTATCAAACGCAAAGAAGATAATTATCCTGTAGCATGCCACTTTGCCGAATTTCACAATCAGGGTAGTGTCCTCCTCAAATGGATTGGACTCAGCATGATAAAACCACATCCTAACAAAGGCAACAGTGAGTTTATGTTTAGGAGATTGGAAACTAGATTAATTCTGAGATTTAATTGCAAAATTCCTTTTGATTTTAATACAGCGGAGAGTTTGCATTTTTTTCTTTAAATCATTTTCAAAATAACTTTAAATTTCTTTACTATGTCTTCTTGGGTTCACTTGATCTCTAAAGATTCACTATGCAAATCAGATGGCATTTCATTGTAAAATACGTTCTGATAATTTTTCTTTATCAATACCGGTTTCTCAAGTAGACTTGGTTTTGTTTTGCTGGGAAAAAGGTTGTTTTGTTTAGGGTTAATAGTGTCAGAAATCACCACAGTATTAACCGAAAAGGATACGGTACTCAAAAGGATATAGGTGGTAGGGTCTTCCGGATCCCTGTTCACGCGTTTTGATAGTTGTGAAGTCAAGTTAAGACCTTCCAAATGATACAACTCTCTGACCGGTAAAACAGGCAGAGCGATGGATCACTGGAAAGGGCGTGGGTAAGGTATGGGAAGTCAGCCTAGAACAAAATAAAGTATCATGAGTAACTGCCCCAACCTGGATATGATGGAATAGAAAATGTCATGAATGCACACACTGACCTTGAGTCTAGGGCAGACGAATCCAGCAGAGTCTCTTGAGGAATCCAAGGTAGAACAAACGACAAGGAAGGGAAGATTAGTAAGGGAGACTTATCCCGAACGGAACGAGGCTCACGCTAGATACCGGGTTGATGCACCACAGGATAGCGTCCAAAGTACTGTTCACTGTCACCTTCCAATTATCCTTGAAAAGCTTCCTTCCCACGTAGAGTAAAGTATAGAAATGAATTAATCCCCCTGTTAATATCACAGGTGCAGGAGTTGGAAATAACGCTCCTTTTAAGGTATAAACAAAGTTCACGCGGTTCTGTACAGCCGCAAAGAAAAGAGCGTGTGCGTGTGGATTTACACGCGATTAGGATTCACGCAGTCCAGGCCAGCAGCATTCGAAGACAAGATATGCGTGTGGATTTACACGCGAGCAGGATTCACGCAGTCCAGACCAGCAGCGATTGAAGATAGCATGCGCGTGTGGATTTACACGCGAGCAGGATTCACGCAGTCCAGGCCAGCAGCACTTGAAGATAGCGTGCACGTGTGGATTTACACGCGAACAGGATTCACGCAGTCCAGACCAGCAGCGCTTGAAGATAGCGTGCGCGTGTGGATTTACACGCGAGCAGGATTCATGCAGTCCAGGCCAGCAGCGCTTGAAGATAGCGTGCGCGTGTGGATTTACACACGAACAGGATTCACGCAGTCCAGGCCAGCAGCGCTTGAAGATAGCGTGCGCGTGTGGATTTACACACGAGCAGGATTCACGCAGTCCAGACCAGCAGCGCTTGAAGATAGCGTGCGCGTGTGGATTTACACGCAAACAGGATTCACGCAGCCCAGGCCAGCAGCGCTTGAAGATAGCGTACGCGTGTGGATTACACGCGAACAGGATTCACGCAGACCAGGCCAGCAGCGTTTGAAGATAGCGTGCGCGTGTGGATTTACACGCAACCAAGCAGCTCCAGGAATCAGCGTGTGATGGAAAACACGCTATAGAAGGCCCAAAAAGTAGCTGTAGTAACCTGCAAGGAAGCAGACCGGAGGTTCAGCTACACAACGCCAAATGATTCGATCAGAAGCAGCGAGTGAAGTTTCCACGCTGCTTAAATACGTAATGCCGTAGTTCACGTGACGAAGCAGAATACACGTGAAGTTAGCGACGTGAAAAGTGCAAACGTCGTTTTCCCGGCAACGTATCGAACAACCGCCATTTGGAATAGAACGGTCTAGCTGTTCTACGAGCGTAGGAGGTAGGACCAAGTCCAGCATGCATGACAGTGCCATCCCCCAAAGGGGCAACCTCTCCCCTTCTCGTGTGAAAACGTTTCAATAAAACAGGAGCATGAATATTAGAAAGAGGTTCCCAGGACCTATCTTCGGGCCCATAACCCTTCCAGTCCACCAGATAAAACGGCCTACCAGAACGTAGTCTCATATCCAGTATGTCCTGTACCTCGTATTCATCTGAACCCCGCACAGAAATAGCAACAGGCCGTACAGGCAATCTTGTAGCTTCAGAACATGGCTTAATGAGTGACACGTGGAATACGGGATGCACTCGCCATCGTTGTGGCAAAGCCAGACGGACAGCAGCCGGATTGATTACTTGGAGCACTACATACGGACCAATGTATTTAGGCAATAATTTCTTTTTGCCTGGAATTCTCAAGTTCTTAGTGGACAGCTATACTTTCATACCAGCCTTGTAGACGGGTGCGGGTGTTCTATGAGCATCAGCGTAGAACTTGTCGCGTCTTTTAGCCTGCTCTAATTGCTGCTTCACTTTCCTCTGTAATTTCTTCAGATCACGAAAGGTACGGCCTGCGGCAGGAGTATCCAAAGACAAGCTGGAATCCAAAGGTATAGACCGGGGGTGTTGTCCATAAAGCGCATAGAACGGTGAAGTGCCTATGGCACTATGATAGGAGTTGTTATAGGCGAATTCAGCTGCCGGCAGGACCGTGAGCCAATCCGATTGGTACTGCAGACACAGACACCGCAGATATTGTTCCATAGTGCAGTTGACTCTTTCGGTCTGTCCATCAGTTTGAGGGTGGTAAGCACTGGACATTCTATCATCAATCAGTAATGCAGAGGTTAGTGCTCTCCAAAAGCGTGACGCAAACTGTGAGCCCCTGTCCGTAATGATTACTGACGGTAGACCAAAGAAACGAAATACATGGTGGATGAATAGGTCGGCCAGAACAGCAGCAGTTGGTAAACCGATACAGGGAATATAAAGAGCCAATTTAGTGAAATAATCCACTACAACCCATATGGTATCGTACTCCTGGTTTGGTGGGAGTTCTACCACAAAGTCCATAGATATCATGTCCCATGGTTTGTTAGGGACAGGTAGGGACTGGAGTAAGCCCACTGGTTTACCAGGGGTGTTTTTACACTGGATGCAATCAGAACAAGTTGATACATGATCTATGACATCTTTTGACATGGACGGCCACCAGCACCATCTTTTGAGTAGTTCTAGTGTTTTCTTCCGTCCAGGATGGGCTGCGATCAAGGAATCGTGATTCCACTTGAGGGCTTTATTCCGCGTTGAAGACGTCGGTAGGTAGAGCACTCCTTGTGTGAATGGTAAACCGTTATGTACGTCCAGATTCATATCCTGGATAGCTTGTGGATGATTTTTCACCCACTGTTGTACTTCGGTTTTTAAGGATGGTTGAACAGAACAACTACATATTACATGATCTGCCAACAACTGATTCTGTACTTGTGCTTCTTCCTTCGCCTCTTCACTCATACGGGACAACGCGTCCGACTTAACGTGTTCTCGGGCAGGACGGTATGTGACCCGGAAATCGTATTGGGCAAAAAAGACATGCCATCTGGCCTGTCGGGCCGTAAGGCATTTCATGGATTTGAATGCTTGAAGATTTCTATGGTCAGAGTACACTAACACCTGATGTTTGGCCCCAAGGAGATGATGACGCCATTCTCGGAAGGCATCCTTGATAGCCAGCAGTTCCCGTTCAGTGACGGTGTAGTTACGTTCATATGGGGTAAGTTTGCGAGAGAAGAAAGCCACTGGGTGCTCCTCCTTGGTTTCTGTGCAAACTTGTGAGAGTACCGCTCCAGTAGCGACACTGGATGCATCCGCTTCAACGATAAACTGGCAATCTGGATCTGGATGTTGAAGCACGGGTGCAGTGGTAAATGCTTCTTTCAACTTTTCGAATGATGCTTGGGCATTTGGGTTCCAACAGAAAGGAACTTTAGAACTAGTTAAGGCTGTCAAAGGAGCTACTGTTTTGGAGAAGGAATGAATAAATCTGCGATAAAAATTCGCAAAGCCTAAGAAAGACTGTAATGACTTGACATTGTGCGGAATCGGCCAATTCAATATGGCCTTCACCTTGGAACGGCTCATTCGAGCACCTAGATTGGTAATGTCATAGCCCAGGAATTCCACTTCCTGTGAATGAAAGACGCATTTCTCGGCTTTCACATAAAGAAGGTTCTCCCTGAGTCTTTGTAGGACTGTAGAAACGTGTTTGACGTGTTCTGAAAAAGATGATGAATAGATCAGAATGTCATCCAGATAAATCACCACAAACTGGTCCATTATGTCCCTGAATATATCATTCATGAAGAATTGAAAAGTGGCGGGAGCGTTGCACAGACCAAAAGGCATCACCAAATACTCGTAAAGACCATACCGTGTCTTGAAAGCGGTCTTCCATTCGTCGCCTTCACGAATGCGAACCAAATTGTATGCTCCTCGCAAGTCCAATTTGGTGAAGTAGCTGGAAGTACCTAATTGATCCAATAGAACGTTTATCAGTGGTAAAGGATATTGGTTTTTTATGGTGATGTCGTTAAGTGCCCTGTAATCAATACAAGGCCTTAGGTCTCCCTCTTTCTTCGGAAAAAAGAATAGAGGAGACGCAGCAGGTGATTGTGATGGCCGTATGAAACCCATCGCTAAAGCTTTGTCAATGTATTCTTTCAACACAACGTCTTCTTTTGGTGTCATTGAATATAAACGACCTGTAGGGATTTTGGCACCAGGAATCAATTCAATAGGACAGTCGTACTGTCGATGGGGAAGCAATCGTTCTGCCTGGCCCTTGTCAAAGACATCAGCATACTCAGAGTATTTGCATGGTATGGTAGTGTCGCTTTGATGAACCACGCTGATAGTTGAAGCTCCCACCATAAAGGCTAATATGTGTTGCTTGTTTGACACCTCCTGACTGGTAAAGCAATGTTCATTGCAATGAATCGAAGGATACTGGAGCAATCCCGAAACCCAGTCAACGGCGGGATTATGAAGGGTTAACCATGCAAGACCAAGTATGATCTCGTACTGCGGAGCAGCTATGACATCGAAGATGATTTCTTCCGAATGGTTATTCGATAATGTCATCTGAACAGATACCGTCTCCTGGGTTACCATACCAGAAGTCAAAACAGATCCGTCCACGGTATTAACCGTTTCAGGTTTGTTCTTGTTTACAAGGGGTATGGAACAATTCTTGGCATATGTGATGTCTATGTAATTGTTGGTGGCTCCGGAATCAACCATGGCCTTGGAAACCAATTATCGTTCACCACAACGTAACGTCACCTCAACAATTACGGGTGCGTGTTTAGGAATGGTACTGGAGTCCGATGAAACACTCGACATAGGGACTCCTGCTTTTGTCGAGTTTTGGCGTTTCCCGAACGCTTGATGGGTTTTTTAGGACATGTTGCCAATAAATGCTCAGATGAACCGCAATACATACATAAATGGTTCTTTCTTCGGTTCTCTCGTTCTGCATTGGACAACCGGCCTCTCACGACGCCAATCTGCATGGGTTCGGGGTCTTTAGAGAGGACTGACAGTGTTTCTGAACGCCCCGAGGCTTGCATGAAAGGCTTTTTCTCTCCTTTCCGAGCATTCCTTCGGGCATCAATTTGTAAAACCAAATCGAGCAACTCTGTGAATCCCGTAGGAACCACCGGAACTGTAGATAAGGCATCTTTCAGTTCTTCTGAAAGACCCTTGTAGAAAACAGCCGTTTTCTTGCCGTCAGGCCATTGAGTTTCGGCTGTTAGTTGATTGAACCGGGCAATGTAAGGCAAAAGAAGCTGATTGCCTTATTGTAGATTAAGTAACTCCAGGTCCATGGCTTGAGTAGCATAACGCATGTCAAAGACTTTACTCATAGCAGCCAAGAGATTGTCACAGTCGTACAACAAAGGGCTATTCGTTTCCAACAAAGGGTTAGCCCAAGCAGCAGCTGTGCCCCCTAAATGGGAAAGTACGAATGCTGCTTTTGTGGTTAGGTCAGGAAAAGATGTAGGACGGCAAAGAAAATGGAGACGGCACTGATTAAAAAAGGTTCTATAGGTTTTGGGATCACCAGTGAACCGTTCCGGAGGGGCCAAGGGAAACTGAGTGGGCATAACCACATTAATAGTTTCCTGTGGGGGTGTCATAGTCCCCGATCCAGATGCAGTGGCCATTGGAACCTGTGCTCCCTGAGGACTACCGTGCATGGCGTCTTGCATAACGTCCATACGGTGCCGTAACATATCCTGTGCCGTAACCATTTCATTTCTCAAATCGCTGATCAACTGAGTCAAAACAGCTAAAGGATCCGTACCCTCCATGGCTTCTGATTCTGTCAGAAAGCACCACAGTATTAACCGAAAAGGATACGGTACTAAAAAAGGATACAGGTGGTAGGGTCTTCCGGATCCCTGTTCACGCGTTTTGATAGTTGTGAAGTCAAGTTAAGACCTTCCAAATGATACAACTCTCTGACCGGTAAAACAGGCAGAGCGATGGATCACTGGAAAGGGCGTGGGTAAGGTATAGGAAGTCAGCCTAGAACAAAATAAAGTATCATGAGTAACTGCCCCAACCTGGATATGATGGAATAGAAAATGTCATGAATGCACACACTGACCTTGAGTCTAGGGCAGACGAATCCAGCAGAGTCTCTTGAGGAATCCAAGGTAGAACAAACGACAAGGAAGGGAAGATTAGTAAGGGAGACTTATCCCGAACGGAACGAGGCTCACGCTAGATACCGGGTTGATGCACCACAGGATAGCGTCCAAAGTACTGTTCACTGTCACCTTCCAATTATCCTTGAAAAGCTTCCTTCCCACGTAGAGTAAAGTATAGAAATGAATCAATCCCCCTGTTAATATCACAGGTGCAGGAGTTTGAAATAACGCTCCTTTTAAGGTATAAACAAAGTTCACGTGGTTCTGTACAGCCGCAAAGAAAAGAGCGTGTGCGTCTGGATTTACACGGGATTAGGATTCACGCAGTCCAGGCCAGCAGCGTTCGAAGACAAGATATGTGTGTGGATTTACACGCGAGCAGGATTCACGCAGTCCAGACCAGCAGCGCTTGAAGATAGCGTGCGCGTGTGGATTTACACGCGAGCAGGATTCACGCAGTCCAGGCCAGCAGCGCTTGAAGATAGCGTGCGCGTGTGGATTTACACGCGAACAGGATTCACGCAGTCCAGACCAGCAGCGCTTGAAGATAGCGTGCGCGTGTGGATTTACACGCGAGCAGGATTCACGCAGTCCAGGCCAGCAGCGCTTGAAGATAGCGTGCGCGTGTGGATTTACACGCGAACAGGATTCACGCAGCCCAGGCCAGCAGCGCTTGAAGATAGCGTACACGTGTGGATTACACGCGAACAGGATTCACGCAGACCAGGCCAGCAGCGTTTGAAGATAGCGTGCGCGTGTGGATTTACACGCAACCAAACAGCTCCAGGAATCAGCGTGTGACGGAAAACACGCTATAGAAGGCCCAAAAAGTAGCTGTAGTAACCTGCAAGGAAGCAGACCGGAGGTTCAGCTACACAACGCCAAATGATTCGATCAGAAGCAGCGAGTGAAGTTTCCACGCTGCTTAAATACGTAATGCCGTAGTTCACGTGACGAAGCAGAATACACGTGAAGTTAGCGACGTGAAAAGTGCAAACGTCGTTTTCCCGGCAACGTATCGAACAACCGCCATTTGGAATAGAACGGTCTAGCTGTTCTACGAGCGTAGGAGATAGGACCACGTCCAGCATGCATGACAAATAGTGATAGAATTGATATGTAGCTACTTGCTGGTGCATATACAAGTTTACAATTAAGAGGCAACGTTTGGACTTTTAATAATAAAAACATTATAATATCACTGTGTGGCTATCATTAGAATATGCAACACTATCATGTTGACAAATATATAATCTGCTACATAGCAGGTTGGAGATGTGTACCAGATTCCAAAGTTTGCCATTACATATTTCTTTATCTGTTTATCTTCTTGTGCACCATTTGAATTATTTTTCTTTTTTCTATGTTTAACTTTACATGCACTAACAAACACTTTACTCCTAATTATGCGCTGGCAGTTTGTGAAAAATAGTCTGTTTTCCATTTTTCTGGAAAACTACTGAAAACTGTTTGGTATCATGAGTAATGAAGTTCCACAATGATTGTCTTAAAAATCTAGGTCCTTCCTCAATGTCTTTAACCATGACCAATCTGTGCAAGACAGCAAAACGTTGGTCCTCTTTTTTCATTAATGTCTAATAAAATGGCTTTTTAAACTGCAGCCTTCATGCTCACATGGATTGCATTAAGTGCTGTGTGGTGTGCGGCTGTCTGCGAGTCACTCTCACTATTGTGTTTGTGATGGGAATAAATATCTATATATATATATATATATACATATATTCACTGAACACACTTTGTTAAAGGGACATTATGGTTAAGTTTCACTAATAAAAAGCTATGGAGTTCAATGAAAAAACGATGTTAAAGGGATGTTAGGGTTACAAGTAAAGCCAACACAACCTCAGAAATGTGCCAATTATGGTAAGCTAAGCAGCCATAACTTGCACCACCACCGTGCACTGCTAAAGCTAACACCCAAGACATCAAAGATGGCATCACAAATGTCATTGATGACATCACTGATGACAACACATATCAGGGCCACTTGTTTTCGTTTACTGATTTGATTAGGCTAGTTTTTTGTTTTTACTGACAATAAGAATTTCCAAAATTTAGAAGGCGTTATATATCTACATATTAACTTTTCTTTATATGTTCTTAAAGTACTTTCCATAAAGTTTAATCTGAGCTCATAGTGCACATACAAGGGGCAATAAGCACACCTGAAACACACAATTAATTTGTGTACATGATGATTATTTTCATTTTGTGGTGCTGTTGTTTCTTTCTTACTTACTTTAGTTTCCCTGTATGTGCCTCTAATTTGTATGCATTGTGCGTTTCTATATGTAGTGTTTCTACTAACACAAGTGTGTGGTAAATTTTCAATTGTTACCTATTTATTCCATGTTTAACATTACTGATAAGGTAGGATTTATTATTTTACTATCCAAAATTACCAGAATAGAAATATGTTACTTCCATGGTGCATGCTGCTGCCATTGACTATGTGTGTGTATGATTACCTTCCTGAAGTAACAACAACACTCCAATAAAATGTTTTGTTTAGATGAGTACATTCTTTAATACATTAAATTGCTCAGGATAGGTCTCTGGATCACCCCTAACATCTTGTTACCAACATTATAAACACAACCCCATATAGGGACTTTTCATCAAAATATTATATGTGATGTCATCAATGACATTTGTGATGACATCTTTGATGTCCTGGGTGTTCACCTTAGCAGTACACAGTGGTGGCACGAGTTATGGTTGCTTAGTGTACCATAACTGGCAAATTTATGAGTTTCTTTTACTTGTAACCATAACAACCCTTTAACAAAGTTTTTTCAGTGAATTTCATAGGTATTCATTAGTGTAACTTAACCATAATGTCCCTTTAACAAAATGTATTCTGTGAATTTCATGAGTTTTTACCAGTGCATGGTAATTTCCTACAACTTACTAATATCATACTTACCCCAAAATAGCAAAATATGTGTCCACTTTACAAAGTTTCACCTTCAAACTCTGCTGTTTTCAACCTTATCGCATCATTTTTAACACTTCTATACACTTTTGGCAACTTTTTCCACTGTTTTTGCATTCTTCAATGTCCGCGAACGACTGACGTCATCGCAGACTTTTCGCGCAGTGTCACGTGACATTGGAAGCGTGGCATAATTACGTGTCTGCGATCGCGTCTGAACTTCACGATCGGGTCTGTGCTTCGCAAGCAGTTCGTAACTGCATTTCTACTGATCTAGGAACTTTCAAGCTCAAAATGTACCCGTGCACAGCTCCTACACCTATTCTTACTCATTATCCATTAACAATCTATCACAGAGCACAAACTTGGGAGAATTTTAGCAACACTGCTATGTATGTTACAAATGGCATCAGATATTGCCATCCCTCCTCCCCAAGAGCCACCACCACCAGCTGGAGGACCTACACAACAAAAAAAGCACAGTACTTTCTAAGATCAGAGGACCAAGAAGATGAGGCAGATGAAGTGCCTACCCCTAGCACCCAGAGAGAATCATGGGTGTGGCAGTTTCTTACCACTTTTGGAAATGTACCAAAGGCTAAAGCTACCAAAGTGAAATGCACTGAATGCAACTTTTTTCTCAGTCGAGCACTAGCTGGACAGTACGTCTACGGGACCACCGCCATGCGCCGCCACACCAAATCCAACAACTGCAATGAAAAGTTGTTCCTTTCTTAGCAAGTAGTAGGCTTGTCTTCCTCCACCTCATTTTCCTCAACCAATACTGTATCCACGCAGCCTACTTCTGTGGGACACAAAATTCCACCACTTACCCTGCAAGTGATAAAAGTGGTTGTTTATCCATATCTTTCAAAGACAACAGTACTCTGTATATACTGCAACACACCACTCTGCAGGGGCTGGAACGGGGGATGATGGCCCGGCAGCCCAAGCTCTCAGCCCAAGTGAAACAAGGGTGGATAACGAGGGCTCTGCACCGTTATCCCCTGTTCCAACCCCCGCAATGGAGGATGAAGGCTATTACCACTCCGGGTTGCCAAAGCGGTAAACCACGTTGCTACAAAAAAGTCCTTACCACAGCGGGATGCATGGGGCATTTCACTATAGGGAGGAAAATCCTTTTCCAAGATGGCCACCATGTAAAGGGAAGGTGGGGCTCCATAGGGAGCTCCTCTTCCTTTTCCATGGTGGCCTGCAGGAGGCGAACAGAAGAAGCGGATGTGGCGGCGGCACCTGCTGCCCCCAGAATAAGGTAAATAGGGGTGTGGTACTAAAAACTAAATGGTACAGAATGTGTGGGGAGTAAAATGGCAGTGGAGAGAGCCGGACATCAGGCAGCTTGGAACGCTGGGTTGTACCGGCAGTTCAAGCCCATGTTGCTAGCCACCTGATTGGCTGCTATCCCCGCCAAGAATTCTAATGTACAATTGTATATTAGAGAAAAATATAAAAGAGCAGAAACAAATTTCTGTCCTAAATACTGTTCACTAGCATACAATAAGGACCATAACCGATGGACCTTTATAACTATCCACAGTATCCACAGTCATGGATCATTAAAATACCTGGATGGTACGTGCACACCATTGCACAGGGCATCCTTTCTACCCTTTTTATTTATATATTTGTAACACTTCCTCAATGCCTGCTTTCAAACAGTCACACATCCATCTGCCAATCACTTCAAAAAACTGTACATAGAACCTTATGACCATATTAAGGTTCCACACACCAACTGGCACTTAACAATCTTTTGCACATCATTTGCATCTGCATTTCCCTTAGTTATACAAAGAAATTGTACACAATGCTCCTATAAATGCACATATGCATTGTGCAGTGAGAGAAGTGCATAAATAGAAGGGGCAGTACAGATGGGCAAGTGCTCATCAGAAACCAGGAGGGAAATACCAAGGTATGCTAAGGTGGGACGCCACTGGGTAACTACAGGAGCAGAGGAGTCCCAAGGGCGGGCTGCATCTTAACCATAGCATCCCTTTAACAAAGTTTTTTCCATCAACTTAATAGGTTTTTATTTGTGAAAATGTTTCATAGTGTTACATCACTGTATATAAGTTATCAATAATTCTTCTTTTCATATATATAAAAGACCTATAAACCTCCTTTAAAAAACATATTGTTTGCAACACATATTTATGTCTGTCATTATCAGCAGTGCATGCTGGGGATGGAAATTATCATTCGATTGCCTACGGCATAAGGCTCCACCATGTACCCAGCTGAACCAAACCACCTCTATTATTCACTGCACCCACCCTGCATCCTACCTCAGTGTCCACTATACCCTAATAATGTAACCAATGGCCAGTACTTATATCTTACAGCCATGCCCACTCTCCAAATCCATGGGGCACAGGCTTCGGCCATGCCACACACCCGAATAAGCAAATTAGAGTACACATTTACGTTTGCCGAGGGCCAGGCCCACTACCGAGACACCAAATGTATTTCACTTGTTTTTCAACTTACATTTTTACACTTTCGAAAAATAAAACACAATACATATTTCCAAAAACATGCTTTCAGGTCCTTGCTAATGCCCATCATGCAGGTTTGTTCTTATTTAGCAAAATATTTTTTTCCATTCAAACATACCACTTAGCTTCAAAGCGAGGAAGGTGCAAGCCCCCTCAGGCCATGTTGCCTAATGAATGAGCTCAAGTTACAAGACCACTTGATCACTAAGAACAACAGGGAGGGGCAGGATTCACCCCGGTTACTGCAGAGATGGGAGACCTGGATGGCTAGTTTAGTATGGACTACAGATGGCCATGGGTATAATGATAACTGAGGGTATTTGTAGTTCACAGCTGCGGTTATGGAATAAAAGTGAAAAATAAATATACATTTTTACATTTACAGTGATGTTGGGGGTGAAAAATCACTGGCCATGGCCAAAGACCATGGGCAGTAACATCGTAGGCATACAGGACTCCCATACATGCATAAACCCTGCTTAGCTTCAAAGCGAGGAGGCGGCAAGCCCCATCAGGCAATGTTGCCTAATAAATGAGCACAAGTTGCAAGACCACTTAGAGCAACCTGGACTGAAGCGGCAGATCCTTCCTCGTTTCAAAGTTAAGCAGGGTCGGTACCACTTACTGCACGAATGGGAGATAGTCCACAGTCCTTGATGCCATGTTTTTTTCTTTGTTTTAAATATCTCATAACACACCAAGAAAACACCTGGCCTCTGCATTATTTTTTTTAAAACTGTTCTACTGTCAGTCCTTGAAAGTATTGCACTCTAAAAGTCAAGCTGCCCTGAGTCCTACATGAAAAGAGCTTCTATCTCTGGCTAAGGAGCTGCAAATACATGGAGACTTGCAAATCCAGCTTGCATGTGCGAGGCACACTAGAATAACCTTTTGTAATACATGTATAATGGGCCCCGATATGATTTAAAGATCTTCTATGTTCCCAGCGTTCTCTGAGAGCTCTGAGAAACATTTCATTGTGCCTTTTTATGAATTGCATTGTGGTATTTATAGTCCCCTAGTCAAGATTGGGGAAATAACGACACAATTGTACACGTTTTGCCTAAAAGTTCTATAATAATTTATATATTTAAATGACACTATGGTATATGTACCTTTTAAGTTATCTTTATAAAGCAGAGTATTGTTAAAAGCCAGACATGCGGGTGAGGAGGGAAAATGATGAGAGGGTAAGTAAGTCATGAGCATTTGCCCAGGATGTGGCAAGGGAGGTTGCAATCCTGGACAATGGTGCAGTTATTTTTCTCTGATTGTGGCTGCTTTTCAGGGCACAAGTTAAGGACACTTGTGCGTGGACAGCATAACTTTTATGCAGAGGGCGGACGCAACCTCTTGTTTTTTTTTGAGGTTGGCAAGCTTGTTCAAGTATTTGGCTACCAGGATTTTACTCAGGTTGTCATGTTTCCAGTAATGACACTACCCAGAAGACCACAAGCACTTGTTTCATATTGGAATTTTGTTTTCCAGGGAATATTTCACTACAGATAGATTGGTTTAAAAGGTGAGCACTTTTTATACTTTGCAAGCATATTTATTGGAACATTTCCTCTCTCAGGTTATTTTTCTAGTGTTCATTACTTTATTTACAAGTCCAATGCTATTTTGTCTGGCGTACTTTCTTCTAAGGGGACGGCCTATTGAACTATATTCGTATATTTCACTTTAAGATATATGTTCATTTACTGTGTGTATATTCAAGGGTGCCAGCTTTTGATTTTTGCTATGGCGCAAAAAGTACCTGGGCATATGTTATTCTTGCAACCGGTCATTTCTTTTCCTTTTCCGTGCTGCTTAAATGTGGTTAGTTGAGGTTGTGCGATGCATCACAACAGTCACAAAGAGACCGCCCATACAACAAGGGGCTTGTAGCACACTGCTTAACCAAAGTGTGTGATCCTTTATTTATTCTCACTGCGCATTGCCTAAAATAATTGTGAGTTCTCAAAGCCTGCCATCTTTTATGCATCTTTTATACATAACAATACTAATGACAAAACAGGTCTGTGATTTATGAACGTCTTTGAGCAATGGGTTGCAAGTGTTTTAAAATATAGAGTGTACACAGCCGAAGGCCATGGGTAGTGGTCTGGTAGTATTTTAAAATGGACTTTGGGCATGGTCAAGGGATGACATCTATGATGTCATCATTGTAGTCTTTGTGGTGATAGGCTGCACAACAGGGAGCGTGAAGTTGACGTGATTTTAGCTGAATTTCAGGGGTTTTGTTGCATTAAGTTCTCGCCTTACGTCCCTGCAACTAAAGTTTTTTCCTTTAAAATAAATAAATATAAACATGCACATAAATTCATTGAAAAAATGTATTTGAAGCACTGTTAAGGTGAAACAATCTGATGCAACGAAAACCTTGACATTCAGTGAAAAAACTTTAGTTGTAGTGACGTTAAGGTGCCAATCTAATGCAACAAAACCCCTGAAATTCAGCAGGTGCTGGAAGCTACTCCATCTAAACTATGAGGCCCGCATTGTGCTGTCCTTTAGCACCCTGTTGACATCACAAATGACATTACTGAGAATATCACCAATGACATCACTTATGGCATAATGATTGACATTACTAGTACAACAGATCACACATGCAAGAAAGCAACATGCAACATATAAAAAATGTGTTTCTGCATATAAGGGTGGATTCAGATGCAAATCTTGGTTGGAGTTTGCATTTAAAAATACTGTAAATTTACAACCATGATATTCTTAACTACTAGAGTTGCTCTCTATTGAATGAGCATGTACCATTATAAAATACTCCTTTATCACTCTGTTATAAAAGCATTCCCCTATGCAAATAAGATATTTGGTAGTACAATTATGACTTTGCACCAGACCACCAAAGAATACAACATCCATGAGAAGGATCTGTTTTTGAAAGCATCAGATCATGATATATCAAATTACTTACTGGGAACCCTGGAGAGAGAGAGAGAAGTAGGATTGTGTAAACGATTGGCAATTGGTCAGATGTTTTCTGAAGAGTGGGTTCTTTAGGTCCTCGCTGATGTCTAGGATGGCGAGGACCAGTCTTAACAGCATTGATAACTTGATCCATAGAAAGAGTGTGTAACAGGAAAAGGCCTGTATCCTAGTTTTGCACTGTTGTAGGTCTTGGTTACCAGCCTGGCAATATTCTGGCTTGTGGTGGGTCATTGGCCTCCGAAGATGTTGAGTTTCATAGCCAGGTAGAGTGGTGATGCTGGGAGAACCTGTTTCAAGGCGGTCTTCAGGGAGAAGGGTATCGCGGATAAGATAGTGTCCTTCCTTGGCTGTAGCATTAGCTTTTAGGGGTAGAGAAGAGCCAGAGGAGGGTCCCACATAATCCAGGAGGAGACAGGATTGGAGCTACAGTCTGAGCAGGAAGCAAAGAGGCAGAGGACGTAAGGGACAAATAGCACCAGAAAGTGCAGCGAGCCTCCCAGATGGCTTTGAGTGCTGGCCTATACCTGTGGGTAATCCCTACATTCTGAACCATATGATTGGCTACGATGAATCAGCCAGGTGCTAATTGTTCAGAAAAATCGTCTATTGTGGCTCTCTTTTTAAAGGGGTTATGAACTGGAAACTGGAAACAAAAATAACTGTGTAAGCATTGCTTCACTCATTACCAGTGCAAATGCACTACAGTCCAGTGGGGAAAAGGCAAAACTAAACACATTGTGCACACTGCCTAACCTGTCCATATTCATCCTACCACACTTCCTCTAACGTGCAGACTGCCCTCTACATTCAGCACTTCACATTCCCAAGTGGTTTGCTAAACAGAGGGCAGGTGGTCGATTGCTTTCCCAGCAGGCTCCCTTTTTTGGAACAGCCTACCCCTCCCTCTTCGTCGTGAGCAGGACCTTCTTGAATTCCAGAAAAGCCTCAAGACCTTCCTTTTTACCTCTTCCTTCCCTCCCTCTCTCCCCAGCTAATCGCACAGTAGCTTGATTGGTGTGCAGGGCCCTTATGCATCCCGGGGGCCATGACATTCCACATCTTATCATCCCAGCTGCTGTCTATCCTCTGTACTTGCCTCGGCTCACCCACCACAACTGGAGGTTGCACTCACTTTTCTCCGTAGCACTTCACCTGCTGCTCTCCCTGAGCACCACAGCCCCTATCCCATACCCCTCTGTACTTGCACGTTCTGAACACTCACAAGGCGAGTAGGTTTGTCTTCCCCTCCCCACTGTCACTTCTTATATTGTTGTATTTAATTATTTAACAGTGTTGGAATTATATTGTCTATCATCCCCTGTCCCCTCCCTGTTGCCCTGTGGGCGCTTTGAAACAATGTTTTTATCCGGGATAAGCGCCTAACAAGCAAACAATAAATAAATAAATAATTTGTAGTCAAGCTCCCACTGTTACATGATTACCCCCAAGAAAGAGAGCTGGGAGCAGAGCATGTGATGCTTCAAAAAGCTATCGCCAACAGATTGAAATATAAACAAAATAACGACAGCAATGCCTGTTAGATTTCCTGAACAGGAAATCTTCAGAGACCTTTTTAAATGAATGTGGCTACGTTGTTCACAGAGGAAGAGAGGGAGACTCTTCAAATTGTTTCCACGGCCTCGAGAGAGCGCTCTTGCATTTTTGAGAGTGATGTAGGTATTTAAGAAGAAGCCCCTGCGCAGCGTTGTTTTATTAAATCCGAAGTATTAATCACTTATCAGTGCTCTGTGTACGCAAGCTAAAATGTCTAAAACAGAACATCAGGAGCAGGTAAAAGGACCTGGGAGTGTTGAAATGAATTATGCAAGACAGTGCAAACTTGCCATCCACCTCGCAGCTGCCTTGCAGAGCAATGTTATCTTTTTTCAAGCTTCTCAGATACATTCAGGCAGAGGAAATCAAAGCAAGGCAATCAGCACGTCAGAGAGATTTCCGCACCCCAAAGAAGGAGTTTGGGGGCCATAAACCTCTAGGATGTCAGGCCCAGGGAGCCCCTGAAGTCTAAGCCATGGGGGGAGGAGGCTTGGTTATTTGGATGATCCATTCCATGCTAACTGAAACTATGTGTCTCATTACAAGTTAGCCACCCTGGATTTAACGGTGCCGGTAAAACCGTACTGCCACCGTTTTCCGGACCGGCTAACTAGGACTTATGTGGCCGTGTGGTGACACCCGCCGGGCCTGACCTGGCGAGTGTAATGCCACCGGCCGCAGACGGATGTGAAAACACTGCCCCCATTACCGCATGGTGACAGTGTTTCCATGGAGTCCTATGGGAATGGGGAGTAACGGAATGCCAGCTCCGGAATTACCAGGCCATCCAGGGCTGTAATGCTGCAGTAAATCCGACAAGTCTGGAGCTGGTAAATCCCTGCGGGTCCGGCGGCAGCCTGTAGGTTTTACCGGCACGGCTACCGCCAGACTCGTAATGAGGATTTCAAAACAAGAGATATTAGTCCTCGGTCCGTAAAGGATGTCTTGTGCAATGCCAGAAGAAACAGAAGATATAGGCCAGCTTTTCACTGCCAACCATACCTCAAAAAAATATTTTTAAAATACGACAAAGAAGCAAAGATCACTTTGGCAAATGCCACTCTGCCAAACTGCTGCCAAAACAAATCAGTGCAGACCCTAATAGCATCACTTTGCCACTCAGCTGCCATATCTCAAGTGCTGCTTGGAAGATCATCCATTTGCGGTACAGTTCTGCCTGGCGCACTATGGGAATTTGCTTGGGGGAAGGAGTACCTGCGGCTGCCTATGTAGCAGTTTAGTGTGGAGGAAAGAGTTCCAAAGGGCTAGCAGCATGCCTGGGTAAAAGACTGCCAGATCTCATTCAGAAGGAGCTGGTCACCTAGAAAGCACTGGAATTTCAGCAGCACCTGGACAGCATTTACCCCATGCCATTACCGGGGATCAACAGACAACTTGAAGTCCAGAATGTCATCCTCAAAAGCATTTACAATGTATGACAAGGGATGAGCGTTGATAGAAATAGGACAATGTACGTCTCAAAGGAGCGTGTAGCTACGTGCCTGGGTTATGGCAAACAATCCATGAAGCACATTTTGAATGTCCTGGGGACCAAACAAATATACAACGATACAAATGTGTGACCCCCAGCTAATTTATTTTCTTCCTTCCTTCCTTCCTTCCTTCCTTCCTTCCTTCCTGGGAGAAACAATTCTTTTTTGATCACAAAATAACGTACAATAGATAGGAAATCAGATTTGATGGGAAGTAGTAAAGTTCTTTCAATGGGATGAGTTGGAGGGATATTTTGACCAGGTTTTGGGTGGGATAAATGGAACAATTTGGGGCAATACATAAGTAGACATACTACCATTAAGGATAATGGGCATTGGGTATGTTTAAGTGCAGGTAGGTGTTACGGCCAGCTGTGCTCAGGATGTGACCATGATGGTTGAAGTGCTAGAGTGGAGGCAGAGGAAGTGAGGGACATAGGCAGGTTACAGTGGAAGGAACAATGTTAGCTAGCAGGCAGATGAGAGGTAGGTTAACAGGTAACTAGAAGGAGACACAAGGGTACCAGCGGAGGCAAAGCAGAGATTACGAGAAGGCTTGTAGAGTAGGATAGATGAGGATAGACACACTGGTGCCTTACCGTGGATTGATGTGTGAATCAGGAGAAGTCATTTACTTCTGGCCTTGTTTTGCATTGTCAGCCATCCAGCCCGTTGAAGGTACGAGGAAGTAGGTGTGTAGTGAGAGAGTTCAAAGAGAGTCCTGGAAGCAAATGTAATGATCTTGTCAAGGGGACAGAAAACATAGTTGGGGAGACCAAAGAGGATGCTGGCAGAGTAGTCTTGTTTAGTGAAGTCAAGAGTGGTTAAGAGATGCTTGGGTGTTTTGAAAGGAAGGAGGTGCCTGATTTTCCTACTATTTAGAAGTTTGATGAGAGCTGCTGTTTCAGTTTTGGAGATGACAGTAGAAACTGTGTGGGAAGGGTCATAGATGACACAGAGGCTTCTAGCTGAAGAAGAGTAGGGGAGACCGTCAGAGCTGGATAGGCAGGGGTAGAGATGAGAGGGAGCTTTTTGCAGGGAAGAAGAATAACTCTGTTTTGGTAGAGTTTAACATCAGGGAGTGCGAAGCCATCCAATATTTAATGGCTGAGAGAAAGTTGGAGATGTTGATAGAGAGATCAGAGGAGAGTTCAGGAAAAGAGAAGAAGATGTGGGCGTTGTTCATGAAGAGTTGGTACAAGAACCCAAAGAAGGAGATTAGGGCCCCCAGAGCAGAGATGTAGAGTGTTAGGAGGAGTGGACCTAGGACAGAGCCTTGACAAACTCCAACAATTAGAGGAATGAGATGAGAGGTTTTGTTGCTCCATGAGACAGAACATTGGTGAGGTGCAAGGTAGGATTCAATCCAGGGAAGGGCTAAATCGTGAATCTCAAGAAGAAAGAGGTTATTAAGGAGATCAGAGTGATCAACAGTGTCAAAGGCAGCAGACAAGTCAAGAAGAATTAGGATAGAAGATACACCCCTATGAATATGCACCTATCTCACCAGCGATTAAAATAGATGATAAGCATACTGTCATGGGTGTCGGCTCCTGGAGGAAATGGCACAGGTATAGGTGGAGCGGCCATTAAATATACCATCATGTCTGCCCTTCATCACATGGTGGCGGTCTAGTCTTTTTCACGGCTCGGTTCGACGTGCGGACTGCGCGTTGCAACGTCAGAGTTTTTGCTTGCTGATTGTTCCTGTGCTTCGTTACAGTGCTATCGTACTTGTGTTGCACTCTCTGTGCTCCCCCCTTTCTAAGCCGTTCCACTGCAATCTTTCTTTCTCGTTCCCTCTCTCGCTTGCCTGCCCTTCGTTACGAGGTTGTGCGACTTTTCTTTTCTTGCGTCCGCACAACTCTTGGTTCTTTCTTCTGTTTACTTTTTCCCTTTTTTTTTCCTCCTCCATTCTCAGAGCTGATTGTGTGGTCCTTCCGAGCATTCGGCTCTGGCTGCATTCCTTACGGCTTTTCACAGTCGTCAGTCTCCCGCCTGCTCTCTGCAGCTAAGGACTTGTTTACCTTTTTCCCTGACAATCACATACCGGAGACAGAGATCCTGCTACACTGGTACCAGAGTTAGTCCTGCTTCATCATTTTGCTGCAGAATTCATAACACCTGCTCATGCTCTTCCGCATACTCTTCCAAGACCTGACGCATCGAACTTCAGGGTTTTTTGTAGCCTAAGGCTTTTTCCCCATTTAATGGTGGAGTCACAGGAAGCCACAGATCACTGGTGGCAACTGTGGCTTCATATCGAGGCAGGTTTCAATCAACCTCTTCACTTCAATACCGGAACCTGTAGGATACACTACGGAGTCCAGTTCCACAGGTGAGGAGTCGGAGGAGGGTAGTGGGTCAGACGAAACTGAAGTGTTTTGTGATAGTTGTGACACATACTCGAAAGAAACATGAGTATATTCAGTGCACTAAACTTCAATATTTTTAATGACAAAATAAAAAGAAACTAGATCAATTTTATTACATTGCATCAAACTAGTTCAACGATAACATGTTCTCACCTTTCCCTACTTGCGTCACAGTGACCGTAATCACTGAACATACCCACACAAAACTGAAACACTGATAGTATTACCAGGAAACCTCTCTTTAGAAATGGAACCCCAGGTGTCCAGGAAGCACGTGCTCAAGTCACTTGTGTCTTAAGAGACTAACATGCAGAAGGTCTCTAAAGAGGATGTGGGGCTTTATACCCTCCCGTTGATGGAGTAGGTAGCAATATTTTTCATTTAAAGTGGCTGCAAGATGCCTGCCTCTGGCTGGGACAGGGATCACTCTCAACAACAAGGGCATGTAAAAATCAACATCCACAAATTATCTCCCATTCTTTCAAGGGTATTACCCACTTTTGCTGAATGGCAATTTTAGGACTTTTTTTGCCTCACTTTGTATTGCTTTTTTTACCACACCGTTACATATGGGTAAGGTATATAGAACGGGGGGAGCAGTGTGTCTCACCCGCCCTTTGTATTAAAAAAAAGTCGCACAATCGGCACAAAAAATTGGCAGAATTGCCATTTGGCAAAACATAATTAGGAAAACTTTATAGATCCTCGTTCAGCTGGTCAACGTTAGAGAAAGCACTGTCTGCTACCTCATGAATATACAAGCATTTTGAGCACACCGAGTTCCAGTGATTTCTTTTTATTTTGCTCCCATTATGGAACTGAAAAAATGTATACAAATTTGAATTAACAATAAAAGAGTATGGGTGAATTTAATTAAATAAATTCTTGTTTTTCTTTGTTGCCCTAAATATTCAAGTCAGAGATCTGCTTTCTGGAAGCAGCCTTGGCCTCGGTTATCTCTGCCTTAAACCTGCCCGATATCTTCACTTTATCAAAGTATGTGAAAAAAGCTTAGTGCCACAGGGAGCACTGAATGTGCAGGGTGGTTTGCACTTTTGTACCATTGTTTTTTTTGGGATTGTATTGTCAGTTGTAAACAAAGCTTTTATTACAATTAATATATTTATTGCTTTGCATGCATTGTCCATGGGCTCCAATGGCCTACGAAAGATTGATTGACAGACAAATAAATGAAAGATCAAAGAGTTAATGAGAAAATGAAAGTTTAAATAATAGAAGGTCTGGGGGTCGGCAGAGATCGGTTATTTGTTTATTAGTGGGAAGGTATGTGGCAATGAACAATTAAGTTGAAAAGATGGGTTCAGTTGGGAGATAAGATATGACTGCATGAAAAAAAGGAAATGGGATAGAATGGGCAAAGGACCCTGCCCCCTTAATGGTTAAAAGGGAACCGGGTCAACTGAAGAGCATCCGGGGGTACTCCCCACGGCCCTTACAAAGTAGTTTGAAGCTTTCTAGAAGGAACACACATTATAGTTGTTATTAAGTGCCTGGGCCACACACACAAGCAGCTCATTTACTAAAACCTGCATCTCTGGTATTGCACGTTTCTGGGGGCATATTTTCTGATGGGGGCTCAGAATTGCTTTCTGTGGATGCCGCATACAAATCCACAATTTCCCGGGGCGCACTTCAGTTTTTAAAGACATGTTTCCTTTCTCAATCTGCCCCAATAAATTGAACTTTAGTTTGGCACTAGCAGTCTTATTATTTCCAATTACTGCACATGAAGTCCTCTTTCCATCCTGTAATGGCTGTGGATGTAACCGATATCGTTTGAAAGTTGTCATTGCCAATGTTTTCATAGTTCAGCGTTGATGTAAGAATACATCAATTACTCATTGCGGGTTATTAACATGTGCATGCTTGGAACATTAATGGACAATTAATGGCTATAAGAATGTGATGGTATTTATTCATGGCAAATAATGAGTGATTGAGGGCTGAATCGCCTGTCATCATTAAAAATTAATGGATGAAAAAAAAGAAAACGGAGAATGAATGACTTCCGGGCTTTTAAAGTACTAGTGGCCTTTTAATGAGTTTAGAGCACAATAGTGACATGTTAATCATCAAACCGTGGAATCAGTTATTGCTTTTCGCTAAACCGTTATGTTAGGCACTACATTTCTGTTTATTTTTTTTTTTTTTTTTTTTTTTTTGAGCTTTACTTAGTGAAAACTGAGTTTTGTCAAAAACTTCTTATTCCAATCTCCTTGTATTTCGATACACACATTAAATCATAAAAAAAAATCATAAAAATACCTCCCTCGAAAGGCTGGCCCGGCCTGTCGCACGAAAACGGCGACCTTATTCTGAAACCTAGTGGGCATTATTCCTGAGAGTCGATGTTCTGTATCGGGGCCCCCTCAGTCTTAAGGGTATTTATCTGGTCAAAAATCGAATCGATGATTTTGGCCAGAGCCAAAGTCCATCTTGTCTTTTCTCCCGAAATAAGTCTGTTCCAGATTTCCTCTTCTTGGTAGATCCACATATTCTCAGCCAAAGAAGGGAGGTATGCTTTTCTAATTTCAATTGTGTAGGGACACTCGATCACGAGGTGCTTTATCGTCTCGATAGTGTCGATTTTACATAGCCGGCAATGATTTTCAGTTCCTACCCCTCTAATAGTTATGATCTCTCTCGTGGGGAGGAGGTTGAGCCTTGCTCTCATGACTAACGTTCTCATCTTCTTGTTTGGAAACTTAGCACAGTACAATAGGGTTTTTTTCCCCTTATTGAAGGTGGGGGGAAGATGTTTCAGGAGTTTATTTCCCACCGCTTTTTCTGTTGTCCCGATCCAATCCATATCTTCCATCTTTTTTTTTATTCGTTCTGGATTTTCTTTTAGGTCATTTTCTGCAGTTCCAATACTGAACAGATCGTTTTTTCTCATTTCCACCCATTTGTTTAAGGCCACGCACTTGCCTAATTCCATTTCATCCCGTATGGTGTTATAAATGGGTAGGGTGTCCGCCATGATGATTCGTCTATAGAGGCGCATGGCACTTTGATCCACCGTCGAAGCTAATGATATGAGGCCCAGCTCTCTTCTTATAGCTGCCATGGCGGTGGATTTTGGTAGGCCTAGGACTGTTTTCCAGAGGTGACCTTCAAGTTTAGTCCAGATATTTCGGCGAAGGTATAACGCACACTCTGTTCCATAGGTCAAAGCCGGCACAGCTTTAGCGTTATAGAAGGTTATAGCTGGGATCAAGGAAAATTTGCCGTACTTGCGATCCACTGCTCTGGTTTGCGTTGTTAACCTTTTCACCTTTTCCCAGAGTTGATCGACAAGACTCTTTTCCAGACCCGAACTGTCAACTTGAATCCCTAGATATTTGAAGCTGGTAACCATTTCAATTTTGGCCTCGGCCAGGGTGATCTTTAGATCTTTCATCTTTTTACTGGGAACTTTTTCGAGGACCATGATCTTTGTCTTTGCTTTATTAATTTCCAGATTGTTCTGCAGGATATACGCCTCCAAGTTACGGATTTTTCTTTGCAGACCCACCTTCGTCTGATCAATCACAATGATGTCATCTGCATAGAGTAGCCGTGGGATCTCCATTTTCCCGATTTTGGGGGGAAAGGATCGAACTTTTTCCTCGGACCGCTGGTAATCACCTAGGAAGGCAGTGAACAGTACCGGCACCATCAGGCACCCCTGCTTTACTCCGCGTGTAACATTAATCTCCTCTGAAAGTAGGCCCTGGGTGTTGAGTTTCACTCTGATTTTGGTGTTCGTATGGAGAGCTTTTATGGGCTCCAATATTTGAGTAGGGTAATTCCAATCTTCTAGCTTTGCCCACAAGGACTGTCTGTCAATCCTATCGAACGCTTTGGACAGATCCACGAATGCCAGGAACACTTTAGGCGCCCCCTCTTTAACTTTTGCTTTCAATATGTTCAATATGAGGAGATTGATCGAAGTACACCCATTTTTTTGGAATCCAGTTTGTAGTTTGTCTTTGGCCTGGCTCTCTTTTTCCCAGACTCGGAAGTGGACGAGAAGAAGGGTGGCGTACAGTTTTCCTAAAATATCCAGAAGGGCGATAGGTCTGTAGCTTGCGGGTTCTTGTCTAGGCCCTTTTTTGTAGATTGGGACAATTACCGCTCTCTGCCACGATTCCGGCACCATGTTTGTTCTTCTACATTCCGCAAAGATTTTACTGATCATTTCTGCCCATTTTTTCGGGGACATTTTCAGGTCCGTATTTGTGAGTCCATCTGGGCCCGGTGCTCTGGAAGTTTTTAGGTTCCGTATCGCTAATTCAATATCCGCAGGATTGGAAAGATCGACCCACGTAGACGCTTGGTTTAGGTTTGCTCCTTGGATGACGTTAGTTGGGCCTTCAAATTCTGCGGTGAAATAACGGATCCAATTTTCTTCGGCTACAGCATTTACCATAGGGGCCGAGAGGGGCTTATTCATTTCTTTCATCAATCCCCAAAACTCGCTAGATTTTTTGGTTTGAAGTTTTAGCATCATCGCCTCGGCATCCTGTTGGTATTGATTTGCTTTATGGTGTTTATGCCAATTCTTGTATCCTTTATTTTCTATGCGCCAATTTTCCCAATCACGCTCATCGTTAGATTTCTTTGCAATTCTTCGTAAGCGCTGTACACTTATTCTTTTTTCAACCACCGTCTTATTATACGAATGGTTGGTAGTAGGCGTGATCTTTGCTTTCCCTGATCCTTTAATCTGGAAAGCTAGGAGTAACGGTAGGTAGTTAGGTCTTTCCTTCTTATCAGCCCATACTTGGTCTCTTATTTTCATCTCCCAGGTGCTTTTAATTTTCTCGATGTCTTTTTCACTTAGCCGAAGGCGAGTCTGTTGCTGGTTTAGCTCTATCATCCAATCGTATGATTTGAGTGTCTTGGGTGTGGAACGCCATTTACAGCTGAGTAGGTTGTGGTCACTGTGAATGGTTTTTTTGACCTCGAAACCCATCAGCTCATGGATGAGCCCGTTGGAAATGAAGATATAATCCAGAGTAGCTTTAGAGTCGTTCCGTTCCCATGTTGGATAGTTTATTTGGTTTGGGAACAGTGACGACACATTTTGGATATTTCTTTTGCTGATCTTCATTTAAGGCTTTACCTCTTTCAAATGCCGGATCCAGGTATCTCCGGTGCCCGCTTGCAATGGAGTCCCGGGCTTCTGTACATTTGGCGTTCATATCGCCGCAAATGATGAGCTCAATTATTTCAAATTCTGCATAAAGGTGGTCAATTGTTTCGGCGATGTTGTTGCAGAATACTTTGGTAGACATTCGCTGGGGGTTCCAATAGAAGTTTATGATGGCCACCATCTGTTGGGGGCCATTTTTCCTTGTGATCTTTCCCTGTAATTGAGATGTCAAGACAACTAGCATTTCATATGATTGTTTCCACTTTTTGGGTTCACTCAGTCCCGAACCAGATTTTATAGCTGTTAGTAAACCCGCAGACGGTCTACCTAGCAGGCCTTTCGCTGCGGGGGAAATCAGCACAGAGTATCCATCGAGGGCAGGTTGGTGGACGAGCCAGGTTTCTTGCAAACAAAGAATATCAAACAAACCCAGATCGACATCTCCAGGTGAAGTGAGGTGCATATGGCCTCTTGTGTTCCATGAGCCCAGATTATAGGCTCCCTTAACGGGTTGCTCGTTGCATTTATCGATTGAGGTTTTGTTATCGTCAATGTGACGAGCTAACCCAGGTCGTTGCTATTTGCCATAAGCCATTTCCATGGCCCTTTCGGTTGTCTTTCTTCTTCCGTCATTTTCTGCTGCATGTCAGCTCTATTTGTGAAAACCTCGGGGGATAAGCAGACCGACCTTGTACGATGTTCGGTGGAACCTTTGTCTTCTCTGTTGATTCTTATCGGGTGCTTTGTCCAGTCAGGATATTTTCTGGAGTGGTGACCGTTACTTTGCTTTGAGTAGTCTCTCACCCTCCAATCTGCGGGGTATCTTGTGCCCCTGCCTTGATGGTATTGGCGACTGTGAGACTCTTGCCTTTCCGGAGTATTTCGCCTTTCGGTTTGCAGGTATAGATCTTCCGTTTTGGATCTATAATGGATTTGACGTTTAGATTTCTCTGTCAAAATCTCTCTGGGTGCTTCGGTCTCCCTAGATCTCTTGTACTCCTTCAAAGATAGGCCTAATTGATGGAATTCCTTATAGACAGACTCATCAATAAGATCGATGGCAGCTGCTTTCAGATGAATGAAAGCTTTTGCTTTCTTTTCTCTGTGGTAGGGTTCGATGAGCACTAGGTCCTCTGTCCTGATCTTTTTCAGGGTTTTCATTTTCTTTGTTATCTGGAGAATTGTAGATCTATTTAGAATGCAAAAGTTTTTCTCCACTTCCATTTGCTCGAGCTTAAAGACTTGTATCGTTTCTTTGGACACCTTTTTGTTACTCGCAACATTTCTTTCCACTCGATGTTTACAAGGACTTCTTTGACTGTCGTCTCTTTCACGCTATTGTCGCTGTTTAGGAGGGCTTGTTCTTGTTTTCTCCCTCTCTATCTCGGGTTTATCTCTTTCCGGTCCTGGTTTTTTGGCAGCTTCCTTTCCACCTGCCAGCCTTGATGCGATTTTTTCCGTCTGGCACTGTTCATCTCTGTCCCTTTTAGGCTTCACTGTATATACGTCCTCTTGATCATTGGGCTGTTTTCCCCTCAGGTCGTTGTCGATTTCCTTTGGTTTCAGAGGGACATTGTCCGAGTGAGTAGAAATGTTCATTAAGTCGCTAACTTTTAAGAATTCCTCTGTTGTTCTTGGCGATCTCTCGCTGCCCAGAGCCTCTGCTTTGGAGCGAACATCTTGTCGTTTTTTGCTCTCCAGCGATTTGCTCGGACCCTGATCCCTCCGGTCTTCTTTGGCCGTTTTTATGATGTCCTTCTTTGACTTTGTTATTGTTTTAGCCAATTCAATATTTATGGGGTTTGTCTTTTGGGGTAAGGCCTGTGGCCTACCAACTGATTTTTCTTGCGCCAAAATCAACAGGGTTTTCTTTTTTCCATTGCTTTGAGTCTCTGCTTCGTCTGGTCCATCTTCCGAAATCCTACAATAGGTTGCGCCATTTTTATTCAGAATTTCCAACCTTTCGATCTTTTTTTCCAGAGCTTCAATTTTCGTTTCCCACATTGTTTTCTGTAAAGTGTTCTGGGATCTATCTGATGCTCTTTCAGATTGGGTCCCCATCCCCATTTTCATGTTCTCAATCTTTTTTTCCAATGTTTCCAGTTTCCTTTCATACTGAAGTTTCTGGTTTAGCATGAGATCCGTATTTCCCGGTAAACAGGACTCCATCTGAACTAATTTTGTCATTAGATTGGAGAGGATTGCTGTATTGTCTTGGACGTTCTCTTTGATAGTTTCATACAGCTTGCAAAAGGGGGCCAGGACAATTGTCATTGCCGACATAATGGCTATCATTTCTGTTTTTTTTTTTTGGTGATTCATTTTGTAAGGCCATGGCAATTTCACTGAGTCGTCTCTTTTTCGGTGGCGTTAGGGTTTTGCCTGATCTTCTCGATGGTACTGAGGAATTGAGGTCCTGGCACACCCCTAACGATCTTGCATTTCTGTCGCTTTCAAAAGGGTTTCTCAATGATCCGGTATTCGTAGGTAACGTGGGAGATACAGATGAAACTCTCCTGGATAGGTGAGGCTTTGTCCAAGCCAGACGCTCTTCTCTATTTAGGTGTGTTTGGGTCTTTTGATTGTTTTCACGAACATACTGTAGACCACTTGCACTCTCTTTTTCCTGATCATTTTCTGAATCGGGAATCGCCTCAATAAATTGGGGTGCCCCATTGGGGCTGGATACGGTCTCAGGGATCTCATTTATAACTGTTGGGGGATCGTTTGTGTCTAGAGTGCTCGTTTCTAGCAATTCCGGCCTATTTGCTTCCTGCCCAGATCTCATAAGCCGGGCTTGATTTTCTATCTCCCCTGCGGGCTGTTCAGTTCTCCTCTGTTTTTGAGCCAGCTGGGTTTGTATAGCTATTTCCACCATCTCTGCATCAGATACTTCCGTATCGATGCTCTGCTTTCTTTTCTGTTGCAATGTAAAAAATGCTTTTAGCGGGCGTGATAACAGCGGATTCGGCAGCCCTTTTTTGTATGGTTTTCTCGCTTTTTCATCACCTAGACTAGTATTTATTTGTGCTCTTGTTTTCGCAGTTTTAGCTCCTTGCGGCCTGGATTTTTCCGGTGTATTTGGTTTGCCTCTTTTTTTTCTTTTAGGCCCACAACCCGTCTTCAGTTGTTCACCATCCGTTTCTTTGTTGGAATCATCCGGCTCTCCCTCGGAGAGATTTCCACTCTCCACATCTTCATCATCGGAATCCATATCCTTGTCGGGATAGGGGATTATTACCATGTCTCTTGCTTCACTCGAGCCTTTCCTGGTTTTTTGTGGGTTTACACCCAGACCTTTCACTGTTTTTTCAACGTCCTGTTCTGTGGCATGAATCACGGGTTGGATGGCTATCCCATTTGGGACAGAATTTCAATTGTTGTTGTTGCAGAGAGTTTAGGTGCCATTTTTCCTTCTACACTGAGGCCTCTTACCCTCTCCTCAGTGGGCTTTCGTTGTGCTTGAGTTTCATTATTTTCCACGTCTTCCGTTTTTTTTTCTTGCAGCGGTAACACCTTAACCCCACTTTGGTCGCTATTGGGCGTTGTCGCATTCCTGGTTCCAGTCCATATCACCTCTTCGGAAGCGTGTGGGTTAGAGGGGGAAGGCGTTCCCGGGCTCTTGTTTGTGTCTTCAAATTTGGCCTCATTCGAGGCTTTCAGCTCTTTCCCCCCTCTCGGGACAAGCGCCGGTGGTTGTTTATCTGGCATGATTCCCCCTCCCCACTTGACTCTTCTTCGAGCTCTTCTTCAAACCCACTCCTCGGCACCGGGCTCAGTTCTAGTCCCCGTGTACTGAGGGCCACATACGACGCTGGTTTGTCCACCATCCGCAGTGCCTGCATCGAAACGCTTTGATCGTCCGCTCTCCTCCGCACTGCTTTTCCCCTCACGTCTGTTCTTGACCGCGGGAGGAGCTGGGCGCCCGCTGCCATGGCCCCTACTATGTCGTGCTCCCCCACTCGCGAGTCAGGTACGGCCTCCATTTCTAATTTGTTATTGTTTGATAATGTCTCATCCAGGATAGCTAAGTCTTTAGCGTTCCTCACAGCCGTAATTACGGCGTGCTTAGTGGATGTCTGAGCCATGGTAAGCAATTCTAAGATGGATGGTGACACTGTTTGAGGGACCCTTAGCCCGGGAGTCGAGTCGGATTTACTCCTCCTTCGCCTCTTTTCCGGGCTTAAATTTCTCTCCGATAAAGATAGTTTTTTTTCCTGGGAGTCTTTCGTGAATAATTTTGGGCTTTTAGAGACTTTCAAGGTTTTCAAGGGACGTACCACAGGCTCCATCCGGCAGCGGCTTCGTGTCTGCAGTGGACTGCTGTAGGTTGGCTCCCACCTCAGGCTCCCAGCTCCGCGGTGTATCTCGGCAGAAATAGGCACTTCCTTCTTTTTTTCACACAACGATGTGAATAGGTGCAGAGACTGCTGTAGATTGGCTCCCACCTCAGGCTCCCAGCTCCGCTAAAGGTTTAGTTATTGCCGCATAAACTCCATTGGGGCTAAAACAAAGTCCGACTTAGAAAGCAGTAACTTAGTACGTTCGTCCCCCATGGAACACCACAAAACACTTCTGCCTCACTTCGCTCGTCAGGAGGTTTTTGAAGGTTTGCCTTAAAGCCACAGTAGCACAATGCATGCCGGAGGCTTCCAAAGCATGTCTTCACTGTAAAACGTAGCAAGAGATTCCGAGACAGAACACCACAAAACACTTCCGCCTCACTTCATTTCTGTTTATTATTAAAAATAGCTTTTGTGCAAAATCCGTATGTGTCATGGCTCCACTACAATACAAACTGGGACAAAATGTGGCCATCTCTCTGGCTAGGAAAAGGCAATATATATGGAGAAGTGCCATACAACCTTCAGTTTCCCATCTCTAAGGAAAGAAAATGTGAGCCAGAATGACAGTACATCTATAAAGTGCTGATGATTTGCCTTTCTTTGCTTCTTACTTGAAGGAGACTTGGGCCCTCTGAGGGGCAGGGGGATCTTCCCTCCCCATGATGCAACTCCTGGAGCCTGTATAAAAAGAAAAGAAACCTTCTCTGCCTACGCCCCAAGATTATGGAACCTCCTCCCTGTCAGCATCGGACTGGCTCCCCACGCTCCTACAATTCAGAAAAGAACTTAAGACCCACTTCTTCAAGGAGTCTTTCCTGGTTCAACAACAAGGCCATCACATCGCCCCTCGCGCCACCTGACTCGCAAGATGATGCCTGCCCCTCTCCTCCCCACCACCCGGTACAGCTGTGCCCGTACTCTGTGCCCCTCTGTATCATACCCCTTGTGGTATGTCTGTTCTGTTGTATATCTCTGAAAAGCACTCCGTTATGCATCTGTACTGTTGTACACCTCAGTAAAGCACTCCCATTATGTATCTGTATTGCTGTATACCTCTGCAAAGCGCTCCGTTATGTATCTGTATTGGTGTATACCTCAGTAAAGCGCTCTGTTATGCATCTGTATTGTTGGATACCTCTGTAGAGCACTCCGTAGCTTCTCAAAGCTAGGTCCGCGGTCAATAAATACCATAATATATTATTTATTACCTGCACCGTATCTGGACGGGATTGTGAGTGTTAGCATGTGCCACACTTAGAATTGAAAAAACAAGCTTGCACCGTATATGGACGGGATTGTGAATGTTGGCATGTGCCACACCTGGACGGAATTGTGAGGATTGCCAGGCTCTGCACTAGAAGGGAATTGAGAATGTTAGCATGTCCCGCACTTGGACAGAATTATGAACATTGGCCTGTGCAGTATCTGGATGGTATTGTGAGGGTTGGTGAGTGTCACACTCAGACTGAATTGTGTAGGGCAGCGGGTGCTACACTTAGATAGAACTGTGAATGCTTGCATGTTAGATGTCACATAACACACTAACCAATATAAACTCTAACTCTCTGCATACTTAAAAACGTACACAACCATCTCTTGCACAACCGGCTGCATGCACTTCACCACACTGCAACAACACATAAACCGCACCAACAGCACACGCGGACTGACACCGATCCAATACTCGCACCAAAGCTCAGCACCCGGTGTCTACCGAGTTGAAGCTGCCAACAGTACACCACTCCTCTCACTCTCCTACACCCTCTTCACCTTACTAACCCATCCCACCTTCTCATTTACAGATCCTCCAGAGTGCCTGGGGACCAATTCCATTGGTGACGGTACACTATATAAGTACCGTTAACATAACATAACATAACATAATAATAATAATAAAAAAGAAAGATGAAATCTTTAAGATTTCACAGCCTTCCCTTAGAGACGCCAGACGGCAGATGCCAGGCAGGAATCCCAGTACCAGCAATGGAGAGCTGAAGGAGGGGGTTTAGTACTTGGCAATCAAGGGAATCAGTCACTGGACAGATTGTGCAAATATGGGATGTTCACAGATGTCTTGACTTCGAACTTAGTGGTGTGCAAGTATGGACCAGGGTTCGGGAAATGAGACCAGGCATGGAGTACAAACCAGAATTGATTAGGAATCCTGCAACAGCACCAGAAGGCACACATGCAGAGCATCTATGCTCATTGTGAACATCCTGGGAACAGAGAGTGGGCAATTATAATCAAAACAAATTATAAGCCACCATGACATGGTAGTTTTGTGACCTTATGACCTATTTGGTCATTGAACTCCTCGGTGACTTGCACTATGCTTATAACATACTGAAGGGGATATTTCATTCCATGAACAAATGAAGCACATTTGGGGAACCCAACCATAGTCTTCTAGTCAGCTGGTATCAAGGTCATTAGATGGCATTCTTCAATGAAGTATATTCGACAGACATAGAGTTTGCTTTTTTTTTTTTAAAACTTTTGTTTATTCATTCAGCTTGGTAACACAGATACAGGTGAATAACAATAGAGCCTTTAGAAGCAAAACAGGGCAATCGGCATATTACATGCAATACTTATCAATGGGATACGTAAAGGAAAGGGTAACGACATAAGCACCAGGGGGCCCATAGAGGGTTGAAATAAAAGGTAAATGAAAGACAGCTCAGGGGCCACCTGAGGTTGAGTTAGGAGAGGGAGCTGGGGATACGGAATCTGAGTCGGTGTCAGTGGAGGACATGAACGAGCGGAACTTCTGCCATATGTCTCTAGGCCTGGAGCAAGCGGGTTGTTGGACCGCCCAGGATTCTTCAGTGTCGGAGGCCCATGTAACTGCTTTGAGCCACTGCGCGTGGGTGGGGGGGGTAGGCCGTAACCAGCAGAGTAGGATTGTACGCACCGCTAGTAGCATGCAGAGACCGGCCAGTTTCCTGGAGTCGCGGTGGAGTTCAGGGAAATCATGAAATAGGCATTTCATTGGAGATGGAAGGAAGGGAGATTCGAGGATGGTCGATGTAGTGGAGCACACTGAGGTCCAGAATTGGGTGAGTCGAGGACATGACCAGATCATGTGGATGTAATCGGCCTCCTCGTAGCCGCATCTAGGGCACCTAGGGGAGGAGTCACTAGAGATGTGATGTAGCCTGGTCGGGGTGTAGTGGTACCTGTGAGTCACCTTAAATTGGATCAGTTTGAACCGGGAGTTGAAGGACACCCCATGGATCTGTGCACACATGTGGGACCAACGTTCATCGGTTAACTCGAGGCCGAGATCTGTCTCCCAGGAGCGCCGTAGTTTGGGGAATGTGGGGGGTGACCTGGTTTGGAGTAAGGTGTATAGTCTGGAGATTTTGCCCCTCATTGGGTCAGGTGAGGAAAGCTCGGTGATTGCAGGTTCGTCAGGTGGCAATGTTGGGAAGCCTGTGTACTTGTGCTTGAGGACTCTACGTAGGGATGAATACTGAAGCCAGACGGAAGGTTTCCGTCTAAGGGGGGCCGGGAGGTCGGGCCATTCTATAAAATTACCTTGTTCGAATATATCGCGCAGCAGTTCATAACCCGCCTCGGCCCACGTGCGAACCACGGAGGGAGGAACTCGTGGGACCCCAGGGAGGAAATTCCAAATTGGAAAGTTACCGTGAAAGGGATGGGTGATGCCCAACATTTGCCAGGATTTGGACAAGGCCAAGGATGTGCATGTCGCTGGGTCAAGTGAGTCTGGTACCGCCGGGGTTGGCATGAACACCAGAGATCGAATGTCGCGATCGCTGACTGACAGCCTTTCCAGTCTAACGTGGGGCGGGGGGTCTGATATGTTGAACCAGTGTGCAGTATGCTGGAGTTGAGCCGCCAGCCAGTACTTGAGGAAGTCTGGTGCCCCAAAGCCACCCGCCTCCATTGGGGCAGAGAGGGTCTTAAGCTTAAGGCGGACCGCACCGGAATGCCAGAGGAAGGAGTTAAGAGAGCGTGTCAATGTCTGAAAGAATTCAACTCCTGGCCACAGCGGAATATTAGCAAACCTGTACAGGAGTTGGGGGAGTACCACCATCTTCAGTACCCCTATCCTGCCTGCCAGTGAGATCGGAAGTTTGTTCCAGCCCTGTATTTTTATCATAAGGTTTGTGAGGTATGACTGAAAATTATCTTCCAAGACTCGTTCAGTATGACGTGACACCACTACGCCCAGGTAAGTGAATCTAGATTGGGCCCATGCGAATCCCAAGGTATCGGGAGGGGGGAGTGTACTGGGTGTGAGAGGAAAAAGGGTTGATTTAGAGCAGTTCACTGTGAGACCGGAGATCCGCCCGAAGAGAGCAATGTCTGCAAGTATTGGGGCTAGGTTAGTTTCGGGGGAGCGGATATAGAGAAGAGCATCATCGGCATATAGAGAGACTATATCTGAGGAGCCGGCCGTACATAGACCTCTATGTGCATGGTTCTGGCGAAGCATGTCCGCAAACGGCTCCATTGCCACAGCGAAGATTAAGGGCGAGAAGGGACAGCCTTGTCTGGTGCCCCTAGCTATTTGGAATAGGGGGGAGCAGCGGTCCTCAGTGCGAACTCTGGCGACGGGGTTGGAGTAAAGTAGCTTGACCCAGGATACAAAGGTGGGACCAAATTTGCATTTATCGAGCACCCGCCAAAGGTAGCTCCACGAGACAGAATCAAAAGCTTTTTGCATGTCTAGGGTCGCGGCCACCGCGTGTACGCCAGGGTTCACTCTGCTCATAATATTGAAAAGACGTCTCAGATTTAAGGAAGTGGAGCGGCCCGGGATGAACCCCGCTTGGTCAGGGTGGATGATGTGTGGCATGTAAGGGACCAGTCGTAGGGCGAGTAATTTTGCGAAAATTTTAACGTCACAGTTGATCAGTGAGAGCGGGCGGTAAGAGCCGCATTGAGTCGGGGGTTTGTTAGGTTTTAGTAGGACTGTTATGGTGGCTTCGCAGAGTGAAGGGGGGAACTGGCCCGCCTCCAACGATTCCTCCCATAGAGTCACCAGGCGGGGGAGCAGGAGGGATTTGAACTGTTTATAAAACTCGACGGGGATACCGTCTGAACCTGGGGCCTTACCCGAGGATAGAGAGTCTATAGCATCTGAGAACTCCTCAGGGGTGAATGGACTCTCGAGGGATCCGATGGTGTCGGGAGAGAGAACCGAGAGTGGGAGACCATTTAGGTAAGCATCGATCTCTGCGTCGGTGGCACTGTCAGAGTGTGCATATAGAGATTGGTAGAAGGAAAGGAATTCCACATTGATATCTCCAGGGGAGGTGGCCATGGAACCATCGGGTCTCTGAATTCCGGGAATGGGCGGGGAGCCAAACTCATGGCGGAGGAGTCTGGCTAGGAGACGGCCAGGGCGTTCGCCCTCACCGTACCTCCTCGCCCGCCCGGGATTATCAAGAAACTTCAGCTCGCGGTCCGCGAGAGCGCGGAAGGTGTCCAATTCAGTGCCGATTAAGGCGAGGGTTACAGGGGTTGGATCTAGGGAATACCGAGCTTCAAGTGAGGATAACGTGGCCTCGCTCTCGGCGATCTCCCTGCGAATAGTTTTGAGGATGCCATTTTCCTTGGAGAGGGCAATGCCTCTGATGTAGACCTTAAAGGATTCCCAGAGGGTAGCCTGCGAGGACACGGAGGTGGTATTGATCTCGAAAAACTCCTCGATCGCCGACTCCATCTCAGAGCTAAATACCGAATCGAGTAAAGAATGCGGCTTCATTCTCCAGTATCTGGATCGATCCCGATCTGGGCCCCAGCATAGTGTAACGGTTACAGGGGAGTGATCGGATAGGGTCCTGGGGAGGATTGTCATGCCAGATACACTCCTTATTAGCCCATCAGACAACAGCCATCTGTCGATCCGAGAGAAGGAATCGTGGACCGTAGAGTAGAAGGAATAAGAGCGGGAATCAGGGTAGAGAAGCCTCCATGCGTCAAATAAGGATAAACGGGGAAGAGAGGAGAGTGTAGTGTAAGCCGCTCTGGAGAGTTGACGGGGTCTGGAGCCAGATCTGTCCAAGTCCACGTCGAATATTGTGTTGAAATCGCCTCCCCAGAGAATCGGTACCAGAGGGAAGCCATCTAAGAGAGTTATAAGATCAGAGTAAAATCCGGGATCATCAATGTTGGGACCGTATATATTCAACAGGACTACTTCCTTATTCTGTAGGATACCATGGAGTAAAACGTATCTGCCCAGGGGGTCGATAATCGTGGCTATGGGGTTGTATCTGAGGCTTCTGTGAATAAGGGTCATAACCCCGCGGCTCTGAGTGGAATAGGTAGTAAAGTACCTTTGGGGGCCCCATGTTTTAGCAAATTTTTCGCAGTATTCTGTGCAGGCATGTGTCTCCTGAAGGAAGAGGATTTTAGTCCCATGCCTCTCGGCTTGAAGTTGTAGTAACCTCATTTTCTTATGATTACCCAATCCCCGCACGTTCCAACTCATAAATGTCAGGGTTTCCTCACTCGACCCTCCAGGGATAGCCATAAAGAAATACGGGCGGGTGGAAATGTGCTCCCCATGGGCGGTGCTTACTGTGGATCAATTGAAAACGCCGACGGGGCCATGATGCTTCGGGCTCTGCTCTTTCTGAGAATACCAAGCTGCTTTTAACATTTAACCCCGATCCCCCCTCCCCCTCCCACATCCCTCCCCCAAACGAAGGGATGAACAACCCACACCCAAGCAACCAGAACAAACACGATGGCATCAACGCCTGGGGGGCCTGTGTACCGGCCTGGCGGCGATGCTCCGAACCTTAAGGCAATTTAAGGATAAACATAATGCCCACTAGTATTACCCGTACCCACCCAGGGGAGGTTCCATGGGTGACGGTGGGGGAAATGGGCAGCAGGTGGTGGAACAAGAGAACTGGAGTGAAAAAGTGTGTATAACCGATCCACTGGACCAAGAAGCGTATTAGCTTAACTGCGAGAACCGAGAGAGAATCCTAAGGAGAGGTGAACCAGGGGGAGAAAAGTATTTGGCGGGCCACCATAGCCCATCAGGGAGGGGGGTGGACCGAGCAGGAGACTGCCCGGCGACCCGGCCATGTTGTGAAGGGCCAGTGAATCTGGGGGCAACAATCACAGTGAGAAACAACAACAGTGATACCAACATTTTGTCAAAAGTGTGAATGAGGCACTACTCAATAGACTTATCAGGTAATAGCGGAATTACAGAAATCCAGCCAAGCAGGATTAGACGGTGTCAGTTCAACAGTTGGGGCGATCTGTTGCGAGCAAGTGTCAGTGGCCGTCGAGGGGGCATTTCAGCCAGGAAAGTGTTCATCAATGAACCTGGATGCCTCCTCGGGGAGCGTGAAAAAGTATACCCGGTTTGTGTGTTCGATACGCAGTTTGGCGGGGTATAACATTGCATATTTAACATGGAGGTCGCGCAGCCTCTTCTTCACTGCCAGGAAGGTTTTTTGCTCACGTTGAACTGCCACAGAAAAGTCTGGATATAGATGGATCCTGGCTGCGCCTAGGAGAAGGTCCCCCTTGGCCCTCGCCGCCCTGAGGAGTGCATCGCGGTCGCGAAAGTTCAAGACCCTGGCTATGATCGGGCGTGGGGGTGCTCCAGGTTTAGGTTTTGCCATAATTGAGCGGTGGGCCCTCTCGATCGCAAACTGCGGGGAAAGTTTAGGGGAGTCAAGGAGTTGGAGTAGCATGCCTTCCACGTAGTCTTCCATGGGTTCATGTATATCATCCTCTGGCACCCCGATTATACGGAGGTTGTTGCGCCTCGAACGGGATTCGAGGTCTTCGTTCTTCTTCTCAACCTCCGTAACGCGGGCAGATAGCGTGGAGACCTCCGCACGAAGGGAACCCAGACCGTCCTCGGCGGCGCTCACTCGTGTCTCGATCTCTGTAACCCGACCATCAGTCCTCTCCATGTGTGCTTTGATGGATGAGATCGTGCCGTTCATGTCATCGAGTTTACTATGAAGTGTGGTGAACCCCTCTCGGATAAACTCCATCATTTTCTGGGAGTCGGGTGGTTCCAGTACCAGTGAGGGGGAAGGTTCCAGTGATGACGCCTCAGCTCCGGGGGTCCCCGAGGGTTTCGTGAAGATATTGATGGAGGATTGTTTCTTGCCGGTTCGTGTTGACATGTTGCCGGAAGGGGGGGAACCTTGAGTGCAAAAGAGATAGGGTAGGGCCACAAGGGGAGACACCAGGATCGTCAGGGAGACGTGTGAGCGGGAGGCCCAGGCAGAGCACCAGGAAGGAAGGGGTATGGTGTCTCCGATGGGGGGTCCCGCCGGAGCACGAGGGGGTCGATAAACTTCAGGCGGACCTGAACACCTCGCCGGAAAGTCTGTAGGGGTGGACAGGGCCCGAGTGGTGGTGACCAGTAGTAGAGGCAGTAGTAGCCGGAGTCGCAGGTGTTGATATGGTGTAGAAGACCCCGACCGTATAATGCAGTGAGGTGGGTGGTATACAGTGCAGATCACTGAAGGCGAGTGGATGGACCCCGGAACACCCTTGGAGATTAGGTCCCCCAGACGGGGGGTTCGGTGGGAAACCGTTGATGATGTTTCTGTGTGGGTTACCACCTCCTGAGGGCTTGGGGGGGGGGTTGTTGGCTGGGGGAGAGACCACTGGAGAGGAATGCCCCCGATAGAAGCAGTAAAGCGGTCAGTGGAAGGAGGTATCCAAGGGTAATTGGGGCCCAGAAGCAGAGGCACCTGGAATGTTGGTGGTTGGTGGTCCCAGCGCACTCCGGTGCGGGAGGGAGAGCAGCCGAAGGGGTAGATTCCTCAGAGTGTCTCAGAAATAAATTGCTATGTCGGCGAGGACTGCCACCGCAGGCCACGGGTCCGGGGAGGAGTGTTTATGGTGCGGCAAGGTTGGAATGAGGCAGACCCGGGGTGCACACACCTCACCTCACCTCGTGCCCGGAGGGCCCAAGAGATACCCGCGGCCCCTAGGATATAAGGGTCGTGGGGCCGGGGGTCGGGGTCCGGAGGAAGGGGGGAACTCACCGCCCGCAGCCGGAATCCCAGAGTCCCAGTGGTGTGCAGCACGCCCCCCAGGATGGGGTAGCGGAGCGGAGCGCTCTGAAGTCCGTAGTGGGGGGGCTCCTTGGTGAAGAGGATGAGGCCAGCAGTGCCCGTAGCCGGTGGGGGGGTGGCCGTACAGATCAAGCAGAGCGCACCAACCCCACAGTGGACCGCGAGCCGCTTGTCACCTGCGCGGCCTCGCGAAGTCAAGAGTAGGGGCCGGGGGCGCACCCGCTTCCGTCCAGTCCGTGATGGAGGTTTGGCAGCACGCCGCCCAGGACGGGGCAGCGGAGCGGATCGCTCTGGAGTCCGGACCCGATGTCCACAGGATTAGGGAGGACGAGGCCAGCCGCTCTCGCAGCGAGTGGGGGAGGGCGAGTGCGAAACCGAGTGAAGCGCCCCTCCCCCTCAGGAGGCCTCAAGCCGCGGGACTCCACTGTGATCCCACGGATCCGTGTGCGGGGTCAGGGAAGCACTCTCTCCCGCCCAACCCGCGGCGGGTCGTATCTCCGCAGCAGGAGCGGCTCCGTGGGCGGCGGTTGGACCGCGGGTGCCCGGACTCCCCAGCAGTCTCTCTGGAGTGACGGGTGATCGTGGCGCCGGGGCAGACAGGAGAATCACGATGAGAAGGTGCCTCGCAGTACGGAGCCGAAAATCAGGCGGCCATCTTCGCTGGGCACAACAGCGCCCCCCCTAGAGTTTGCTTTTTGACACAAATGTGGGTGTGTGGTAGCGCTTCCTCTGCATACATTCAGATGACAATTTCCCCTGTTGTAATATGATAAGTCATTTATAAAGCCCCTGTACACAAGTGTTTCTAGGCGCGACAAGACAATGAAGGGGGACAGAAGGAGGACAAGACAAATGATCCTACTAGCCCTTGTGTCATTCAGATCGTGCAAGTGCGAGAACGAGAAGTGCAGGAGGAAGTGTGAGGGGGAAGTGCAAGTTACACAAATCAGGGAGCTGAAGGATGTTGTCATGAATTTTAAAAACGTATTTCAATTAACAAGCATAAAGTGTTTCTTAAAAAACCAACCTCCGGTGCCTGGTCAGAACAGCTGCAGAAGATGTGCAATGCGTCGAATAGGTATTTAGGATACTAAATCCAGCTCCCCCATGCCACCTCAGGCACAGCAGACACTCGGCACTTGGACACAAATACCACAGAGGGGACCAGAAGGAGGGAGAAATCAGCTGTAATGCAAACACACATTAGTGCAGAGGGGCGCTGCATTCTGCTCTGCCCCCTCCCCTAAGCCTGATTCATCCTTGCATACAAACCTAGTGGCTAAATCCATTCTCCACCCATAAACAAGCACGTATAAATGCATGATTGATAACAAACAGGTCCATTTCGTAGAAGCCTGAAGTGGCAAAAGACTTTCAGTGCCATCTCCGCGAGGGGGCCTTGGGATTTGAACCAGCCACATACAAAGCAGTGGCAAATCAATCCCCAACATATTTATCTAACAACTGGTCATCTTGGGCGGAAAACACAACTCCTGGCGTCATTATATCCCAAGCCTGGAAACAAAAGAAATCTGAAATGTAAGCGAACAGGAAGGAGAGAGGCATTCCACTATTATGCTCCAAAACAAAGGAACCTCCCACCAATCGACATCTGGAGGCATCATTGCCTCTACAAGTCAGAAAATAATTGAAGGCCATTCTATATAGACATTTCCTGTATAAAAAGGGGGCACCTTATAATACAGGTAAAGGTGACCTGCCCCTGTGCTCCTTGGCCCCTTATGTTTCACTAAGCAATTGTAAAGCGCTCTTTTGCTCCTAGATGGGTTTGCATAACATTAATACTTTAAATACATAGCTACTTTCATCCAAGGAAGGACAGGTGAAATGTTACCTATAGAACTATTGCGTTATTAAATGTGGCTTATAAATCTTAAGCTATTTGCAAATAGACTATCACCTCTAACTAGAAAACTGATAGGAGATGATCATAATGGATGTATTGAAAGGCAGACATTTAGTAGCCAGCCAACACCATTGGGTTTAGTAGAAGTAGCTGAATTAGCTACAACAGAAATCTATCTTTACTATAACTTTTTTGGATGATGAAAAGGCATTTGACTTAGTAGACTGGGCCTTTTAATGTAAGATACACATCAAACTTAAATGTACACCCTTGCATTGTTATTTTGTGACTGAGAACCACAGCATTTTAAAGTCATTCCTGTGCATTAGAGCGTGGCTAGTGGAGAAATGTCAACACTGGGACAAGTCCAGCGCAGATCCCAGTTCAGTGGTCCAAATGGTACATGATGGCTGCGTTCAAGAGAGATTTCAATGGAAGTCTGAAAGTGTGCAGGGGTTCAAGAAGGCGCAGCTGGGTGCTGGCTAGCTTAGTAATTACAGTCACTTGTATAGCAAAGGAACGGAGAGTGTGGAAGTCCATTACTAAATTACAAAATGGTAGCTTGGTCAGGTGGCGCAATTTGGCCAGCCATGAAAAAGGCATGGGGCACCAACAACCAGCCAGGCCAATGAACAGTATTTAGCTTTCAATCGCGGTGATGTAGAGCTAGCCGGTGTTCATTGGGGACTGCGTGTGCAGAAGACCTAAACACAATCAGTGTAGTCTTAAAGTTTCAAAGTAACTAAATATCATTTTCAAACATGCACATGCAATGCACAATATTCTGGTGGGAGAGGACATGGGTTCGATCTATGTAGATACAATTCTGATCTGATGAGCATATCACATGAAATTGTAGTATGATGGGGTCTAAGGTGGCAACATTCAACTGATGGATCCTGTTATAGTAGCACGAGACAGACCGGCTGAGTGAAGTGCCTTCAATTGAGTGGCACTCAATTCCGATATGTCTTTCTATGGTGCTAGCAGCAACAGGGCGCCATTTTAGCAGTAAAACGATCAATATGGTCCCATTGTAGGGCTTATCGGGGGCAAAATGTCTTTTTGCTTGTGGATATATGAAAACTTTCACCTTCCCCTGCCCTAGAACCAACGTGGGGCGAGGGCATCAGGCCTGCTGATGTTGTCAGACCCTCAGCTGCCTTCCAGCATGGGGCTGTGAGGTGCATTTCAGGTGATGGGCCTTAAATCGAATTAGTGTAGTTGTAGACAAGGTGTACATTCAGCTGTAAATAACGAAGCAGTGTACAAGGTGACAGACACTAAAGCAGAGCAATGGTGAGGTGGACTCCTTGAGTTCTGAGAGGTGGTGTGTTGGCTGGTGCCCTGGAGATTTATACCACTAGCTGAGGAAGTGTCTGAATAACATGGGTTGTCGTGCCTGTGGTGGGGGCTGTCGGTCTTCACTGCCGGTACGAATCAGGAAACTTTCTGGATGTTCTGGCGCTCTCTTTTTGACATGTTTCAGTTTCAAATCTTGCAATTCTCAAGAGGACAACTTCTGGAATTGCGGAGATCTGCGGATGTGACTGTATCATCAGCTAGGTGTGATGAATATAATCCAGGCTGGCTGGAAGGGGATCCGGGCTCACACTGGCCGCCAGTGTCCAGTCCTAAGAGTGGGGGAGATATCATCAAATGTTCTAGCACAGAAATCCTGCTTTGCATTGATGTACCCATAGGAAACTGGTCAGCTGGGATATCCGCAAAGTAAAAATGGTTGTCCACAGTTGGTGAAGTTACAACAGGCACCTTAAAATCGTTCTACCTCCACCCTATCCATCAACACATCTCGGTCCACAATTCCCACACTGAAACAGCACAGTTTAACAGGATGGAACATATACCATCGGAAGCCGAAGACCCATTACCCTAAAGATCGCAGTAGCACCCTGTAAATAAATCCACAGGGCCTCATCATGAGTTGGGCGGTAACTATTAGCCCTACCGCCAAACCCCCCAGCGCTATTAGCGCCGGATCACGGGTTTGGCGGAACGGTTAGTGCAAATTCCCCATTGGGCCAATTCGGGAATTCCTCATTCCCCACTGGGCCGAATGGGGAAAATTTGTGCTATTACCACCGGCGGATTTCCCGCCGGCAGTAATAGCGCCGAAAATTGGCAATTTTGTCATGGATTTCCCCCCAGCTCAGAGCTGGGGGGAAATCCGCCAATGCCATGATCTGGCTGACCCTTAAATGCGGCGGTAATACCGCTACTGCCACATTTAAGGGTTACCGCCAAACTCGTGATGAGGCCCAAACTCTCCACACTCCCCGTAAACACGACTCTGCCAGATGCCACAAATAACCAAGCAAGCAATCTACATTAGCAACCTATAGAACTCTATAACTACTGCTCCAGATAACTCACAAAATATCTCAAATGAACACTCCTAGAGAGAATTGACTTCATAATATTGAGGAACTCAAGTCATAGAGGAAACGGTTGTGTTATTTTGACGACAGGAGTTTTTACGATGGGAATTTGGCTAAAAAAATTCCATGGAAAAAACTCATCTAATTTTTTTATTTTTTTATTTTGGGGCATCCCAAATCGCCCTTGAACTGTGCCATTCCCCCTCCCACAACGCCCTCCCCATCTCTTTTAACCTCTTCTCCCACCTATTTATTTTGATGCGTTTTTTAGATTGAATTTGTTCTGCAAAAAAAATGCAATAACAGATGAAACATACATTTCTGGATTTATTCTTTTACTTTAATTTGCTGTATTCTAGCTAATTTTAATAAAGATTATTATTAAAAAAATGAAGACACCATGAACAGCTGTTTCTTTTCAGACATCCATACAAGATTGCATGGAGGTAATCTTGCTATACCACTCTCCCCGCTCTAAACCGGCTCCCATGTTAGTCCACTACACCTCTAGAAAATTAGGAAATACCAAAAAACCATGGAAATGGCACAGGTTGTGCTATAGAACGTCCAATAACAATATAACAGGATATAGCACAGTTTCACACATGCTGCTGTAGGGCAGAGCTGTAGGTGGTCCAAGTAACTCCATTGACTGGCATCAATAAGGGACGCAATTAATGTTAATATGCCCCAGTTAGTGGGCCTCATCATGAGTTGGGCGGTAGCCCTTCAATGCAGCGGTAATAGTATCACCGCTGCATTTAATAGCTGGCCCTATCATGAGGCTGGCTCATCCACCCCCAGCTCTGAGCTGGGGGTAAATTTGCCACGAAAATGGCAATTTTCGGCACAATTATTGCCGGGCGGTATTACCGTGCGGTAATTGCACCGAAAATTCCCCATTGGGTCCAATGGATCCAATGGAGAATAGGGATTAACAGTTAGCGCCCAAGCCGTGATCGGGCTACAATACCACCGGACTGGTGTGCAATAATGCTATTCTAGTTGGGCGGTATCGCAGCCGGAATGCCGCCCAACTCGTGATCAGGCCCAGTGAGCCAGGCCCGGTATCTGGGCCTTTCAATCTGTCAATTGAAGTAGGCCACTATTCCTTGGGTGGAAATGGGGGGGGGTGTGACTCTGAAAAAAACATGACTTTTTTAAAGTGGTAATTTGGTGTTTCACTTCCTGCTGGCTGTCTTTCTTTGTTCTTCTCTGCAGAGGCCAATACACCTGTTCCGTTATACTCTGCAGCTACTCACTCCTTCAGTCCAATGCTTTATCTAGGATTGTTCCATATAATTAAGCCTCAAAGTGGGGTTGATGGCATGAATATATTCCCTAAGGGAACATCAGTCTTCACATAGCAATGGTTGTCTCACTTCGCACTTATAGGCAAAATACAGATCACCTAAAAGGTGTTAACTTATCACAGACCTTTTTTGCCCAGCTTTCAGCACTTTGGTATGGGGCAGTAAATATGCTTGGAGATTAATGAAGTTCGAGTTGGGACTAATGTATGCGGCTTCAATGATAAAAAGCAAGTAAGTCACCCACAGAGTTTGCGTTAGAACACATCTCCTTTTTAATCTGTGCACCACACTGCTGTTTCAGTCAGGTTTCCCTAGCTATAGGGGCTGCCCCTAAACATTATGTTAAAATGGGCACCCACAAGCCCCCAAGCTTCTTCAGTCGCGACACTAGAATCCGGTGTTCAGCGAATTGCCAGTGAGGATGTACATCGCCATGTCAAATAAAGCAATATATTCACCTGAGACTCACACTGGCTTTTTCCTAAACTTTTAAATCATACAAAAAAGTAGCCAAGTGGGCCTTTTATTCTCGGGGTCTACTCGGAATGGTAATACGCTTTTGAATGTACGGATATATTTTCCCTGCACAAAAGGTGTGGAAAATTGAAAAGTTTTGAATTTGCCAAAAGAAAAAGACTTGTACCAAAAACAAGAAAAGGCTTGAATCGGAAGAAAAGGATGACTAGCATTGAGCATGTCACCGGAAGTCTTCAAAGGAGCGGAAGTAATGAAATGTAAGAATGGAACAGCATGAATGCGAGCCAGGGTGCTAATGTACACGTATAATGAGCCCTCAGTGAAATTCAGAAGGAAATGAAGCCAGGTAATTGGGAGACGGATTTTGTGTCCACTTACAATGGCAGCGCCTGGAACTCTTAAGACTGCCAGTGCCCCCGAAGGCCACATTCTCAAAAGGGATGCATCACAGGCTGCCTCTACAGCTGTGTCATTATCAGGGTAATTCATAGAAATTCGCACAAAAGTGGCGTGCGCTAAAATCGATTTCCGCGTACAGCGTATTCATGGATTTTAGCCTCCAAAAGCAGCCGTGGGGCAGCGACCCTGCAGCAGCACCAGTTACGCCCCCAAGAACGCCCTCGCGCAAGGAAAAGCCATCAAAATCCCCAATCCAGCGCAAAGGGCTGCGCCAACCCTGGACCAGTTTACCGGACTGCCTAACAGCAAACGCCAAGCGGGGAACGTGTATTACGGGTTTTGCGGTAACTTCCACACACGAAAGGGCCTGTGTGAGTGGGGTACGTGTATAACTGTTGTTCGTGTGAATTTTTACACGCGATTGGCCTGGGTACGTGTATTTCAGGGGAGCGCGGCAAGTTTCACACGCGATTGGCCTGGGTATGTGTATTTCAGGGGCTCGCGGGTAGTTTCCCACGCGATTGGGCCTGGGGGAGTGGGGTACGTGTATTTCAGGGGTGCGCGGGTAGTTTCACATGCGATTGGCCTGGGTACGTGTATTTCAGGGGTGCGCGGGAAGTTTCACACGTGATTGGCCTGGGTACGTGTATTTCAGGGGTGCGCGTGAAGTTTTACTCGTGAATTGGCAGTGTGGGTCCTCCCAGGTGTCCCCTCTACCCCCTCCACGGCCCCTGCAGGCAGCCCACACCACAGGGGACTACCCTGCACCCCTGGTCATGTCCCGCAGGCAGCCCATCCACCATGGGCATGCCCCTCAGCCAAGCCACATGTCACGTTGCAATAGGATCACCAACTCATGTCCCCCAGCACCCCCACCTCCCAGCAGTCAGGGGCACCTGCCAGCAGACCCCCACTCATGTCCCACTCATGTCCCCCAGCACCCCCACCCCCCAGCAGTCAGGGGCACCTGCCAGCAGGCCCCCACTCATGTCCCACTCATGTCCCCCAGCACCCTCACCCCCCAGCAGTCAGGGGCACCTGCCAGCAGGCCCCCACTCATGTCCCCCAGCACCCCCACCGCCCAGCAGTCAGGGGCACCAGCCAGCAGGCCCCCACTCATGTCCCACTCATGTCCCCCAGCACCCCCACCCCCCAGCCGTCAGGGGCACCTGCCAGCAGGCCCCTACTCATGTCCCACTCATGTCCCACCCCAACATGTCAACATGACCCACAATCATGGCCCTCATGTCCACCAAAATCCCACGGCACGCCACCCCTGCCCAAATAACCAACCAAGCATAACATACACCCCACATTGAAATGCCCATTACATGAAACAACCCAAATGGCATGTATGTACATCAGCACATGTCCGTCACACACACACACACAATGGGTGCCAGTGAATGTGAACACACACATCGTGACATGCATGAAACCAATGAGAGAATACCACACATTGAAGTACGGGAACAAATGTATTGAACAAAAAATGTGGTGAAAGAAAATCAAATACCAAACAATGGACATAAGGAAAACAATGCAGAATGTCACATAATGATAAAAAAGGAAATCAGAATCCAAAATATATGAAATCAAAAATGTCTCCAAAGTCTCCTTCCAACAAAGCAAATCCAAACCGAAATGAAAAAGTAAAATCCATTGCTCCATGGAATAATCAAAAAAGAAAAAGCCGACAAATGCACACTCCAACTATTTACAAGGATGAAATCCTGGGTCCATGAGCCCAACTGTCCAAAGGAAACCTACAAAAAGCCTACAGAATAAACAACTATATACAAAAATGTGGGGCATAGTCCATGCGCCCCAAAGGGAAGAAAAAAAGAAAGGAAACTTAACACTAATGAACTATATACAATGGCGGCGGGCAAGTCCAACGGCTCACTGGTTGATGTCATGGGCCAGGGCATCATCGAACTCCTGTTCAATGGCTTGGAGGCGGGCATGTTCACTGGCCCCGAGGTCTCGCAGGGATAATGCAGTGTCCAGCTCCAACTCCCTGCGAATACTCTCGAGGCACTCAGCCCGTCTCAGCGCCCTGCGCATGGTGTTCTCCGCCCTGACTATTGTGAGCTGTTCCTCCTCCGCCCGCCGCCGCTCCGCACCTATCTGCTGGCCCAACGGCTGCCACACGGAAGACACTCCCATTCCAGGGTTCTCCTGCCCTCCGGCCGATGCCTGCCCCTCTGATGTAGATGGCCCCGAGCCATGATGCCTCCCACGTCGAGCCTGCCGCTGCCTCCGACGCAACTGCCTCTGACAGCACGAAGGCATCCAGGCTGATGGAATCCACCGATGCCGTCGTGCACATGCCCTGCCCGATGATGCCGGCACATCCTCCATCTGCTGGGGTCCAGTTGCTGGTGTGTCCACCCCTGCTGGACCTCCGACTCCCGACTGTGGCAGGGATGGGAGCCCCACCGAGCTGTCTGCGTTGGTCGGGGCAGGTCCACAGGGGGCCCTGGTGGCATCTGGGCCGGAAGATGGCATGGAGAACGACTGGCGCATAGCCTCCACAGAGGAGGAGAGGGTCGCCAGAGTGGCCGACACATGTACAAAACCCCCAACCATGGTCGCTCCCAACTGGGCCACGTTGGCACGCTGCTCTTCGTGATGACGTGCGTGCTCCCCCGGAAAGCACGCACGTCATCACGAATGACACCCGTGCGCAACACGACACCAATCAGGACCTTCTCCATACGGCCAGGGGTCCCCTTGTCCGCAGGTAGAGGAGTGTCAGATGACATGGACATCTCCCCTACCTGCGGACGGGCCTGGGATGGGGCATCCCTGCTGGTGCATGGTGGTGCAGTCACAGTGTCAGGGACAGTGACATGCACAGGCCCCTCCACGGCGACCTGTGCTGCCTCCTGCCCTTGCCCCTGGACTGCACCACTTGCACCAGTGGTACCACCCCCACCAGGCCCCATGTGCAGCTCAGTAGCGGCCTCCTCCTCCTCTGTGGAAACCACCAACCTGGATGACTCCACACCGTCTTCTGCCATTGAAAGCCCCTGAGGGGGCTCACCCACCCCTTCCGCTGCAGCCGTGGGGGCATCCCTGCCGCTTTGCTCCACAGCGCCGTCTCCACCCTCTTCTTCACTTGCCGCTGTGTAGAGGGAGACATAGAACACAAGCATCAGGGTACTGTACAATGGTCCCCTAGACAGGAAGCAATGGCAGATGAGTGGCACTGTCAAACATCACTTCCATCATGTCCCTCCACAACACATGGGTCAGTGCAGGCACAACACATTCAGTAACAGGCATGACGCATGCTATGGACATTAGCATACATGTCCAAGGGACTCTTGAAACATACAATGTTGGTTTGAAACTCACATGCATCATGGGTCATGCCTATCACATGCACACACTTCACCGTAGTTTCATCCATCTGGCCTCGTACACCCCAGACACAGTGGATACAAGGATGACTAGGCTGCATCAGTGAATCTGAACATTGTCACAGACATGTGTCATGCATCCATGGCATTCACAAGTCACAGACACGCAGGTCAGACACACAGACATGGACACCATACATGTACATGGCATCAGCACCCATCCCTCACCCCCACCCATGTCCAGGAACAGAGACTGGCATGCTCTCATGTGTCCATTCCGCATAGAGCTCCCCATGTTGCATTTAAACACATGCACCAACCATGTGGTTCACACATTACTGGTCTCACATGCATGACCATGATGTCCCTGCACACACACATACGTACATGGCCTATGTCACACATACAGGCAAGTATCAGACAACCAGCACATTGCAACATGCCCTGTCTCACACAGCAATGCTTGGCCACTTACTGCTCAACTCCAGACGGGTCTGCCTCTCAAGGATCTGGGCATGGAGCGCTGGGCATACGCATTCCAGGACCCTCAGCTGGATGGTACTCATGCGGCCCCGGCCCCCTCCACGAGGCGCCGGGTCTTTAAGAGGGTCCTGGACCTCAAGTCTTCCCAGCGCTTCTTGACTTGCTTGATGTTGCGGGTTGCCACCCCCTCCGCGTTGATGGCAACCATAAAGTCGTCCCAGATCCTGTCCCGTCCTTCCTTGTTGGCACGTGATGATCCGAAGAGGGCATCATAATGCCCCAGGACAAGCTCCACCAGGACACCAACTTCCTTCTGACTGAAGCTGGTGGCCCTCTGCCCCTCTGGCTGGGGGTCGCCAGTGGTCTCAGATGGTGTTTGCCCCGACATGGCGACCCCCGAGGCAGGCGTGGGTGGGCAACTGGGTCCTGGGGCTGGGCTGTGGAGCGATGGTATACCAGTCGGGAGTCTTCTTTTCCAGCAGGGGTGGACACAGCAACTGGACCCCTGCAGATGGCAGATGTGCAGGCACAAAATGGCAGGGCACGATGGCAGCAGGCAGGCAGGCAGCAGCAGATGGCTTGTGGGAGCCTGGTCAGGGCTCTGGGGGGCAGTAATTCGGCCTTTTGGGCAGGCGCGTGGTCTTCTGTGTGTTTTCGCGTGGCCAGCTTGATACAGAGTGATTTGGCACGTGAATTTCTTGCACGTCAGCGTGTAATTCGAGGAAAGTCCCTTAGCACGTAGGCGCGTCAGCACGCATATGTGATTTCATTGGACCAAAGGCCCGCAGCGCGTAAGCGCATCTGTGACCTATCGTGCACGGGCCTGTACATGCTTGTCGTGGGGTGCGGTGCATGTGTTTTCCAGGCGTTGGGGTTCACACGCTATTACTTCACAGCGGGTGGGTGTTGGTTACGCGTTCTTCTACACGCAAGGCAGCCGGTGAGTGGTACCCCGCTCGCCCAGGCCCAATCGCATGTGAAACTTCACGCGCACCCCTGAAATACACATACCCAGGCCAATCGCGTGTGAAACTTCACGCGCACCCCTGAAATACACGTACCCAGGCCAACACCACCCCTGAAATACACGTACCCAGGCCTATCGCCTGTGAAACTTCACGGGAACCCCTGTAATACACGTACCCCGCTCCCCCAGGGCAAATAGCGTGTAGAACTTCCCGCGCACCCCCGAAATACACGCACATGCTATTTTCACACAGCGGGTGTCCGTGTTTGTTGCGTACCCCTTTGCACGTCATTTGTCCTAGAGGCCCACAGTATGGGATATTCTACATAGCTGTATATACCTGCTTTTTGTGGATGCACATTTTGGCGTACATATTTTCATGCGCAGGGACGCGACCGCCTGCCTTCGTGTGGCGGACGTGTTTAGGCCTGTGCGCGTCTTTGCCCATTGCCCTATTCGATTCCATGAATATGTGTTGTGGGCGAGCGTGTGGGCATTCGGCGCACTTGCCTCCTGTACTTCCCCCGTGACGCCCACATTTTCACGAGTTGTTCCCCATTCCGTGTGTCACGCCCCGTGTTCTGCCTACTTTTGTTATGTGCGCCGCGCTATGTGCGCTTTCGCTGTGGCCTTAGCGCACGCCGTTAGATGGTCTGTGCGCCGGCGTGCGCCGCGCACTTTTTCAGTGCACATCCCAGATTTTACACGCGCACGGACTTCCATGAATAGATGTGCGCTGGTTTCCCTGCGATATTCGCACTTGCACTGCGATTTTCGATCTTTCACTGCGAATCGCACGTTTTCGCACGCTTGCGCCGATATTTTCAGCGCACATTAATTCCATGAATCGGCCTGTTAATGTGTACTGGAGTAAAAGTGATCCGGTTCCAAAGGAAGAGAGAAGTAACGTTTTCATCACAACCTTAATGAAGCCAACACTGTGGGACCCGAGGGAAGTCTGACAAAGTTCTCAGAATGTTACACTTCGTTTTGCTATGGTCAACGGGTGAATTTGATTTACATGTACATTACACATCTACATGTTGGAACAGGACAGCGGTCGGCTTGTGACGAAGCCCAGTATTACTTCTTGTTGGATGCTCATTCAGCAACTGCACTGTCTCGGGTTTGTCTTCTCTATTTAACTCCCCCAAATAGAAGCCAGTACTAAGGTTGGTCCCTGATGTTTGGGGAGTCAACCATTTGTACCTTGTAACTTGTAGATAGACAAGGCCTGTCCCACGTACACATAACATCCCAAAAATAAATGGCTGAGCACAAATACCATGTAGGACTGCTCTGGGCTGAAAGGAACATTGTTAAGTCAAAAGGGCTTTTAAATGACTCTGATTCCCATGAACAGCCATTGGGCCTCATTATGACCCTGGCGGAATGGGTTTAACGGTGCCGGTAATGGCACCGGTGCCATTAAACCCATTCCGCCCTATTATGAGGTTCCCTCGCGGGACCAGACGTCCTTTGCGGGTCCCGGGAGGGGATCAGGGAGCAAACGACGGGCCCGTTGTTAACGGGCCCGTTGTTAGCTCCCTCCCCATTCCCATTGAGCCCTATAGGAGCTCAATGGGAATGGGGATGAGTAAATTGAATGAGGAATTACCGGGTTCTCCAAGGTTGGAAGGTCCTGGTAATTCCTCATTCAAGGAACCCAGACCCGAGTTTGGAGGCAGCCATGCTGCAAATAGCGGCATGCTACCTCAAAACTCGTAATGAGGCCCATTATCTCTGATCGACTTTCATTCTGTTCAAAGGCCTGCATTAATTTCAATAGTCTGATATTTTCCAGTGCTGCAGATTTGGTGATGAGTCCATCTCTCAGTTCCTGTTTAACACAATTTTCTGTTTGTGATAGTTGTAAAACCGTACATTGTTTTTCCACTCTCCATATCCCTATGTTGAAGGAAGGTGTCAGGCCTCCATCCTCCCTCAGAATGAGACATCCCACCTGTGACTAACTGCAGGATGTCAGCTAGACACTTCCTGGAACATGCACTTATTTATTTATTTAGTCAAGGAACTCAGGAAATGTTGCGTAATTATTTTAATTGTTCCCTTCATTGTATTTTAGTATTAGGAGTGTTGTTGTAATGTGTGTTATTTACCTTTGTTTCACACCTGGGCTTGGGTGTGCCTTTTTTCTTTGTAGACCTTCTGGAGAGACTCTGCCACCCTGTATTCTGCTGTTAAACCTGCCTTAGGCCTGTCCCCTGCTGCCTGAGGCCTGTTCTCTATTGTGCTGGAGGCCGGCTCCCCTAATAGGCCCCAAGACCTCCCATGTGCTGCTCTGCTGCTCTTCACCCTGTCATTGTTGGGACAGAGGCAAGTGTGGTGGTCCCTGGACTTCGTTTGTGCACTGCAACTACAGGTGGGTGCTGCTCCCAGCTTAATATACCTATAATAATTTCCCAGGTCCTGGGCAGACTCCGCTCTTTGAAACCGCACTGGGTTGTCAGCTGCCTTGCCTGGGGTGCCCTTGCATTTTCCACTTGATTCCACTGTATTTTCCTTCGCTTTGAGTTATGAGCGTTCCTCAATCCTGGGGTTGTAACCTCACCTGCTAAAACTTGGCGCGGCACTCACTTCCTTTGACTTCCATCTTCCATTGTGTGATGCATTCCTGAGACCTAGGCACAGTAACTTTAAGCACATGTAGAGGACACTTCCCTTTTGCTATGGAAGCCAGCATGCTCCTGTTTCCAGTGTTCTGAAACCTGTTGCGGGTGCTTTAGACAGTTCCCCTGGGGGTTGGAGCTGTTCAGCCTGTATTTAAGTCTTGTGTGTAAATGATCTGTAAGTACTTTAGTCTGCTGCTGAATTGTGTTGTTGCTTCCTGGACTCATAAGGCTCTTTAGTATCCACTGCTGTATACAGGATTGTGGGTTGGCTTGGTCTCAGTGTTTTGTGAAATGGGAGGCTAGTGCATGAGTCATGTAAGTTGTGCCTAAATTGTCATTTCGATGGAAAACCTGATTTAACCCTATAAAGGGGAGTTTATGTTGAAAGACACCCTATGTTTGTCCCCATCTTGTAGTCTAGACCATTAATTGGCCCTCATTCCGAGGTTGGTGCTAGTCATGGCGCTATTAGCCGACTTGGTGGTATGGGGACTTACCGGTCCAGTGCGACCTTGGCAGGACCGGTAAGTCCCCATTTGTGAAGCCATTCCCCATTCCCATTTGAGCCCCCATAGGGCTCAATGGGAAGGCGTCAATAACGGTACCGCAAATTGCAGTACCGTTATTGACCCCGGTATCCCTTTGCGGGTCCCCGTCCTTAACGCCTGGTAAAACCAGGCGTTAAGAGAAGGACCTGCAAAGGCACCACGGAATAGGGCACAAAGGGATTACTGGCACCGGTGTCATTACCAGTGCCCGGTATCCCTTTGCGCCCACCTTGTAATGAGGGCCATTGTGTTTTATCGGTTACCCCATCTCTGGGAGGCAGCTTCTTTAGCTCCAGAGGACAGATAAAGAAAGCTCTGACGCCACATGTAGGACAGCAGCCTCAAGAGCTGTATGATTTTAAAAAGGAGATAGACTGCGTAAGAAGGAATTCTTTAGTTTGTTTAAAGTCATACATGTACACAGTGGTCATTATTACAGAAAGGAAAAAGGTTGAACATCTTACGCATTACAGCTGCTAGCGTGAAAAAAGCGTGAGTGTTCATGTTCTGTTGTGACTAGACCTTGCACTGTAACATATATGTGAAAAATAATGTACTGCTTTGTTATCCTTGCTGTGTATACCCATGCAAATCTGCCCCCTCTTTAGTACTGTTATCCCATGCGCTGTTTTGAGCAAACCTGTCACTAAATTTGTTTCATATTTCTATTCAAAGAAGAATGTTTGTTATTTCTGGTTATTGGTTATCTGTTAATGGCTGAAGGCCGACTTGGGTATGACATTGTTATTACCCGGTAGCGCATTAACAGCTGAAATTAAGTCCTTACCTTTCAGCAGACTTTAACAAATAACAATGGCAAGCCACCGTTTGATGTTACTTCTTGATAGAACTAACTCATAGAGAACACCAGAGGATGTGTTTTGGCCGTGGAGTGGAAGGTAGTGCCTGGGAATGCCCATTGGATTTAACATGGTCATGGGTGGTCAAGAGCTTGGTAAATAACCAAACAACAACCACACAGGTGTCACTTAAGCACCACGTAATGGCCAAAACCAAAAGGTTTACTGGTAAATTACAAAGGGATTACCAAGAGTTACTAAGAGTTACTCTTGCAGAGGCACTTTTGGATTCAATAAGAAGTTACCTGTAGTAATCCTAATTTACTCCTGACTTCGCTGTAGCAGTAAATCAGCGTTACTCCTAGTAATTTATTTGCAAGTCAAAAAAGTCTCTTTCCAGAATTCAGTAGTCATTACCCGAGTTACTACAAATATCTTCTTCGTCAATCAGCCCCATAGGTTTAAATGTTGATCCGTAAATATTCATGAACAACACAAAGAAGGTCTAAGCAAGGAACCAAAGCTTCCGACAGATCAAACATAAAGTGGGTAAAAAAAAGAAACAACACTCTATAAGGCGTCAGTTGCTGAATTAAGCAATCAATGGGTATAAAAACAGAGAAGGGGACAATGGCAAACTGGGCTGTGAAACATTAAATAGTAAAGAGGGAGATTGGAGCAGAAGAGGAGTGGGTAGAAGCAGTCGAACACTATTGGGAGGTGCAAAGGTAGATATTGTGAGGGTAATATGCAATTGTGAGGAAGAAAAAGGGGTCAATGAATAGTACAGTAATTTAAGGGAAAACATGTATAAAGGGAGGAAGTGGAGTTGTTAATGGGCTGCCAGAAGAGGTGAGACAGGAAACAGGCAGAGTTGGCAGAAGTACAATGTGTGAGGAGTGGAGTGTGAGAATTGTTTGGGAGTCAAAATTATGTGAATTCTTAAGTTTTGATTGTCTACCTTGATCAGCATTAAATAAATAATAAACATATCTGCTTCGTGAGCATTTTAGCATACAGTAGACAAACTTTAAAACATCCTTTGAAATTGACTTATTAGAGTTCACACCAGGTTTCAACACAATTGGCATACTTTATTCATCATATTAGTCAAGTATATTTACAGTGCCAAAATATCTTATGGCGCATAGGGGGTCCAGGTGAGTTTGCGTCACAAACGCAGTCCCCTGACTTTTTCCCCACAAAGCACACTTTCCCGCACCGCTCACACTGGCACTGAAAGAAAAACATTTGTGATTCTATCTTAGAAGAAGGTTTGCAGTCTCCTATTTCGCGCCTCCTCCTCCCCGCAACTCTACTAACAATTTTATGAACTGTTGTCCATCTTACAATATTTCCATACATAATTTGAAAAGGAAGGTTCAGTGCTGTGTTAGTCCAGTATTTAAATCACACCAGCTGCAGGTTTTGATAGCTTTTATTGCACTATATGAAATATGGGACTTTGAAAGCGAATTCATTGTTTATACTCTGCATAGTATTTTCAGTTAGTGCAATAAAACGTATCAACACCGGTATCTTGTGTGTACATAATGATTTGAAATTATTACGCTGTGGAATGTTAACAGCAGAGGTCAAAGTGGGAGGGAACTAGATGGTATGACGTTCCCTTACTTCACATGGAAATCACTTATAGAGGACTAACTTTAAGTGACCTGGAGTAACATTCCAGGACAGTAGGAAAGGCCACGTTACAAAAAAAACAATCCCCTGGCTACCTGGAGATTCGAAACTACGCTCTGCCAGTAACAATCCTGTGTCAAACCTCATTGTGCTATTTCACAAGTGTTGGCTAGGTTTTGTTTATTTCAATGGACTGCTCGTGCATGAAACCCATTCTCAAGCAGTCAGGCTTCTGGGAATTGCTGTAAGCGCTGGGGTGCTTGTGTAGGCAAGAGGGGTTTGCAGGTAATGGGAGGGATGTGTCCGTGGCTATAGTCCTGGGCATGTCATTTGAGAGGTGCGATGGTGGGTGATTGGAAGGGGAGCCTGCATAAAGCTGTATGCAGAAGGGGGGACAGTGACACAGTAATAGTGGTCATTTAAATTCATATTCTTTCACTATGTTTTCTTCAGTTGCAATCACTGGTTTAAAAAATAGCGTGGTGTGTGGTCGAGCGGAGGAAAGGAAGGAGCCAGGTTGTGGGTTTGAAATTGGGGGTGGGAGTGACGGTGGGTATTTGGGAGGGAAAGGGAGCTGAAAACGGGGCGGGGCACAGGGAACCTTGTTCCACTACTTTTTAATGTACACTATGTTGAAGGAAGGTGTCAGGCCTCCATCCTCCCTAAGAATGAGACATCCCACCTGTGACTAACTGAAGGATGTCAGTTAGACACTTCCTAGAACACTTATTTATTTATTTATTTATTTAGTCAAGGAACTCAGAAAATGTTGCATACTTATTTTAATTGTTCCTTTCATTGTATTTTAGTATTATGAGTGTTGTTGTAATGTGTGTTATTCAGCCCCTCTGGCATCTATGACCTTCTGAAACAAGCAAGAAATGTTGGTGAAATGAAGACCACTCTCACCGGTTCATCGGATAAGGTCTGCTCTTTGGAAGGACTTGTGACTGAAGTAGAAAGAAGGTCATGGAGTCTAGAGGGTGAAATCTCTGGGCGATATGTACAATGCGCTCAGAGAAGAGATAAAGAAGTTGCAAATGAGAAACACTAATCTGAAGATTAAATGCAGGATCAATAACCTTCGCCTCCTTGGGGTTCCTGAATCGCACAACCCTCTCGGCAGCCTAAATGATGTTGTGTTCAAAGTTTTGTCAGAATGCTTGTGAAATGGTACGCGGCAGAAAAGTGTAAATGATGTAGTTCTCAGGGCTGGTGAAGTAGACACTGGAAGACCGAGGCAGATGATTGGTACCTTTACCGAGACCTCGTCCTTGAGAAGCTAGAGGGAGAGGGTCGCTCTTATGGCGAGGGAACCCAACACCGATCTACCCAGATTGCATCAAGAATATCACCACTAAAAGAAAGACATTTGGAGAGTTGTTCAAGAGGATAATCAGGAAGCGGGAAATAAAGTCACCCTCCTTATGTCTGCCACCTGGAACTCTTCCTACCAGATGGAATAAAGCTAACACAGGGCCCCCAATAGGCGCATGCTCGCTTTAGAGATTGCACGGATGGGAGAAGAGCTAGAATGTAAGTATTGTGTAACCTTTTTTGACAGCTGCATTAGAATGTTCGTAATACTTGTGTTATTACTATTTCCTATTTGGATAAAGATGGCGACTGATAAACTATAATTCTAATGGTTCTGAAGTCTTGCACAGTGATGTAGGGTCCCCACTGCATCCCCAGCCCTAGAATGAACGCTCCCGTAGGCAGCTTCCCAGTTGGATGCACCAGCCCATGCGGCTCCATGTGCAGTGGATTCCTGACTTCCGCGTGTGAGGATGCCACGGCACCGCCCCCCCTCCAACCCCCTTATTCATTGGGACACTTGCTCAGATCAGTGGGCGTCCTGATCTGCATAATTGCCAGATTGTGGACTTGGCCTTGGCCATGGAATGAGCTGGCCTGCATTGAGGAACTCCCTATAACATTCTCGAGGGGATTTCCGTTCTATTTGTATTGGAACCTCTGGGAGCTGGAAGCGACTTGATGAAGGGTGGACTGAGACAGGATTCACTCAGGAGCTGTCTGTGCCCTGCTTACTTCATGGAACATATGTGCACAGTTACATATGGCCACAATTGACGGGAGAAAGGGACACATCGTGCATATCATCGTGAGAGACACATGGTCCCTGATATGGATTGGGGTAAGGGCCTCAGGAAACCTTGCGCTGTATATTGTGGTGTGGACCATTTCTAAGGACTCATAACTGAATCCTTGGTTGGCTGGAGGGTGGCAATGCTCACATTGAAGTTTTCCTTCCTTTCTGTCCATGTGTGCCTGCTATAGTGGTACATCAGACTGTGACTGCTAACCAGGTACTCTTGTTAACCCCATGTATTCCTCCTGTGCTGATTAATGCACTTGTCTGTCTTTTTTTTTCAGCATAGGTGTCGGCGTTGCATCTCGCCTGAATAGATTTGTGTGGTGAGGGAAAGCTGTGTGATTCCCCACCCTGTATTCTCGCCGCCTTCTCATGATGACAGCTGCAACAACGCCCCGTGAAATGTCAATGTGCTGAATAACCCCACAAAACAAGATTTCATCCTGTTGAAAATCAATGGGCCTCATTACAAGTCCGGCGGTAACGGTGCTGGTAAAACCATCAGGTTGCCGCCAGACTTGTACATTTTACCGGCGCCTGGCTTGCCGGTAACACCAGGGGATTCCAACCCTGCTGGTCTGGGCGTCTGTAAAATGTTAGTCCCCATTCCCATAAAGTCCTATAGGATTCTATGGGAGTGGGGACCATGGAAGCACCGGCACTGTTTAAACCAGACCTGTCAGGCAGAGCGGCTCCAGAAAGCAGGCTTGTACTTTGCCGGTCCTGGAAACAACGGTGCCTGTAAGCTTACGGGCACCGTTTTCTCTGGACCGGCAACGTTGTAATGAGGCCCAATATCTTGTGACATCGCTCTACTCTAAGAGAGCCAACATAGAAATGAAGAAGCAAAAAAGTAAACATATAACTGGGGGTTGGGAGGGTGAAACATTCAACTCTACTTTTAACACTAGATGCAAGACACGGAAGTGATGTTGTTTGTGCTTATCTGACCCCCACCTCCAACAACTCAAACTTGCTTCATGAGCTGGCCCTGCATATCCAAGGCAACTATGTTAGTTCTATCCTCCTTGACTTCAACACAGTTTTGGACACAGTGTTAAATTGTAGCTCTCTTAAAACTCATTGTATGGCCAGAATTGGGCAAGCACTGGGAAGCTTGATCTATTTGGTGGACATCTGGAAGCTGGAACATCCATCTGGGAGAGATTATAGCTTCTACTCAGCATGCCATGATGTCTACTCCCAACTCAACTTCTTCCTGACATTAGGTTGTGTAACCTCAAGCTGCTATAATGCAGAGATAGGTACAATTGCAGTGAATGCAGCGCAACGGTATCTATCTGTCTGACTCTGAGGCACACGCATGTTAAATCCTTCCTCTGGAGGAATTTGATTTATTTATTTATGTATTGAGCATTTGTAAGACGCTTCATACAACATCATTCTGTCTCAAAGCATCACAAGGCTAAATGGGAAGGGAATAGGGGAAATAATAACAGTGGCAACAACAGTAATAGACAGTAATATACAGCCGTGGTCTTACTAGGCCGTGTGGCATTCGCCTGTGCAAGTGCATTGAGGAGAAGTGCACGGGGAGAAGATGGAAGGGGGAACAGAGGAGTGGACAAATGCTGGAGAAGGACCCAGGAGGGAAGTGCTGAGGGGAGCCAAGGAGGAGAACCTCAGGCTAAATGCTGGGACAGGACTCTCAAGGTGGGATGGGAAGCCATCAAGCAGGGGCCCACAGGGCATTGCAGTGAGGGGAGGGGTGCTGGTGTCAACAGGGGGCGAGGGCCTGTGATCCCATAAGATTCATGAGGATAAGGCCACTGGTTGCAGTGGTAGTGGGGTGATTAGTAGGGAAGGGAAAGAGGTAGAGAAGAACCGAGTTTTGTGCAGGTTCCAGAATGTAAGGAGGTCCGGCTCCAGTCTGAGAGAAGCAGGGAGGCTGTTCCAAAGAGAGGCACCAGCCGAGGAGAGAGACCTTCCCCCCACTCTCTGCTTGGAGAAGCGTTTGACAGTCAGAAAGTTGGAATTAGACGAGCTTAGGGCTCTAGCAGGGGAGTATTTAGGGAGGGAAAGTTGGAGATAGCGTGGTCCCAGGCCGCAGAAGGCCTTGTGGTTGATGCAGAGGGTCTTGAATTTGATCCTTACAGCCACCGGGAGCAAGTGGAGAGACTTTATGGATGGAGATATACAGTCCCTGGACTTGAGGCCAGAGATAAGTCTTGCAGCCCTGTTCTGGATTAACTGGAGGGGGTCAAAGGAGAAAAGAGGGAGCCTGAGAAATAGACTGTTCCAGTAGTCCAGCCTGGAGAGGACCAGAGCTCTGGAGACATTGAGCTTCTGGGGGAAGGTGCGAACGGAAGAATGCTTCTAAGGAGGTGGAGCTGGAAGTGGGATCTCTTGGTAAGGTCCATGATGTGAGGGATGAAGGAGAGAGTGGAGTGGAAGATGACCCCAAGGTTTTTGGCCTTACATGAAGGTGGGGGTAGGGGCCCCAAAGAGGATGGCCAGAGAGTGTGCAGGTGTCCCCATGAGGAGGATCTCTGTCTTACTAGCGTTGAGACAGAGATCATTCCTGAATGGCAGACAGACAGTCAGGGATGAGAGAGGAGGAAGAGGGGGAAAAGAGGGACGTTTTTCTGAGAGCTGTTTGTCATCGGCATAACACTGGAAATGAGGAGAGAAGGAGGAGATCAGGAGAGCAAGAGGGGCAAGATAGATATTGAAGAGCCATGGCGATAGAATAGAGCCCGGCCGGATGCCACATCCATAATGTAAAATGAGATAAAAAAGAAGAAATTGCTAGAACAATTGAAGTCTTTATTGCGTGAAAACAAACAAACAAAAGCTATGCTAGTTCAACAATAAGGGAAACATGAAAATGCTTCATGAGAGGAGTGATCATGTATATGACTGAGCGTTATAGGAGAACAAAAGAAAAAGACATGAGAAGTCTATCTAAAGAGGCAAAGATCATATAAAACTGCTACACTGCTATGAAAAATCTAGATCTCCCGGCTGAACATGAGAAGACTAAGTGTGAACTGATCAAGATTATCTCGGACAAGGTGGAATACACTATGTTCAGGAACTGGGTTCATTACTTGAGCAGGGAGAGTGGAGTAGTCGCCACCCTATATATGGGTTCAAAGTTGAGGAGATTGAAAAAACCATTACAGCAATCAGGGATGACACGTGCGCTCCAAACATTACCCAAGAGGGAATAAACAATGAAGTCAAGGGGCCTCATCAGAAGCTTGGTGGCATCCCGGTGGTAAATCCGCCGGGATACTGCCAGCGCAAATAGCGTTACCGCAACTCACTCCAGCACTATTAGCGCTGGATCCCGTGTTCTGATAAGGCTGTTACTCCCCATTTTGGCACTAACAGTGCTGTGGTAATAGCAATGCAATTGGGCAGAAAGTGGCAAGATTTACCTCCAGCTAAAAGCTGGAGGTAAATCTGCTACTTTCCATCCAAAATCAGGATTAGGCGGAGCAGTATTGCAGCGGGAAAAGTGTTACCGCTGCATTTTTGCAACTCTGCCCAACCCCTGATGAGGCCCAAGAACATTTATGAAAAACTGTATTGCTGAGAGGCCAGGAAATAGAGGACTTCCTGTCTCAGATTGGTCTGTCGCAACTCACTAAGAAGTTTGCAATCTGCTTAGATGATACAAACTCAATGGAAGAAATACATACAGCCATCTTCTTCCTCAGCATGATTGAAACACCTGGGACAGAAGGACTACTGGCAGAATTGTACCGCCTTCTACCTGACTCCACTATAAAGCTCCAACACAAAATGGTAATTGAATCCCTCGGAAAAGGCAGCTTTCCGAACTCTGTCAGGCATGGCTTAATCACTGTCCTATTGTACAAAGATAAATCGGTGGCATGCTGTGCTAACTACAGACCAATAAGCCTAATCAACACTGATTGTAAAAGGTTGGCCAAATCTCTCAAAGCAGTTGGAAAAAGTAATAGTATTTCTAGTCCATGAAAACTAAGTTGGCTTTGTTCAAGTAAGGCTTTTTGGATATATGTTGAAATTGCTGTTGACCTTAATACAATGGCGGCATGCCACAAATCATGTAATCGCAGTGTCTCTTCATGCTGAGAACGCATTCAACAAGATCGAATGGAGATACCTCTTTATGAACCCAAGGATGCTGGGATTCGGACAAACGTTCTTACGATGGGCGACCCTTCTTTATGCAGCTCCGTCAGCCAGTGTCCTCACCAATGGCCCTTTCTCGAGAAGGTTCAGCCTTCAGAGAGGTACTAGACAAGGCTCTCCTCTCTCGTCCCAGTTAGTCATTAGCTCAATGGAACACTTGGATATTATACTGAGAAAAAAAGAAGGCATCCAAGGACATGGAGGAGAGATGAAAAAGATTTGGTTATAGATAGATTTTATTTTATTTTATTGTTTAAAGAGCAAACCTTGCTCGAGAGCAACAGAGTGATGTACAGAGTGTGGGTAGCCAGCATTTGTGCTGTCATTTTTTAACAGTAGTGCAGTACTGTGAGGTCTGTGCATTGGCGTGTTTATTTGTTTATTTATTAATTTCATTTATAAAGCATTCAGCAACAATGGCATCGAGGCACTGTTACAGTGAACTAGTTTCTTGCAGGTGATACATAAACATCATGAAAAGCATATCGTAGGTGGGGTTAGGCACTGCAAAGCAGCATAGTGTTTGATGGGATGGTTAGACAAATAGCCAGGTTTACAGTGATGTACGGAAAGCCCATTATGAGGGTTCTACTCTCCATGAGGGAGGGAAATAATTCCATTGACTAGCTGTGATGAATGGGAAGCTAGAGCCTCCAGCTTTTGTGTGTCTTATGTGCATCCATTGTAATTAATCCTTGGTCAGGTGTTGTTGAAAGAGCCTTGTTTTTAGAAGTTTGCGAAAATGGAGAACTGTGGGGGCATTCCGAATCGACACTGGGATCGAGTTCCAGAGGGTGGTTGCATGACAAGAGAAGGACTGCTTTGCAGGTTCTCTAATTGTGGACGAGTTGTGATTCAAGCCGGTTGGTCTATTTGCTGCGCGAGAAGCATGTGCAACCAGACATGTGTATGACTGCTTTGTAGAGGATACATGCAGCCTTGAACAGAATCCTGGCTTGGAGTGGAAGCCAATGTAGTTCATGTATGATGGGGGTAATTGGGTCAAATAGATGACCTTCTGGCTGTACTGATTTAGGCTTCACTTCCCTGGTGGAGGTGATTAAAGTGTTTTCCCGAGTAACTGGATGCAAAGTGAACTGGAGCAAATCAGAGATATTGTCAGTCTTTCCATCCTGCATGAAACATCCATTCGTTCAGTGTGATTTCAGATGGTGTCCCACTAAGATGTAGTACCTGGGAATCTGGATCCCTCCGGAAGTGACTGAATTGATTGATTACTTTTGCAATGCTTTTACCAAAGAGCAAGTCACACCTAGAGAGGTAGTCTCTCTATAAACTCTATTTGTGGGCAAAGGTGAACAGCTTCAAAATGAATATAGCACCCAGGATCAACTATATCCTTTGCATGCCCCCTATTCAGACGCTGAAAGGTCTCTTCAAGGAAATCAACACCATGATACAAAGATTTCTACAGGATTGTAAACCAACTAGCATATTGGAAGCTACACCACGTTCACGTTCAATGATTCCATCCTACCAATGGATGGTAAGATGATGGTAGGATGATAAGGCATTATTAGCCTTTAATAGATAGAAGGAACAAAAGAGGCAGTGGAGTGGTATGTGTGACAGGATCAGGGATCTAACCCTCTCAAGAGGGGATGTCACAGAGGTGGGCTGTAGGCAATGGTAGGCACCTGGCCCTTGTGCCTTTACGCTGTGCCTGCATGAATTTATTGAGTACAACTGCCTCTAGCATACTATCTGTTATGTACTAGGTTGGCCATTCTCTTTCCTCTTTTATGTTTCCCAGAAGACCTGGCGGAGGAAGAAAAGGCTACCAAACCAATGAGGAGAGAGCATGCAAGGACCTACATGACTGCTGAGAAATCCAGCTGACAAGTCAGTTGATCTAAGCTACAAGAACATCAACTGTAAATGGAATCTTGCCTCCAGTCTTCCTATCAAACCAGCAAAGCTCTTTGCCAGGACTCATTGCACCTTTCACAAACCACCATTCCCAATTGCAGACGAACATGCAAACTCTGCAAATGACTATGTTTGGAGCCGACCATCATTACCAAATGCTGTTGCACCCAAAGACAAAAAGGAGGCAAGCCTTGAAGCCTGTTATATCCTTTTGCATTCCTGTAACCAGGCTCCTGAGGAAAAGCAAGCCAGTGGCTGAACTTGGACTCCAGCTGACAATACGGGCAGATCTCTGGGACAGAGGGAAGATAAAAAGGGTCAGGGAGACTAGGTCAGTGTGGGTGATTCAGGTGAGGTCTAGGAAGGAGCAGGGGAAGCAAAAAACCTGACAAAAGAAGGATGGTGTGTTAGTGCACAGAGGAGAATTGTCGAGAACATGTGTAAGGTGAGGTATTGGTTGCTAAGAAAAAGTGGTACCTGGGTGTGAAAGTGTGTGCAAGGAGAGCAGCAGAGGTAAAGGGTGAGACTGGGGGAATGTGACTGGGGTGATTGAGAAGGGTGATTGGGAGAGTGGATGGTAAGTATCTGTGGAGAAGCAGGCTGGAGTTTAGAGGTAAGGGAGAGGTGCATACTAATGGGAAATGTAATGTAAGGACGAGAGTGTATCAGAGCGGGTGGAAAATGTAATGGAGTGGGGTTGGAGGACAGAGTAGTAGTGGGCAGTAGATGAGGATAGGGATAGTAGTGGCGAGTAGTAGACAGAGTGAGAGAGTAGTAGAGAGAAATATCAGAGGATGAGGTAGGCACTGGAGAGGGGAGAGAGATAAAGCAGATGGACAGAAAAGGTAGTGTGAGGTGAAAGATGAAATACGGTGGGTGAAGTAGCAGGTAGGAGAGTTGGAGGAGAGACAGGAGAGACAGAGCAATTTTGGTAAAGGGGTAAAAGGACATGAGTGAAAAGGGAAAGTGGATACTGGGTGTTTTAAAGGCACTTGACAACGTTTTTGAACTATTGTAATTCTCTTTGTTACACTGATTTCTTCTGTTAATATTTAATAAATTGGTTTAACTGTAATTTTGTTTATGGGACTTTGCTTAAAGATTCATCTAGATTGTCCCCGGGGGGGGGGGAGAGAGAGAGAGAGACAGAGACAGAGAGACAGAGAGTTAGAGAGAGAGAGGGCATTTGCTTCTAGACCATCACGACCAGGCAGCCAGTTCATTAGATAGTAGGGATCACCAATCTCTATTGACAATCCTGAAGTTTAGGGACACCTGATCTAGGGAGAAAATCTCGCTGGGAAGATGAGAGAGGGAGAAGGATGGCCATTCGCAAGCCCCCTACACCAAGTGCTTTAATAAAAACCCTTGAACCTTATTTGACAGTTGGTGGGCCATCTGTGACATATGTTAATATTATATTAAACCAACACCTCACTGACAATTATGGTCTTTTACGACATTTACTCATGAATGGGCACTGCTTCTTGCCAATACATATATAAAATGCTTAGGTATGTTTCCGTACTCAGCTGATGAAATTTATCAGTGTTAGGTTGCTTTCTGCTGTCCAAATGCCAAAGTGCACCCACATCAACAACAGCTACTATTTGCAAACAGAATGAGCACGATTCTACACTGTCACCTTCACATCCACTATCGCAAATATTCAGAAGTTATTTCTTTCCACTTCTCTTCACATAGGGTACAGTGGTTCCAGTGTCAATGAACAGTAAATTATTGGCACAACGTTTCAGTCTCGAAATGTCACGACCCCGAGCCCTGGCTGTGGGTCTTGGGCACCATGGCCTCCATCTCAGTACTGTTCCAAGGTCAGAAAGGCCCACACTAGCCCATCGTGGGTGCCTTGTACACAATCCTGGCGACGTTTGCACCAGGCCAATGTACAATGGGGGAATATGTCTGCCCCCACAAGGATTATCTGGGAACTGCAACAAGCAGGCTAGCTTCTGGACGGGGTCCGCCCCTAAGGCACCTGGGATACCTGCTGGGTATTTAAACCACGCCTGACCCGAGACACGTGCTTTGCGTTAATCTGCTTTGCAGCGTGATGTTCACCGGGTCCTGCTCTGTATCCTGGCCCGCTCGGGCTAACAACGTGGAAGAACATTTCTATTCTTACCTGCTCAGCTCCAACTCTTCATCCAGTAGGAGCCTTCGAGGGTATCTCCATCGGTCCTCGGCTACATATTCAGGATTACGAGAGGCAAGAACAAGAAGCTCCTTACCATCTCACCTGGAAGGCCTCCATCATTACGAACCTCACCTTTGGCACTCAGTCCCCCAATCCATCGTCGCTTCCAGGAATTCTCCGCGACCTGAAAAGAAACAAGGCACAGGTCAGCTCATTTGCAAGGACGCTTTAAGCGCTGCATCTAGCGCATCTTTACCTTCTCGAACTCTGCAGTCAGTCTCGGCATTCTCCATCAGCCTCTACAAGACAAAAGAAGAAGGTTACTGGGACATTCATCAACATAGACATTTTTCAAAAGAAACATTAAAAGACTTACCTGAAAGGAGGAGTCGCAGCTGGTGTGGACTCCAGGTGAACGCCAGTGAAGTGACTCAGCGGACCACGGCAACAACGACACGCCCCTGCCCAGCACGGCAGGACAGAGAGTGCAGCATAACGAAAATCAAGGTGAGCGGAGTCCCAAGGGGAAATCGCAAGGGAAGACTTGGAGGTGGGCCGTGGGAGACAAGGAGAAGTCGCTAAACCCCTTTCCCTTTTTCTAGAACTGATCCCAAGTAAAACGTTCATGGGAGTTGCAGAGAACCCAGAGGTGTCCCAGACCAGTCCAGAGGCATCCCTGTGGATACAAGGTGAGTGTTACACAAAAGAGCAAAACACTGTAGGACAAATACCCTCACAAGCTAAAACTGAAAGTATGTGCTGTAATTATGCTACTAATCAATCGTATGTTATCACAGGGACTCTGCAATGGAACAAGATTGACAATTACGTGTCTACAAAGACACATCATAGATGCTCTTGTGATCGATGGAACTTAGATACTGTTCTTATACCGCACATACCTCCCATTCCATCTGATAGGTTTAGAATTTTCAATGACCATTAATAAGTCACAGGGACTTATGCACCATTCCAGAAAGTGATCAGTGTTAATTCAGATTTTTAAGAAGGGGGACAGAAGTGACCCTAGGAATTGCCGACCAATTTTGACCTTTAAAATATGCTAGAATGGCATATGTTACACCGGGAACAGCTAGTTGATAGTAAAATCATGACCCTCGCTTACACAGTATGAACTTTTGGCTCGACCAAACAGATGATCCCCAACACTGGCTTATTCAACCAACCCATGGACACTTTAGGTTTCAAACCCTGGGTAAACAAATTCACAAATAAAGATGAACTTGCCTTCGACATCACATAGTTATTTGATGTTACATTAAGGAACAATGTGCCTCCTGAAATTTCTTGATCAGTCTGCCCATTTCTATCAAAAAAATGCAATGTACTCATACATACAACCACAGGGCTAGCCATAACACCAAGACAGAATAAACACATTCTATTAAAATAATTTAACATAATAAACAAACAGAATTTAGATGAAAATGTCACGCTTCTAAACACCCTCCTGCGGTTTTAGCCAAAAAAATGAAATAAAAAAATTCCATAGTTTTGCCCCAGAAAAATTCAAAAGAAAAAATAAGCACCTGGAAAAACTAATTAGGTGGTTCAACGAGGAACTAGACACATCAAAAAGAACAGGACATAACCCTGAACACAAGTAGAAAAAGTCCAAATCACCCAAAAACAAATTAGCATACAAGATACACGACCGAGGCTACCACAAGACTACTGACTGGAAAAATAAATATTCTACCAAAAATGCAGTACCTTTGTCCCTTGTAAACAAAAAAGGTCTTCAGAATGTACAATCATCTAAAATACACTCCCCTCCCCCTATACCCACTGACGTGGTAGATACACCTTAGAAACTGCCTATCAAGATAAAACAAGATTCAATACTCCAGAAAAACTCCAACAATATCTCGACTAAATCCTCCGACCATCTTCCTGTTTTCCTAGAATTTAGCCTCAGGAGACCAATGAGATCCCAGCAACCCTAATCTGGGGATCACATAGTCACCCTAGATGAAACAAAATAATGATTGAGATCTTCAGTGCCTTATTTTAAGCTGAGATTATCCCCCAATTGTAAAACAGCTATCATAGCTCCTAACACAATCTCATACTGACACTGATCTCCCACAACTCAACCCCCCAATATCCAATGTCCCTTTCATAGTAAACATTCTAGAAAAAATATCCACCACCCAACCCACCATGTTTAGTAAAGAGAACCACCTGCTTCATGAAAACCAGTCTGGGTTTTGCTCAAACAAGACCAGAGAAACAGCCTCCTTTACATGAAAAATGAAATACTGTACTCATTAGACATACATATCATAGCCGAGTTACTCGTTGATTTGTCAGGAGCATGGTTTACTGTCAACCATCAAATCTTACAGCTAAGGATTGAAACACAGATGAATATAGGTCGAATGTCACTTGATTAGATTTCCATCGACCTAAGAGCCACACATGAGAGGTAAAGAAAGGTGATTTTAAATCTGCCAATTCCAATATGCCATGAAGGGTTCCCAATACACAGCTTATCTCTCCAAGTCTGTTTGATGTATACACAATGGGCCTCATTATAAGTCTTGCGCTCCCATAACGAAGGGGGCCGGTACGGGTCTGGCCCCCTTCATTACAGGAGCGCTGATTATGAGCTTCCCATCGCGGGACCCGGATCGCACGCCTGGTAAAACCAGGCATGCTTTCCGGGTCCTGCGAGGGGAAGAGGGAGGCAATAATGGGCCAGATGTAATCTGCCCGTTATTACCTCCCTCCCCATTCCCATTGAGCCCTATTGCAAGGGTCCTCCTATGTTGCAGTAACCCGGTAAGTCCCCATTGCAGGAACCCGGTAATGGAGCCCGGAACAGAGGCAGCCATGGAGCTAATAGCTCCATGGCTACCTCCATTCTCGTAATGAGGCCCAACGTATTTGATTCCTTGAGACTTTTCAACGATTCACTGATGACTCATGGGTGCTTCTGAATCTGGATTGTAATATCAATAAGAAGTTACATATTACAGACCTCATCCTAAAAATCTAGGACTGGATAATCAACAATAATATTGGTCTGAATGCATTCTAGACATAGATTATCTTTTGTCGGCCCATCCCTAGCACATCATCATTACAATGGGCCAACCTGACAAGTCCAGCCCAAATTCCTTATCAACAATTAGCACCTGGGGAGGGTGTGGCAGCCAATCATATTGCTCAGATCGCGGATGATTCTCATGTTCTGAACAATCTGCAGGTGTGTGTACACACCTCACCATTTTCTCACCAACTTCTCCTTCCACTGCTGTCTGCCGTCCTCCCAACTCCCACCCGCCACTACTTACTTCTTTGTCGTTGGCGAGCCCCACTGCTAAAAAGCTCCTTCATTCAGGGTCACCATATAAATGGAATAGGGGATCCGCATGGAGACCCACCTACCATTTCCAGGGTTGCCATCTTGGGTGAGTATTTATTTCAATGAACGTATTGCAGCAAGCGTTCAACCCATTCAAGGACATGGGGTGATAATAGCAATATGTTATTATTGCCAAAGTAGAGAATATTGGGGTGTTTTTCGACAATAAATTCATCTTCCAACTGTAAATCAACATGCTTGGACAAAAATCTAATTTACAGCTTTATATCTTAAGGAAAATAATCCCATACCTTGAAATTAATCAAAATCGTTGTGATGATGGCATTGGCACTCAAATGCTTAGATTATTATGGCTGAGAAATCAGATTTAGACTGAGTGGAACACCTAGTATCCTCCTTTGAAGACAATCTGACAGTGATGTTGGCGAAAATAGCTCCTATCCGAACTAGACTAGTAAGAGATAAACCAGACCATCAAAAGTGGTTCACCACATACCTCAGTATACTAAAAATGGAAAAGTGTAAAACTAGAGTTAAGCTGGTCAAAACTCCAGTGTGATGAATATAAAAAGGCATGGAAAGAGGCGGATAAAATGTATAAAAAGAAAATTGTAGAAACCAAAAAGTACTACTACAATCAAGAAAAACACCAGGTAGCCAATAGATTGAGAAAGCTCTTCGAGACTCTCAGGCTCCTCGGAAATCCCAAAGCACTTCAAGTCTCCTTACTGCCTACCAATCAAGACGCCATAGCATTTCAAACTGCATTTGAAGCTAAAATCACTAATGCAAGACAGAAAATAAAAGAATCACTGAAGAAGGCAACTAAACCCAATAACCTCCAGCATTATGACTGTAACCTCAATATCAACCCCCCTTTTCTTTGTCAGAAATAATAACAGCTGAAATGGAGAAAATCCTAACATCTATGCAGCCTACAGGGTGTTCGGAAACCATTCTCCCTCCAAAGCTAATTCTAGAACATACAGAGCTCTTCTCTCCATTTCTCACAAGATTCGTGAATGCATCCTTTTTTTTCTTTTTTTTCTTTTCTTTTTTAACTTTTGTTTATTAGGTTTTCCATAAAATACATCAAATCTGCATAGGTTCAAATCCACATTACAGTACTTGCGTACATATGAAAGGCATGAACAAATCATCAAACTAAATCCTATAATAAAATCAACTATATAAAACCAATGAACCTCATCAATTGTTCCACCCAATACATACCAAACAACACAAAAACAACACAAACATCACAAAGAGAAGGAAAGTAAAAGGAAGAAGAGAAGAACTAAAGAGATGAAAGAGAAGAAAGAGAAGAGAGGGGAAAGAGAGAATATATATATATATATATATATATATATATATATATATATATATATATATATATATATATATATATATATATATATATATATATAATTTTTCTCCATCCTCCACTCCTCAACAAATGGACCCATTAAGATTCAATCATAAAGGGCATCAAATGATTCCCACAGCATTGAGAATAGTATTCCTCTTCTTTGCCTCTATTCTTCAACAAAACCTTATCATATCTAGACAAAACCCTCAGATCCATCAACCAATCCTCCACACTAGGTTTCTTTCTAGATTTCCAAATCCTGAGGATAAATCTAATCGCAATTATCACTGCCTTATCAATCCAAAAGTTATGTTTTCTAATTTGAACACTCCTCTCAACATGTGAGAGCAATATAATATTTGCCGCAGATCTAGGTAAACTTATTCCAAAAATAAGATCAATCCTATCTATCACCTCATTCCAAAACGACAGTACCCTCGGGCATTCCCACAATAGATGTAAAAGAGTACCTCTATCCGCACTACAGCTCCAACATAAGTCAAACAATCTGAACTTCAACTTAAACATTTTCACAGGCGTCCAATATAATCTACCAACAATCTTTTGACGAATTAGACGTAAGCTCATATCCAATCCTAAATTCACACCCACCCTCAAAATACCTTTCCAATCAATATCAGAAATGACCCTATTAACATAATTCGACCAAGACTCTCTCAATTCATCCCATGCTAAGAGATGTTTTGCATTCATAGGCATGAAATTCATATAAATTATATATATATCCCCCGGACCATACAGTAATTTACTAATCTCAGGCTTCTCTCCAAGTGAGCCACCCGCCATAGTAATCCTTTGTTCAATCATCAAAACCAAACTCTGATATCTAGATATTTCTCTCCGCCCCAGATTAAATCTTTCTACCAACTCCTCAAAACTCAACATCCTAGCCCCATCCAAAATATCTCCCAATTTTAGAATACCCCTCGAGACCCAGCTTTTCCAATTAAGACATCTATTATTAATTATTATCGCATCATTATGCCAAATCGGAGCATCTGCGGTGAAGCCATAAGTATGTCCACATTCACTAAACCAAGAGCCCAAAACCTGTCTAGTAGCCCCAATTGGTTTCAAAACCAGTTTCTTGCTAGATAGCTTTTCCATACAGTAAAGAGTATCCAAACAGAATGGTGCACACATCTCCCTCTCCATTCATAACCAGAATGGTTCCTTAACATGTTCAGCACTAAAGTAATAGGAACTCTTTTTAAGCAAAAAGGACATATAATATTTAAATAGATCTGGGTATCCAAAACCACCTTCCTCCACTTTCTGCATCAATATGAATTTAGGAACACAAGGTCTCTTCCCAACTCCCCACAAAAAGGTTTGAAAAAGATTCTCAATCTTCAAAAAATGTTTTTTATAGATCAACAATGGAACAGATTGAACAATATACAATATTTTGGGCAACAGTACCATCTTAATGGCATTTATTTTAGCCCATAGGGTCAAGTTCAACCTTTCCGACTTACTAATTGGTAAGGTTATCTTAGCTAACACCTGGTCCAAATTGCATTGAACTAATTTACTCAAATCTCCAACAACACTTATCCCCAAATAAGTGACTCCCTCGGGTGACCAGCTACAATTCCAAATGTCTTTTATTCCTCTGTTACATGTTCTGGACAACGGAAACATCTCAGTTTTCTCCCAATTAACTCTGTGGCCTGACAAATTACCAACCTCTTCAAACATATCCCTCACCACCATTCCGCATTCATCCGGATTGGACAACAAAATTAACATATCATTAGCATAAGACAAAAGCTTAACCTCAGTTTCCCCACACATATTCCCTTTATCAGCGCACATTGTCTGATATATGCTGCCAGTGGTTCCAAAGCGAGGTTGAACAAAAACGGTGATAATGGGCAGCCCTGACGCGTACCACGCGACAGCTGAAATACCCATGAGATATCCCCATTTATCACTCTATCATCTTCATAAATTCAGGTCCAAAACCCATTTGTGATAATGTATATTTCATGAATCTCCAGTTGACCCTGTCAAATGCTTTTTCAGCATAAAAAAAAACAATAATATTGTCTGAATCCTTCCCATTATGTACTCCAATTACATCTAACACAGTCCGTATGTTGTCATACCCAATACGCCCCGGTACAAAACCCACCTAAGATTCATCAACTAACTCCCCTATACATGACTTCAGTCTATTAGCCCAAATTTTAGTAAAAATGTTTAAATCCACATTTAGCAGAGAAATTGGTTGATAATTTCCACATTGTTTACTATCCCTATTCGGCTTTGGAATCACAATGAGCAATGCCTCCTTCATCGAATCACACATTTCACCTGACACCATAAGTTCATTATAGACTTCACACAGAATAGGAGCCAATCCAATATCAAATTTCTTATAAAATTCTGAAACAATACCATCCGGTCCCGGGGATCTACCATCCTTCATTTGTGAAATTGCCAAGCTAACCTCAGACACATCAATCATAGCCTCCGGCATATTTCTCTTATCTAAAGACAGCCTGGAAAGATCAATTTTTCCAAAAAACGCCGTTAAACTCTCAGCAGTAGGCTGTACATCCTCTCTATACAGATTCTCATAAAAGCCCCGGAAGTGTTCACAGATATCTTCCGTCTTATTTAAGGTAATATCAGTATCTGTCAGAATGGACGAAATAGATGTATCCACCGCTAGTTCTTTGAGCTTGTTAGCCAACAATCTCCCAATCCTATCCCCAAACTCCCAAAATCGCTGTTTCGAATAAAACATGCCTTTATCTGCCAAAATTTGCACATAGTTATTCATTTCAGATTCCAACGTCCTTAGACGTATTCTGTTCGATTCCAAGTCATTATCAGCGCAAATCTTTTGCATATTCTTCAACCCCTCCTCCATCCGCCTAATTTCTTCCTGGCGTTTTTTCTGGCATGAGCTATTCTGCTAATCAATTCACCCCTAAGAACAGCTTTAAAACTGTCCCAAACAGATTTAACCCCAGCTGAACCTCTATTATCCTCAAAGAAACATCAAATGAAGTTTTCCAAACCCGATGAAACAATATCGTCCTTAAGCAAAGCAGCCTGCACTCTCCATCTTTTAGACCTCTTACCCATATTACCAAGTTTCACCTGCACATCAATCAAAGCATGGTCTGAAATACCCCTTTCCCGAATACTCGAGCACACCACCTGATTAATTAACCCTGTACTCATGAAAATATAATCTATCCTCGACTAAGAATTATGAACAGGGGAATAAAATGTATGTTGCTTGTCATTTGTATGAAGTTCCCTCCACACATCCGTTAGCCCATATTTAGGTAATAATTCACGCAGTTTTGCACTTATCCTTTCCCCAGAGTAACCACAATCAGATCTCAGATCAAGATTATTATTCATTACTACATTAAAGTCCCCACCCAAAATAATAACCTCACCCTCATCTTATAAAGCAACGAATCCAACCTGGTGAGAAAGTCAATAGTCGGTGAACATGGAGCATAAACTGTCCCAATTGTCATCAGTTTCCCATCATAAACAACATCAAGTGGCAAAATCCGGCCCTCATCATCCGTCAGTGTCTTTTTCACTGTCACTAGAAGACCTTTCCTAATCAATACACTCACCCCCCTAGATCTAGAATCATAATAATTAGAAATTAATTGTGAGTATTTTGTACTGACCAAATATCCCCCACTCTGCTCTGTTAAATGAGTTTCCTGAAGCATAACCACATCTGCTCTACTTCTCCAAATCCTCGCCAAAACCTTACGCCTCTTAATAGCACCTCCAATCCCCTTCACATCCCACGTAGCAAAAGTCAACAAATCCATGCTCCAATCCTCAATTCCAATTTATCCTTGCCGTGTCCATTATACAGTAACAAGATAATGAAGCCAAAAAACAGTGGAGAAAACAAGAAAAAGGAACACCAAACAACAACAATAAAAAAAACCCCATAAAGACAAAAAACACAGACACACACAAACACAATTAAAGAATTTCCTAAATTGAAACCTAAAATGGACCTAAAATGGACCTAAAATTAGTAAAATTATATACAACAAGAACATCTTTCCGAACCATACCCACCAAAGACATTTCCTATGCCAAATGATAAAAACAAGGTAAGCAGAGCGTTCTCTAATAAGTAAACTTTTGATGAATAGTTAGATGGCTCCCTAACCCCATAAAAAAAGAAAAATAAACTCATGAAAGAAGAAGAGATACACATAATGAAGCAAAAAAAGAAAATATATGTCAGCAAACATCTGATAGAGTAAACATTGCTCCATCTAACCATATTAATCAAATACAGGTAACTAAAACTCCCAAACCCCACTACTGCAATACAACCATACCCTCAACAGCCACCCGTCATCCATTTTATGATCCTCACCTTTGCACAGCCTCTATTTATACTATGATCCCCCTATTCAGGGCACTATAACCAATACATATCCCACAAAACTGAGTACAATACTTCCAGGCAAACCACATAAGCCTACTCTGGTAGACTTTCACAACCATCATCACCCAATCCATCAGCACACCCATAACCATCCTCACTATCGTATTATCCACCCACAAGCTCTATTACATAAGTAAACACACATGTTGCCCGTAGACCTTCCCATTTCCCAAACCAGCATAGGAACTAACACATATCAACCTTCCAACGTACACATATGGTATGTGCAACTGAGCATCCCTGCGAGAAAACATAAAATACATCAATCTTTTCAAAATGATGTAAGTATCACCAGTCAACCTCAAAACACCACAGGGCACACATACAAGGCAATTCTGATTTGCAGCCTGCCATCATTTCAAGTGAGGGCTAGCATCAGACAACGAGTTATCATCACTGCCCCCAATTATGCCAGCAGTACTTCAACAAAGCTACATGATAGGGGCTTTCAGTTTCAGCCATTTTCAAATGTCGGTTCACAGTCAGATATACCTGCTCCATTTCTGTATCTTAAACCACCCCCACAGTATCACTGTCAGCAATCCCCCCGCACCAGATCTAGTCATACAGTAATATAGTTTATCCATTTTCCAAGCAGTACTCCGCGGGGCATAGAGTCACAGCACAGGTAACGGAGTGTAGCCAGTCCAATGCCGGTGTGTGAACTTCCCGTTCGTAGCATCACGTTTCACAATCCATAGATATACACCCGTTGTGAAGCACCTCACCTCGCTGTACTGCGGCACTGTCGTCATCTGTAATCTCCGATGGCTGGGCTCTTGACGAATGCGGTCCGTCATCCGACACGCCATGGAGAAGCAGAGCGGCGAGGAACCGTATGCAGCATATAGCCCTCTAGTTCCACAACCATAAAACTGTCCTCGCGGACAAGCATGCTAATCCTGTGCTTCGGTCAGCATTTGTTCGTAAGAGTACTCAGCCTGTCAAATTCTGCTCTCAGCCGCACGGTCGTCCCAAACCGAAAGCAGAAACATGAAGGCCGTATGCTTCCCATTACGTTACGCATGTCACGTAACGATACGTCCAAAGTAAACAAAGGGTGCTTTCCTCAATGCAGCCGCAGTGTAATGGCTCAAGTTTATATTCAAGTAAATATGACGTTCCAAGACAGTTAAATGAGTCACGAAACATCACTGACAGCCATTTTGAGCCCATTTCATTAATGGAAGAGAGAAAAATAAACAAACTACACATCAAGGGAAATATAACAGGGATCCAAACATTCTCCAAATGTATGCATGTCCATCAAAATCCAATCTTTCTTTTTTTTGTTTATTCACAGTGCCTGAGCCAGATGATGTCCCCTCCATAGGGTCCACTCTCAAGTCAGTTAAAAAAACTTCTGCAGCCTTACTTTCGGTAAAGGAGTGCAGCCGACCATCTACCACAACTCTAAAGATGGCAGGATATATCATATAGTATTTCTGTTTTTTCTCCTGGGCCTTCACTTTAGCCCTATCAAAGGCCCTCCTTTTATCCAGTACATCTCTGCTCAGATCAGTGAACACAATTATCTTATTGCCCCCCCAAGCCAAATCCTTCAATTCCCTTGCCCTTTTTAAGACCATTTCCTTTATGGGGAATCTGAGAAATTTGACAATAAGCTGTCGAGGTCTCTCGCCCAAAGATGGCTTAGGTCCAAGTGATCGATGAGCTCTCTCAATTTCTAATGTCACTGTAGAATTCAAGTTCAATATTTTTAAGGTTTTTTGCAGAAAGTCCATAGCATTCCCTTTCTCTGCATTTTCCGGAAAACCAGCAAAGCAGAGGTAGTTTCTCCTAGAAAGGTTTTCCTGATCAGACAACTTCAAGTTAATCTTCGCATTGGCCATTTTCAATTCTCTAATCTGATCCATAAGTTTTAGGGTCTTTTCATCAACAAGATTCAGATGATCCTCAACTGAACTGACCCTTTTAGTCAGAGCTTCAAACTTCTCAGATTTCAATAGGGCTGTCTTGATCTCCATCATGTCCATTTTCATTTCACTTAGCAGCGCCAAAAGCTTGTCATCTCTATCCTCCTCTCTACGATCTTTCTCCATTCCTTTCTGCCTTTTGGCCTCTGGGGTATTTGGCATAGACATCTACAATATATTGTATAGAGAAACAACACAGGGCACAGAGCACAGCAGTTATGCTGCCATCCTGGAGCTGACAGTTCCGGAATCTCGTGAATGCATCCTTTAGAGACGGAAGGATTCCCAAATCCATTAAGACAGTTTCAGTTACACCGCTCCCAATAAAATCCAATGCAGATGTAAAGGATCCCAACAACCGCAGTCTAATTGTAACTAATTACTAATTGTAACTATCTTGTCAAAATCCTTGACAAAACTGTAGATCTGCAATTTCAATCATTTGTGGAAGCAAATAATTTTCTCCACAGTATACAGTCAAACTTCCGGCCCAGTCACACTACAGAGACGGCAATAGTCAATTTACAATCTTAAATGCTGAAAACCATTGAGGAAGGACAAGTGGGGATGTTGGTCCTGCTATATCTTTTGGCGGCCTTGGATGTGTTGGACTACAACCTCCTTAGCCAAAACACCTGCATCAGCTAGGGCACTGTTCAGAAGATCACATTTTTTGTTTGTTTTTTGTTTTGGTTATTTGGTTATCAATGTAACCTTTACCAAACTTGTGAAACAGAAATAATTACACAGTATACACAGTACACAGTATACAGTGTCACAATAATAAGAACAACAAATCATCAAGGCAAAAGAAAAAGAGAGAAAAAAGATATATAAACCTTTCAGTCAATAATGAACAGTGAAGAATAAAATACCACAGTTTGATTAAATAAACAATTCATGAATGCATAATGAGTCGCAACACTCAATAGGAATCTGGCCACTGTTGTAAAGCAGATGACCAAAATAAAACATACACCTTGCCACTAGGGACTGATAGTGTAATAAAATATGTTGCATCTTTTTCACCTGGTCGATCAAGGAGCAGAACCTACAGATCCTAAGTGCTCTCATGGTTTTAGTCCTTGCATCCATTACTTCATTGGCAGGAAGCAGGTTTAATCTCAGACTCATCACCCAGGCACGCCAATACGCGTTTGCGGTCTGCCTCAAGTAATCTGGGTAAACACCCACAGCTCTGACGTCAATTAACAGATATACATCGGAGAGGTGAGTTCTAACTTTATCAATCATGTGGATCCAATCCCACTCCTTAAGCTTTCTCTTTAATTTGGAGGGGGTATTCAAAACCAGATCCCTTGAGAATCTGTATTCCTCCCAAATACCATAACAGGACTTCTCCCATACATTCAGGGCAGTCCAGAATGTATTTTCCAACAGCAGCTTTAATTCCCACCCAGTGTAGCCCACCTTTGCGCAACCTATATTCCTTATCAGGGAAAGGTTTTTCCAAAGAAAATGGAACTTAATAGAAGAGAAATCTAACTAGTAGCGGGTTACAGCCGCAGGAGTTCTGTTAGGCAAGTGTAACACTTTCCTCCAGAATAGTCCCTCTAGGGCCTCACAATCCAGAGCAACAGGAAGACCCAACATCTCCCACTGCATGTAATGGTTGGAAGTACCATTAGTCTGTAAAAGTCAAGAACTGACATCAGAGAGAAATGGCCATACCTTCGATTCACTGCAGATGCTTGAGTGGCCAACATAAACATTTTAGAACGATAGTGGCCATATAACTCAGATTTGTTCTGAAGTTCAAATAGTCTGCAGCCCAGATAAGTAATGTTTGGAACTCTCTCAATGATCATATCACCCACATTCGAGCTGAAGCTCTTGTATTTTAACTTCATGCCTGGCATACAAACAAGAACCTCTGATTTTGCTGTGTTCATTGTTAGCTTGTGTATATTTGCATATATTTGCACTGCAGCCAATTTATGCTGGAGCCCTATTGGGGTGTAATCAAACAGGGCAAGGTCATCTGCGTACAACAAGTAATCCAACCAAGCAGTGGCCAGGTATGGAGAGAAGCTGCGAATATTCCTAAAGATGTCACCAATGTCGACGAGAAACAAACTGAACAGTAACGGGGCCAGAACACAGCCTTGCTTGAGGCCACCCATCGTATAGATGGAACTTGACAATTTGCCCTGATCATTAAGGCGAACTCTAATCGTGGTGTCAGAGTGCAAGGCGACAAGTATCGCAAGCAAATCTGTCAGGCAACCCCACTGTTTAAGCTTAGTCCATGAGCGGGACCTATCTACGCTGTCAAATGACATGGAGAAGTCAATACATGCCAGATTAAGGGTCTAGACTTCCCCATGGCTTCCTTTCTTAGCATGCCCATAAAAAAGCCATTGGCATTAGTGCCAATACCCTTTCAAAAGCCTGGCTGCAGTGGGACTAGGCGCCCCGCACAGCAAGTCCATCTGACAATTCTCTCAGAACTAAGGTGGCATACATTTTAGATGGAATGTATAATAGGGCAATGGGTCTAAAGTTACTCTGGAGCAGTCTTTGGCCCTTTTTGTGAATTGGCACAACAATAGATTTTGCCCAAGATTTTGGCATATTATTCGATGAAGTACCTCTATGGAAGACTATTCCTAGGATGTGAGGCCATAGGAAGGGGTCTAATTTCAACATCGCGTTGGACAATCCCTCGTGCCCAGGAGCTCGGGAGTTCTTACTCTGGGTGATTATGTTAACTATATCCTCCTCAGAAGATCCCAAGTACCAGGCACCCAATGGCGGGCTCATGGGACCATCTTCATTAATAGGGTCTTCTTTATAAACTTTTGTGAAGTGCTCAATCCACCCTTGCTCCCCTATAGGGTTAATCTTGGCACAGGTGGTTGGTAGAATGGTGTTGTTAATCGTACACCAGAAGGAGCTGACATCTCTAGATTTGACCATCTGAAACATCCTCCTGGCATCGTTTAACTTCATACCATATTTGTGAAATTGCAACCATTGCCTATATCTATGCTTAAGGGATTTTCCCTCCTTGGCATCATCACTCTTAGATATCTGTAGAGCTCGCCTCAAATCCCTTTTCTTTACTTGGAGCTCATGATCATATGTATGATTCCTAGTAACTCTTTCTGACTGTCCAGGGGAAGGCATATGGGTGATAACCTGGTAAGGGTTAGCCAACAATGCTGCCTCAGGTTAATTTGGAGAATAGAGGCTATTCAGTGTCTCGTAGAATTTCTCCACGCATGTGTTGAGTTTTTAAGGCTTGTGCTGTCGCTGCCAATTAATACATCCTCCTTCCAGTAACAGCTAGGGAAATCCAACAGCGGGTTCCAGCAGTGCCACCCAACACACAAGCACACAATGCGAAGCAGTCAAATGGTTCCACTGTTTCCTATCAGACCATGAATTCAGGATCCAGTGGGGGCCAGTCTGTTCACCTAAAGCCCTGAGCTGGTACCGAGTCCTGCAAAGGGCAAGTCTGTCGACCATTCTATTCAACCTATGCATTAGACCTTTGTGCTCTCTGCTAGAGGACCTGGGTGTATTTGTTACGTACTACGCATACCACACCCAGTTAGTTATACAAACTGCTTTTGACTTTGCCACATGCGCCGCAATCCTTTCTAACATCTAAAATCAAATTGAATCATGGATGTCGGCAAACTGGCTCTGTCTTAATGGCAGTAAAAAAAGAGTTACACATTTTCGGGTCTAAACAATCCCCAGCTAAACTGAGTCCTGATTTCTCTAGCTTCCAAGTTGGGACTAACATCATTCCGGTACAGAACAAGATTAAAACCCCTGGTATCCAGCTGGAGGCCTCTCGACGCCTACATCACCCAGCTGAGTAAAAATTGCAATTACTACCTTTGCCTCGTTAAGAACATACATCCCTACATCACTGAAAACAACTGCAGGAGCTACCACCCTCTCGAGACTCGACTACTGTAACTATCTCCCGATCGGAGCCTCAGCTTTCAATATAAAAAAATGCCAAGTGCTGCAAAACAGTGCAGTCCGTGTGTCAAGAAGTAGCTAAATGGGAAAACATCTCTAACCATAGACGGAATCTACACTAGCTGCCGATTCAGGGGCATATCAACTTTAAAGTAGGAACAGTGGCCAATAAATGCATCTATGGTTCCGCTCCAGCCTATCTCAAATCAAGAATACCCCGGTATCATCCAGCTAGAACCTTGAGATCCTCTAACAAAACACAGATCATTAGCTTTAATTGCAATCGTGCAAGTGGCATGGGAAGATCCTTCCCAGTGAAAGCAGCTAGCCTCTGGAACTCTCTGTCTATTGCTGTGATAGATTGAGACAGCAAGGATGGTCCCTATGTATACTAGGAGCAATATACTGCAACAAATCTCCCCTCAAAAGCAAAACACTCTGAAACGTTGGCACTTTGAAACACAATTCGGTTGTTTTAAGTGCCTTACAAATGCTAAATAAAATAAATAAATAAATAAAATGAACCCAACCCCATGACGTTCAAAAGGTATATATGAAGTAAGGCCTAGGAAAGAAGGTCTATGTGCTGACCGAGCTGACAGAGCGCCACAGGCGCTAGTAGCCGGCATGCTGTCCGCATAACCAGCTGCGTTCACAAAATCGTAGTTGAGTCTGCAACCACTCATTCAGGAAGACTCTTCCCGCCACACCACTACAAACATTTGATACATTCCTGTCACTTGTATCAGCAGGAAAGGAGACATATTAGGAAGCTAATTCCACGCCACTTGAGACTTACATACTTCACTATCTGCCTGCACATCACTCTACCTAGTGTCCATTCTGTACCCAAAACGACACGTAAGAGCACCCCTGCATAACATGCCTACTGTTAAATGATGTATGCCTAATGTTTATATAATTAGCAAATGCTAATCGCTGACAATTGGCAATAGATCCTGGTATATGCACTGTCAGACTGCCATGTCACTAGACTTGTAAATCTTGTACAGTGTCTCTAGTACTAGTGCAAAAGCAACTTAAACTGACTTCACTTTCGCTTTTTTCAAAGACTCCCTAACTAAACAATATCTGGCCCTTCTGGCATTGGCTAATAAATGCAATGTTATCGAATTTGTCTAGATAGATTTGCTTTAACCATTATATTGTATCTGTATTGCACAAATGTATTCCCGCAGAACCCACACTACAGCTCAGAGCACCCCACCTAACCTCACCTTCTCTTCCTTCTTTCTCATCACTCTCACCCTTTGGGCAACCTGTAGCATGCCCCCCACACACACAGACCCTTATCACACCGCACTCCAAACCAACAGCAGCCTTCACAACACCAATCTGATTGGACAAGCCCACCTCTACTACAGGCTCTGTCGACTTACAACACGCAGCAAGCCTCACAGCACCCACCGCAGCAACCCACCCACTACCTACCTTAGGAACAGCAGATTTAGCTTTCGCACACCCACACCACGCTCCAACACACACCTCTAACATCACACACACCACCCCTCCCTCCAATATTCCCCACCCAACCCTTACCATTGACCTCCACACGCACCCACTACCCCTCGCATTGCCACTACCAGCATCCACAAACAACTCCTTCCGGAACCAACACACACTGACCTTAAATGCGCACTCATCAACACCCGTTCTATTCCAGCCCATGCCATTGAAATCAATGACCTCATCCCCTCCAACAAATTAGACCTACTAGCCATATCCGAAACCTATCTCCATGAAGCCTCCAGCCCTTCCATCTCCCTCGCCCTCCCCCCAGGATACACCATCCTGAGACAGGACCGCAAGACATCCAAAGGCGGAGGCGTAGCCCTTACTTACAAAAAATCCCTCTCCATTAGAATGTGCAGCCAACAATGGGAAGACAATGCTGGTCTCCTCACTGTCAAACTCTCACTCTCTCCTAATTGTACCATGAACATCATAATCACCTATAGGTCAGCAGGATCTCCTTCAAATCATAGGTAACAAATTTAAAAGCTCAACTAAAACCATTTTACTAGGTGACCTTAACTTAGGACTACTTGACCCCAAGGACAAAACAGCTGCATCCCTAGCTAAAGAACTCACCCACCTAGGATTCGAACACACAATCACAGCACCCACTCATTGCAAAGGCCAAACCATTGACTGTATCGCCGACCATAACTGCTCATCATCCATCACTGACATCATAGCCCTCCCATGGACAGATCACCAATATATGCAATTCTCTATTCCTACCACTCCCACCCACAAGACCCTCACTTTTGCCCCACCTGCTAAAGTCCGAAGCTCAAAAAAACTCACTAAAACCAACCTCGCTCCATTTCTCAATATCCCTGAACTCAAACCTCCGTTCAATAATTACCCCACCTCTCTGGCCAACACCTATGCCCACGTCTTCACCCAAGCCATTGAATCCATAGCACCCCTAGATAAAAAGAAATAGAATCAATCTATGCATTTCAACTCCTGGTTTACAGAAGAACTTTCGGCTCTCTGCACCAAGAAACATAGAGCCCTAATCAAATGGCAATCAGCACTCAGCAGATCCTCTCTCAACGAATTCAAAGAGATCTCCTCCGTATATAAAGAAGCCATTTTTCAAACTAAATCAGAATCCTATAATCAAAGAATCTCCAAAGCCAACTCTAAATCAAAGGAAATGTTCTCTTTCTTTAAACAGCTCACCACACCTATTTTCAGCCCCGATTAAATTATTAAGGACAAAGCCTAGTGCTCTAGCATCCAGACTGACCTCCTCAACAAAGTTAAAATTCTCCAGAATAAAATAGCAACAGAGCGCAAGGCACTCCCCAACAAAGGCTCCTCCCACCCCCTTCACAATCCACACCCTCAAACACCCCTCTTCGCCTACAGAGATGTCACAGAACTGGAAGTTACCGACCTTCTCAAAAAAATCAAACCATCCACATTCAAAGGGGACATCTGACCTCCAACCATTGTATAAGAATGCGCAGATTCACTGGTACCTATCATTATAGCATTCATTAATTCCTCATTTTCATCAGGTATCGTACCACAATGCCTAAAAGAAGCCTGGGTTTGTCTGCTACTAAAAAAGCCCTCCTTTGACCCCACCTCACCAAATAACTACCACCCTATCACCACAGTTCCTCCTCAAAATTCTAGACAAAGTTGCCCATAACCATATCCAACACTATCTGGAAACTAATGCCATCTTGGGCAGAAGACAATCAGGTTTCTGCAAGGGCCATGGAACACAAACCGCCTTCTTAGACATAAAGAATAAAACACCAAAATAATGGACAATGGTGAACCTGTCCTCCTGCAATCCTCAATCTCTCCACCGCGTTTGATCTTGTTGACCATCACATCCTCACCTCCAACCTTTGCAATGCAGCACACTTCTCGCACAAGGCCACCACCTGGATAACTTCCTTCTTAGAAGAAAGGGGCATGAAAGTGTACTCAGACATGGCCAACGCATCCCCTGATACCATTAACTGTGGAGTCCCTCAGGGGTCATGCACTGCACCCATTCTTTATAACCTGTTTCCCCAAAACCTCTCTTTGACTTGCTGGATGCGCTCGGCATAGCATACACCAACTATGCTGACGACACCCAAGTCCTCCTCCCTCTCAGAGGTGACTATATCCAAGACACAGAAGCCCTCCTTCAGATATATGCCACCATCCAAACATGGATGGCCATTAATGGGCTCTGTTTAAACGGTGATAAAAACCGAGTTCATCATCCTAGCCCCCAAGGAAATTTTATCCAAACCTGGCCGTGAATATTCACACTTCAACATTGACAACACCAACATACCAGTCTCTGCATCCGTGAAGACCCTAGGAGTCTACTTAGACTCCACACTCTCTATGACGAGACAGGTCAGCGCCATCGCCTCTGCTCTCACCACTAAACTAATTTATGCCATAAAACCCTTCCTAACCTCCCTAGCATGCACCTCAACCAAAAACCTAAGCAAACTCCAAATAGTGCAAAATAACGTGCTCCGCGCTGCCCTGCACATACCTATATTCGACCATGTATCTCAGGCAAGACAAAATGCACACTGGCTCCCAGTGAAGGAAAGAATCAACTTCAAAATCCTCACCATTACTCATAAATGCATCAATCTAGCCGCACCTTCCTACTTATCAGAAACCATACTCAAGAACTCTTCCGACCGTCCCAAAAGAAGCCACCATACAAACCAACTCCTCATACCCACCATAAGAAGAGTCAAAGCCGGCAGCATTGGCTTCCCCCACATAGCACCTAAGCTCTGGAACGCCCTTCCCAACTCACTCAGAGCAGAACCATCCTTGTTCTCCTTTGGCAAATCACTTAAAACCACATTATTCACCTAACTCACTACTTCCACCCAAACCCTAGCGACCCCACCTCCTACCTCAAGCTGTACTGTATCGCATCATGTCTGTATCACAATTTCTTTGTTTTCAAAATGCTCTGTAACAGCGCCACAATGCCCTTGGGCTGTTGTGCGCTTTAAAAATATGAATAAATAAATAAGTATCTGAACCCATGGCTTGTTAAACAGTATATCTAGGCAAACTGTCTGAGCTAAGCCATAAACTCCTTCCGCAGGATTAACCACCCAATAGCTCCTCAACAATGTCAGCATTTCAATTGCATGAATTAGAACTTTTAACCCACTCATATGTTAAACTGTTAACCTCAATTAGCACCCGTGTGAGTGCTGCAGCCAATCAGATTTCTCAGATCATGGTCTGAATCTGAAAATCCAAGCGCTGAAAGCTGCTCACACCTTCCCTGCCATCTTGACACACGGCCCATTTTCCCACCCAGTTTCGGAACCACCAGTCACCTCCTGCCTCTCCGCCCACTTATCTTTTCTTTCTCTGGGCCTTTGCACTGCCCCTCCTTCTCTCCCAGGCTTGCATGAAAATGGAAGAGGGGCTCCAGTTAGAGCCCACCTTCTATTTCCATGGCGGCCATCATCGGTGAATATTTGAGTCAATGCACAGGTTGTGGCGAGACCAAAACCTGTAAATTGAATCAAATACATTGCTATCAGCATCCTGTTTGTTAAATCGGGGTGCTGATAGCAATAATACCCACGTCAGGGGGCCAGGATCGGCCAGATAACGGCACCAGACTTCCACCTCACTTGGCCCTAAAAAGGGTAATCAGAATTGTTTCTCCCCATCTACTAGGCTAATTTATGAAAATGTATAATGTCCGCAGTACCTTTGTTTATATCATAAATCATCAAACACATTCTCTGTATCCTGTGTCTGCATTGCCTATTTGCGACAGGCACCCATGTTACATGACAGAACATCTGCGGCTTGTAACATTTACTCCAGCTGTGTCTTCCTTTTGTTTATTCGTAATGAGTAATACCTGTTAGTGCTTTGAAGAGTCATTATCATGTATTGGAGCTCTACAAAACTATCAAATAGGATACAATATAAAAAATGAAATGGCTCTGACCTGTTCCACTTTAAACTTCCTTTCCGTCAGAAATCCCATTCTCTGATTAAATCCCAACCACAGAAATTCCCAGTTGCTCAGGTGTCAAATATTATCCTGAATTGCATTATACCTTGAGGAAACCTTCTGAGTTATAGGTACTACTGCAGATGACTAGGCAATTTAGCCTTGCTGGACCTCCTTGATAGATGCTGAATTTGTCAAGCTTGCAAAGCCTCATGGCCTGTAAGAGCAATCCTACACAAGATGACCCTCTTTCCCCCAATGTAGTGCAAGTAATTTGTTCTTTTGCTCACTGGTCTGATTGGATGTCACAGTTTCTCAACATAATCTCTCCAGCTTCCTCGATTCCCTATGGCCTACTTCCAGCCTCAGAGGATCAGACCTCAACTCAGTATTAACCTCGCTGCTGACTCATCACCTCCCGCCCATCCTTTAATTCATGCGAAAATCAATCAGTATGACCTAATTTATGAGCATCTCCAGGGTAGTTGGTTTTACACCATTCCAGCTAATGTACTGTATGCTCATTCTGTAAACCACCCTAAAACAGTTAAGCCTAGTAAGATTGTTGTCTGTCTTTCCCCTGTTTCCCCCTCCCTTGCCTTGTCGCGCCTCGAAACACTTGTTTATAGGCGCGTTATAAATGCCATATCATATCATAAACTCTCCTCAAGACAATCGATCTTTAAGACAAATGTTTCAAATTGGGTGATATGCCCCAACAGGTCCCTAGTGTCCTGATTCAGGTCTTACAATTTGCTACCAGCTGCATGCGGAATTGGTCTCCTACCAAAAATGCAATTAATTTCTCTATGAACATAGCAAAGTCAATACATCAGACTATCCTTGGAGTATGGACCAAGGGGCAGAATTTCCAGCAAGGTATGAAAGACCAACCAATACCTTTGATTTGGGGGGAGCAGATGATTCTGGACGATAAAGTAAGTGCAACCCACATTTGGTGAATAATATGTGAAACGTTTGGACATCCCTAAAAGAAATGCCCAAAGTTGCTAGAGATACATTTAAATCAGCCCCAAAGGACAACACTGATGACGCAATAGTCGTGTTCTGTCCAAACCTGCCCCTGAAGATTCCTCCTCCCCTAAGGCTCAACAAGAAAAAGAATAACGACCAGTGCAACCGGCCGCTGACACGTTTACCTGACTAACCAGACCCTTCCACCTCTCACCTAAGACCTGTTTTTCATGACTGGAGGCTGCCATGCCACGTGTAACATCTGTCCCAAGAAATTAACGGCTTCGCCCTTGAAATCCATTGCAGCTCGGTAGGCCTTCGCACATGGGCATTTCAAAATATCAGACAACATTGCCCACTGTCCAAATACCGCTTGCGTTGGTAAGCACATTCACTTTCCCCAGAGTTCAAGGCAACGGGGTAATAAAATGACTCCTAGCACCCTGAGAGGAAAGGGGATATTTACAAAATGAGAACATCAGCAACCTCTTTGACTGACTATCAGTCAATATAAGAAATAAACATGATTTGATAACAATACCGTCTTTAACACCGGGACCTTTACTTCCTTTGACTATAACTTTAATATACGTATTCTCTACAAATCTTTTAATTAACTTAAGCCAAATACCTTAAGGACTCCACTAACTGCTGGGCGTCCCTTTCAACTTCACTTTAAACAAGGTCACTGTGGCTCCTCCTTTAGATGTACATTAAGATGGTGTTGCACTAGTAGATGGCGGGTGCAAAAATGGGGCTAAGAGTCAGAAGCAGAGGCCAATATCACAAAACGCTGGCCACTCAAATTGCATAGCAGAAAGGTAGCGATGAGGACTCAATGCAACCATATGATCCCCGGGTCTCGATAGGGAATACCAAGATGAATTCGAATTCACGTAGACTAAAAGGGGATTTGTTGGCACCCTTAGAGACCAGTCAAGGACCAGACCAAGAAGGAGGGAAAAACGATACATTCCCAATTAAAGCCAACAGCCACAGACAGGGGAGCCAATCATTTATATTGTGGAGATGTGTGGCCTGGGGGAGTGGGGCAATTCAGCAGAAGTTATAGGGGATTCTAAGGACTCCATTGCCCCAATACTGATATCAGTCTCACCCGTGAGAATAGACACACTTAGTGAGGCCAAATTGGCAAACCAGTTTGTACAAGATATGGTGCAGATCCTCACATCAAATAGATTTGAACCCCTTATAGACATGAGTGAAACAGAGGAAGTTGTTGTCAGGGACATAAGTAAAAAGGAGTTATTAAAGTAGAGTTACCCAACAAGACGTGGCAAGAAAAGGGGCAAGAAACAATCGAGTTTAGTGATGAGCTCTAAGCCCAAGAAAACGTCTGATTTTCAAATCCACAATAAAGTGCCTGCCCAAAATAGCAACTGGCCCATGACAGCTAGTGAACCGAACCTGAAAAACAATGACAGTGGGCCTCATTCTAACTATGCTGGTCCGGTAACAGCAGTGCAGGTAAGCCTACCGGTACCATTGTGACCGGAACGGCACCGTACAACTCTGCGGGCGGGTGCTGCCCCGCAAGCCAGGGTCAGAGCTGGCAGGTGAAACGGCACCCACCCGCAGGGTTCCACGGAAGCACCGGCACCGTTATTAACGGTGCCGATGCTTGTCTGGTCCCCATTCCCATTGAGTTCTGTGGGACTCAAATGGGAATGGGGATTTACAAGTACCGGCGCCTGACTTCCCGGAATGCCGGGTTTGTAATCCCCCGGTGTTTCCGGCAAGCCAGGCGCCGGTAAAATTTTCAAGTCCGATGGCAACCTGCCGGTTTTGCCCATCCTCTTAGAACTACAAAATCTCACAGTCAATAAGATTAATTGCCAGCTGCAAAAAATATTAGAAGCAGGGACATCATTTCACCAAAATGCCAGGGGTAGCTGAAGTGACATCACATGACCCTTGACTCCCTGGTGACATTACAGGAAGTGATGTCATTTGACCCCACCCCCAAGTTACATCACAAGAAGTGATGGGAAATTCAGATTTTTCAGATGCGTCTAGCACCTGTGTTTCCATGCGCTCTCATTTCATCCACATATAAGAACCGATGCACAGAGGGAGGTGTGATTTGTCCATGATCACACATTTGGAGAATGTCATTTCCTAGATTTGTCGTGGGGTCTACATGTAAAGCATACATAATGCAGTACTTATAACAGGGTAACTGAAATCTCTAACGCAGGCTGCAGCAAGTGTAGGAACCATCTATAGCTCAATTGACACAGAAGTACTAGTTATCTGTGGCATTGCTGCATTAAACTAGCCAAAAAAGCACTGACCTGGGGAGGCTTGCACTGCTGTTTACCCAGGAGCAAAATGCTGCACCAGCAGGGCCTGTAAATAAAATCATTGACCAGGATTTAGTATCAACAAAATTCCCTGGTTATAAATGTATCTGTGAGTCAGCTACCACTATGATAGAAGAAACCTATTACACTGGTCTGCATGCACTAGGGGAGTGCAAGTGATACTGTTATCTTTGCTGGAGTATAATACCTGGGAAAGGTTTTTTCAATATAACCAAGACACCCCATAGTTTGTATTATCTAAGCGTTATCCTGGTTGCCAGAGGACATAAAAAGCCAGCACCATTTAATGTAGCATCATTGCTGCACACATAAATCCTTGAAACCACACAGTTATTTTAAATTGAAAACACCCACAAGTTGCTTCTCACCTGGGGACTCACTGGCAGACTTCAAGGCATGCACTGAACACTGCTCCGTTGTCAGACCCAGTGGTGTCCAATGGCAGGGCACAACATTTGGCAGGCCCCCTGCAAGCCATGTTGTGGGCCCCCACAACCTCCTTAACAGAGCACAGGCCGCGCCACACCTCGGGCCGGCGTGATCACCACATGTGTGCAAGTCCATTATGATTATACTGCTGCAGGGCCATGGACTTCAGCAAGTAAAAGAAGTAAATACGTTTTTTAATCAAAGCTTAAATGTTTCAAGTAGTGTAGGAAGAAGGGGTGGTGCCTGGTCCACAAATATACCAGCTACCAGTGATGGCTGGTGAGTTGTTTTTTTGGATGGTGTAAATATTTGCCACAAGTATCCGATTACGACTGAGCGTAGCAAGGGACCCCAACTAATAATAGTGGGCTTCGGGGCACAGGGGGATACTTCTCCCTCACCTGAGAAAATGGTTAAACTGATGCATTACACAGCACACTTTTTGTGAAAATGTGGGTAAAATGCCAACAATTTGGGTAAAAGGCCAACAATCGATTTTGTAGGTTCTAGAGTAAATCATGAAAAAAGTACAAAAGAGCAAAGTCACCAAAAGTGCACAGGGCATTTCCCAATGCATTATCATGCCGGTCGCTGCAATATATGCCAGTATAAAAAACATTTTCATGCTGGCTGTGCTCATACATTTCCATGCTTGCTCCATCAACTCATGCTAGTATTCCCATATAAGACCATACTCATGTCCGCCTTAGGATGTTTTTTTCTAGTATCATTACTGGCACTGGGCACAAAACTGGCTCTGCCAATATATGCCAGTACTCCTATGTAAGAGCATACTCCAGTTGGTTTGTCCATTAAAAGTGACATGTCACAATATGAAAACCTGTCCAAACTAGTTCCAATGTAAGTCAGTCTAGACTCACAAGAACACTTATCATGCTTGACTCATCATAGATGCTCAGTTAATAAAAAGTTGTGCTGCAGTAAAAATATACAGGCCGCTACGCCAAAACATCAGTCTAGTGAGGTAACACTACTTATCATGCTTGCTGTTTTAAAAATGCTGTGTAATACATGTCATGCCACAGTAAGCAATGGCTAGACTGACTGCACCAATATGCTAGTCTAGTCAGGTAATGACACACATGAACTTGGCTCTGCCTGAAAATACCAGTAAAACATGCAAAGTCAATAAAGGATGTGGCAAAAGTGCTCCAGTGATCCCCAGTCTCCCAGGGCATTACACACATATATGCATCCCCTTCCACCTACCGGTCACTCACCCATACATCCCCTCTGACATTCATTCACTCTGCATTCACCAAAAAGGCACACGCCCAACCCCCTCCCAGAACATTGAAACACACACTTCCACATTCATACTAATTCACCCACCAGTCACTCACTCACTCACACCTTCTCTTACACCCATTCGTATTCGCAACACAGGCACACACCCGCCAAGAATATTTAAAAACACACCATCACAATCATATTCATTCACCCACCCAGAACATGCAAAAACACACCATTACATTCATACTCATTCACCCACAAGTTACACACTCACACCTACTGTTTCACCCACTCATAGCATTCTCTAGACAGGCACATACCTAAACACCCAGATCATTCAAAACAACACCATCACATTCATACTCATTCTCACAGCCAGAACATTCAAAAACACACCATCACATTCATACTCATTCACCCATTCAGAATATTCAAAAACACACCATCCCATTCATACTCATTCACCCACCAGTCACTCACTCACATCTTCTCTTACACACACTCTTAGATTGCTCTACACAGGCAATCATCCACCCACCCACCCAGAACCTTCAAAACTACACCATCACATCATACCCATTCACCCACCAGTCACTCACTCACTCCTTCGCATACATGCGCTCATAGCATTCTCTACGCATGCACACACCCACGCACCCAGAACATTCAAAATCACACCATCACATTCATACTCATTCACACACCAGTCACTCACTCACACCTTCTCTTGCACCCACTTGTACATTCTCTAAACAGGCATAAACCCACCCACCCAGAACATTAAAAAACACACCATCATATGTATACTAATTCACCCACCAGTCACTCACACACACCTCTTACATCCACTCATTGCATTCTCTACACAGGCACACACCCACCCACCCATAACATTCAAAAATAGACATCACATCACATCACTTCCCATTCACCCACTAGTCAATCTCACCATCTCTTACATCCACTGATTGCATTCTCTACACAGGCAAACACCCACCAACAACATTCAAAAACACACCATCACATTTGTATTTATTCACCCACCAGTCACTCACTCATACCTTCTTTGACATCCATTCATTGTATTCTCTACACAGGCACACACCCACCCAGAATATTAAAAAACACACCATCACATTCATACTCATTCTCCCACCAGTCACTCACTCATACACCTTTTTTAACCTCAGCCATTGTATTCTCCATGCAGGCACAAACCCACCAAGAACGTTACAAAACGCACATTCAGACTCGTTTATCCATCAGTCACTCATTGCATACTCTACACAGATACACACCCACACACCCAGAACATTCAAAAACAGACATCACATCACATCACTTCCCATTCACCCACCAGTCAACCTCACCTTCTCTTACATCCATGCAAAGCATTCTCTACACAGACACACACCCACCCTGAAAATTCAAAAACAAACCATCACATTCATACTCATTCACCCACAAGTCACTCACACCTTCTCTTACATCCATACACTGCATTCTCTACACAGGCAAACACCCACCCACCTTGAAAATTCAAAAACACACCCTCACATTCATACTCATTCATCCACAAGTCACTTGCACCTTCTCTTACATCCACTCGCTTTCGCGACACAGGCACACACCCACCCAGAACATTCAAAAACACACCATCATATTCATACTCATTCAAACACCAGTCAGTCACTCACTCACTTACTCAATCGCTTACATCCACTCATTGCATTCTCTACAAAGGCACACACCCGCACAGCCAGAACATATAAAAACACGCATTACATTCATACGCATTCACCCACAAGTCACTTGCACCTTCTCTGACATCCATCCACTGCACTCTCTACACAGGCACACATCCACCCAGAACATTCAAAAACACAGCATCACATTCATACTCATTCACCCACTAGTCACTCAGTCACTCACACCTTCTCTTGCATTCACTCATTGCATTCTCTACACAGGCACCCACCATCTCACAACATTCAAAAACACACTATCACATTCACACTCATTCCCCCACCAGTCACTCACTCATACACCTTTTCTAACCTCCACCCATTGCATTCTCCAAACAGGCACAAACCCACCCAAATCATTCAAAAGCTCACATTCATACCCATTTATCCAACAGTCACTCACTCACATCTTCTCTTACATCCATGCATAGCATTCCCTACACAGGCACACACCCACCCACCCTGAAAATTCAAAAACACACAATCACATTCATACTCATTCACCCACAAGTCACTTGCACCTTCTCTTACATCCACTCACTGCATTCTCTACACAGGCACACACCCACCCAGAACATTCAAAAACAGACCATCATATTCATACTCATTCTCCCACCAGTCACTCACTCATACACCTTTTCTAACCTCCACCCATTGCATTCTCCAAACAGGCACAAACCCACCCAAATCATTCAAAAGCTCACATTCAAACCCATTTATCCAACAGTCACTCACTCACATCTTCTCTTACATCCATGCATAGCATTCCCTACACAGGCACACACCCACCCACCCTGAAAATTCAAAAACACACAATCACATTCATACTCATTCACCCACAAGTCACTCGCACCTTCTCTTACATCCACTCGCTTTTGCGACACAGGCACACACCCATCCAGAACATTCAAAAACACACCATCATATTCATACTCATTCAAACACCAGTCAGTCAGTCACTCACTTACTCATTCGCTTACATCCACTCATTGCATTCTCTACAAAGGCACACACCCACACAGCCAGAACATATAAAACACGCATTACATTCATACGCATTCACCCACAGTCACTCACTCACACCTTCTCTTACATCCACGCATAGCATTCTCTGTACAGACACACACCCAACCACCCACCCTGAAAATTCAAAAATACACCATCACATTCATACTCATTCACCCACAAGTCCCTCGCACCTTCTCTTACATCCATCCACTGCACTCTCTACACAGGCACACACCCACCCAGAACATTCAAAAACACAGCATCACATTCATACTCATTCACCCACTAGTCACTCACTCACTCACACCTTCTCTTACATTCACTCATTGCATTCTCTACACAGGCACCCACCATCTCACAACATTCAAAAACACACTATCACATTCATACTCATTCCCCCACCAGTCACTCACTCATACACCTTTTCTAACCTCCACCCATTGCATTCTCCAAACAGGCACAAACCCACACAAATCATTCAAAAGCTCACATTCATACCCTTTTATCCAACAGTCACTCACTCACATCTTCTCTTACATTCATGCATAGCATTCTCTACACAGGCACACACCCACCCACCCTGAAAATTCAAAAACACACAATCACATTCATACTCATTCACCCAAAAGTCACTTGCACCTTCTCTTACATCCACTCACTGCATTCTCTACACAGGCACACACCCACCCAGAACATTCAAAAACAGACCATCATATTCATACTCATTATCCCACCAGTCACTCACTCATACACCTTTTTTAACCTCCACCCATTGCATTCTCCATGCAGGCAAAAACCCACACATAACATTAAAAAACTCACATTCACACCCATTTATCCAACAGTCACTCACTCACATCTTCTCTTACATCCATGCATAGCATTCTCTACACAGGCACACACCCACCCACACTGGAAATTCAAAAACACATGATCACATTCATACTCATTCACCCACAAGTCACTTGAACCTTCTCTTATACCCATCCACTGCACTCTCTACACAGGCACCCACCCTCCCTCAACATTCAAAAACACACTATCACATTCATACTCATTCAGCCACCAGTCACTCACACACACCTTCTCTTACATCCACTCATTGCATTCTCTGCACAGGCACATACCTGCACAGCCAGAACATTTAAAAACACACATTACATTCATACGCATTCACCCACAGTCACTCACTCACACCTTCTCTTACATCCATGCGTAGAATTCTATACACAGACACACACCGACCCACCCACCCTGAACATTCAAAAACACACCATCACATTCATACTCATCCACCCACAAGTCACTCACACCTTCTCTTACATCCATACACTGCATTCTCTACACAGGCAAACACCCACCCACCTTGAAAATTCAAAAACACACCCTCACATTCATACTCATTCACCCACAAGTCACTCGCACCTTCTCTTACATCCACTCGCTTTCGCGACACAGGCACACACCCACCCAGAACATTCAAAAACACACCATCATATTCATACTCATTCAAACACCAGTCAGTCACTCACTCACTTACTCATTTGCTTACATCCACTCATTGCATTCTCTACAAAGGCACACACCCGCACAGCCAGAACATATAAAAACACGCATTAAATTCATACGCATTCACCCACAGTCACTCACTCACACCTTCTCTTACATCCACGCATAGCATTCTCTACACAGACACACCACCCTGAAAATTCAAAAATACACCATCACATTCAGACTCATTCACCCACAAGTCACTTGCACCTTCTCTTACATCCATCCACTGCACTCTCTACACAGGCACACACCCACCCAGAACATTCAAAAACACACGATCACATTCATACTCATTCACCCACAAGTCACTTGAACCTTCTCTTATACCCATCCACTGCACTCTCTACACAGGCACCCACCCTCCCTCAACATTCAAAAATACACTATCACATTCATACTCATTTAGCCACCAGTCACTCACTCACACCTTCTCTTACATCCAGTCATTGCATTCTCTGCACAGGCACATACCTGCACAGCCAGAACATTTAAAAACACACATTACATTCATACGCATTCACCCACAGTCACTCACTCACACCTTCTCTTACATCCATGCGTAGAATTCTATACACAGACACACACCGACCCACCCACCCTGAAAATTCAAAAACACACCATCACATTCATACTCATTCACCCACAAGTCACTCGCACCTTCTCTTACATCCATCCACTGCACTCTCTACACAGGCACACACCCATCCAGAAAATTTAAAAACAGAGCATCACATTCATACTCATTCACCCACCAGTCACTCACTCACTCACACTTTCTCTTACATCCACTCATTGCATTCTCTGCACAGGCTCATACCGGCACAGCCAGAACTTTTAAAAACACACATTACATTCAAACGCATTCACCCACAGTCACTCACTCACACCTTCTCTTACATCCACTCATTGCATTCTCTACACAGGCACCCACCCTCCCACAACATTCAAAAACACACCATCACATTCATAATCATTCTACCAGCAGTCACTCACTCATACACCTTTTCTAACCTCCACCCATTACATTCTCCATACAGGCACAAACCCACCCAGAACACTCAAAAACTCACATTCATACCCATTTATCCACCAATCACTCATTCATATCTTCTCTTAGATCCACACATAGCATTCTCTACACAGGCAAACACCCACACAACCTGCAAATTCAAAAACACACCATCACATTCATACTCATTCACTCACAAGTCACTTGCACCTTCTCTTACATCCACTCACTGCATTCTCTACACAGGCACACACCCACCCAGAACATTCAAAAACACACCATCATATTCATAGTCATTCACCCGCCAGTCAGTCAGTCAGTCACTCACTCATTCGCTTACATCCACTCATTTCATTCTATACAAAGGCACACACCCGCACAGCCAGAACATTTAAAAACACACATTACATTCATACGCATTCACCCACAGTCACTCACGCACACCTTCTCTTACATCCACACATAGCATTCTCTACACAGACACACACACACCCACCCTGAAAATTCAAAAACACACCATCACATTCATACTCATTCACCCACAAGTCACTTGCAACTTCTCTTACATCCATCCACTGCACTTTCTACACAGGCACACACCCACCCAGAACATTCAAAAACACAGCATCACATTCATACTCATTCACCCACCAGTCACTCACTCACACCTTCTCTTACATTCACTCATTGCATTCTCTACACAGGCACACACACACCCAGAACACTAAAAAACAGACCATCATATTCATACTCATTCACTCGCCACTCACTCACTCATTCACTCACTCACTCTTTCGCTTACATCCACTCATTGCATTCTCTACAAAGGCACACACCCGCACAGCAGAACATTTAAAAACACGCATTACATTCATACGCCTTCACCCACAGTCACTCACTCACACCTTCTCTTAGATCCACTCATTGCATTCTCTGCACAGGCTCATACCGGCACAGCCAGAACTTTTAAAAACACACATTACATTCAAATGCATTCACCCACAGTCACTCACTCACACCTTTTCTAACCTCCACCCATTGCATTCTCCATACAGGCACAAACCCACCCAGAACATTAAAAAACTCACATTCACACCCATTTATCCACCAGTCACTCATTCACATCTTCTCTTACATCCACGCATAGCATTCTCTACACAGCCAAACACCCACCCACCCTGAAAATTCAAAAACACACCATCACATTCATACTCATTCACCCACAAGTCACTCGCACCTTCTCTTACACCCATCCACTGCACTCTCTACACAGGCACCCACACTCCCACAACATTCAAAAACACACCATTGCATTCATACTTATTCTCCCACCAGTCACTCACTCATACACCTTTTTTACCTCCATCCATTGCATTCTCCATGCAGGCACAAACCCACACAGAACATTATAAAACTCACATTCACACTCATTCTCCCACCAGTCACTAACTCATATACCTTTTTTTACCTCCACCCATTGCATTGTCCATGCAGGCACAAACCCACACAGAAGATTAAAAAACTCACATTCACACTAATCTATCCACCAGTCACTCATTCACACCTTCTCTTACATCCATGCATAGCATTCTCTACAAAGACACACACCCACACACCCACCCTGAAAATTCAAAAACACACCATCACATGCATACTCATTCACCCACAAGTCACTCACATCTTCTCTTACACCCATCCACTGCATTCTCTACACAGGCACCCACCCTCCCACAATATTCAAAAACAGACCATCATATTCATACTCATTCACCCACCACTCACTCACTCACTCACTCACTCACTCACTCACTCACTCACTCACTCCCTCACTCACTCCCTCACTCACTCACTCACTCCCTCACTCACTCACTTACATCAACTCATTGCATTGTCTACAAAGGCACACACCCGCACAGCCAAAACATTTAAAAACACGCATTACATTCATACGCATTCACCCACAGTCACTCACTCACACCTTCTCTTACATCCATACCGGCACAGCCAGAACTTTTAGAAACAGACCATCATATTCATACTCATTCTCCCACCAGTCACCCACTCATACACCTTTTTTACCTCCACCCATTGCATTATCCATGCAGGCAAAAACCCACACAGAACATTAACAAAACTCACATTCACACTAATTTATCCACCAGTCACTCATTCACACCTTATCTTACATCCAGGAATAGCATTCTCTACACAGACACACACCCACCCTGAAAATTCAAAAACACACCATCACATTCATACTCATTCACCCACAAGTCACTCACACCTTCTCTTACACCCATCCACTGCACTCTCTACACAGGCACCCACCCTCCCACAACATTCAAAAACACACTATCGCATTCATACTCATTCACCCACTAGTCACTCACTCACAGCTCCTCTTACATACACTCACTGCATTCTCTGCAAAGGCACATACCCGCACAGCCAGAACATTTAAAAACACACATTATATTCATACACATTCACCCACAGTCACTCACTCACACCTTCTCTTACATCCACTGATTGCATTCTCTACACAGACACACATCCACCCACCCTGAAAATTCAAAAACACACCATCACATTCATACTCATTCACTCACAAGTCACTCGCACCTTCTCTTACATCCACTCACTGCATTCTCTACACAGTCACACACCCACACATAACATTAAAAAACAGACCATCATATTCATACTCATTCAAACACCAGTCAGTCACTCACTCACTTACTCATTTGCTTACATCCACTCATTGCATTCTCTACAAAGGCACACACCCGCACAGCCAGAACATATAAAAACACGCATTACATTCATACGCATTCACCCACAGTCACTCACTCACACCTTCTCTTACATCCACTCATTGCATTTTCTGCACAGGCTCATACCGGCACAGCCAGAACTTTTAAAAACACACATTACATTCATATGCATTCACCCACAGTCACTCACTCACACCTTCTCTTACATCCACGCATTATATTCTCTACACAGGCACCCACCCTCCCACAACATTCAAAAACACACCATCACATTCATAATCATTCTACCACCAGTCACTCACTCATACACCTTTTCTAACCTCCACCCATTGCATTCTCCAAACAGGCACAAACTCACCCAGAACATTCAAAAACTCACATTCATACTCATTTATCCACCAGTCACTCGCTCACATATTCTCTTACATCCACGCATAGCATTCTCCACACAGGCAAACACCCACCCTGAAAATTCAAAAACACACCATCACATTCATACTCATTCACCCACCAGTCACTCACACCTTCTCTTACATCCACTCACTGCATAATCTACACAGGCACACACCCACCCAGAACATTCAAAAACACACCACATTCATACTCATTCACCCGCCAGTCACTAACTCACTCACTCATTCACTTACATCCACTCATTGAATTCTCTACAAAGGCACACACTCGCACAGCCAGAACATTTAAAAACATGCATTGCATTCATATGCATTCACCCACAGCCACTCACTCACACCTACTCTTACATCCACTCATTGCATACTCTGCACAGGCTCATACCCGCACAACCAGAACATTTAAAAACACACATTACATTCATACGCATTCACCCACAGTCACTCACTCACACCTTCTCTTACATCCACTCATTGCATTCTCTGCACAGGCACACATCATGCACCCACCATTCACATGTATACATCTGACATGCACTTCACACATGCAAAATACACATCATATTTTAAAAGAAACCTTCTTAGTTTTTTCTTGTAGTTTCAGTCCATCCTTCCAGGCCACCCTCAGCCCCTCCGTGCTGCTCACAAACAGGAACCAGGAATGTGCACAAGCTTCCTGGTTCCTGTATGTTAGCTGCAAGGACGCCGACGGAGAGGGGATTGAAGCTGAACATGACATGTGACTTCTGCCACATGTCGTTGTCAGCCCCAACGCCAAACCCTACTGAGCACCCTTATGGGTGAGGACAGGGTCATAGACCCAGCAGACCTATATATATATATATTTTTAAACGTGGGGTTGCAAGGGAGCCCTCATGGGTTGCAACTGCAGCCCGCATGGGTCACAGTTGCGACCCTTAGTGACCCCCAAATGATGTCCCTGATTAAAAGTGGTAAAGAAAGCTAAAGAGAAGATGATCTTGTTGAGTAAATGTATACCTGTTCCAATAAATGCAGATTTAAAGTCACCGCTTGGTTATAAGGAACCTTTGGTCCAAAATCATAAGGCAGATAAATTCCTCAAACATTTGGTAAGTGCACATATTACACAAAGTGCCACGTATAAGGAAACTTTGAATTTTGGTACCCTTTCTCCTGGCCGTGGGTAATGGCTAGAGAGCCCGTATGACCTGAAGAGGTGAACAAAATTCCTTGCAGCATCAATTCACCCAGCAGCGTGTCCAAGGGATATTCAACCTCTGTACTAAAAATGTGACTAGTACACAAAATGGACTAATCTGCATGGAACTAGGACCCAACTGTTAGGTTCCATCTTTCACCCACAGGGGTGCAAGATTATACCTTAAGGAACAAAGATGGACCAAATAAAATCGGAGGTACAGCCCGCCCTTCTGTAATCATGACTAATGCCCCTTGTTTATCTCTGAGTTCACATGAAGATAACAAAGACATTAAAAACAAATCCATATAATGGTTCTGCAACACAAAGGGATGTCTTTCATTTATCAGAGAGGATATTACAGGTTGCATCAAGGGCAGATTTACCATTCCCAGGTTTGATTACATCCAGGGCTTTTTTGACCTCTTTGGATTTGGAGGAGGGAGTTCTGGGCATTGATCTTCGGGCTTACCCTCCCGACAATGTTAACAACATTATCAAGTCCCAAGAATCTTTTGACAATGAGGGCGGTCAAACCAGCTGCATCAAGAAATCTCACAAAGCGCTTTTTTTCAGAGACATAGTAGACCGGGGGAACAGTATGTGTTCTAACAGACAGTGCGATGTCAGTGGAACTGATGGTCTTGAAGGAGCATACTGGCTGGAATGGGGTGAGGGAGCAAGCACAGATAAACCATCAATCTGTAAAATTGTATCCTGGAATGTGGCAGGATTATCTCCCCAAATCGGTGACCCAAACTGGTGTTCATTCTTTTGTGACCACCAAGTAATACTTTTTCAAGAGACACGGGCACTTGAATCTACCTCATTTCAGGGTTACAAAACCTATACCATACCAGTCACAAAGGGTGCTAGAGGAAGACCATAGGGTGGTCTGCAAATTTGGATTGACATTAACCTGAATTGGACGGTAACTGATCAATTCCCTGATCTCCACATTTTGTCAATAAAGACAGGTGATGGAGAAGGTCTGTCGCTTTTTAATCTATATAACTGGCCATTAAGACTCCATGGAATGTTTCCAAAACCTTATAATTGCAAGGAGTCAATTGACTTTGGCAAGTCCTTAAATAATGGTGGCAGGAGATATGAATTTGCAGATGGAATCACTAAAAGAAACAACAGGTCTCTGGGATGACCAAAATATTGCTTGGGATATACCGGATCTGATTCTGCTCCTCCCAAAAGAACCCACCAACTTGTAGTTGAATCACTCTCTTTTACATCATTTAAATCAGAGGGCTTGTAATTGTTACTTTTCTAAAGATCAGCTAGCCAATCTAACATTCAAAGCCAGTAGTGGATCATCATGCATTGATTACATTCTGATTTCTGCTAATATGTGGGACAGGAGCTATGATTTTGAGCTTCAAGGAAGACCAGAAAGCGACCATTTCCCATTAAGTGTGGGTATTAGAAGTGGCAACTTGGTTATGAAAGATGTTTGTCCCCTTATGGGGAAGCAATCAATCGTCATAGTAGGTTATACCCAAAAATCGGTCAAATGGGCCAGTATATAAGGGCAGGCGTAAAGTTAAAGGAATAGTGTGCTCAGAAATATTATTGGCAAAAAGATGGCCAATAATAAAAAAAAATCTAAAAAATATTTTTTAAATCCCTATGTAAAGTATTGAGCAAATGAAGTTCAAACTTTAAAATGGGAAGCACAATGAGGCATCCATTTTGTGAAATGGATGCCGCCTGTGCTTGCCGTTGCAGCACTAATGAAGCAAAAGCCAGCCAGCTGTAGTAAACAAAAGCTACCATTGGGTGGCTTTTGTTTCATTGGTGCTGGAGGACGAGGCCAGAGACTGCAGGCAGGAAAGCTGCATCTCGGTAAGTGCTAATTTCTTTTTTTTAAATGAGCACTAGCTGCGTTTTGTTTTCTAAGTTTTCCGGGCTGGAGGAGCCCGGAAAACTCAGAAAGAAAACCGCAGCTTTTAAAACGTTGTATTTATGTTTGCGGTGGCTTCAGCTTGGAGCCCTCTGAAGCTACCGCAAACATAAATACAACGTTGTTGTATTTAAAAACGCTGCAGCTTTCTTTCTAAGTTTCTCGCGCTCCTCCAAGTCGGAGGAGCCCGAGAAACTTTGAAAGAAAAACCACAGCGTTTTTTAAACACAACCACGTTGTGTTTCTGCCTGCCATGGCTATCACTTTGGGTCTCCCGGGCTCCCCTAAGGGGAGCCCGGGAGACCCAAAGTGAAAGCCAAGGTAGGCAGAAATACAACACGGTTTTGTTTCCATGCCGCAGTGTTTCTGCCTGCCGCAGCTTTCACTTTGAGTCTCCCGGGATCCCCCAGGGAAGCCCGGCAGCCCCAAAGTGAAAGCCGCTGCAGGCAAAAACACAATGCGGGTGTGTTTTGAAATACTGCAGTGCTTCTCACTGCGACAGCTCTCACGTGGAGTCTCCTAGACTCCCCCAACCGTGAGGGAGTCCAGGAGACTCCAAGCGAAATATTTGAAAATGCTGCGGTATCTACAAATAAAACAATGTTCTTATTCTGGATGCGGCAGCTTTCGCTTGGAGTCTCCTGGACTCCATTAGGATTGGGGGAGCCCAGGAGACTCCACGCGAAAGCCGCTACACAGTCAGAATAACAACGTTGTTGTATTTATGATTTCCGTGGTTTTCCAACCATGGCAATCACAAATATAACAACGTTGTATTTTGAATTGATTCACCTCGGCTTATTGCCTTGATTTTACGTTTTCTGTGCTTTCCTGGGGTTGGAGAGCACCGAAAACATAAAATGCAAGTGAAGGCAGCCTCCTAGCTCTGCTCTGGCTGCACTAAGCAAAAGCTCCCAGTACGGCGCTTTTGGTGCTTTTTTAGTGCTGCCAGCGCAGAGCTTAGGAGGCTGCCTGAAATGGCAAAATGGATGCTCCCATTTAAACGCTTTGAGCCTCGTTTGCTCAAAGTGTTTACATAGGAACTATCAGTCAAAATATGTCTAAACTATGTTTTAGACTATTGGCCATCATTTTAGCAAATAATATTTCTGAGCGCACTACTCCTTTGAACCAGCATTTTATGTCTCTTTACTAGAAAACCTAGGTATCATTTGCAGAAGTGAGTCAACAGATAGCGAAATATTGAAGGAGGTCGACCGGCTTGGTGCCAACCTCATTCCATATGACTCCCAACCCACAGCCATTATAAAAAGAAAAAGTCTATTGAAAGTAGTCGGGTACCATGAAGACTGTACAAAGGCAAAGAAAAGCCTGTTCAGAAAGTTTGTTTTAGGCCAGTGGAGTGTTCTTTTGAAAGCACTGGAAGAACAAGATTGTATTCTTCTTTGGAAATTGGTCACAGCAAAATATCTAAATGGTGACCAAACCCAACAATGTTCCATTCGGGTCGAACTTTGGCAGCCTTATTTTTCAACATTATATCAAAGCTGTGAGGAGGTGGCTCCCCATTCCCAAAATGTTCTTGTTGACACAATCCCCCTACCCAGGTTTCTTTCCATAATGGTCAGAGATGTGGAGGGGGCACTGATTTCCCAGAAAAGTGGGAAAGTTGCAGTGCCTGATCTTATTCCACTGGATCTTTCTAAAGATAAGAATAATAATTTGCATTTATATAGTGCTAAGAACTCCCAGGCATCTGAAGTCTGCTTATTATTACCCACTGTGTGTGGTGCTCATTTATCGACCTTGGAAGGATGAAAGGCTGAGTTTGGCCCTGCCGGGATTGAAACCTGCGTCGATGTAAAAGGGAGTGTACTACTCGCTGTGCTATTTGACCAGCAAAGATGAGGTGAGATCTGGGCACGGACCTTATGTAAAATCTTTAATGTCACAATTAGAAGGGGGTCCGTCCCAAATTCCTGGCTCAGCATGGCAAAAGTGCCAATATACAAAAAAGGGGTGGGGGGAGGGACCTACCTGGAAATTATCGCCCAATCTCTCTCATCGATTGTGTGTGAAAAACCTTTGGGAAAATGATCCTGTATCATTTGCAAGAATGGTTTTAAAGCAATCACATGATCAGCAACCTCCAGGGTGGCTTCCGCAGCAATATGTATTTGTTTGATTTTATTGTTCAAGGCAAAGGTGTGGGAGGAGGGTTGGAACGATCCTACTAGGCCTTGTACATTCGGATCATGCAAGTGCAGGTATTAATAATGTGCTTAATATCCAAAGTACATTTTTAAGCATAGATCTGGGATTCAAACCAGTGTTGCTCAGAGTGGTCTTGCTTCCAAAACCCATGCATTGCCCCTGAGCTATCCTCCCTTCACAGTGCCACAATAGAGGGACTGTGGATCATTGCTTCTTGCTTTTTTTGATATTCCAGAAGTCTACAGTATTATATCAAATGAAATTATATTCAATATTCTTGGATTTAAAAACAGCATTTGATTCACTCTCTAGAAATAAGCCATGGCAAATCTTAGTATAGCGTAACATTTCCACTGAGCTGCTGGCCTGTGTAATGCTGCTCTATTCTGAGAACCAAGCAACAGTATGCTATGGTCTTGGAGGCGAGCAGACTTACCCATTCTCTGTTATCAAGGGGGTGAGACAGGGGTGCGAACTGGCACCCCTGCTCCTTAGTATCTACGAAAGGGATTGCTTAGATTGTCAAGGAAATATCCAGCATTATTTTATATTGATGAGGCGGTTATCATAGCGACTACACCTACAGGCCTGAAGAAGGTATTACATAACTTTGTGTCCCAATGTAAGGAATTGCAACTTGAACTAAATATAGACAAAAACAAGGTTATGGTGTTCAAGCCGCAATTCGCTAAACACTGCCTCATGTCAATTGAAGCAAACGAAATTAAGTTGGAGCAGGTTGGACATTTTGACTATCTGGGTGTAATATTTCAGGAATCGGGAGGGTGGAGCCAGCAATTTCTCAAAGCAAGAAACAACTTAGAAAAACATAGTGGGGCTATTCAATCCTATTTTGTCAGGCATAGTAGCAGGGGTTCCATGTGTTAATATCCCTGCAAAAATATTGCGATACAAAAATATTGCCATATTTTTGCAGCAATATTGACCTATGGACCCTGCGGGGGACACCGCCGCAACTCCCGCCTTATTTTAAAATGTGCGTGGGACACCCCCGCAACCTCTGCTCCCACAAAGTATCCCCCCAAAAATATCGCCTATGGCGAGACAAACGGCCATATGTACGGCGATACTTTTGCTGGGGATATTTTGTAGGGATACCGTAGCAGTGCCATTTCCCCGGCTTTGGATTTATAAAAGACACAGGACGTACTGGCAGTCGCTTACGGCTCTGAAATCTGGGTCTATGCCAATATAGGGGACTTAGCTATTACAGAACATTTTTTGAAAATAACATTGCTCCTTCAAAATAGCACACCCCCTCACTAGTAAAAGTAGAACTTAGTATAATCACACTTGGGGATCAGGTCACAGTCAAGCCTGACCTATATTGGCAATGGCTATGGAAAATAGAAGGCCGGGAGATCTACAAAGATGCCATAAAACACTTGTTGTCACTGGATGGTGATAAAAGCACAAAGTCTGGCCTCTGTGACTTAGTAGCTGTTGACCTATGGGAATAACCGTCCACTCGATCTGGTGTCAATTTACTTATCCTGAAAGAAGCCATAAAAATAAATGTAAGAGAAAGGTTAAAAAGCAATTCTGTATCTATGAATCTTGGACCAGAAATATGTAGCCCTCCAGACGATGATTGGCAATCACAACTACTTAGACTTAATAAACCATCCATTTGAACAAGCATTGTATGCCCATTTGAGATTGGGGATTTTGCACACAACATGCTTTAATAAAACTTGGACAAATAATGGTTTGGGTCTGGGCCCTGTAAGGAAGGCATGGTATCAATAGTAAGACAGACACAAGTTCAAGTTTCTTTATTAACTTTAACAAGGGTGTGATAAATACTTATCTAATACTAGATCTACAGATAGGAGCAAGCTACGACCATCAAATAATAATAATGCAGTCCTAGTGGAGTCTTGTCAAAATAAAATGGCCTATTCTGAAAAAAAAGATTGCCAATCCTTAACTCTAAATACAAATAGTGTGGGGTAGTGTTCATGAAAAAGAAAGAAGTGTTCACAAAAATGATATGTCAGGATGTTCAGGCCATTGGCCTCCCTTTCCCATGTTTTCAGCATGGGACAAGGTGGTTCACTCAAGCATAGCACACTCTCAGGCTTCTCTGGCACGAGGACACAGTTCCATTACCAGCATCAGGGACTTCTGTGCCCAAGTCTCTTAAGTTATCAAAGTCTCTTGATTCAGAGGGCCTGTTGTACCAAATCAAGTGAAAAGTTCCTTTCCTCTTACAAGTACTCAAGTTAAGTGATTCACTCTTCACCATGGATCCCCCTGAACTGGGCTCAGATCCCCTTCTCCAATGTTCAGAGACTATCCTTTCTTGGGTGACTCACTGTTCACTATGGATCCCCCTCAGCCGGGCTCAGATCCTTCCTCTTACAAAATTCATCTCCCTCAGCCGGGCTCAGAGCAATTGCAGTTTGTATTAGCTATCAAAGTTCGAATTTGCACAGGGTTTAGCTTGACCCATTGCAGGACCACTTCAATTGCACAATTCACAATTTACATTTTCCACCTCTCCGTTGGATACCTAACAGAGAACTTCAAATGAGCACCTACATGGTGCCGGACCACTCTGTATATGGTATCTATCTTGGCTTCAAAAGTTCAGTGACTTCTTGGATGTTCAATTATATTTGCGTCACTCATCACATATGCTTCACACACTGTTCTCTTCAGATTTCTTCATACAATGTTGCTGCTTGCAACCTTGGTTCTAACACAGACCAGTTTGCTATTAGTCTCCCAGACTCACCGGCTGTGTTGATTTTACTGCCATTAATTTGTTGTAGGAGCCAAGGACAGTACCACAGCAGCAATCGCTCCTCCCCACCTTGGCTATCGATGCCGGAGAGCCCCGGGTACCTCTGACACACAATGCACGTTTCTTCAGCTTTAATTCTAGGTCTTCTGTTTCTTATTCTCGAAGGCTTGTGAAAGTAGTGTTTTTTCTCAGAAAAAGTCAAGGGCACTTCCCTCTGTGCAACCCTCTCTGGTCTTGCTGTCTTTCTCCTTGTATTAAACTGCCATCTTGGAACTGCTGCTTCCTCATGTGTTTTGCCTTGCTTAAATTGTGCTTTCGTGCTCTGCCTTTTATCTGTGTGGGGACATGTGATGGAAGTCGGGTGTGTCTGTAATGATCACTAATTGCCTGATTCTGCCTGACCATTGTGTTGGGACATGTCAGGTTTACGGCTCGGGTGTTAGATTTTCTCTCAAAGTGAGCTGTCCATGGGAAAGTGTTTGTGTCGGGAAAGGGGTTTGGGGAGTGAGCTCCTAAGTATCCTACCTGGTAGGATGGGGAAAACGTGTTACAGGGAATTTAATACCGCATCTCACCATCCAGTGTCCCACTCCCCGAAGACTCCCCATCCAGGTGATCCTCCCACACTGGTCTACCCCCAGCAACTGGATCCAAATGTGATGGCCGTGTCCTGGCCACCTGGATGACAGATCCCCGGAGACAAGCGGGTGAGACACCTCTGGTTTCTCACAGCCCCATGTGCAGGTCGGCTGAAGAAACAAGTGCCCACTATATGTTGATTTGCCCCAACACAATGAAATTGAGGTGCTCCTACCTAAAACCTGTTTTGAAGGAAGCAGGGGTCATCATGTAGATGAAGCTATGATGTACCTTAAACAGTCAACATGACCACAAATTATATTTGCAACACCAAGGTATGTGCATAGATTGTGGCTTCAACGATCAAAGACTTTGAAACATGTTATCATGGGAACCTAAATAACCTTTCATGCAATTTTACAGCTAGACTTGTTACCTTAATTATGAAATCATGTTAGTCAACTGAATAGCACAGGCGTAATTTGTGTAAAACTCTGAGGCTGCAAACTTGGCTCTCCCCATAAGTGTAACCCCAGAAACCTTTGAATATAGGGGTGCTGACTTCCTTCAGATGATAATATACGTTAGTTGCTGTATGATTTTAGTGATTAATTGGGAAAATCTAACTTGACTTGAGTTTAAAAATTATAATTAGGATGTATTTTATACAGTTTTATTTTTTAAAAGCTTTTTTAACTGTATTTAATGGTGTCTGTATTTAGACTTTTGCATTCAAAGCCTGGATGTATTTTAATTGTATATTGCTTAAAGGTTTTAATCCGAATAAAAGCTGTTTTTAACTGAACTGAACTTTAGATTTCTTTTTTTAAGTTCAATGATTTTATTGAGTGTTTTCATGAAAAAACAATGGCAAATACATGTGCAATAAAGTGAAATGTAGAGAGAAAGATATTCTAGAGTTAACTACAACTTAGAATGTCAATTGTACCTTATATAATGTAGTATATAAAGATAATGTAATCAATCAAACCGTTGCAAAGTCAAAAAAGAAAGAAGTAATGGTTATTGCCAAATAAGTTAAGACTCACAGGACGAACTAGAGACAAGAGGAGAGGAGAGGGAAGCTGAAGCATATTCTCTGGAGAAAATAAACATTTCATGTTAGATAAGTGTTAAATACACTCCACTTGTTATGAAATCTAGGTAGATTTCTAGATGATAAGGCATAAATTTGTTCGATTCGACGGAAGAAGCAAACAGAGTTTCACCATAAATTATACTACAATTTCTGGGCCTTTTTACAGTTGAAAGCGATGAAATAAAAAGAAATGTAAACAAAAAAATTAAATGTCTGGTGAAGAAATAGATGACATGAAAGGGGTCTATAGTTACTTTTTCGACAGTCATAGAGTCGAAATACAACAGTTTTGACTCAAATGCATCGTTTTCTTTTTCGAATGCTTGTTTTTTTTTGGGGGGGTTGGAAAAACCACTAATTTTACTATATGAAACAAAAAAAAACATTAACATTAAAAAAAGGCTTTCAATTTTTTTTTCTCAATGCTTTTGTTTCAAAATTCTTGTATTTCAAAACTATTTTTTCAAAACTTTGACGGGACACCCATGAAAGGGTTAAGTAACACACTGATCATCACATTGCATAATGATAGGGGTTCATGAAAAAAGAATACATTTTGCAGTCATTCCCAAACTTCCCAAAGAAAAAACATACTTGCTATTAAATACTGAATGAGTAAAATCAATGGCTCGTGACTGGCAGGACCAACATAAGTTATGATTTGTTTTGGAGATTTTAGCACTCCTCTGAGGTGGTTGATAAGCTCTATGTAATATCAAGAAGTGTGATTGTGTAAGATTTGCAGCTACTGAAGTAGTGAAACATGGTTCCCAAATGTTAATCTAAATCTCTTGAGGTATATGTAGGCCCCAATCAGCTTCCCATTGTGGAGCGAGTTTAGAAGTAGAATATTTGAATTGATTAAGGACAGAATATCATTTTGAGGCTTTAGTGGAACGGGAGCATGCAAGGAGTTCTTGGAATAATAGGGGATGGTCTTGGTAACCGACTTTGTACATTCTGAGTAGGTTTTAAAATCAGAGCTATTAAGGTTGAATGAAGCACATAGTTCGGGAATAGAATTGGTAAATTATTGTTGAATACATGTGTAACATAAAAAATTCCAGCAGAATACCATTTTTGTAAAATCTCCTCTTTAGGTCTAAATGGAAAGAATGTATTAAACCATAAAAAGGCACAAGTGGAATTTCGGGTAACAGTGGAACATGTAATTAAACTACTCCATGCTTTTTTAAATTAATGTAGAAGTGGATGTTTTGAAAATGAGAAAAATGAGAAAAAGACAGACGTGTAATGAGTTTTGATTTTCAAAATGATCCAGGAAGGGGCATACATCAATTGGGATTCATGATCTAGAAAAAGAAAATGTTTCTTAATGAAGAGAATTTCTACTATTTGAGAAAATCAGGGAATCCCACAGATGTTTGAGTTTATTCAAAGCTATTTTTGGGAGGTATGTTTTTCCAAAGGAAGTTAGATAAAAGTTTATCTATTTTTAATAATGTTGTTGGGATCATAGAACGATTTTTGACAGATTCTATTCGACCCCACCAAGAAAGAAACAAGGGGGACCATATATTAATGGAGGGTGCTTTAGATTTCTAAGTGCTGGTTTATTTGAATTTCAAGCCTGAGTGTTAATGTTGTACTTCTGTACAGGTGCACACAACATTAGTCGCCTTTAGAGTGTTTTAACTCTTGTTAGAGACTGAGGGCTCATTATAGCCTTGAAGGTAAATCTAAAATAGGTGAGGTTTTACCACCTGTTTTAGCACCCACCTCATTGCAAGCATGGTGGTTTGTTCATCTGTTGGAAAATACAAGGTGCTATTTTACCCAGCATGAGTGCTGGCCTTTATTGTTTTATATATAGTGGGCCTCATTACGAGTTTGGAGGTAGCCAGGCTGTTTTTAGCAGCATGGCTATCTCCAAACTCGGGTCCGGGTCCCGCAAAAGGGGACTTAATGGGCCATTCCGACCTTGAGGGCCCGGTAATTCCATTTCGCGGGACCCGGACCGGTACATCCCCATTCCCATTTTGGCCCGTTAATGCAGGCACTTTGTTAGCATCCTGGTCTGCTAACGGGTCCCGCTATGCACGTCTGGTCTGACCAGGCATGCAGAGCGGGACCCACTGCACACCTCGTAATGTGGCGGCCCGGAATGAACAGTGCACCGTTCATTTTGTGGCCGCCTACATCGTAATGAGGCCCATTGTGTCGTACATTACTTTGAATTATAGTAGTGATATAAGCCACAACTGTCCACTGTCCATGTCCACCCGAAATATGAGTCTGGAAATTGAAAGAAAAAGATATAAAACTGGTTTTCCTTGGAAAGTCCTACAGTTACCACTGGACCAATAGTCATTCTGTAATTGGGTTTTAATCAGCACGAGAGTTACCCAACTTCAAGGATGTGCTTTGCCTAAGCTTACATTCACAAGATACTCCCCCTTCTGAAACCTTACAACCCTTCTGTCAAGAAACATTTTTTTTTAAAGAAATCTGTTGTCTTTTGATAATTAATTCCGAGGGGCCCAAGCATCCATCTGTTCTTGGGCTGCACTTTTACTCTTCCCATTTTCAACAGGATTTTTCTTTTGTGGAGTAGTGTCTTCCTAATCGAGGCTTCTTCCCATAGTTCTCCGACTCGATGAAAGTGTCTCAGGGTCTGAGGGGATCTCTCTGTTTAGTGGTGATTCTTAATTGTTGAAGTGTTGCTTTGCGGCGACCCAACACATTGTGCAATGACCCTGAATAACATCTGCACTGAGGAATCAACTCGTAAACATCGCCTTTTATTCCTGGACCTTTTCTCACGGAACATGTTTTCTGGCAAACAGCTACTTGCTTCTCTCCCATGGAGGACTCCAGTTTGAAGAGGACTGTGCGTGTTTAGACAGCGACCTAGTGTTCACCCAAGACAATCTTGAGATGGACAGGCATCCTGATTTTAAAAATGAGGTCTAAGGGAGCTAAATGATTCCCTCTAAAGAGGCAAAGCTGCAAAGTTGTACCCAGTTTCCGCAGGACCTCGCCAACCCCTACGTCTACTGCCTAACAACAACTAAACGCTAAACCTCCAGACTGAAAGATCCTGACAGGTATAGCATCAGACTGCTGGAACCTCTTACTTTGTTAGTTCTGCATATTTTACACCTTGCCATTGATGGGGCTGATGGTGTTTTCCTGAGCAACTGTCAATATGTTTGAAATTTTGGATGTTTACACGAAAACAGTTAATGCAGTAAAATATGAATAGGCACTACAGAAAATATAGACGGTGAAACTCACAAGAACATAAAATGAGATAACATTGCCCGAGAATATAAGATTTACCCATGTTGTGATAACCAGATTGGAAAGACCCTACTCCTAAAAATCACATTCTGAGCGAACTTTCGTGGATACTCAAACTTGTGTGTTTCTTGATGTCATGTAGCAGAGAGAAAGCAAAACATGTTCATGCTTACAGCTTTCACTGAAAAAACAAAAAGCATTCCCAAGTTTGCGGATCTCATGCAGCAGAATCTAAACAAACAATTTCCATGTTGGAGACACTTGTCTAGTCTAGCAGAGAACCAAGAAAATGGTCATGTCTGGAGCACTTATTTAACAAGGAGACCCCTAAAAATGTGAATGTTTGCAGATCTTGTTTAACAAAGAGAAAGTGAGAAATTGCCAGGGTTCTGTTGCTCTTTTGAAAGGTGGATCTCTGGGCATTACTGTGGCTGTAAAATATCAGAAGCAGAACTCAAGAACGGTGTGGTGTGTGGAGCAGTGTGTTTCGTCTGACAGTATCAGCAGGAGCTTTTGGAGTCTTGGATCGGCTATGTTGCAGTTTGCAGTCTTTCTATATGTTCTATTGGCAAGAAGGAGGTGCACTTGCATGAAACCACTACACCGACATAGAGCGCAGAGCGGAGTGTGGAGCAGTGTGTTTCATCTGACAGTATCGTCAAGAGCTTTTGGAGTCTGGGAGCAGGTACGTTGCAGTTTGCAGTCTTTCTATACTTCCTATTGCCAAGAAGGAGGCGCAGTGTGTTTTGTGTTTGGTGGCTGGTGCGAGGGGCCTGGGGTAAAGCTGCTGCAGATTCACATTGCCTGCACTGAGAAAGTATTATCTGTGTAACGTGTAAATGCTTAATCTAAAGTTGCTTGTTGACTGGATGATTTGTTCCCCCATAGGCATTTGGAAGTATGGTTCATGGAACTTGACTCATATCCCTTATTCTTTAATGCCTTTGTACCTTAAACATTGACACTGTCTGTCGAATGATTTTCTCTGTGGGAGTTTGGGAGTGTAGGTCTTGAAACTTGAGTCAGAGCCCTCTCTTCCACAGTGCTGCACGTTACACTTTGCCACTGAAATTGAATTTTCTTACAATTTTAGAATTCATTTGTCTGGCAAATAAACGTTGTATTTCGGGACTATTTTTTACCAGAGTGTGCGGAGTGCAGAGTGGTCTGTGTTCTATCCAAGGATACCAAGTCGGTGGTCAAAAACTGCTTTTGGTAAGGTTTTTTTTTTATCTGCCCATGGCAGCTGCTCTCCATCGCAAGTCTCAGGGGGTTGTTCCTCCTTCAGTCTCTCCTTTGCCTCCATTCGATTCTACATATGCATATTTAGAATCTGAGTCCCCTTTGACCAATATGGCCTTAACACCTCTATTCAGACTCTAATGAATCCCCCGATACCGACATTTTGAACAAGAGACTGATTTCACCCCCTACTTTGGCATCAGATTCTATCCAAGTAGGGATCCCATATGCCCAGGCCTTGACCTGTGTCACTGGCACCACAATTTTTACCAGCAGGGTACCCGGTGGGGCTGCAAGCATTTGACAAGGCACTGCAGCGTGTCTTCAGCGATCTCCTTCTCCATCTTTTGAGAATTCAGTGATTCTGATGAATCTTTTTTAAGACTATGTAGGGACATGGAAGTGTCGCAGGTCAAAAATGTTTGCCCAACTTCTTCAAAGGTCCCGGCGGGGGCACACCAACTACGGCCTACATATGCGATCACGGAGGGCCTTTGAAGCTGCAAAATTACACAACCACCATGATTTGGACTTTTTTAACTCCTAAAAATATCCAATTAAGAAGGCAATCAGAGGTGCTACCAAAGGTGGATTCCCTGGGCCCTGATTCCATCTCTGCGCTACATTTGGTTCTGGAGTCTCTTTTGGGACTGCATGATAATATAAAGGATATTGAGCCTCATTACAAGGTCGATGGTGACCCGCCATTGCCACCGATGGCTTGCCACCAACCCTGAAACATCTTTCTGGTGCCTGACTTCCTGGTGCCACCCGGATATTACAAGTCCCGGTGGCACAGGAAGTCAGGTGTCAGATTTGGTAAGTCCCCATTCCTGTGGAGTCCTATAGGACTCCACAGGAATGGGGACTCTAAAGCACTGGCACCGTTGCTAACGGTGCCGGTGCTTCCGTGACAACTCTGCCTGCAGGGGCAGACCTGCTGGACGGAATGGCCCCTGCTCAATCTGAATTGATCCATATTTCTGAAGGAGTCATGGGCGTATCTCTTACTGCAAATACAACAAATTACTTTTAGTAAATGTACATTGGAATCCAGCTAGACGACTGGAAGTGTTGTCCCATACTGCACAGGAGTTCGGCATTCTCGTGGATCGATTACTTTTTTGTATCCTCTCAATTAAATCCTAAATGTGGGCCCTTGAGACTTAATGATCCGCGTGTAGGAGACCACCTTGTTATATATTTTGCAATTCAATTTGGCCACTTTGCACAAGAGTTGAACACAAGCCTGGCATGTGTATCTCCTGGCAGAGTCTGTCTTACTCTGAAATGGAACAACAGAATGTGTCAAAAATGCACACATCTTTTGTTGGATGCAGTTGATAATTTGTATTGGACACGTAAGATGCATTTGACATCTAGTGGGAGGGTTGCGGATTTATATGTGATCATCGTGGGTTGTCTAAAATGAACCACTTTGGACTATGACGGTTGACGGTTTAAGAAAAAAAAGACATTTCCCATCAGTTTGATGACATCAAAGAAGTCAAAATGCAATAGCATAAAACACCTAAAACTGAGAGGGTTACCCCATAATGAGTATTTAATTATTAAAAAAGCCATTTGTCAACGCCACAAGAACTTCCTAAAATCTGTGAAATCTGAATGATAATCAAATTATGTTGAAGCATCTTTTGGTGAAAAATGCATGTCAATTTTGGGCACGTATAAATAACAGTTTAGCGTCCACTTATCCAAGTATGGACTGTCCAGTTTCTGAATCCATTTGGGTTGAGTTCATTAAGAATAAGTTTCATTTACCTAATGTGTTCAGAGGATTACGGGACCCAACAGGGCCCGATAGTGTTTGGTCAATGCCCATGGATAGAGCAAGATCTTTCAGAGGCCCTCACCAAATTGATACCAACTTGGGCCCCCGGCCGTGATGGCTTACCACTTTTTGTTTTAAAGAATGCTGCATTTCTGTGGTCGGCGCTTTTAAAACCATGCTTCGAGTACATTTTTGAGACACATATCATTCCTCCACCACGGTCTCAATCGCCTATCATTCCTATTTTTAAAAAGGGCGACTTCGGTAACCCGAGGAACTATTGACCGATCGCTAAGGCTTTTGCCCTACTCTTATTAAGAGATCTAAATTTAGCTATGTGTCAATCAGCTATCCACTCCCGATTCCAAGTGGAATTTAGACAAAACATGGGAACCCCCCTCAATGCTAACATCTTGGCTCACTTATTGCATAGCATAAAAAACAAGGGTGCAGGACCGATTTATATGGCTTCCTTTGATATGCCCCGCAAATTTCACTGCATTGTGCATTCTATCTTGTGGCCCAAACTGTAGAAATGTAATCCGGTCGCCCCAAATTGGTTCAACTCATTGCACTTTTACATAAGAACTCTTATATGAAGATTCATTTTACTCAGGAAAGCGCCATGTCCAGACCCATTCGTTCTGAACTTGGTCTAAACAGGGATGCATACTGGCCCCTACCATTTCAAATATGTATGTGAGCGATGTAGATGACCTGTGGAAGGTGAATGACATCTTTCCTGTGAGGCTGGGCCACTTAAGGTTACACTGGCTCACATTCGCAGATGATTTGATTTTTTTCGACAGGACCACTTTGGGCTCACAGCACAAGTGTAACTTATTCCATCAATATGCTGTAAGAAAGATTTTACAAGCTAATGGGTCTAAATCTAAAGTGGTGATATTCTCGGGCAATGTGAACCTAAAAACCATGCGATGGTCATTGGGTAGTGAGAGAGTAGGTTGTGTACCCTCCTTAAGATACCTGGGTTACAATGGTGCTAACACTTCATCTATTGTAATGTGGAAGGTAACTTTGAAGGAGAAGCGTTGTCCATACATCTCTCACATGAAATGTCTCTTTTCTAAATTGTGAACATGTTCTCTTTTACCTGCTTTAAGTTATTAACACTTGAAGATTCAGCCAGTCTTACTGTATGGGATAGACATGTTGATCATTGATTCGGGTGATTACTTGAATGTTCTTCAAGCACAACTATGGACAAATGTATTGGGATTGGCCCCCTCAGTACTGAATGCAATTATTCACCATCATCTGGCTTTAGTTTCCTTACAGGCCCTCAATCTATGGAGGCAGCTGTTGGATTATACCAAATTTCTACCACCCCCAGAGAATTTGCTTTACAGCGATTTAACCAGAATGGTGAATGACTCCTCTGTGCACTCGTTAAACCTTGTCAAATTTAAGATGCAGGAGCTATTGGAGTGAATTGGTTCACCAGAAGAAGAACTAATGAATTGTCCTGGAAGAGCCAAATCTAACCTTTTTAGTCATGATTGGATGTTGACATTTGACTTACTGAAGACATATTCCCTGTATTCCGACTATGCCAAAGTACCACGGAAAGAGGTCAAGTCCCTACATATTTAACTTGTTTTTCTTGTAATAAAATCTTCTATGAGAGAACGAACCAAATATTGGAATTCGATTCATCCAGTAGACATCACAATGAGGTTTCCAGAATGATGTGTTGAAACCTGGACTAAGATGGGTCATTGCTAAGCCTGGGAAAATAAATGTGGCGAACCACTAGTCACCAATATTTCCATTGTAATCAGGTGATTCGGATTCAGCTGAACTTTTAAGAGATTTGTGTGACAGATCTGGGTTAAGCTCATGATAATTTAATGCCGATGAATGTTGCTGTAAACCTTGAGTTAAAGAGGTCGGACATTGCCTGCACTTGTTCATAGCAAACAAAGTATAAAGATAATGCAATAGGTCAGAAACCTTCCCACAAGGAATGCTCAAACAAATCAAAGTGTCTACATTATTAATAGCTGTCTCTTTAATATTAGAAACCAAAATGAACTTTTACTTTGTAGCTGATAAAAAAATTGTAATTTGCAAACAATAATGGAAATAAATAATTGGCAGAGGATAATTTTGTTATTATTATAATTAATTTGAGAAATCTACAGGTCAATTTATTCATAAAGGTTGCCTCCGCATAAACAGAGGTCTGGACAGCTGCACACATGAATTGCTCACCCGCCTCATTTCATATGTTTGTTTCAGGAGTATGTAAGAGGCACCCTACACCCATGTAGATGCTGGTAGAGCAATCGGCGGACATTTAAATGGTAAACCATTGTGGAATGTGTAGAAAAGACAATCACTGTGTGAGGGAAAGCAGTGCAAGTGGGTAAGCGGCAGTTCATGCCACTGCTGTTTCGCATAAAAAATACATGAATGCATAATAAATAACCCTGTCATACATTACACTTCCTCTCACCTGTTCCATAGAAGCATAAGGGTATGTGTTTGTTTTCTGCACCGTGTAATGTGCATTTCATTTCTAAATTGGGGATGCAGATTGAAAGGTACAAATGCTTCCTAATTTGTGCAAATGTGCAAAAGCGATTCAAAAGGGAAACTGAATCTGTGAATCCTTGATGCAGACATTCAAAGTACATTTCTGAATATGACCATCTAGCTGTAGATATATGTTAAATATGTTTCCCCTTAGCTCATACCATTGCAATCCTACCTGACTAAATGGTAATCTTTTAACAAACCTCAGAGTCTACCTTATGAATGTTTGCCATGTGACTGATTCTGCCTTAGACCTACTGACCTTTCTCCTGTCATTGTCCTTCAGCCATGTACTCTCTCTGTTATTCAACACATAACCTCAGTATTCCTCATAGAAGCAAACTCAGCAGAATGAAACTTCATGCATCCCTAATGCATGATTTCCATATCCCCAGCCCTATGGGCTTTTCGAGGCCCATGTCTGTTCTGAATTCCTTATATTGTTATACTATAAACCTCACTAATACTCAATGTCCCTACCTCTGAACGATGAAAAGAAGACCCAGGCATGCTTGACATGTGACTGGCTCTGCTGGTCTGATATGAAATCTTACAATTCCCTGCTCAACTTTACTAATTTGATCAATTTCAAAAGGATGAGTTCTGGGGGTGTGGAATGCTGTGAATGGGGTGTGTTCTGGACAGTGTATAACAGAGACTGGATCTCCTGATGCCTTTGCGGGACCCTGCAGCAGTACATTTGTGGATTGCCTTCCATGAGTGTGACCCAGGGCGCAGTGAGGCATGGCAACTCATGTCAACAGCCTTTACCAGCTAATACACCATGCTTGCATGAAAAAGTTCCCACTGGTATGGCTGAATGTGCCTCCTCACAAAAACAGACAGCTAACTTCAGCTATGTGTTGGTGTTTTTGTTGTTGTTTTTTAATTGATTTAGCTGATTTTTCTCACGATAATGTCGTGATCATCATGATGACAATAGAAAAATAGAAATATAACAACAGCTTTTCCAAACAATAAACAATAAATAATAAATAATTGATTCAAAAGAACAATGTTCATAACTATAACATTAGAGTTTTGTGATCTTTTGAACCAAATATACTTAATGCTATTGATTTCTCATTACAATAATCATTCAGGCTCAACAGAACATGTTCTTCCTTACAATCATTGTTCATGTAAATATTTGTATACACAATCAATGATTACATTATACATGTTGTAATGATGTCAGTACCCAGAGTGTTCGTACTTCTACAGTGTTGTTCTCATCATACAAATGCAATTCATTAAGAAAGTTGATTGTAGCTATACGTAAACTCATATTTCCTGTTGCTTCTATCGTTGCCCATCTGTATTCAGTGGATATATTTGCGATCTGAAACATGTGTTTCACAAAGTGCCTATATCTGAACGCAGACAATGCTAAACAAGCTGTAACCAGGTGTTCAAGAGTTTCTTTGTTTGATATAATGGTACAGAAACGACAGAAATTTTCCTCCTGACTAATCTGTTTTCGTTGTGCCAAGAGATCACGTGTGGGCCATAAATTCAACCGTAATCACAGAATTGCAGAGCGTATTTGAGGAGTTGGAGCCTTGCACAAGTAGGGTTCTGTGTAGTGCCTAATTTCTTTTGACCAAAATGTTCTGGTATAAAGTTTTTGTAGGTTAAACAAATTGACCATGTGTTTATTCAATCTTGTAAAAAGAGCTTTTTTTTGTCTCTGTTAGGGTCAGTAATCAAGGTTTCTAGAGACGCATCGGCAGTCACCATAATTTCCATTACATTTCTGGTCCGTACAAAATGATGCCCAGATGCAAACATATAATTTGCAACTGTCGTTAACACTGTATTCGTTTTGGAGTATATTAGACATTTGCGAAACAGGGCACATAGTTGCAAATAGTATTTGGCTTGTAGCAACGTGAGACCCAGCTCATATCTCAGCCATGATCCCGGAATACATTTGGGGGACATTTAGAATTTGTCGCCAATATTTGGCTTCAAGTTTGTTAAAGTAATTGCCTATAATGATGGTGCTTGATTCAAGGCCATAGAGCAACGTTGGAGTGACTTTCTGAGGCCAGAATAGGATTGCTGGACTAATGGAAAATTTGCCAAATTTGTATTGAATTAATTTGGTCTGAGATATGGCTGGGATCACCTTGTTTTCTACAATGGCCATTTGTGAGTTAGCAGTCAGAATGCCATCAAACGCACGGCCTAAGTAAATATAATTGGATACATTTTCTAAATTAAAATTTTTAACTTTCCATTCCATCCGGTTTTGGGATGAACATTTGGTGCATACATGACAATTTGCGATTTTTTTAAATTGATAGCAAGTTCATTGTTGTCAAAATATTGAGTGAGAACAACAAGTAATTTCAGAAGCCCAGATGGGGTCTTTGATATTAGGACGAGATCGTCTGCATACAAAGGGCTTCTATCGCCACTTTATGAATGTTCGGGGAATCTGAATCAATACTCGCAAGGGCTGCTCGTACATTATGGATGAAAAAGTTAAATAGGTCTGAAACAAGTATGCAAGCTTGCTTCAGCCCTCTTGCAGTATGAATTGCTGATGACAAAAGGCCCATTAATGATAGTCTAATCTGCACCGATGTAGTGGAGTGCAGTTTGTAAATAATGTCTATTAGACTTGGGGGACATTGTGCTTTGATGAGTTTATCCATTAACTTTACTCTCGATACAGAATCGAAAGCAGATTGCAGCTCAATGAAAGCAATGTATGTAGTGACTTTGGAATTCTGAGCCTGTTTTTCAATGCGTTCAAAGTGAAAAGGTTTATCGCGATCCCCATACCTGCAACAAATCCTGTTTGATTTGGATCCCGTTGTTTTGCTTCGTCTAACCAAAGATTGAATTCTCGTAGTACTAGGCGAGTAAAGATTTTCCCAGGAGTATCGAGAAGTGCTATCGGGCGATAATTTGACGGCACTCCTCAGTCGCCTTTTTTTGAAAATGGGGACAATGTGAGATGTGCACCATGAATTTGGGATCCTTTGGGTTTGGAGGATATAATTAAAGATGTTATCAAGGATAATGGCCCATTGTTTTGGATGTTCTTTTAGCATATAATTTGTGAGGCCATCGGGCCTGCTGCCCGCGAGCTTGAAGATTTAGTTATTAACTCTTCTATGATTGCCTCCGAGCATTCCAAGCTCCACGGTGTATCAGATTGCATTTTGTATTGATAATTATCAAATATTTCATCTAGGTATAATGCAGAAAAATGTGCAACCCATTGTGCTTCCGATACACCATTCAGCTGCGTATCCACTTGCTTTTGCCCTGTTCTTACATTTAGCAGTATCCATATTTGAGAAGCATTTTTGCTGGATATTGACGACATGAACGCTTTGCTGTCTTTTTGAAACATATTAGCCTTGTATTTGCGAATCCAATTTCTGTATCTACATTTGATGGATTTTTTGGCTTGTTGTATTTGAGCCTGTGGAAGTTTATAGACAGATCTTAGAGTCTTTCTATATGTTGTCTTCATTTTTTGAAAAATGATTGTCATAGATATGTCTGTGTTTCTTTGTCCTGAGAACCTGAAGGTTACTCAAATTTTTGAACGGCTCTAGTATCCCACATAGGACTCAAAATCGGGTCCCGGTTGGTAGCTTTGTAGTGCCACATTCAGCATATTTAGTTTGTCATGTGTTCACCTAAAGCGGGATTTGGCATTTTGATGATGAGATTCTTTGTCATCCATTGTTGTTGTTGTATATTGGAATCAACATCCCAAGACCAGGTTAGAGTTAACATATGATGGTCACTTGTAATCTGTTTTATAATTGTGAATTTTGTTGCCCTCATGAACAGATCTTCTGAGAGGAAAATATAATTGATTGTATTTTTTGAGGAACCTCTTTGCCAAGTGGGCTGAGCTGGTATGTCTCCCGGCAAAGAACCATTCGCCATTCTCAGACATCCATCTTGCATGAAGTTTGTCAATCTCATAATTCCTTGTGGGTTGTTTCTTGTATCTGAAACAAAGTTATTAAGGTTGAAAAGCACTGGATCCAGCAGACATTCTACCCCATAGATGTAAAGTCTCTGAACAGCTGCTTCCTATAGATGGAAACAATAGGCTGTGAAAAGTGTTCATGGCAGGCTATGTCCACCAGGTTTCATTTCAAAGCACATTTAGCCAGTGAATCCACCACACCACTCTGCTGACTATAAAAGCCCACATCAGCATTAAGGACAGCATTTGGGAAACCTTTGGGTAAATATGGAAGGGGTTTCCAGAATTGTTCAAATATGCTTACCGTGTCCACATTTCTGTCTTAACCCCATTTCTCTGTGCCAAATGTCACCGAACAACCAAACTTCCTACCGAAGACCGTTTAAATTACAGCCCCAAATGTGTCCCTATATTTACGCACTAGATTAATAATGGCTTTCCATGATGTTAACATTTTCATGGATATGTTCTTTACCTGTGATTTCCAAGAAAGGTTTGATGAGATGGATACCCCAAAATAATTGAAGCATCTACAACATCTATGGGTGCACGCTTGATTCTAAAGCAAGCATTAATATTGATAACCATGGCTTTTGATTGGCTTTTATTCAAGTTTAGGTGGGTTGCCTTGCAGTAAGTCAACACTGCCTGTAATTGAGCTCTGGGGGCATTTGGTGTCCTGACAAGGAGAACTGTCATGGCCACTGGTCATTGGCCAGTTACTTCACATCCTGCAGGGTCCCAATGGACCCAGTCTTGGTGCCTTTGGCACCAAGCTCATATTAAAGTGTGCTTTGCACACAGACTGTTGAAGGCACGTGCATTTGGACAGGGTGGGGCACTAGCAATGCATGAAAGGCACGTGCAGAAGGCAGGAGGAGTGGCAAGGTGGGGCCTCAGGGCGGGGCCTTAAGGGAGTGACTGGGGCCAGGCTATATAAGCCGGCCCCACCCGCATTCTGGTGCTTCGCGTTAGTCTGCTAGAGCAGCGTAACGCTTACCGCCATTCAGTGGACCTTACCTGTTTCAGCACGTGTATCCTCAGACTCCGGAAACCTCCAGCTTCTTACCTCGAGTCAGCCATACCATCGCTTAACTTCTGCAGCTACGCGTGCATCTTACCTGATTCAGCCGCACCATTGCTGGAAGCACTACCATCACTTCCCTCCTGCAGCCACGCGCATATCTTACCTGGATCTGCAGCCCCACGCGGTGCCGCCCGGCATCCTTACCAGTCCTGAACTTCCATCAAAATCTCTGGCCGCCTGCAGAAATTGGGAAACCGCCCCTCCAGCACCGATCAGCTGCACCTGCAAAGGGAAAGGAAACTCAAGGTTAGCTCTTGCCTAGACTTTCATACTATAAGCAGTGAGCTTCAAGTGGAGGTCACTTACCTCTAGTAGCTCCTCCGAAGTAGACTTTGTCATCACACGTTCCTGGGTCATCTTCATACCTAAGGAAGAGAGAAAGGACAATATAGGGTTACAGACAATAATCATGGAGGAAGATTAACACAAGCAATACGAACAATAATCATAATTACAAAACTTACCTTCAAGACGGGATGGTCGCAGCCGGTCTGGACCTTCACGCCAAGGACCTGTGACGCAACTAGATCCATCTACAGCGCCCCTGCTGGAAGAAAGCAGGACGGAGAGCTCAGCCTTCAATTAAAACAGGTGAGCCTGCATGGGCAAACTCTTGTTCACAACCTTCTGGCAAGAAAGGGTTGAAGGGAATCCCAACGTCACCACGCCATTTTCACCCTCTCTCATCCTCTCTCAGGAGCAAACCGGTATCCGGGGTCCTCGATAATGCAGTGGCTGGGTGAGAGAGCTGATCCACAGGAGCCAGGTCCAGGGAGGACTCCAACTGCACCCCAATGCCCCCGCGCAGACAAGGTGAGCGTAACAAGAACTGAATCATCCCCATATAATAACATTGGCAGAGGCTTCCCACAGATAGCAGCTATAACTTTAGACGATTGCTTCACATGTTTTTACAGGTCATTCATATTGAAGAAATGTATTGAACAATTTGGTATTGAGAAAAGGTAAATCCAATGCTCCCTGTGGATTTTCCTGAGATTTTATTAACCACTTTTTCAGATTTAGGTCCTAAATTATTTGACCTACTCTCTTATATTTGATTAATAGGAACATCTATGGGGATGTTATCTGAAGCCATGGTGATATATTTCATTACATCAAATAAAGATCCTGAGTTTCTATTACTATATCGACTGACATTGCTAATCAACTCTGACTGCACGAAGATAATTGTTAATTGGATTGAACCTTTTCTGACTCGTTTAATGAAGGCTGATCAGACAGGCTTTGTTAAAGGATGTATTGATTTTGCTAATACTAGACGTTTCTTTTATATTCCTAATATTACCCAGAATAATCTCATAGTTTTGCAGCTGTTGCCTTAGATGCCAAAAAAGGCATTTGATTGTGTAGAGCAGAATTATTTATTTGATGCTTTATACTGACATGGTTTCACTCATCAATTAATTTTTGCTGATTAAACATTTATGTTCAGATCGTAAAATATATATTTTTACCACTGTTCAGAGTTCCACTCCCTTTTAATTGTTCAAGTATACTGGGTAGAGTTGTCTGTTATCACCAATGTGATTGATTCTTCCCTTACAAACCTTTCTTGAATTAATCAAGCGAAACAGTAGCACTGCAGCTTTGATTTATTTTAAAAAAACGAAATCAAGATTAAGTTAGCTGCTTATGAGGATGACATTGTAATTGTCTTGAGAAATCTTAATGTTGGTATTCACAATCTCTTTCAAACTATAACACTATTTTCATCGGTCTTTAGGAACAAATTAAATATTGATAACTTGGAAGTACTCCCTTTCAATCTGCATCATCTTAATGATTTTGTCAGTTCCCAGTCTCCAATATTTCTTTCTTGGTGGGGATGTTTGGAAGCTATTAAAATGATGCTTTCACCCATTGTACTATACTTCTCAGCCATGCTGTCACTTCCCTCCTTCATTTCTTAAAGCATTTTACTCTATTTTTAGAACATTTCTATGGAGGAAAAAGACATCTCGAATTGCTTAAAGTTGACTCAGATGGTGTAATGATAGTGGCAGAGTTATATTCTCCAATGTTAAGGTATATAATACTGATTTTATCATCAATCAGGCATATTCATGGTTCCTTCCTGATGATTTCATTAATCCCTTGATTTAGTCTGGTTTAGAGAGGGTGTGTGTAGCTACTACTCCTATTAAAGATATCTCTAACTTCAATTGTGGAACTAAAATACTACCACCAATACACATTAGCACAACTTTTGCATGCCTCAGAGAATTTGCATTCCCTCATGTACAAAACAAATCTGAATGTATTTCACAATATGTGGGGCATAATAAACTGATCAAGATTCATGGGAAACTGGTCTGTTGGAAGCTTTGGGTGGAAAAGGGATTTATTTTGTTTCACAGTTTTTTAATGGTCAGCATAGGTGCTTTGAAGGGCTACCACTGAAATGTGCCCTTCCTGCATCTGTATTGTCTCAATATAGGAAGATTCGAAATTCCTTGGTTGATAACTTGCCACTTCCACATAATAGTGTTTGTTTGCCAGGTCATACTAGATTATGTTTTATGTATCTATCTTCATCTTTAAAAGATGCTATGTTCTATTCTATCCTCAATTCTAATAAATCGTGGGAGCTTAAACATCTTCTGAAATACATTGGGAGTTGGATTGTGGAACAGAGCACGATGGAAATATTTGGTCTGAGATGTGAAATAGAGGTGGAAGGATTCATACTCTTGCTAGTCGACCAAACTTCCTTCTCCTTCCTTCATAGAGACTTGACACTTCGTAATTGTTCAATGCTAAAGGTATCAATAATTATAGTTGATACTCATATCATGAGATTGATATTTTTAAACATATGTTTTTTAATGCACATATTTTAGAGTATTCATATCAAATTTGGAAATATTTCCTCATATTCTTTAGTTTAATAAGCCTCAATCTTTTGCAAATATTATGTTCGGTAGCATGGCTATTAGAACATCTGTTTGAAAAGTTTGTTTTGCCTTTTTGATTTGTTTGTGCTAGTTGCTATACAAATCATTACTGGAAAACAGAAGCATTTCAAAATGTTACAATGTGGGTGTGGTAGAATGGTATTTGTAATATACATACATTAGAAAAATGCCTTACTGCAATCCCAATCTTATTATTTATATATTACATCAAATGGAATGTTTTTTTAATTGATTATCTGATGTCCTATCATTGTGATGTGACTGGTATATTACATGTTTATGTTTAGAGCAATGTAATGATATTTTCTATTCTATTTTTGAGTCTATTTAATTTAAATTGCATGATTTAATACTTTAAGATGTCATGTTGTTACTAGTCTGCCCTATTTCCCTATGCATCCTCCCTCCCCTTTTTTGTTTTTTGTGTTGTACTTTTGTGTTTTCTTATGTTAATGTAATTAGTCAATGTGTTTATAATTCATGTCTTAGACATGTTATATTTACTTGTTCATTTCTCTTACTATTGGCCCCCATTTTATGGTTAGGGTTTAGTACAGATGTGGGTTAACTTTTATTTCTATTTTATATTTGACCCATATTTTATTTGTTACTATTTAGTCTGATTAGTTGTTATGTTATGTAAATTTGTAGAGCGCACAAACGCCCCGAAGGCACCCTGGGGCTCAGAGTGTGAACAGAAAACAGCCAGAATTTAGAACACAAATGTCTTTAGTAGACAATGAAAGGTGAGGTGATCACTGGTTTTATGCAGCAGCAAGGGAAAGGGGTTCCAAGCCTTAGCGGCGGAAACTTAGAACGCACGACTGCCAGTGCGCATCAATCTGAAGTGGGGTACCTTAACAAGAAATGTGGATTGAGAGCAGAGACACCGAGTTGGAATGTAGTGCAGGAATTTATCCCGAATGTATTCAGGTCCCATGTCGTTAAAGGCACAGTGCACCATACACAAGGACTTAAAAAGAATCTGCTTTTCCACCAAGAGCCACTGTTTCTGCCTCAGTAAAGGAGTCATGTAGGTGCCAACACTGGGCTGTAAAACAGCTCTAACGGCCATCTCAGCTTGGTTTAAGTCAAGACGAGCCAGGATTTGTGTATCATCGGCGTAGGAATAATAGCGGACACCATGGAACAAAATGAGGGACAGAAGGTGCCTGATGTAGAGATTAAACAAAATAGGGGAGAGAGCAGATCCCTGTGGAATACCACAGGAGAGTGGAACCGGACTAGAGCGAAAAGGCAGGCAGGAAACCGATTGAGAGCGGTCGGCAAGTAAGAATGTGAACCAGTCAAGGACTTTACCAGACAGCCCGGCAGAGGACAGCCTGGAGATCAGAGTGGGATGGTCAACTGTGTTTAGCGCGGCTGACAGAACTAATAGAACAACCGCGCCGACACCCCCCTGATCCACCAGGCCAGGTCGTCCAGTACAGAATTAAGGACAGATTCAGTACACCTACCAGGCCAAAAACCCAATTGAAAAGAATCAAACTAAGAAGAGGATTCAAAAAATGTAGACAGCAAGGTAGAGACCAAGGCTTCCAACAGTTTCATGAGGAAGGGGAACAGTGATGTGGGACCATAGATGGCCAATACCTCAGGGTCTAATGACATATTTTTAATAACGGTATCACAAGTGCGTGTTTAAGTGTGGAGGGAATCACTCCATCCGTGAACGAAGCATTATCTGTAACAGTAAGATGTAAAATGGTAGACTTTGAATTTTCCTTCAACAGGGCCAGAGGAATGGCATCAGTCGGAAAGGCAGATTTCATATGTTGAATAGCTGCCAAAATGTCAGATTCTGAGAAAATGGGAAACGACGACCAGGACCATAGGAAGCCGATGGAGGTGTCGCTCCAACATTAATATTAGCGTGGATAGAGGAGATCTTAGATCCAAAGAAGGCAGGAAGAGAATCGCGAAGAACTTGGGATGGGGTAGGCGTAGAGCTGGACATTGCGGGTGTAGAGAGCGATTGAAGAAGCTGAAATAAAGCCACAGGCTGTTTAAGGGGCAACCTCAACCTTGGAGGCGAAGAAAGCTTTCTTTGCCTTGATAACTAGCTTGTGGTAAGCGGTAAGTGTGCAACGAAAGGCAGACTTAGTTCCTGCAGAATTGTCAACCCTCCATTTTCTCTCAGCGTGTCTACATCGTAACTTCCCAGCCTTAAGCTGATCGGTGTACCACGGTTCAGAAGGACAAGCTTTCTGCTTACACAGTTCCTGTAATTATTGTATATCATAATAAGAGAATATGTTTATGGTTCAAATTAGGTTTGCTATACCCCCTATTATGTTTATTTCTTATAGATAGTTATCATGTGGCATGTGCTTATAAATCTCTATTGGTCATTTGTTTGGATTGACTGTGCATTATTTTTGATGTCATGAATATTAATACAATAAAAAGTGTAAACAAGAGTTCTTCTTACCAGATTACACCTGCAGACCTGCAGGTTTCACATAGATATCTGCAGTAAGTGCATTAATCTAGTGAGATATCTTTCTTCAGAGTTGAATGTGATGTCCTACTTGAATACTTTACAGCAGCAAAAGAGGTGACAGTGAAGGATCAAGTAGACAAGACAGTTGATTCTGCAGCAAAGATGGATTTTGGTGGAATCCGCCTGTTACTGAGAGAAAACATCTACAGTGCCTGTGTCCCTCAGTCTCTGCTGGCAGACTTGGAGTCTTTATACCAGGAGAAAAAATCAGGGTCAAAGATGTTTGAGAGACTTGAGGCTATGCATAACACTACGAAAGTGTTGTTCTAGTAAGCATCTATATTGGTTGCTGTATCCAAGGTTCTTCCCAGACATCATGTTCGGAGACTGGCACACTGACATGGACCAAATGTCAATAGCAGTATGGATTCCTTTTGTAGGGATTGTACTCTTTTGTGAACAACATGAAACAATGGTTCACTTATTTTTAGGAAACACAAACACACTCAGCCATTGAGCTCCAGATCAAACTTTACGCTTTATTCTGCTGTGAAGAAAATGACATTTAATCTTTCACCGGTCCAGAGAGTAATGGAAGCCTTTCAAAGGATGCCTGTGGCGTGAGCCAGGATTCAATGATATGCCTACAATTCTGCTGGACATACATATGAGGGAAAACTCATATCACTGCTGGGAATTAGAGAACAATAGAACATCTGTGCAAAATGTGTTCCCTACAGGTTAATTCAGAGATCATACAGGTGTTTGAATTCTATATAGACAGTTACTTTACCTGAACAATTTATGTAGCTCTGCTTATCAGTTTAAACACATATTTAATACGTTTTTATAACACACTCATCATTGAGTGAATGTCAGGAAAGGAAGAAGGCGATGGATATGGCAGGGGAAATGTGCACAAAATACACAGTAAACAACCTTGAATATAACAACGTGCATTCAATACCCAAGACTCGTGTATACCACTATAAGAAAAGGAATGTAGGGTAAGCACTTAGAACCTCCTTATGACTGAAAGGAAAGTCGGCAAACTCCTTACCCACTATGCTATTACAGATACTGACAGCGCTAAGCCCACGTAGAGGGCAAGCAGGGACAGAATCTGTAAGCTGACACTCTAGACGGTACTGGATAAGGAATTTGGAAACAGTACTCACAAGGACCGGAATGACCACATGAATGCCAGTACTCACGAAGACCGGAAAGACCACTTGGATGTCCGTATTCACGAGGACCGGAAAGACCACTCAGAAGTCAGTACTAACCCACAACCCTGTAAATCAAACAAGAACCCAGAAGGCAGTAAAGGCAAAGAGTGAGGATGACTAAATACCTAAACCCAAGTCAAGAGGCAAGAAGGAATAGTACAGTGTGGAAAACAAAAGATAATCACACAGGGGCTAGTTACAACAGCTTCCCATACCTAATAATAAAATAGGAAATAAATGTAAAAGTGTAGAGGAAAACATGGTATGGATCCCAATAGAAGGCAAGGATCAGGAGCAGTGAAAATGATTTCAAAAGGGAAACTTTCCCACCCATCCAAGGTGAAAAGGCAGGAAACTAAACCCGTAAAGGAAAGATTAATGCAACAAGTCTTTCATTAGCAAAGGGCAATTTCTAGGAAACAGTGAACACAGGCAATTGGGCTACAGCAAAAGGAAAGCTCAGAGAAAGGCTGCCTGCAGACAGAGAAAGGGAGAAAGGGATTTCCAAAAGGCAGAAATCAATTAGGCATACAAATACGAATTCCAGGACAAGGAACAAGAAACACTAACTAGAACTGGGCACAAAAACTAGGAACCAGGAACAAGGGACCAGTCACGAAAGGAACGCTGCAACAATGACCAGCGCTGGACTGAAGCAGACTGAGGCTTTTAAAGCTGCTTAACGAGCACACCCCTCAGGCGTGTCGCCTGCTGCACCTGCAGCCACAGGTGTTGCCTATCCTCCACCCAGCCTTGTCCTGCAAGGGAGGAGGTGAGGCAGTGAGCCAGGCATTCTGGGAAGCATAGTCATTTGATTATAGTAGCAGTAGCATGCTGGCTGCCAAAAACCTGGAATGGATCCGGAAGGGAAGTAATTTGGGAAATAAGGTTTTAGCGCTCCCAATTCATCAGGACACTGTAGCATAAGGTTCGGAGGAAATGTCCAGTAGGGAAGAAACCCCAAAACATGCCCCCAAGTGGTGGGAACGGGAGCGAAGGGAGCGAGCCGTGACACTGAATCAATAATCAAATGTATTCGAATCACAAATAGACTGAATAATTAGACAACTAGAACAATATGAGAAAAGCATAAAAAGTCCAAAAGGACATCATAGTACAAGTCTGCAAGATTGTTTAATGTGAAATAACAAAAGGATAGTGCCACTGTAAACTATCCTTTACTGCTTCTTAACATCCACCCCCTGAAGGGACCAATGACCCTACTCTAGTCCTAATCTAAGGTGTAAGCAGAGGGGGGAGTAGAAAACTAATAAACACATCTCATGTGTACGTCCATGTGGACACCTACTATAAGTGTATTGTGTTGATGGATATGGCACAATTATAAGTGTCAATGTTTACCATTTACATTAAACATGCTTATTCAAAAAACATCATCGTTGTACAGAATGGTTTAAATTAATTCCCCATTTGGGTTGCAGAGTGCACATTTGGAGCCTTCAGTGCGCTGGAGTACCACACTGTTTTGAATATTTTATTCATCATTTCATATATTGCGATAAATGCTGGATCCAAAGTAAAGAGGTGCTTGTTGGACGTTTCAGCATAGTTAAAGGTAAACCACCTTTATCAGGACCCCAAGGATATAGAGCCCAGTGGATGTGAAAATACACAACTAATTAAAATATAATGGACAATAACCAATTAGGTTCAAAGCAAAAAAGGAAAAATAAAAAGGAAGGAAAGCATGTACTTCTGTTGCATTTTAGGTAGTGGGGTGCTATTTAAGATACTTGGTTAAAGCAGGTAGTCTGGAATGGTTTTGACTGGCATTTCTGGCAAATCTGCCACTGAAGCACTTATCCATGACTCCTTGGCTGAGAGCCAAGACCAAGAATGTGACCATGATGCATGAGATCCAAATACCTAGGCAAAACAAAATCATTTTGGTTGTAGCCATGTCCAGGTGAGGAACTTGTGTTTATTCCATACCCCACCCTGTTCAGAATGCTTTGGGAGGATTATGTCTAGTTCTGTACCTGGACTTGAACATACTCATCTCCATCACAAGGTTGAAAATGTAACACTTGCCAAGAAATATGACCCATCACCATAAACACAACAGTATAACATTGTTAGATTTGTCTGACAATTAGCTCCCTGTAACGATTTACCCATTTTGCCATAACATTTTCAGATTTGGAGTAGGGAAGCACCATTGCCAGTAGAGAGCCCTACCATTTTTGTTGAAATCAGCCTCTGAGTCTTCAGTGAGGGTTTTGCTCCCCTGATGGGGATCTTCTACAAAGGGGCAATACAGATATATGATTGAAAAACTTCATCAATCAAGTGTATTCAGGATATAATTCCATCAATAATAACAAATAATATATAAAGTACATTCAATATGTTAAAAACAGCAGTATAAAATGAGCAGAGCACATGATAAAACATATTGCATAACCCTACAAAAATATTATACAAACATGGTCCAATTCTAAAATGAACTAAAATCTTAGCCTAATCGGCCCCAATGAATACAAATGTGCCTCAGACCTAATAGTGAATTGCCTCATCCAGTGTTAATTCTCACTTTTCCATAATTCAACACAATACACAGTAGATCAAAAGTAGGAATAAATTACTAATTGAGGTACTGTAGATGACGTGGTGTAAAATAGACTTATCGTGTGATCCAAAACCCTAATAAGAAACGATATGCTATATGATTCCAGGAGAAACAAGGTCATGGAGCTGACATTACCAAGTTCATTCTCTTATTCCAAGCCCTGGATAAATACTTAGCTACAGCATAAATGGTTGCTTCATTAATGAATTCTTTACATAGTGATAAAGCTTCAGGGACAATGCATGCCCCACAAAGTAGAATCTTGGTCTTAAATATACTCTTCTCAATTGCACATATGGTGGATAAAGCAACAGGAAATGCTCTACAATTTCTCAGGCTGTCTTACAATGAGCACACTTATCTGAGGACTTGTTCCATTTGCTCAAATTGTAGGCTAATGGCAAGATTCTTAGTGAAATCTTATAAATAATGTGCGAATGGTCTTGGGCCGAATTACGTCTAAATAAGATTCATACCTGTGGTCAGCTTGCTTTCTCAATACATCAACAATAAGGATGAATTTAAAATCTTTGTTATTGTATTATCCTTATGTTTGATTCTGAGTAGATGCACTAGTTTTCTTTTTGTGTTGATGGTAATTTCCGTCGTATTTAACAACTAGTCCAATGACCTGCAACGTCTCCCTGAAGTGAGTACACCAGGGCAGGGAGCGTTGTCCACTTTGATTCAAGATGTCAGTTGTGGCTTTTCTAAATTTGCTGAGATATGGGGCCCTGCACAGTCTTACCCAATAAGAAACATGTCCACTTGTAATGATATTCCCGATATAGGGTACATTTTATTCTTTGTGAAAGAGGATGGTTGGTGTGCTTTGAGGGAGACCAAATACAGATTTCATAAAGCGGTTTTCTTGTGTACATAATTTGGATGAATTGTAGTAGCCACAGATCTCTGCTCTATACTCTATACATCGCTGCCTTTGTAGCCTGTAGTTTATATTCCTCTAATGTTGGGTGAACAACATTGTTCACCTGCACTTTGTAGAATTTCACTATAGAGCCTCCATACCTACCATGCTGGTGGTGGCTTTTCCTATGTGCTGGTCCCATCTCCCTGGCCAGATAAACCTCAGACATAACTAGTCATATCCCTTGAGTTGAATAGAACCTCCTCTGTATCCAATGCTAGGGGAGGGGGGTCGTTTTTTTCCCCTTATAGAAAATACTGGTGTTTTTAATATATTTAATGTATTATATGCATTGCTTCTTTTTGTATATGGAATTTTATTCGGAATAAACTTGATTGAAGGAGATGATATATGACTGCTTGGAAAACTGCCTAGTGGTGGCACCTTCCCAGATACAGATTCAGACCTGTCTGGAGCGTTCCAGGTTCATGGAACGCCATACTGGAAGGGGAGAATTACAAGCAGTGGGAGGACACCCCAATGCATAGCCGTTGTTAACATATGAAGTAATCCTGGATGAGGGGTAATGTTCACTCTGATAAAACCTGGGGAATGGTAATGTTTGGAAGGTACCTCTACTGATGTGTCTACGCAAGCATTAACTCAACAATTTAGAGTGGTGATGTTATTGGCAGGTTATACTGGTGTGGGGGACATTATTTACTTGGCGCACACTGTATAATATTCATAGTCATCAAATGTGATACATTCAGGAATAAAGTTTTTCGATTAACTGAATCCCTCAATGGAGATTTACTGCACCACTCCCCAATTAGGGAGTCAGTGGGTTTTACCTGTGGGTTGGAATGGTGAGTAGTTTGAGTATGAGAACACAAAGAAATCGGTCAAAAAGCTGAGGTGCGGGAATCCAAGTTGAGCTTCAACATGTTCAAATGAAAATTTGCCCTGTTTTTCCAGCATTTTATTGGCCCTGCAAGCCAGCTAGTAGTAGGTGTTTTACCACACCACCGCAGACCCAATACGTAGAGGTTACAGCATTGGAAGTTGCAGATTGTATCACACAGTTAGAGAGGTTCTACCCATCCTGAGATCTAAAGAGTCTTGATGCCTGGTGTGGGTTTTGTATGTTTGTCAGACAAGTACACCATCCCAGGTTGGACACCCTACCTGATCACTGCTTTGCTGCTTCACAGAGATAGAGATGTCACTGAGGGCTGCCCTTCCAGGATTCATTCGGATAGCAAGTCTGATCCCATCTGCAATTCAGTGATCCAGGCTCCCCGACAGCCTGACCCTTGAAGGATACAGCCAAGTTGCCTTCAATGCTGGACCAACTGGGCTGCAACCCGACCAGGTGGACGGTTTATCAATTTAGGAGATTTGTGGCAAGCGGAACAATGTGACTTTCGGCAAAGCGCTAGACTGTTTTTTTGTCAGACTACAGTCAAGGTGATGATGTTTTTTTTGTGACTAAATCCCTTTTGGACCCACTGAACACCCATTAACTCTCTGTGTCGCCATTGCTATCTGTCACCCTTAGGGACGACTGCGGACGACTGCATAAGGGAAATGGTTATAAGGGGGATGTCTTTGGGTAGTCATGTAAGGGGCAAGTGAAGACGAAATTATTTCAGAACTAGTACCTTTTCCTGTTTCAATGAGTTGCATCATTGTTAATGCTTGCCACATACATTTCTGGTTTCCATTTCTATTGCAATCTCTCTTTTGAGGCCACAAACATACTTGTCTGTGTTTTTGCCTTCAAGATGCAGCATAAGTGATGGTAATGAATAATAAAAATAGTATGCCAGATATTTGCTTTACAGCTAAGACTTTCACTTCATAGGAATTCATGAGGTATTCTCTATCACCTCAGGTGGAGGCGTTGCCAGTTACAGTCATATAAAATAACCCTAAGAGTTATAGGGTAATGGGCATTGACTTAGGACAGCCCAGACTTACTCCGGGAGGGGATTGCATTCGGATCCCCAGTAGCCTACCTACTGATTACAAGACAGGTTTAACATGCATTCGGATGCACAACACCAGTGAAAGGCTACCTTCATCAAAGGTTTTGGTTCCTGATAAAAATTAGAACTGTCCCATCTCAATCCAGCACGGGTCCTGTTCTTTATCTGAGCTTGACAAATTCAGGTCAAGTTACTTATCCTGGAAAGCTCAATGGCGAGGGTAAGGGAATCCCACTTACTGTCCGACATTTCCTCTGTCCCAGTGTGGCTTCAGTGTCAGGGTTTCATGATGTTGTCAGTCTTTCTGCTTCCTTGGACCAGACTTTATATACGCCTTTTGTGACATATTATCCACTCTACCTGGCATACTCAGCACAACAAGATTGAGGTCTCGCTTCCAATGACAGTCTGTCAGGAGGGAGTTAAATTGATGGCTTCAGTCAATCGTTCCAAGGGTGTACATTTTTTAACAATCCACAAGAAGATCATAGCAACAAACGCAAGCCCCTGGACTGAGTTCCAATCCCGAGAACCAGAGAAGCTGAGGCCCGTTCTCATCAACTGAGAGCGTTTACTCTTCCAACTGGATGGAATGCCCAGGAAGATCACAGCAACAAATGCGTGCCCCTGGACTGAGTTCCAATCCTGAGAACCAGAGAAGCTGAGGCCCGTTCTCATCAACTGAGAGCGTTTACTGTTCCAACTGGATGGAAAGCACAGGAAGATCACAGCAACAAATGCGTGCCCCTGGACTGAGTTCCAATCCTGAGAACCAGAGAAGCTGAGGCCCGTTCTCATCAACTGAGAGCGTTTACTCTTCCAACTGGATGGAATGCACAGGAAGATCACAGCAACAAATGCGTGCCCCTGGACTGAGTTCCAGTCCCCAGAACCTGAGAAGCTGAGGGCCCGTTGTTTACTCTTCCAACCAGATGGAATTGAAGGCAATTATTAAAGCACTATTGAAGGTTCTCTGTGGCAATGGCCCCCACCTCTGTATACAACTTCTTGATCAGATGTATTTAATACTCATTAAATACTAAGGTCTGGCCCACATGACCTTCATTGTCCATAAACCCAGCATGTTTCAGTCCTTCATCTCTATGAACCTTTCTGCGGATTGGGGGGATTGCAACCTCTCTGCTACTTTATGCATGGATGGCTTCTGCGTGACTTACCTGTGTGGGGAAGGGAGGCGAAATCAATCGTTTTGTTTTAATTTTACTCTTAAGGTGGGCCGGCACCTAAGTTCCTTTGCCCTTCTTGGACAGTACTCGAAGCAGTTCTGGCATAGAGGACAGACTTTAAAAAAAACTCAAAATAAGGGAATGGCGCGTTCTCTCCCACTATCAGAGATTCGATGGGAAGCCGAAACTGTGGGCTGCGCTTACTTTCATGTTCCCGCTACAGCGTCAGGTCAGTATGGGCATATGAAGAGAGTATGGTGAGCAGTAGGAAGGGAGACACATTGGCTTGTTAGGGGTTCCAGAGTACGTGCCTGTCTGGTGAAGGCTCCAGGCAGTTTACCTCTCATGTTCATCTCTGTGCAAGGCTATATCAGCAATATTTCAGTTGCCACTGGCAGCGAGTGTGCCTTTTGCTATGACAGGGTGGCTTTTACCGCCACTGGACTACTTTCTACCAGCAATAAACTGGCAGCGGGATTATTTTTCAAACTTTATTTTCCGCCTGTTATTTGAGGATTTGGACCACTCTGTTATGAAAGATGTGGCCATTAGTAGTATTGATGGTGTACCACTGCCAAGATGTCTACTATCCTTTTTGGAGTAAGGCCTATACTCTCCCATTGTCTAAAAAAAGTATTTAACATATCCTATCTCTTGGTGCATTTTACCGAAATGACATGCTCATGTTTTATATAACTTGTATGGAAATGCTGCCTGGAAATAGGGTTTAGCTTTAAACATGCATTATAATTAGCCGTTGTCTGCGGCGACTATTGAAAGTAAGAAACTATGAACATTAACACACACAAGAGTCACAGCGGAGAGTGCGGTGTTTAGTAGGTAGAAACATGCACAGCTGAGGCTATTTATTAGATGTGGTCTGTTTTAACTTCTCTTTGCTTTATCCTGTATTTGCTGCTGCTAATGGCCTTCTTTTCTCCACTGGCGTCTTCTTTTGTTCGCATGCGCTTGCTTTTCACTTATCTCGTGTGAAAACAAAACATCCAGACTTGCTTAATTATTGACAGAAGGCCCTGGACAACAATGCACCTGATTGGCTCGTTTTCTTATTGTTTTTTTTTTTCTGTGTAGAAACTGCTGCAGAAGAATTGTGCTTTTCCCTCATTGTAGTGTACAAAAAACTCTCTTTTAATGAGTAATTGCATAGAGAAATGCAGAAAAATGGAACATTAATAGTGATTTACATTTGCTGTCACACAGCCCCCTTAGTAAAACAGCTAATGGCAGCAGACGTGGTTACTACTTCAAAGAACTCGACGAGAGGATTTGTTTAACAAGTGTCCCTACCCCTCACTAACCGGCTAGAATTCCATTTGTACAGCATACACCAAGCACATGGGAAAAAAGGCAAACAAACACAGCTATTGAACACCGACTCCCAATCACTCTAAAACACATGAATGCTACATCTCGGCTGCCATCTTGAATAGCATAGACCCATCCCACTCATCCTTGCACTAAGGGCACACAATGGTCCTTTCAGGATGCAGATATCCTAAGTGCCCCTGACAAAAGTCACCGGTATGCATGGTTCAACAAAAAAACAAAGCTCCTTTCTGTTCCTACTAACCAAACCCTACCCCCTTTTCTTGCAGATCCCACGCTGCCAAATGACCAGACAAAATGGCTGCTTTATGTGGCACCAAAACCAATAGCATAACTTGGATTGCATCTCTGTGTGGAGTATTTTCTTTCTTATGCAAAGCGTGGTGGTGTCTCTCATTCCCTGGGCAGAAAAGTGTTCTATGATGCTTTTCCTCCCTTGTTTTCTAGCTGTGGCAGCAACGTTGCTCGGTCAATCTGGCACAGCACGGTTAATTGCAAACTGCTGCACAATTTAATGGACACATATGATTATCACACTTTGCATGATTGCTGCTAATTGGCTATCTCAGCAATCCTGCATAAGATGAATAATACATTCTAATCTAAACAGCTGATTATTTATTTATTTTATTTAATGTGTTGAAAGTGGTCCCCACATGTATAGATTGAAATACTAATTGCACGTTTCCAAGAGGGCGGAATTTCTTACTTAGTCAAAATGTTATTAAATAATCCCTACAATACCTTCAACCATAAAAGTGGGTTCAATTGTAATGTGGAATTAGAGAACCTGCTGGCTCCAGGAGCATTGGAGCCTTTACACCACAAAATAGCATCATATATTGATTCTAAGTTTAAAGGGATCGCATTTGCCCACCACACATTACTAAAAATCAGCTCTCTCTGCATACTTGAAAACTTAATCTAGATGTTTTCCTCCCAAACAACTGCTGTAATCTGCTGCGCCTGTAGAGAGTCCTGTTTAGAGAGGCGGGTTTAATCAGTGCACACAAACTAACATCCAGGTCTTCCAGGCACTGCAGCAGTTTTTCTGCATCCCTCAAAGTCAGCAGACATCTATGCGAGTGCAACCAATTGGAATATTCTTTTTTTAGTACACAAATCTGGTCCTTTGATGAAAGACGTAGCAAGCATACTTTCCTTACGTTTTTCCTTGGCTCTTTCTTTTTCATATGAACCATTTCATCATAAAAATAAATACGAATCCTTCAAGTTTTCTTCAGTGGGTTGCCCTCCAAGTATTGCCTGTAATGTCGGTGGTGCAAACTCACAAGGATCAAACAAAACAGAATGTTCCGTGGCGCAACATTGTTATACAGATGAGTTAAAACAATTAGTCATTGCCTGACACCAAATGGCTGCACTATCTCCAACTCTGATCTCAACTGAGGAGAGCCTTCGCTCTCCGCGAGCACTACGAACAATCCCTGCTAGAGTCAGGGCTAATGGACTATGATCGCTATTAGAGCATCTAGCAACATTTAAATTAGAGGATACATTCATCAAATCTGTAGAAACAAATAGATAATCTAAAGTAGATTTTGCACCAGATCCGTACCATGTAAACAAGGGGGACGGTCACCAGCAACATTGCCATTCAAAAGAGAGAAGTCCCAAGCCTCCATAACCAATCTAATTTTCAGGCCCTGCAACTTAGACGTAGCAGGGGAGCGGCATCCCCATTCACTACTATAATAGATTGGATCAAGACATTGGCTATTCAAATCTCCTAAGATTATAATAAAAGCACCCTCATCCACAATTTCCAACATTAAAAGTTCCGATATGTTGTTTAAAAAGTAATCCACACCAGTAGATTTTGTGTTAAAATATACATTCATAAGTAAACATGTTTGAAAGATATCGGAGTCGCCCCACCACTCTAGCTTAATCATTAACATGTCCTTCCTTTCAGTATTCAACTTCTGCATTGTGAAGCCGAACCACTTTTAACTGCACAAAGTAGGCCCCCAAATGGTCTACCCCTTCCACCCGGGAGGCCGTTTCAAAGGAGACATCACAACCGTCAATTATTGGGCAATCTAAGAGCCAAGTTTCTTGCAAGCATATAGTGTAAGATTTCCCAAAGAGATCGTACTGGTTGCGTAACTGAAGATATGCACGTGTATTCCAGGAGGAGAGAGGTAGTAGATTTCCTCATATGTATCCTTCTTGTCACTGTGCAATACCTTCAAAATGGAAACCCATTCATACTCAGTTTTTGTAGTAGTTGGTCGAACCCATGGATTTACCACAACCCGACCTTTAGCAACCCCTGTCTTCAATTGCATTACAAGAGGTACTGAAGTCTCAACATGGTTAGCCTTCTGGTCATACACCACAGCCCCCTTATGACTCATGGATTCAAATACATCATATCCCATGGACAATAATGCAGCAGCTTCCAACAGAGTAGTGTTCCTCACCGTCCTAGGATGAAAACATACTTTAACAATATCATTACAATTCTCATAAATAAACTCCACTTGCGCAAAATATTATAAGTAGAGATCAGTCTCAGGGTGGGTATTTCCAAAAAGAGCGATAGCACTTGTTGTCTATTTAAGGTGCTACCTTCAGGGTTCCTGAAGAGTTGTTCCAAAAATAGCATGCTTGTGCCCAATGGTAAGTTCCACACATTGGATTGAGCCCCCTCCTGCGTTAGTTTTACACCACCTTGCCTAATATTATTTTGGGGGCTCTGTACCTTATATCTCGCCTTTACCTTCCCATATTTGACCCACACTTTGGTGGCCAATTCAGCTTCCTTTGTTAGCCCTTTCCTCTTCTCCTCTAGAGTCAAGAAGATTGGAAACATCTGCGGTGAGTCCATTTTGGCCAGAATCCCCAAATCCTTAGTTTGCTCCGTGCAAGCACTGTCACCTGCACGGCCTTACTTAAATGCATCTTCCCCTCCAATGGCAAGACCTTTATTGGTGGACTCATTCAATTCACAACCAGTCCTGATACCCCAATCTCCCATGAACACTCCACAGAGTAAGTTGTCAGTAAACCTAAGTCCAAAAGGGTCTACTCAGCACTTACAGGCTGTGTAATATCGTTCTTATTAGTTGTTTGGGTTAAGTGTTTAGTTTTACATTTGGCCTTCCTTGATGAATAGGAGTTTACACTTATTTTATTTATTTATTTATTGTGCATTTGTAAAGCGCTTATACATCAAGTAAATTGTGTTTCAAAGCGCCCACAGGGCAGGAGGGAGGGAACATGGGAAAGAGAAGCAAATATAACAATGGAGATAGAGGCGGACCTACTAAGCCTTGTGAGCATTCAGAACATGCAAGTGCAGAGAGAGAGAAGGGATGAGGAAGTGGGGGTAAGTGCTAGGTGTAGCAAAGTGTGAAGTGCTAAGGAGTAAGCAGCTGTTAAGTGACTTGGAGAGAGTGAACATCTGCCAATAAATAAGTAAGTGCAGGCCTGTGTGGGATAGGCCAGTGGGTGCCAAGGCAAGTGCTGGGAGCGGGCGCAGGCTAAGGCAATTGGGTGTGGGAGGCGAGGACGTAGGAGGACATATAAGGGCCTTTATATCAAATTAAAAACATTTTTGATATCAAACCACATTTTTTGATAGCACATTATTGTATTTGTTTTTATTTTATAAATAGAAATAATATAAAGTTTATAAAAAATTATTCAAAGGCTTATCAAATGACAGCTTTATATAACATCATGACATCATACCATCAAGGCCACAACCTACTTCCGCATCATCAAAGCATCACCAACACCTCACACTCCCCGGCTAACTCCTCACAACTCACTATGCCCTCAACCAAGCAACAACACACATGCACTCTCCCATATTACATGTTTTTAAATATAAACTTCATATTAAAATCATTTTAATATAAACTTTATATAAAACTGATGTAAATGATACCCTTTTCAAATCAAAACATATCAAGCTTCCAATAAGAATACTCATTTGATAGCATTTTGATATCTTTTTGATATAAAAAATGTTTGATATTAAAAATTCATAGCAAAAGCCTATCACAAGGGGCGGGAATAAATACACGAAGGGAGCATTTACACCTGTCAACATTTACTTAAAGAGGAAAGGGGGCCCCATCTGCTACTCACCCACACCACCAGGAATGGGCAGGAGCCCCAGAGATTAATCATCCTTCCCCAAGAATAAACCAAATACACCCTCGACCGCCTGTTCCAGCTTCCACCGACATACCCCCTTGAAGGGCAAATCCACATTACTTACACCACCAGGAAGTGGCACGAGTACCAGGGCTTCCTGCTCCTTCATCCCTTCAAACAACACACACCCAGACCGCCAGTACCTGCTCCCACCCATATGCTCCCTCCCAGGACAAACTCACACAACCCGCACCTCAGGGCTTCCTAACCCTTCCCCCCAAAAAAAACAAAAAATACACCATGACCCCTTCTGGGCTCCCTTCACTCTGCTGCTGCTGACTATTCCTACCCTCCGTGCTCCCCCTTGAATAAATCAGTGCCCCTCTCCCTCCATCATTGTTCCTGACCCCTTTTTGCCCATAGGACCCCTGACTGCTGTGCACCCCTTCACTCTGCTCCCACCCTGCTCCTGGCACCACCATGCTCCATCCAGCCAGCATGCCTCCAACTTCCCTAGCATATAACCAAGTATTTTCATCCTTATCCTTATCAGTCACCATGGCTTCCGTAGTAGAGATTCCCCACTCCTGTGACCTGAACCTGTGACCCACCCAGCGCCTTACCAGCCCCTCTTCTTAACTCCAGCGGCAAACCAAGACCATCTTTCTCTGACCAAAGTTCACTGAGGAGGAGCTAACATCCCTGGTGGAGGTTATTCTCAAGGAATCCTGGACATTACAAGCTTTTGGCTCACCAGCGTGATAGGTTCTGGGAACGCATCTGCAATTAGATGAATGCTGTTCTATCCACCAAACACACCCGTGCTCAGATATAGAAGCCCTGTCAGGACCTATTGAGGTGTGTCTGAAAGCTGGTAAACAAATACGGCAGGCAGTGCTTGGTCAAATAAGGCAATGCAACCCCAACAGAGCTGGAGTTGCGGTCGTAAGAAGAATAGGTTGATCGACCTTAGTGCCTTGAGGAATTGGAGGGCTGAATACCATAGTTGAAGGTGAGATCACAGCATTCATGCAGTTGAAGATATGCAGCCCCATTTTACACGGACCAGAGTGGGAAATGGATGTATGAGCAAGGTGTCATGTCCGTAGAGCTCTGTTGAATGCTCTCCCAGTACTCCTGCTGTGGCATGGAGGAGGAATGGAGCACCCACAAGCTCTGTTATGCTGACCTCCATCTTTTCACTGAACATGTTGCATGACTGCATAAGATATTCATGCAGGCATGAGATCAAATGATCCATATGGAATTCACATAAATTGAGCACCTACTAAAGAGCAAGCAGAGTGCATAGGAATACTATTTGAAGTGGCGTTAGCAAAGTGTATTTATTATGCATGCAGTAGATACATTGACAGATAACAAAATGTAAGAGTGTATGAGAGTTGGCTTGGTTTCAGCCTATCTTAGGCACTCCATCTTGCAGAGGTTAACAATGAATGCGGAACATCAAATTGGAAATACGTGCAAACATCGGTGGTCCTTGCATGAAACCTATGTATATATTTTTCAAATGAGCACCTGTATTCCACACGCCCCATTCCCTTCATGCATGGAGCAGGGAAATATGAAAGCACGGAAATATGCAAGACAAGCCCCTCCAAGATGCATTGGTCATCCATTGGAATGGCATGCCTTTATGGCACCCTGAATCTGCAATGTACAGTATGATCGTATTGCTATGTGCAAGCATAATCCAGAATATGATAGGTGGAATCTGACAACAACTGCAATGGGATAACCTGACATCTCTGGTGGCTGTACACAAGAATAGAAACAGATCCACCCCGCACATGCAAGTCAAATACCCATGCATACCCTAACACTCCAGGAACCCACCAAAGAAGTCGCCAAAAGTCCACATTCCGTAGATGGGGCCGGTGCAGTTTTCAAGCACATGTCAAAATCCCCCCTTCATGAGTCAAAGAAATTCCTGACATGTGGCCAATGCATTTGGGTTCCATATTTCTTGTATGAAAGAACGGCAACAGTATGGATAAAACCATTCAAATCGGCGCCGCAGGACACCACCTGTGGAGTACCACAAGGATCCTCCCTGTCCCCACTCCTCTTTAACATCTACATGACTTCACTAATCAACCTCATCGAAAGACACAGCTTCACTTACTACAACTACGCAGGTGACACCTAAATCATCTACAAAATCGAAGATGCACAAGAGGAGAACACCACATTAATAGGCTGTCTCAAAGAACTCTACGAAATGGATAAACACTGACAGCCTAAAGTCAACCCAGGCAAGACGCAAATCATGATTATATCCAAATACCAAGGAAGCAACCCATACATACCATGGCACACAGAACTAGGAACAGCACCAACACCATCCAAAATTGTAAAAAGCCTTGGAATCCTAATGGACAATGAGCTAACCCTGGAACCGCAAGTAAACTCGATAATCAAGAAAAGCTTCTTCCACCTCCATACGATTAAAAAGATTCTACCATTCCTCTCCTTCACGCACAAAACACTAGCCATAATCTCCCTCATCATGTCCAGGATAGACTACACCAACAGCCTACATCTTGGAATGCCGGAATATTTACTGAAGAAACTGCAATGTATACAGACGCAGCTGCCAGACTACTGCTCAAACTCACCATAAGGGACTAAATAATTCCAGCGCTAACGATGCTACATTTGCTGCCAGTCAAAAAACAAATTACCTTCAAAACAATACGGATAAAACACAGAGCAATCCATGGCCAGGGAGCAGAATTCATATAAATGAAAATCACCATTTACCAGCCGACCAGAAAACTGAGATCCTGTGACAACATCCACCTAGAACCTAAAGGATACATAATGAAAACATTTGGTGAATCCGTTTTCGCTTGCATTGCCGCTAAACGTTAGAACTCCCTCCCCAGAGATATACGAACCATGAATGACCATTTAAAATTCAGAAAACTTCTTAAAACCTGGCTATTCAACTCAGAACGGGACAAAAAGAGATGTGCAAAGCATGCGCCCCATGGAATTAACACACAGATGCAAAAATGGGGGACTAGAACAGACCACAGCGAAGTGCAGGGACGTAGATAGGCCTCTGAATGGAGGGAGAACCAAATACAACCAATACCATTCAGGGCCCTACTGGAAACAAAGGAGAGAGATGGGACCGACCTAATTGAACCACAGATAGAGGGCAGTACAAGGGGAAAGAATGGCAACGGAACAGATGGACCACAGGGCAGAGGGAGCTCAATGGTACTCAGAAGAGTTGCACCATCCTCAAGGGGCCATTGGAGGTGATGGTTGGTGCACACCGGGATGTACCAGGGGTAAAATGATGTGGAGATCCATTAGTCTGAACACAGGGGGGTGGAGAGGGTACCAGATCTAAATATCCCTGTTACCACACTACACCCTGCATAGAAAATAGGAGTGGGAATTCTAACACACCACAATGTGCGACATTGGAAGGGGCGTGTGCTTCTAACCAGCCTCATCCCTCTGCATACACCCCTCAAACTCTGAACTAAACACAACCTTACCTCTAGAGCACAACTAACTGCACACATTTCACTTCACTGCAACAATGAAACAAACCACAGATAGCATCACACAACAGCACATGATGGCTACTGACCAAAGATTCACACCTACGCTCAGAGAAGGTGTAAACCGAACTGAAGCTGCCAACAGCACATCAAAGCTCCCTTGCTCTATTGCCCCGCTTATTCGTACAAAGTTACCCACTACACCTTACTCTCTTCCTTTACAGATCCACCAGAATGCCAAAGGACCCACAGGTGGTTATAGTGCGCAGTATAAAAAACCTTCAACATAACATGTGTGAAACCTGTTGAATCTGGCTATACACGCCTGTCAACCACTACATTCCACATAACATGGCAGGTGTATTGCATGCAAACTCATCAACGCACACTCAACATGCATATCTGGGCTGATGGATAATCAGGCACATGGTTCAGATGGAGTGGAATGAGCATGCAGGCAACAAATGAAATGTGAACAATCAAACAGAATTCCATGTAGTACACAAATCATATGCATCATTACATCAGTCAATGTGTTGTCCATTGCAACTGATTACATAACACCAATGTGTCCATGCAAGGACATCTGTCCTGGCTCATACCACAGAGGTTAGGGGAGGTGAGAGGTAAGGAAAGGCCAATGGTGCTCATCCGCATTCCTGCAAAATGTCTGCAGAAACATATAAGAGAAGGGAAAACAAACAAATTCAATACAATTCCCAACACTACCTGGCTTAAGTCAGATTGATAATGTGTGGCAGGCATGTGCACCACACTTAACAGGCCAAGCATTGCTAGGTAGCTGCCAAACAATGGCCACTGTCAGGCAACATATATGCACATGGGTCTCACCCTAAGTTAACAGGGCGATCCAGACGTGGACCCCTTGCTCACTGCACTTAGAAAGGCACAGCTTCACCTCACTGATGATGCCCAACAAGGCTGAAACACGTGTATGGGGTTGCTTTTGGTACTCTTGTTCAGAGGAGAATTGCCCAGTATTTCGGTGCTGGACTGCCCTGGGCAGGACAAAGACTGATATGCAGGGACATTTTTTCTCTGTGAAAGGGACATTGAGCTAAAGACTTGGTAGAGTCTCTCCCAGGGGTTATTCACCCAAGAACAGGTAATTGGGCTTTGTTTGTGCTGGTAGAGAGATTCCCACACCCCATCTTGTTTTACATGCACATGTGACTTCACATTGTCTTGATAAAAGCAGACAAGTGAGGGTCTATGCATCTGTGAAATAGGGAGGCTTAATGGAGTGTCCATGTGACCACATGCTAAGCAACAAATGGCCTGACCTCAGCACACCTGTTGCATCGAATACATTTCCACAGCTTCACAAAGGAATGGGGCTCCTGCCCATGGGTGCATGGGTGGACACAGATTGCACATGTTATTCAAACATCCCATGGACTAATTGTAGGTTTAACTGCACAAAACATGTTTCCATAGCATTACGCCCCCAAAACAGTAATAAGTGTACTCAAACTGGAGTATGCATCTGTGAGGAATTGGCATCTGGCAAGGGTGCAATGTCCTGGCTTTTAACTTTTTTTATTGACACACAGATTCCCCTATTCTGTCGACTTCATGCCAAAAGCATAGCACACTTGTACTTTGCTGTTTCGGTAGCCGGATCTGCAGCGCCTGCTCTATTTGTGGTACAGAACATATTCAATGGCTACGAGATGCCCGCCTGACAGCCACAGGCACAGCAAAGTCCCTGAGGCACACAGGCTGCATTTAAGATATGCCCCCCGTACCCAAAAATATGATGATCATAACTAACCCATTCTGGTGGCAGTGTAAACTCAAAATAAAATCTATGCCTGAGTTTGCACAGTGCATGGCACTACCTATGATCACAACTGCCACATTCCAACTGATATCGCACATGTGTATTCTAGTCAACAGGGTGAAGCCTGCCAAATGGCAGGTCAGGAACCTGGAGGTCTGGGCCTCCTCTTTGAACTCTTTGTGAGAGCAGGTATCACCCTCTTTCCAAGACAGCTTCACAGCAGACAGCTGTTATGGGCCTCAAAAGAGAACAGCCATTCAAAAGGAGTAGCCTCACACCAGGGTGCTGCATCTCCAAGGGCCTTTGTTCTCAGTGGGAAGGGGTGGGATATGATAGGCAGGAGAGCTCTGGTCAATGGAAGGAGGCTTTCACCATTTTGATTCTCACTGTCCCTCTCTCTCTTTTCTGTTCTCTCCACTTCCTCTGGAGCAAGGCACTTCGGGTCAGATATCAGAAGGGCAAAGTCGACTCCATTCAAAAGCAGGAATTGGACCACTAAAGCAGGCTAGCTTTAGCCCAATCACCTGAGGACTTATGCCTTTAAAGGAAGGGGTCTGCCACCGATCGGCAGATTCGCTCCATTCCTCTTGGATCCTTTAATGCTGCAGATTCGTTCTGAAGATCTCACTGGACTTCCTTTGGGAGAGTTGCACTCTCCAAAGTCCTCAGCCTGAGGTGAAGAATGATCTATCCCCTACCTCTCCCAAGGCCCATCAGGAGGAACCTCTGATGTGGATCAGGGCCTACCACTCTGCACCACAATCTCCTGAGATGGGAGAGCAGACCCTGAACAGGAATCATCCTATCCCCGTGTCCCCTGAGCGGGCCTTTCAGCAACCAGAGAGCCAGATCTGCCGAAGCTCCCAGTTGTCCCATACCAAACTGGTTGCAGTGAGTTCACCACACCTGGAACAAGAGGAAAGTCAGCGGCGCTGGTGTATGCGCTCCTCCACCACCTTGCACTTTCAACCAGCTGGACACTGCATCATGTCCTAGCTAAAGTTTGTCACCTTCTAGGCCCGAAGTGACTGCTCAATGCTGGCACCGGAACCGAATCACTTTAGCATCACACACCAATTCTAAGCGGGGGTTACAACCACAGCTCGACGCAGCCAGCTCTAGAATGGCTGCCTCATCGATCACATATCGACGCACAGAAGATTACCACTTCGCCGACTGTCCCCTGCCGAATCAAACCGCTGGAGCTTCACTCATTGACCCCCCTCCCAGCAGCAAAAGCCTGACTCGGCCTGACCAACTGCAAAGAATTGCTGGGACCACCTGACCTGCACATTTTAGAACCACCCTTCTACCAGACCAATCACCCGCATTAATTTGCCCCTCCCTAACGCTTACTTGTTGCTTTGCCCCCACGATCCTACATGCATGAACTAAGCCTAATCTGCTTGCACCTACGCTCAACACCAGGGCTCACTGCATCAGCCCACCAAGCACTGAATTCAAGTACTGTTAACTCTGAACTTCCTCCTGTGTCCACTTGGACCCTAGATACTGGTTAGGTCACAATCGGTCCTGTTTTCAACCAAGATATCGTTCTTGTGGCTAGTGATTTACCTACCACCCCTGGAATTACACTCATAGTGCTACTTTCTCCAGTCTGTTGCATCTTCTCTGTTCTTCCTTCCGGGCAGGTTTTTGTACAGTATTTTCTATTTGTTCCACGTGTAGATGGTGTGTTTGATTAAAGTATATATATTTGTATAGAACCTTGATCAGACATTCCCATTTTTTTGGGACTTTGATAGTGTGTTGTTTGGGTTACCACTGGTTCACCTTCACACCCCTCTTAAGAGCATAGCCTTACCTCAGCACACGTTACCACAAAAGGTGAAGGAAGTATATCTCTTAATGGTCCCTGTTTTACCTTTATGACTGCAATGTGTTTTGGTTTGCAGAAGTGTGTGGGCTAAGTTGGCCATTTTACCCCTATTCATCCTTGTACTGCTGTGAAGCAGAATCAGATTCATCACTACATGGCCCTTCTTTGGCATTCCCAGTGATGCCTTAAAGGCAGTAAGAGACAAGGCCACACTGGTGGCACTGTACTAAATTGTGAACCATGTACACAGTGCAACATCAGTTCAAAAATCCACCCCACCTCGCACACAAAGACATGTCCATTCCTGTGGAAAATGTTATTCCTGCATTTACCCTTCCAGTAATGCAATACGCAATACGTTATATGCAGCATATACTTGTGGCACTGAAGATTTTAATGTACATTGCACCAGCATTACTTATCTTCACTAAATATGTTCCTTTTTCCACTGGAGACCATGAGGGCACTCCCGAGGAGGGAGATGAAGAGTATGATAATGATGATGGCAGACACACAGAGTGGACAAGTGAGCCAGAGATGTACCTGGCAGAACTCTCTGAATCTCCACTCGACAGTAGTTAACCAGCTGGTAGCTACATGGAGCCTCAGCCCACGTCCATCAAGTAACCCTGGCTGGGCAAGCAGGGTGACCGGACAGCCACCTGAGAGTTCCAGCCACAAAAAACAAAGTCACTGCGTCTCAACCAGAGATAAAGCTGCAGTGGACTGGGGTAATTATGCTGGTGGTGGAGGACACCACCACTCCTGTGGAGCCATCTCCTCCTGTGCCACATAGAGGGCTCACTGCACCTCCTGCAGGGACAATGGGATCAGTCAACTATCTATATCTCTACTCCCCCACCAACAGACACACTTTCTGAGTCTTACAATTTCTTGGCAAAACTACATGAGAGAGTGTCATCCATGGGGTTTCTCAGGAACATTTCTCCCTCTCTACCTTCTCAGTCATCTGACCCATGAAGTGTGTGTCAGTTGAGGTTTTCGCTCCCACTTTCTTTCCCCTCCTCCACCTCCAGCTGACTCACATCCTGACACAGCCCTTTCCATGCTCCAATCTTCTATCTCTGATACTCTCGATGTTCTTGCCCCTGTCATGAGGATCCGCTTGAAGCCCAAAGCCAAGTGCAACTCCTGGTACGACTCTGACCTCATCAACCGTAAACTTAAATACAAGTGCAGAGTGGCTGAGAGGAAATGGCTAGCAGCTTGTGCATCCACTGGCAAAGTGGCCTGCTGCCTGCTTCAAAGGCAATACCGGCTCTCTGTCCTCACTAAGAAGAGAGCCCGCATCCAAGCATGCATCTCTGTGGCATCTAACAACTCAATCAAAATCTTTAAAATCTGCAAGGAGCTGGCCAATCCTGCTGCAGTCTCTACTTCTCCTGTCCCCTCACTGGCCCTCTGCACAGCTCTGGCTTCTCATTTCATCTCTAAAACCCAGGACATCCTGTCCACCATCACCTCCTCCTCCCTCTACTCTCTCCTCTACTTGCAGCCCTCTTGTGATCACCTCTCCTCCTTCTTTCTCTTCCTTTCCTCTGTTCTCCTCTGTAAGGTTTCTAGACAAGTCCGATCTATGAAGGTCTTGTCAAAACAAGTTCTTCACTGTTCTTCCAAAATCATCAAGGACCACATTGACACCCTCGCTCCTGCCCTGGATAACTTCTGCAATCACTCCCTCACCACTGGAGCCTTCTCTTCCCCCCTGAAGCACTCTCTTGTGAGCCCTCTTCTCAAGAAACACTCAGCCGACCCCTCCTGCTCGGCTAACTAACGCCTGATCTCCATCATTCCTTTCCTGGGCAAACTCCTGGAAAAGCTGGCCATCTCCCTGCTTAATCTTCACACTAAATCTGTTGGTTGTCTCTGTCCTGAACATCTGTGAAGACCTGCTCTCTAACCTTGATTTGAATCTCCCCTCTGCCCTCATTTTACTCAATCTCTCTTCTACCTTTGACACGGTCAAGCATGCCATCTGGCGCAACCGTCTCTGTGAGAACCTGGGTATCACTGATCAGGCCCTGGCCTGGCTGACCTCTTTCCTCTCTGATCGACCCTCCCAGGTCCGATTTGGGTCCTTCCTTTCCTCTATCTCACTCTCTACATGTGGTGTTCCCCAGGGGTCTAATCTCTCTCCCTGGCTCTTCAACCAATACCTGGCACCTCTTGCCTACCACATTCCCGCTCTCTGCTCTAACTTTCAGTGCTATGCGGATGACACTCAGCTTGTTTTCAGGCTCCCTTCTGCCACCTCTTCTCCTTCTCTCATCTCTGACTGTCTGTCTGCTATCCAAGAGTGGTGTTCCGCCAATGATATCTGCCTTAATGCCAGTAGGATGCAGATTCTCATCATCAGCACACCTTCACCCTCCTTTCCTGTCACTCTTTGGCCAGCCTCCCTTGGGCCTCTTCCTGCTCCCACCTGTGAGGCTAAGAACCTCATCGTCATCTTCGTCTCCACACTCTCCTTAGCGCCTTGCATCTCTGACATCTCTAAGAAGTCAAACTACCAACTGCACCTCCTCAGATGTATTCTTCCTTTCCTCTCCTTTCCCTAGAAGCTCACTGTCTCCAGAGCTCTGGTCCTCTCTAGGCTGGACTACTCCTTTCCTGTCACTGTTTTGCCGGCCTCCCTTGGGCCTCTTCATGCTCCCACCTGTGAGGCTAAGAACCTCTGGGCCATCTTCGTCTCCACACTCTCCTTATCATCCTCGCATCTCTGACATCTCTAAGAATTCAAATTACCAACTGCACCTCCTCAGAGGTATCCTTCCTTTCCTCTCCTTCCCCTAGAAGCTCACTGTCTCTAGAGCTCTGGTCCTCTCTAGGCTGGACTATTGCAACAGCCTCTTTCTAAATCTGCCTCCTTCCAATATCCGCCCTCTGCAACTCATCCAGAACAGGACTGCAAGACTTTTCCTTGGCCTCAAACACAGGGATACTATCTCTCCAGCACTGAAAACTCTTCACTAGCTCCCAGTAACTGCAAGGCCCTCTGCATTGTCCACAAAGCCTCTGTGGCCCCTGGCCTCAATACCTCCTACTCTCTCTTCTTAAATACCTTCCTACTCGAGCTCTCTGCTCCTCCACCTCCAGCTCCCTTAGGGTCAGATGCTTCTCCAAGCAATGATTTGAGGGTAGATCTCTTTCTTTGGCTGGGGCCTCCATCTGGAACAGTCTCCCTGCCTCTCTGAAACTTGAGGAGAACCATCTCCTTTTCCGGAAGCACCTCAAGACCTTCATCTTTGCTTCTGCCTTCTCTCTTCCTCTACCCTGCTGATTTCCGGTCTGATACTGCACTGGTCACCCAGCTACCCTCTGATTTTGTGCCCAGGCCCATGCATGCCCACTTGCACACCGGCACTGCTTCCTAGCAACCCTTTCACTTGGGTCTGTATCTGTAACCCTACAGTTCCCCCTACCTGCACTTATTGGACATCTGCTGTCTGCACTTACCCTTGCACCTGCCACCTGCTGACCATACTTCTTGTTATTGTGATCCCATGTACAACACTGCCCCCCTCTTCCTCCCCTGGCACTTTTCCCCTCCCCTATCCCCTGCACTTGCGCAATCTCAATGTTACCTGGCCTAGTAAGATCATTGTCTCTGTCCTCCATCTGTTCTCCCTCCCTTGCCTCGTCGCGCCTTGAAACACTTGTTTATAGGCGCGTTATAAATGCCAGATCATTTCATATTTTATCATATCATATCATACAGATGGAAGGGAATGGAGGTAACTAGTTGATACCTGTTCCTGGTTCTGACAAACCATGGTTGATGGACATATTGTTGGAGAAGGTGTAGCGAGTGTTGGAGGCAACCAAAGATGCCTGGGTGGTGAATGAGCAGTCCACTGCGGATGTAACTGAGGTTGGAGCTGCATTTGCAGAAGCCTGTACTCAGGCCGCTGCAGATTCCCGGCTGGCTCGGCAGCAGGTTGTTGAATATGCAGCTGCATTTGTAGGTGGACTGAAGTGGAGGCTGGGGTCCAGGCTGATGAGCTGCCTCTGTGGAGAAGGGGCTTTGGCATAGGCTGCTGGGCTGGCTGCTGCTGTTGCTGATGCTGGTGACTGTGCAAGCAGTCTGTGTAGAAAAAACCTATTGGCAAGGAGCACACCTAAATTCAACAATAATTAGCATTACTTAAAGAGGTAGAGGGTGTGAGGGAGAAACACAACCCTGGCACTGGGTTGAACACAATGAAGGCAAACAAAAAGTGACCACCGACTGTGGAACACTCGCGTCCCATGCATACCTATTAGTACTGTATGACAGTCAATGCTTCTGCAATGCGACAATTAAATTGGAAATGGTCCTGCAGACAGGATAGAATTCATCAGAACATATTATTACAAATTATTTAGCATTCGGTGAAGAAAATTATGAGAATATTTCACTGTAAGAAAAAATTATTTTAATTCAAAGATAAAAGAAGAATATTTTACATATACAAGAAAACAAAATAGCAGCAAGATGTGATCATCAGCTGTAAGCGTTTCGAGATGACCCCCTTCCTCGGGAACAATTCAACCCGCTTTTTTTTCCCGTGTGCATCTGTATAGTAATCTACAATCTAAACACAGAGTAGTCCATTTTAGTAGTGTATAATATGTATGCATACAAAAAAAGCAATGTGCAATAAGTCTGTCATGCCATTACCCCAAATCATTTACCTGGTGTAGGTCAGGGTTGGGCAGTCCAAGCTGTTTACATATGTTTTATAAAAACCAAGATGAACTGTATTCGCTGACAGGAAATCTCAGTCCTAGTGGATGAAATAATGGTCTGTATTAGCTATAGTCTAAAAATTGCTCCTACGTTCACAACTAAAGGTTTGTGTGGGTACATGATAAGACACAGCGGTCTTACCTTAAGGGAAGGTCTTTGTCACAGCTCTCAGATTCATGTATGGGAAGTCCCGTGAAAGTTAATGGATTCCAGGAGCCTGGAGTGACAGCACGGCCATCTGGTCAGGAACCTGAGCAGTACATTAGATGAGGGATCCGTATGTAGGGGTTCCATATGCCCAGTGTCCCAATAATGCTAAATTAGGAGCGGCAGAATCAAGGTGAAAGCCTTCAAATAAATCTACGAATAAGGATTTTGTGTGCCGCTTTGGAACTACCGCGAGGTAGATCAAACATGACTGCTGTGTTTAAATGTAGGTAACAACGGGGGAACCCTCAAGGAGGCGCGTAGATAAGCTGGCAGCGTCCTCCTTCTTCCCCCCTGGATAAGGGGGGAAGGATGGGCGGAAGCCTGCTAAAACAGGGGCTGCAGCCTGGGGAAAAGGAATGGGGGCAAGATGGCAGCCAAATGAGGAAGAACACCCACGAAAGAGCAACAAAGGATAGGGGCGAGACAAGGGGCATAAGAAGGGCTCAGCCAGCACGCAACAGCATTTTTGCTACTACAACGCTGGAGGAAGGAATCCAGGAGCAGTTTTTCCTCCCACCCACCCTACATAGGGAATTCTACAGCAAGAGAAGCGACGAGACTTCACCGTTGCAGTCGCAGAACGGTGGGGCAGTGTTTTAGCGATCAGTGACACTGTAGGTACTTCAAACAAGCCATGGGAAAGCGGGAGCTGTTTTTGCTCCTCTTGCGTTCAGCACTCCTCTGAGGACTAGCGGCAAGAGCGCCCGAGGTATCAAAGAGGGCTCAGCTTCCCCTGGCAATAACGGCACTCCGCCAGCCCAGGATCGCCTGCAAGCGCAGGTGCGGCGCAAACAATAGCAGTTGGGGGAGTCGTGGCCTATAGTGTACTTGTTTGGAAATGGGGGAAGCAATGTTTTTAAATGAAGCAGGCGACTGGTCACCGCACCTGGAGAACAATTTAACAAACTTTGGTCTTGCAGTATTGACAAACATGTAGGAGGTCATTACGAGATTTGCGGTAATGGAAAAACTATGCTGGTAAGGGAATACCAGCACCACATACCGCTCTGGCCTTTTACGAGTCAACAACCCGGTATCAGCGCCACCGCTGATACCATGCACCCCCGAACGGGCATGCACGCGGGCACCTAGCCGTTCGGGCGGGCAATACCGGGATGACGCTAACAGGAGGACATCACAAGTCATGCGGACATGCAAATACTGGCATCATGAAGGTGGTAATAAGGGACACCGGGATGCTGGCATCCCCGGCATCGTGAATCACCCGCAAAAAGCAATGTGCAGTGTTCCAAACTGCCACAGGTGCACACAATCAGCACAGGTGGCGGCAATGGAGTCTGGCCCAGCACAAAAGGAGCAAACCCACACACCAAACCACTTTCCACACCAAAATGATTCCACTTGCAGTTGTGATATTGGGGCTGGAGGACATGCTTGCATTGCTACACCAGCAACAACAACAACAGGCACCACAGAGGAGACGCAGGAGGATAAGGAGGGTGATACAGGCCCAGCAAACCCCACCAGTGCAGCCAATGGTACCACGCAGGCAACCGCCAATCCCTCGCATCAGAGCCAGTCCATTCAACCTAACTCCTGAGCAGATCCACACCCTGTACCGTCTGGACCGGGACACCATCCCCACCATTGTGGACATGGTACAGGAGGACATTGTCAGCCTGATTGAAATACGCACCGCTATCCCGCCTCTATTGAAGGTAGTGTCTGTGTTCCACTTCCTGGCCACAGGCAACTACCAGCACACAGTGGGGGACATGCATGGCATATCACAACCCTTATTTTTTCGCATGCTGAACCAAGGGCTGGAAGCCCTCTTGAAGTACTCAAGCAACTACATATCCCTACCACGGACTGCCCAGGAGGTCTTTGACACAAAAGTTGGCTTCCATGCACTGGCAGGCATGCCAAATTGTATTGGTGCACTTGACTGCACCCATGTGGAATTGGTGGTCCCGCATGTCATGGAGGTGGTGTACCGCAATCGTAAGCTATATCACTCCATCAATGTACAGATGGTATGTGATTCCAGCAAGATCATCACACATTGTTGTGCCAGATTTCCCGGATCAACTCATGACTCAATGGTCCTGCGGAACTCCACGCTACCACGCTACATGGAGCGACATTTAGGACGATGTGCCTGGCTGCTTGGTAAGTTGCATGACAGGCACATGGCAGTGTAATGGGGGGAGAGATGCACACACCACCCTGGCGTCATTGTTGCAGTGACTGGCTAATGTCCATATTGCAAAACACTGTTCCCCAAAGCATCCCAAACTGAAAATGACAACCAAACCCCATAGTAATGACGGAAGCTGCACACCAATTAGAATATGCCTGACTTTCAACCAGCCCACATCCCACACCATGTCCACTGCACACCATCAGACCTCACCCTCCCTAACACAATCCAGCAACATGCTGCGAGTATACACAATGTAAATGTCTGTATGTAAATGTCTGCAGCAAAACACAACACAGGACAAGCATCTATGAGTGTGCACAAATCAATCCCACCAAGGGAATATACTGCTTGTCACTGGGCCACCACCACAGTAGCGCTGCATGTCACCATGGGAATAATAAGCGCTGAATGATAAATTATGCTGAGACTTGTGCCAATGCTGCTAGTAATTAAATCATACTATTCACTACACATCACATTATTATACCAAACACAGTGGTATGAGTGGAAACCCTGTATCATCTGGACGACGCAACCCACACCATTAGACCATGGGATAGCACACATTGTGGCAATGTAAAATGTGTGCATACAGCCAACAACAAATATCTGCATGCATGTGTGATAAGTACAGGTGTCTATCAGGAATTGACTTACACATACCTTATTGTGCACCCATGCAGATGATAGTGGCTATCCCTTGAATATGTGGTTCCTCGCCCCTGTCCGGAACCCGCAGAACAGGCACGAAGAGGACTACAATCATGCCCATACCCGTACCCGTGTGGTGATCGAGCAAACCTTTGACCTGTTCAAGGCACATTTTTGCTGTCTTAGCCGGTCAGGTGGGGCACTCCTGTACAGGCATGAGAAGGTGGCCAAGATCATCATGGCATGTGTCATGCTGCACAACATGTGCATCCGACGAAACGTGCCTCTGCCCCCTGACATTGAACAGCAACCACCAGGTGAGGTTGAAGAAGATGAAGAAGATCGAGTTGCACATCATCCCGGTGGCGATGCACAGGAGGACGTGCTGTGCGCCAGTCTGTTATAGGCCAATATTTCTAAGACACATGGATGAAGAGGGTGCCATGAATATGGGACTCAGGGCACTGGGTGTGGGGGTACATGGACACTATGCACTGTAAATAAATAAATCACACATACACGATAAGGACTGTCCAGTCAAGTGATTTTTTGGTACACAACAGGTGTATTTAACAGGAAAAAGTGCTCAGACCCTCCACCTCAGACACACCCCCTTCCCCCTCCCCCACAACTCCCCCACACACCCTCTCCCCCACCCCTAACCCCTCCCCCACAACTCCCCTCCATGGCATCCGCAATCCTGGCAAGGACCTGCCTCACTGCCAACAGCTCCTCACAGATCTTTAATGTGCTCAACTCTATGGCCCCTTTCATGGTCGCAGTGTTCTCTTGGGCCTCCCTCCTCGTCACATCACCATCAGAGACATATTGTTTCACTAGGCCGGTCAGCTCCTGCTGGTGCGCCTCCATTTGTGACATCCTGAACTCCCCGTCCCGGACCCCTGTGGAGGTGGATGGCACATGTGGCAAGGGGCCCAATTCAGGTGGGTCCTGTGTGGGGCTCCAGGCCTCTGGTTCTGCCTCTCCTCCAGACTGGACATGCGAGATGCCATTGAGTGAGCTAATGGGTGTGTACTGGTGTGTTTGGGTGGGGCTGGGTGTGCCACCAAATTCCATGGATCGGTTGTCCTCCTCAGGGACACATACCTCACCTTGGGAAAGTACCTCATTGCCACTCTGTGGTGCAGTGGCAGCTGCCTCCACTACCGAGCTGTTAGCTGCAGAGAGGGTCCCATCTACCACCGGCTCAACAGTAGCAGATTCCACAGGTGTTGGAACTGTTGGTGTAGTGGCTGACATTTGAACCCCCTGTTCCCTGCCATCCTGTGGTGCCTTTGTCCTCGGTTGCTGATGTGCCTTGCCAGTGCCCTTGGACGTGGAAGGACTGTTTGTATCTTCCCTGGACCTGGCCCTCCTCGAAGGACTGGTGGCCTGTGCTGCAGAGTCCTCTGCATCGCTGTCGGTATCACAGCCTGTGGGGGACCAAAAGAGGGACGGCAGTGATGGTTGTACATGCATCATGCATACAATGGTATTAGTGCAGTTGTACACATTTGATAACTTGCTGTCCTACTGTTGTGGCATACATGTTGCTTGCCATATGGTGGGGTTGTTCAGGCATACGCTAGGTTCACACATGTGTGAGGTGGTGTATGCTGTGTGACATGCCTTTGTGTTGTGGACTGCGTGCAGTGTGACACATGCCGTTTCCCTGTTTGTGGTGTGTGTGTCTCAGGTATGGCATTGGCATGCTGTATGCATGTGGATGTGACAGTGCTGGGGACGGCATCTAGGCAGGGATGTGTGTATGTGTGTGTAATGGCCCATGCATTGCCTCATGGCACGGTCACATTGGAGGACTATCATCATACTTTGCATTAGAGTGTTTTCTTTGGACACTAACCTCCATCTGCAGATGATGACGCTCCACGTTACATATCTCCCACTCCTTCTATGGACTCCATTCTGATGGTGCCGGTGCAGGTTTCTTCCCAGCGGCTAAGTTTGATGTGTGAGTTTGAGCCACCGCCAGTAGGCAGACCCTGGCTCCGGTTAGCGGACAAGATATTGCGCACTCGGAGGCGCAGGTTGTCCCAGAGTTTTTTGACATCCTTTACAGTGCGGGGGGTGGTGCCAACTGCAGTGACTTTCTGGGCCACTAGCTCTCATATCTCTTTCTTTTTGAGCTGTACAGCTCTTTTCAGGTCTGAGGCAAAGACCACCTCTGCATTCTCTGCTAGAGTGTCAGCCAGCATGTTAAGTTCATCCTCGGAGAACTGCTCCTTCCGCTGCCAGGATGTCCCTATCTTTATGGCCTTTGGCATAGTGCTGGTGGTGTAGATGCTGATCTGAGCATTGGTTTGAGGCTCCAGGTCCTGTATCTCGAGAATGGCAATGGATTGTGTTTTTCAAGATGGGCGCCGTGCCATTTCCCGTTCGGGTGCGATGATGTTACTTCCGGTTCTGGTATTAGCGGGCCCGATATTAGCGGTCCCGCTAATGCCGGACCCGGTAATGCCGACTCTCTTATTTAGGGGTGGACTGAGGAGGAAGAGGTGTCAGCGCTTTCCATGATGTCGCTAAGGGATGTTTTAGGGTCTTTTGCGGTAAGCCAGTACTGTCGATACGGCATTCCGCTACACACGTGCACGCATACTCGTAATCGCCCGCTGTCAGCAGCGTCAGTGCTACCCAGACCCGGTATTGCCTCCATGCCAGTAAAAATTGATTTTTACAGCAAATCTCGTAATGACCCCGTAGTGTTTAGTAATGTGATAATAAACCCGCCGCCTTTTATGCCAACAAAAGAACAAATGTCTCCATCTGCCCTGTTTCTGGAAAAGGGGGAGATAGGAGTAGCGAATGGAAAGAGCAATAATGTTGGTATATCCATGGACAAGTGTCCAGGTTATGCGTCATGCACAGCAAGCGCACCGGGATGATGTATACGAGCATAATGTATTTACATTATGCTCGTAGCACTGCACCCCTAAAAACATGAGCAATGTCATCAGCATGACAACGGACTATGGTGGTAGAAGCGCAAGCGAGTGCACAAAAATATTTTTAAAAACTCTCAAGGAGGCAGCAATCATTATGAAGAAAACTCCTAAACTTATAATAAAGGTTCTAAAATGCGGGCATTGGCAAAAAATGAGCAACCCAATGGAAATGTCATAATAGTGGAATATTAACATGACGTGCGTTAGGTATTCCACATGACCATGCAGTTGCAAGGACAGGTGTATTGTCTATACAATGTTTCAATAAGGTTCATTTAGATCCACTATGGACGCTGAATACAAATGTATATTGCAACATGTGTTTACATTGTGCTCATAGCACTTCACTTCAGAAAACGTGAGCAGCGTTTTAAGCACGGACTGAGCGGCGTCGTAAGCACGGACACTGACTATAACAATAGCAGATCATAGAGTATATTCTTTCAATGCTTTTTTGCATCCTGGGAAAAGGATTGCGACTACAGTAAACAAGTTTGCCCTGGTGCTAATTGCCTTTATTTTTGATTTCTGATTATTCATATTTGAAGATAAATGCGCCCACATGAGAGACAAACACCATTTGACTTAAATAAATGTAAACATGTTTCTCAAATTGATAATTTTTAGGTGTATCCGTTAATAAAAGGTACCTGGCAGAATACAGGGACCTTGAGGGTGGAATCCTCCTACAAGATTGATTAGTTCTCCGGCATTTCAGAAGTTTGCTGAAAGGAAATCAGGGAGTTTTTGGATGTGAATATTGGGTTAGCACACATGCCTATAACTCGGTTTAGGAGACTTACAACAGCCTTTATGTTTAAGGGGAAAAAGGATATCATAGTTAAATTTAGAACACTCAAGGGAAAACTATTTTAATTAGAAAAGGATACTGAACCAGAGTCAAATATGGGGCTAGACATCAGAAATCAAAAGGCAAAATAGCTATACAATGTTAGGTTAGCGGTTAAAAAACACAAACCAAACTAGTATTAAATTCACTGACTAAAGAAAAGCACAGGACAATGTGCTATGTTTTAGTGGAAAAACAGCAGGGGATATTAGAGGTCTTCTTTTTGGAGGAAAATAGGCCAGGCCCTCATGCAATAGTAACCTTTCTCAACAGCCAAAGCTTTGCCAGATTGACAAAGTGAATTGTAATTCTGGATAAATGTCTCATTGTAGGCCAGATTGCAGCAGCAATTAGGATCTTACATGTTGAGGCATGTGCTTCCTCTGTTGGTGTAACTCCAAATGAAATACGCTTGTAATACTCAATTTCTTGAGGAGAAACTCTCATCATTACAGTTCAGAACTCACAAAGACCGAACACTATGGGCCTCATTAGGACCCAGGCGGATTTCGCGGTGCTAAATGCACCGCGAAGCATGGCGGAAAGCCGCCGATAGCGCCATGGGGGTTGGCGGATTTACCGCCCCATTCCGACCTCGGCGGAGCGGTAAATCCCCAATCCCCATTCTGCCCTTCCCCATTCCCATTTTTGCCCCATAGGGTATAATGGGAGTGGGGAAGGAGTTAATTACGCCACCGTAAAATACGGTGGCGTAATTAACAACGAGGTCCCGTAGCGCCATGGTTTTCTCCGCCTGGTAAAACCAGGCGGAAAAGGCCGCCATGGCGCTACGGGAACTCGTAGTATGGCGGAGAGGTACGCCATGCACTACGCTGGCGTAAAACCCTCTCCGCCAGGGTCCTAATGAGGCCCTATGACAGTTATATCACCCATGTATCTTATAAATAGTGACTGCAAGATATTATCCCTACAAAATGGGAACCGCTGAGGGACTGTGAACCTTCATGGGTGCCTTCAACGTGTAGTTTATGGGACTAAATAAAATATAAAAAAATGCAATCCCCTTTGAAATGCAAGAATATGTTATGCACTAAAGGATGTTTTCTGAACCTTCAGGAATTTGTATAACCAGAATACCAGTGTAACGAACCGTTGTTGTCCCAACTGCACTCCTGTCCTTCAAAATGTGATAGAGAAGATTTTTGCTTCATTTAGAATTTTTCAATGACAGGCACTTTAAGCACCAATCATAATGACACATGCTCACAGGACATATGTGGGTGCTTGGAGCCTGTGATACACTGGGCATACAGCACATCATTTGTGCTGGCCCTGGCCCCCAATAAATGCCTAGGTTTTCTTTGTGAAAGTTGATCTGCACATTTCTTGGAATCATGTGCCAGTTGGGCAAAATTTTTGGGAATTGAGCCAAAAGATAAAGGGGCCGATTCATGGAAAAATGTGCATTTCCCTCGCAATTGCCACACGTCGAGAATGAAACTGTGCATCGCACGCAGAATAAAAAATGTGCGCCCCGTATATTCATGGAATCTACTGCGCAAAGTAACCATATTCGCAAGCCGCACCAGGAATGCCCCTGACACGCCCCCATACAAAGCAAAAACAAGCAGAACAGCTACATTTGCATGCTCACCCAGGTGCAATTACATGCACCCTTCAAACAGTGCGTAGGGCCCCCCACAAGCAGGCCTGCATCTCTGGGACCATGCGCAGGGTCCCCCGTAACTCTTGCCGTCACCCTGACAGCATGCGTATGATGCTTCATAACTCAGATGAAACTCCGAAAATCTGCGTGCAAACCCCTGTAAACCCTTCCTTCACCCTGCTACACTGTGTATGCGCACACCTAAGTTAGATCGGAACCCTGTCTGTGTGCACGCACCCCTAAATCCAACATGTGATCCCACCTCTGTGTGTTGATTCCTATGCACAAGAGTCTGTACGCCTGCCTTTTGGTGGTGTAGAGATTGAAAGATTTGCATGGCCATTTCTCTACCGAGAGGCTGCATGGGTGGCTCCGTGAATACGTGTCATTTGGCGCAATTGGGGGTGTGCGAAGAACGAACTGCGGGCTGTCCCTCATAATGCCCACTTTCACGCATGTACTGTGCAAGCCACACCCATGCTCTGCATAGTCTCTTGCGCAAGGCGCTCGATGGCTCACAGAGATGTGCTGAGCCTGCACAAACTCCATGTACATCCTGGGAAAGTACCACACATTCGATTCCATGAATCGACAAACGGATTACGCACGCAGTTTGGTATGCAAGTCCCCTATTTCCCACACAAATAATTCCATGAATCGGGTCCAAAGCATAGATAGCACTTGGGACTGGGTAGTGTCCATGGGTTTGCATCAGGGACGGACAGTAGCATACAAGGTGGACGTTGCCATCCTTGTGTGTAATCACAATCTTTGTAACATTTTAAGACCTTCATTTTTCAGGTTTTATCCATAATCAGCTCTTACGTTATTGCTAAAATATTTAAAGTCTGCTGCAAAAAAAAGGTCGCTTTCCACCTCACGCTATGACATTTGAACACTGCAGCTCTGTGTACACTTTTGTAAAGAAGCCAGTAGTTCTGTTTGATCAGTCAGCAACGGAGTTTCATTTCCTGTTGCCTCATTAAATTCTAACTCCTTTGCCGAATCCTGTGGCTTTTAAAGCATAACATGAGTCTGAGCTGGAACAGTCAGTAGAAAGCTGAGCCTGTGCCAGGGAGAAGCAGAGCATTTTTTTTTCGCGCCAGTTCACTTGATGTAGCTGAGGCTCCTAGTGTAAGGGCATTGATGCAGAATCTTCGTTCTAACACATGGACGACTGCAATATGTGTATGAAATTCTGTGTTCTTACAGTACGTGGAAGCCTGCAAGATTAGTATAAAAACCTGTAATTAATGTCCGTCTAATACATGAAATTCTGCAACATCGGTATAAAAACCTGTACGTTACATTCTTGTCACAGGTAAAAAGAATTACTTAACTTCTCTTAGTACCTGGCGAGGGCTCAATCAGAATGAGAGAACCATTCTGATTGGCCCTCGCCGAGGCATTACCTGGCCGGGAATCCCTCATCTGGGATTCCACGGCCATTGTTTCCGGCAGGGGGCGTGGCAGCCCCTTAGCCAATGAGGAGGCTTAAAGCAGGGCCATCCCCGCTCCGAGCCTCCACGGCTGAGAAGGTGCCTTCGCTCCCTGCCTGGGACTCGGGTACATTTTTTCTCCTCCTCCTATCCCCTCCCCACCCCATTTACCTTTAGCCTGCTTTGTCACTGGTGGGTGACGATGGCAGCCTCCAGCCATGTGGAGACTCTGGAGCGGGGCTATCCCCGCTCCAAGCCTCCACACGGCTGGTGTCTTCCATCGTCCCCTGCCGGGGACCCAGGTATGTTTTCTTTTTGGGTTTTTTTCCCCCTCCCTCCCTTCCGCTCACCCAACCCCAACCCCACTTACCTTCTTGTCTTTTTTTTTGTGAGTGGGCGCACTGGGAACAGAAGTGGGATCGCCAACTCCCGATGGCCGCTATGGAAAGGGAAAACAGACTCCGTTTTCCCTTTGGTGGTGCCCATTTATTTGGTTGTTTATTTTTTCGGGACCGAAAAAAATGCTTTTAGTGCCCTGGTCACGAATATCTTGCAGGCCGGGGTACTAAAAGCAATATGACCCTCGCGGCAGGGGGCATTACCGACTGAGATAATGCCCGCCCCGCTCGGGTCATATTGCTTAATTATTACAGCTGAGTTCTGACATCACAGTGACTGAAGCTGGGGCCATTAATGAAATCCATCAGCAGAATTCCAATTGTGACTAAGACATCTGATTAAATCCACAACACGCTTTTCAGACGGTTCTATGTGATGTTACCAAAACATTTTTACAGAAGCATTTTTTACCGAAAAAAAGAAGCAACAAAAATCTCAGATTTTTAAAAATGTTTAACTATTGGGGGATCCTTCAAAGCTCCTGTTCCCATGTGTTAATTTAACAACCCTTCCGCAACACCCTTCCCACACATTTTGACCCATTGCTGCACCCCCTTATGTACATATGAAAATGTTTTCGTTAAAATCACTTGATACCTTTCAGACTTGTTTCCTTTGAATTTTTGTTTTATCAAGTCTCTGTCCTTTGTGGATAAATAGGGAGACATATAATATATTTATTTTGTGTACTCACTTGTTCCAGCAGAGGAGAGTAGGAATCTATTTTCATGATACTACTTATTCTAAGCCGCAAAGTCGATTTTTCAAAGGATTTTTATTGCACTGCTTAAACTGCTACAAATCATATAGGAGTGGGGCTTTTCAATATCTCCAGATTCTGCATATATTCAATATATGAACGACTGGAATATTTCTTGCATCACATCTATTAAGAGAACAAGCATTACAGCACTTACTATAGGGAATACAATACTCAATGCTGTGCATTAAAGGGACATTGCAGGTCACTTTGGATTCCTGTGACCATTTACAGAAACTTGGCATGAAGCTGCATTCTCCAGTTTGTGCAAGGGTCTACTCGGTGGCTGTCATATCCTTATGGTGTGCATTGTATGAGGTGTCAGCAATGCGAGGAAGACACAAGGAGGCATCATTCTCAACATTAGCCATTTTATTAATAGAAAGGGGTTCAGATGAAGGCCCAGCTTTCTTTATCCTAACAAGAGTGTCCCTTTTTAATTAAACAAAAACTAAAGCAGGATGACCTTGTGTCCAAACTCAATTTGACCCTCACACTAATACATTCAAACAAAAAGTGCAAGGAAACTGTTTCATAGTTCAATTCAGTAGAAAGTGCAATGACTGAAACATATAACTTTAACAAAACCACTTCTTGTATCCACGGGTTGGCTCCCTTCCCCTGGATTATTTCAAGCAAATTATTCTCAATGTTCTGTGTCAAAACCAGTCACTTAAAGGCCTTACACATGTCTCTTTTACCTAACACTCTCCTCAAGATGACAAAACAAATGTTCCTTCCATGAGACTGATTTGGAAAAGAAGAAACCTCTTCTAGTCTTTCTGAATGGCTAAACAAAGTATCTTTTCCACAACGTTGGTTTGTATAAGGTGAAGGAATGTCTTTACCACGTTTCAGGATGGCAAAGCGCATGTCCATTTCAAAACAGAGATTTAAATAGGACAAAAGACAAGTATGTTCGAAGTAGTTGGTTGACAAAATGTTCAAATGAAACAAGAACTTAATTTGACCAAGTCTCTTATGTACCAATTCCAAGGGAGTTTCCCGGTACACTATCCTGCCAGGAAACTCATCAACTGAAAAATCTTGATATTCTGGTTCACTCTCCTGTCAGGAATATCTCCCCTTTGTCTCACTCAGAACCGCTGGTATACTCTCATGCCAGGTATCCGTGGGCAAAAAGGTTTCACTATTTGATAGCTTTATTATGCTTCTCTTCACATTTATTTTCTCTTTAAGTATCATGCCACTGTGCTTCTTCACTAGCAATCTTCTGTTGACTTCAACTGTTACCAATGTCCCCCAAACTGACATCAAGTGTCTGAGATCTTGTTCAGGCTTTTGCTTTCAACAATACCTCATGACTCTTGCCAATGCTTGTTCCATGTTTCTCCCAAACCTGGACCTCTTAAGTCAGCAGAATTGCACCATATCTGCCCCTGTTGTTCTTTTAGCAATGTCTCTTGGTTTAGGCAATGCTGGTCCCAAGGTGTCTCCTTACTGACCTCTTAAATCAGGAGAATTGCACCACATTTGCCTTTTCCATCAACTTCTATTCAGACATTTTTCAAAAGTACTTTTAACATGCTTTTCAGCATATCCTCATGTCCAAGGACCCCCTTCTCTATAAGGCTGATTTACCGGCTCTTCATGCAGCAGTTGAGAGATGCTTGCGAAGGGCCGGCTCCCCTTTAGTGTCAGAGTAGGATCTCTTTCGCCACCTGTCACGCTTTCTGCTTCGTGCACTCTCCAACCTGCCTTCTCTCTCAATCCACGTTCCCCCAGCTGCATGAGATTTGGACATTTAAAAGTCCTGCACAGCTAATTAGGCTTGTGACAACTGGACTGCCCAGTATTTATAACCTCACATTTCGTCCACATTAACTCCTTACTCTTCTGCCTCGTCACAGTACTTCAGGGTTTCTGGGACTTTGAGTCCAAGTAAGTTTCAATGGATTTTAAATTACATGGTTGAACATTTGTAATAACATTAACATAACATTACAATTACCATAAACATCAGATGTTTCACAACAATATGCCATCAAAAATTCAGAACTTAAGGTTTCCTCCTCATCAACAGGGGGAGAATACTGCATCCCTCCTGTTGGAGCCACCACCCCTCTCCTGCATTTATCTCCTCCTCCATGATCCTCCCTCCTAACACCACCCCTGGGGTCAGGATCAGGTTGCGGCTGCCTTTCCCTCGCCATGAAGGAGGAGACTGCCATTGGGGAATAAGTGATAATTCTGCAGGATTCATCACAACTGGGACAGGAAGGCTTAATGTCCAGTGTTGGCCACTGAATTTATAAACAGGTGAGGTTTAAATGCATGAATAAGATAGAAGTAGGAAACGAGCTAACATTCCTTTCACTGCCTGTCTCCTCATTTCCTCTCACCCAACCCTTCAGACCGCACTACCAGGGTGTTCTCACACAAGATCTTCATTTAAAGTAATTCATTTAAATGTTTCTTTTTTTAACAGCTCTATTTACAGAAGAAACTGGTTAAAAACCAAACTATGTGCAGTACGTTTTTCTCAGTAGCATATGAAATAGGCAATTACTTCACATGCAATTTCTGCCACAGTGCACAGGAACACATTTCCGCAGCAAATACTTATTTAGACATGAGAAAAGTGACCGGCCAATAGCAAAGCTGGATGCATAGTAAACAAATATTTGTGACACCTCAATGAAGCAGTCTTCCATAACCACACTATGGGCAAATGCCCTCTGTGAATATTCCTATATTAGTTAATACAATAAAGAAGAATAAGAGTGACCAGAAAATGAAATACATTCAAAACTGCTATTACATGTAAGGGCGTTGGCAAGACATGCCAGGCTACTTACAAAGTACATCAGGGTTCTGCCAAAATAAGCCAGTGTGTTGTCAATAATATGCAGTGCTGCTCGCCTTCAAGATATTGCCAGCAGAAGGCTTTTCAATATGCTAACAATCCAAAGATCTGATCAAATGCACCATTGTGCTATTACACAGGACAGAGGTCATCTCAATGAACCAAACCTGTATGCTGTATGCAAACCTGTAGGTAGAGCATTTCCCAGCAAGGCCATTTCCCACTGGAATGAGTTACCTCGCAACCTCAGACTCGAAAGCAATATTCAACCATTCAGAAAACAGCTGAAAACCGCACTCTTCAAATAATTAACACCCCCACTACTCCTGCGATCATGTAGAGCCTACTTATTTCTTCCTTTTTGTACTATCCTGTGAACCTTCTGTCTTCGTGTCTCTGTCACGCCCTGATGCTTGCGAGCTTTCGTCGCGTTATAAATATATAAATACATTTAAAAAAAATGTAAGATTGCCATGCCAATTACTGTCAGGACAACATCTTGGTGTTTCATAGGCTTGCAGGTAACAACAGGGTCATCTTATCATGGTCCCAGATATGCATATTGCTGTACTCGTTTCTGAACTGCCCCTAGAAAGTAACAGTATAGCAGTGTACCATAGCCCCCAGAAAAATGTCATCCACTTCCAACCGTCGACTACCAGTCTTCGGCTAAACACATTTCCAAACTAGATGGTAAATTGTGCCAATAAAATGACCATGCCAATTTCAGATTGCTACTTTAAAAGTGTCATTCACTTTCATCTGTCTTCTTACGGTGTTGCACCAGTTATGTGCCCGTTTTCATGCTAGTTTTTAAATTGCACCCTTGCATGTACCATGACATTTTCATATAGGCCTTACAAAATAACTATGTTATGTTCAACTCTGCCATGCCAGAGTTGTCCCAGCACATTGTTATACTAGTTTTCACATTACTGCCGGGACATGACCATGTAGATTTAAATTGCCTGCATCTAATTCCATTGCAGTTTGAATACTAATTCCGAACTTTCCAGAATACACCCAGAAAATGACTATGAGGTTCATTACAATTTTTGCCGATGCAGGAAAAATGCTGGTAAAATTGCCGGTAATTCCTTCACTTTTCCGGCAGCAGCAAAACACAGATTGCTGGTGGAGGCACTGATTTACCTCCAGCCTGAGCACTTGGTAAATCAGGCCCCCACCAGCAGAAAATTGCTGCAATTACCAGAACTGGTATTACCAGTGCTGGTAATTGCAGCAATCCCCTCAATGGAGTCCTGTGGAACTACATGGAATGAGAATTTCACATTGTTGCCGTCACCTGAAGTATCCTTGAAATACTGAGATATCAGGTTCCGGTTATGGTAGGTCAGTTTCCCGGTATCACATCGGAATTACCAGCGGGATACCGGGAAATCTCTAATGAGGCCCTATATCAGCTTCACATTGCCTCAATGCAAATACCATACTACGGTTATCAATGGCATGCCCGTTTTCTGTTTATGGCCACTTTCATACTGATTCGGAACTGCAACCATATAATGGCCATTCACAGTTTGCACACTTCCCTTAAACATGTTCATTGCAGCTTCTCACAGTGCCATGGTAGTGTGCATCAGACAAGGGCATTTTCATGTTCGTTTCTACATTGTCCCATATTTCGCCTGATCCGTTTCTAATTGTCCCAGAGCATTGCCTCATGCCACTTTTGCGTTAGCCCATTTCATTACATATTGTTCCAAAACATTGCCCCAGCTCCTTATTCATTACCCATCGCCAATATTGTGCATTGGTACTTTTGCATTCCCGAAGAATGTTGACCCATGCAGCTTTCCGATTATCTGGAGAACATTCCTCTATGCCTCTTTCAAACTGTACCAAGAACACTCCGGATAATCACCCATGTCACTTTCAAATGATCTTCTGGAAATCTCCAAGCTCCACTTTCACATTGCCCCTGAACATTGTTCCATGTCACTTTCACATTACCCTCCTAATATAGCCTCATTCCACTTTCACATTAATCAAGAATTTCGCTCCAGACAACAACTAGCGTATTGCCTGAGATCAGTGTTGTATGCCACTTTCTAAGTGCCCCAGAATATTTCCCCATGCCACTTTACCTTGTCCATTGATTATTGTTCCATGTCACGTTCATATTGCTCCATTATGCATTGCCGCATGATATTGCCCAACAGAAAACCTTAACTATCTCAAAAAGGGATTGATGCATATAACAATTCTGAAGGAAAACCTTGAAAGTCAAGAAAACTCACTAATGAATCAAATAGAATGAGGACAGTGCCCTGGAAAGGAAATGTTCAAACGTATGAATATGATTTGAAAATTGTCACATTGCAGTAGGAAACTGAGCTTACTCTTGACCCCTGGATAAAATGGGACAGGCGCTTAGTAGGGCTTCAGTTGAAGGTCTATCAATTAACAGGGGCTATAAGTCGCTTTGCTAAGTCTCATGCAGGGATTTCCTTGATCTCCATAACTCAACCTTACATGTCTAAAAGCCGGCCAGTTCTGCTCTATGGCATAGAGATATGGGGCACAAAATTTGCAAAGGATGTTTTAAAAATGGAATCCCAAATCCATACTCAAACTGCCTGTGGGTATATATTTCTTGAGTTCTCAGTGAATACCATTGCTAGTAACATCTGCATTAACACACACAATATGATACTAAAGGTGAAGCAAGCCACAGTTAATTATTTGTTTGAATTAAATGCTAGACTTAGGTTAGGATTTTCTTCTGATGGCTCTCCGTCGTCTAAACTTAGTCCTTGTCATAAAATATGTAACTATGATATGGACAAAGATCAAACTATTGTAAATCTCTCAGTTAAGAGTCTGGCATGTGAATACTTATCCCGGTATTTTCTCAGATGCAATGTTGGTAGCTATGTGACTGCTTATCCTTTTAACTGGATTATTAACAAATATCTTCATATCACATTTAATCTAGTTGTCTCAGTTCAGGTGATAGGAGGACAAATGCGAGTACCGAAACACTTCCGTGGTTTCAGACTTTGTGGTGGGGTTGGAATGCCAACGGTTTAACATTTGTTGATTGAATATGACAGTTTCTATCAACGAAGAAGGTCTACGCTTTTAGCTTGTGGTGTTTTCTCTTCTCAGCCCATTTTAGTTTATTATGGTTTAAATTGTATGAAGGTTAAGATGTGGGGCTGATTTATCATTTTACTGAAATGTTGGGAAAAATTAAGGCTGTTTTTAAGATACTAACTTCAAGTATAATGTGTTTTACTACAAATCATTGTTGCTTGAGTATTTGTATGATGATTGTTTCTTTTTTGCTGCAATTATGTTTACGTGAAAATTATGCAAAAAGCTATTATGTATCAGTATTGCATTAAATAAATAAGTAAATAAATAAGCAAATTGGTACAGGATGGTCCAATGTCTTGATAACTTGATGGAGACCACCTACATTTCACCATAAGATTCTACTGTGTGTCCAAACATTTGGTGTCTCACATGGATCTACAATTTCACCCTCTTCAATATTTACGTGTTCCTGCTCATGGACACCATTTGCAAACAAGGACTTGCTCTTGCAACTACACAGATGATACCATAATCATCTGCAATGTAAACCTGTCTTGGAGGGTGCTCCTGTGCCAGGAGCAAAATGGCAACTCTTCTGTAAGACTTTGTGTTCACTCACATTCTAAAAAATAATACTGCCATAATCCTGGTGACTTTGACTGCTGGCCAGTTTGAGGGAAAATTCAGCTGAGGATGTTCCAACGTTGCAGGATGTTATGCATCATCCCCTCTCTTAGGCAGCTTCTCAGAGTACTATTTTTCTAAGGCGATTCAGCATCTGGGCCATGGCACAGGGCTTGTGTTTGCTGGCATCAGCAATTTGGTCCTAGATGCTAAGAACGTGGTGCCCTGATTGTGCTTTTGAAGCAGTGAACACCTCCCCGAACCACCCTGGAGCGTCCCTGAGCCCTCTGTTTTGGGGCATGTCCCACGGATGGGCTAAATAATTTTCTTCTGCCTTAGGGATCATGTCCCCTGTGATATCTGGTAGCTGGCTCCATCTCTGGCCTCCTTGCGAAATAATAATGAGTGAGTGAAGCTGTGTATTGGAAACAGGATTTCTAGGTCAACTCCAGACATTCTTTCCGGCTCCCACTGGCACTAAATGTGGGCAGGGTCAGGCCGAGTATCTGGCTGACCAAAGCAATTCCATGGGAAGAATCAGACATAAAGATGTGAACTGTTTTTTCAAGAATTACAATAGCTCCTTTATTTCAGCTCTGCTGTATCTATAGCATTTATTAGTGTCTGCCACTACTGGTCACGCCTAACTGGATGGTTCCTTCCCTTCGCTCCCTCAAAATGTAAAAAGCTGTCAGAACTCCAAATGGGGAGTTAAGACATCTAGGAAGTCGTTCCTGTCTCTGTTGATTATGATGACCAAGCTGACATGGAGTGAGGAACCAAATTCAGCATGTTTAAGGAGCTCAAGATTGGTATGATAACATCAGGTTTAAGCTTAACAACCTGACTTGCAACGTTTACCAAAGGCTGGATGAGGCCACAATCTCTTGGGTTGAAGATGCTTTCTCGTATGTGAACCTGGAAATCGCTACTTTAGAAACTTTAGATCGCTATCTCCACAACTGAAGAAAGCAAGGAAGGCAATGAGGGAAATTCCCAAAGGAAAAAGATTCAGATTATCAGACTGGGGTAATCCACAAACAATGGAAACATGGAAACATTGGTGGATTTGATGCTGAAAGAGGTTCTGAATAGCTTGCAACTCTCTCTGATTTCTATGGTTGAGAGGTGGCACATATCCTTGGTGGACAGTCCTATCCCTGGTGCCCCACCCTAACCCATTAAAGCCAGATTGCTTAATTACCCATCCACCCACACCCCAGCTCCAAAACAATGATTCAGCCGTAAACTCATCAATGGTCATTCTGCAGTACAACATGCAACAGACATTCCTGACCTCATCATCACTCACAACCTAGATCCACTCATTATCACATAGATTTTGATATCGCCTACCTCCTCACAAACATCCTGGTTTCTCTCATCCTCATATGTTATATTCCCAACACAAGGACCACACCGGAAAGACTGGTGGAAGGCTTGCCTTTATCCAAAAGACCCCATGTAAATGCACCATATAGAAACACAACGCATCTGCATCCACAGAACTACTCAGTTTCCGCGTCCCATGCACCAATACTCAGACAGCTACCTTCCACCTGATCTACCAACTAGTCCAAACCAACAAAATCATAGACCTCAACATAACAGCATCTGCCAAGAGCACAACACACATTTTCTCTGAGAGCCCAGCTTACCCATAACCCAAGCCACCAAGAACAACACAGAGACTGTAAAGAAGGTCCTTCAGCCTCCCATCAACTCTCTGGCATCTGTGGACTCTGGCACTGAGACAAGAATAAAGGAACGGACGCCTAGATGCAATTTCACAGTCCTCTTTAGTACGTACAAGTTCATAAGATACACTGCAAAGGCACACAGAGCAGCATTCTGCCTTCCTCCTTTTTTAGGCCTTTTTCAATGATGCAATACTTTCATGCAAATTTAGGATACATATCTGATTGGTCCTCTTAGCCAAACAAAAGCCCTTCTTATATTTGATTGGGTGGCTTATCTGTCACTCACAAAGCCCACATGAGCTCATTATTGGCAACCACTTGCGAACTGACGCATAGACTGATAAGCTTATTTTAGACCCAGCCGAACACAATTACACACCATTTAACTCCTGCCAAAAACAGCTCTTATCTGCTTCTCGAGGTCCTGCCAAATTTAGTTGGCAGCTTATACCGTGAAAAACCCAATAAGCTCATTTTGTTTGCTGCCAAGTAATTTTGCTGATTTGTACTAATTGATAACTACCTTGCCTTTATCTGATTTACCATTAATCATGTCTGCTTTTTCCGGCTATGTTTCAAATGTAATATCCAGACTCAATTATTTCACAGCGTGATGCCGCCAAAGTCCATCTAATGTGTAAGCATGACTCAGGCCTCTTGACAACTGTCCTTACAATGCCATTTTGTATTTGGCAGCCATTTTAAAATATCTCAGTCTGTTCGGCCTTGCTACCAAACGGTAAGTCAACATTTACTTTTGAGCGTATCTCGTATCCTATCCATATATTTTTCATATATGTGAGTAATACTGGAATCACTCTTCACTTCCTTAGTCATTCTGGCCCCAAAAATATGCGCCACCCACATGCACATTTTTATCTTTAAAAATACTATAATTCTAATTTCTGCAATACTGAAACCATTGATCAGCCTATCATATTATCTGTACTCAGTTTGGGGGGGAGTGGTCTGATACCCTTAGACAAGACTATACTTCAACTGCTTGAAAAAATGGACATCAAGTAACATGTCACTGAACCAACACACATCAAAGAAAACACACTTGACCAGTTATTCACTAACTCTCCAGGCATTTTTTGTCTTCCCCCTTCATTTGGTCTTGATAGGCCAGACAACCATTACAATCCTACTCCACGGGGGCGTGGCTAAGCAGTCGTGTTGGAGAATGTGATTCCTGTGGCTCCTGAGATCCTTTTATAATCCTGTCCTGAGACAGAGGTATATGCAAACCTCTGCACCTGTTGTTTTAGCACTGTGTGGATGAAATAGGCGAGTACAGTTGGGCGCAGAAAGGGAACTTGTGGTGCTCTTTCAACAGCGTATGAGCCGACCGAAGTCTGTGACATGGCCCAAAGGAAGGAACAAAGATGGCGGCACGGAGTAGACAAGATTCTTCATAGCATCATAGATCTACGGCATGACAAAGCCTCAACGGGCGGTGCTTCAAAGAGACAGCAGGCCAGTGAGATTAGCATGAGACCGGCAATAGGAGCTGAAGCTCTGCAGACCAGTCAGTCATTAAGATGCCTGGAACAGTGGAACCTCATCATAAGCTGCACGGGTGGTTCCAGTACTCACTTTTGCAAGGATCCTGGAAGTGCTGCAAGGAGGCGCTGTCACACGTGGCATGTGTGTGGCTCTCGTCAACGTAGCTGCACGGACAACAGCAGGGTGCATAGCTCTACACTCGGGGGCACAGAAGACATTAAAACCACAACACACATGTGAGTCCGCAATTGCAATCTTGCATAAGACAACCAAGGAGTTTATAGCAGGACTTACCTCTATGGTCGTAAGATTGGTTACTACAATGTATGTGCATACCAGAGTCCACGACCGGATATGTTGAAGCACATTATGTTAAGTGGAGCTACGAGAAGGCTGGCCTGTGAGGTTGTGTGACACCAGGATAAGGGCAAGTAACTGCAGAGTAGACCAGGAACGTTAGTAGCCCGGATGAAGCCTATGTGGTGACAATACTAAGGAAGAAGGTGTGGCGGGGCATCAAGGGGAGGAGGTGTCTAGTTGGAGGAGGCCAGCCTGACATTCGGCGAGCTGCTTGTGTTTTTGTTACAGTCTCGATACAGGCACAACCACAGAACACTGGAGGGAAGTGTACCATGAGGGAAGCCCCAGTGTATGGAACTTTGTACTAACTGCAATGAGCTTTGCGCACCAGCCACAACCGTTGTGCGGACCCTGTGGGGAATCGAGCAGTGAGCTGTAAAATACACAAACTAGCACCCAGGACAGTTGCCAGGTAACAGTTTGGGGCTATGAAACAGGCCAAAAAATGACCCAGCCTGAACTACTCGGGATAAGGGACAACGTAGCTAAACAAGCAGCAGCCACTCTCAACAGGGGAGACACGACCAGCATAGCCTTACGTTTACGCGGGTGCGGCGCAAGCGCGGACCCGTGTGGGTACTGAGAAAGGATCACATAAATCAAGTGCGCAGCATCTTCAAAACAAAGATAGAAATCAAGCAAAGTTCAGTGGACATTGCAAGTAGAAGTTAGGACAGCGCAAGATGGGAGCAACTGTATAGGCATGATATACTGCCTGTGGGAGCGCCTGCAGTATCCGAGCAAAAGTTGGGTCAAGCAAACACAGTGCAGTGTCCCTCATAAGGGAAGGTTCTTAACATGTACATGGTCAGGGGCTCAAGCAATGTTCTTAAGGGCTTGAAACTGGGAATGATAACCCACAAACATAGCATGATCTAATATTGGAGTATATGGAACACGTGCCGTAAATACTGCAGCAGGGACTACACGGAGGACACCATTCACAAGCCTGTGCAGAAGTATATTTTACCCAACCTGGCAGGAACGTGGGTGCATACCGATTCTCTCCCACCTGGGAGGAGATAACATTCTGAAGTAAGGCTGAGCAATGGGTTCGCCGAGGTAAACCGGCAGGCAAATACTGAAGGCCTAAAGTTGTTAACTACCAGCTTACTGAAGGCTCTGCAAAGTGCGAGGGGTCAACAATACGCACCAGTATTGGGAGACAAATGTCACATAGTCAATCAGCAGACCTGGTGATAACGGCCTAAGGCTGGATACAGACAGATTATTTGGTATTGATGATACAGTCCGAGAGCTTGTACGAAGTACCTATCAGAAACACTAGAATACTCAAGTGCACAGGTGGCGAGAAAGTGGTGAAGCCTGCCAACAATGTCAGGATGGGAAGCAGCGGAATCGATAAGGTATAGGTGGCATGGTCATTAGGAGGCGTGTAGAGGAGCACAGCAGTGAAAAGCCATGACGTCCAAATCCCAGAGAAGCAAGGGGAAACAACTTACATTGGAGGCGTGTACCAAAACCGAGCACCCAGCGGAGAGCACTGCCCAAGAAACCTCTTCACCTCATGCAGACCAACTGCTTGAGGAAGGAGATCAGTAGATCCTAGAGGCCATTGCATCTCAGAAAGAGGCTCTCGAGTCCAAAATGGATGCCATCAGCATACATGTGAACTTTCTGAGGCAAGACGTGAGGTCACTTGCTGCACGCATGGGATTACTTGAAAAAAAAGTGGTGGGGAACACGAGTAGCTTGAAGGGCACTTCAGAAGTAGTCAGGGTACTGCAGCAAAATGTGTGTAATCTGGAAGAAAGAGCTGAGGATACAGATGGGAGAGCCAGACGCAACAACGTAAGAATTATTGGGCTCCCAGAAGGAGAAGGATCAAACTGAACCAAATCAATAGAGACTCTGTTGCTACAGGCAAGAGGTCCAGGGGCCCTCACTCAAGGCTTCACGGTCAAAAGGGCGCATAGGTCGTTGATGAGGAAACCATCCCCTGGAGTCCCGCCAAGGCCGATAATAACTCAGATACTGAACTACTGAGACAGGGAAAAGATCCATCGAGCACTTCTGAAAAGGTGGGACGATCCAACGAGCGTCTGCCTTGATAACTGCATACCCGGATTACACCCTACAAGTACAGAAGCAAAGCATGAACTATATATCGGTGAAAAGGAGACTGCGAGCGGCGCACCTGAAGTACATGCTGCTCTATCCTGCTAGACTGAAAATAATCCACAAAGGTCGAGCCATTTTCTTTGATAATCTTGAAGACACATACAAATGGATGTACATGGAGAATTTGACAACCGGAACAGAGACCAGTGTAAGTATAGATGTGGAAACACAAGGAAAGGGCCAAGGCAATTAAATGACAGTGGACGTCAGTAATTGCAAGACTGAGTGGTGGTATGTCCTCCAGATGGAGGTCTCAGGAATTAAGATTCACTACTGCAGGAGCCAACAACGTGGTGCCCATTTAAGATCACACTATGCAGGAATGTCCCACACTTAAGATTGTATTTTTTGTTGTTGGATAGCAGTTACTTTCTGCCTACTGCGCCCCACACACCAGGACAAAACCCTGGAGCAGAGGCAAGAAGTGGGGATGCCTAAGCACAAGGTATTGAGCTGGGCAATTGTTGGGAGGGGGGAGGGTGGAGGAGTTGGGGGAGTTAGTTGGAATTAGCCTTTAGGTCCACACAGAATAAGTTGAACTTTTTCATTAGTCTGCTTGTTTGTGTTAGAATTTTTAAGTGCAATGGGGGAACTTAGAATAGTATCCTGGAATGTCAGGGGCCTTAACAGTTATATTAAACGTAACAGAATTATGACTTACTTAAGGCGTCAGAAAAATGACATTGCACTCCTACAAGAAACGCAGAAAAACATGTTGCCCTGGCTAAAAAATGGAGAGGCACAACGCTATGCTCTGCATACTTTGCATATGCTAGAGGAGTATTAGAGGAGTATTAATATGGGTGGCACCATCGGTACCCCTGAGGGTGCTTGAGACTTTCCAGGATAAAGAGGGCAGGATGTTTGTAATGCGAAGATGGCTGGAACACAGAGAATTTTGTATCATCAACACATATGCACCTAACCAAAAGACTGCGGCCCGCATCCACACGTTATAAATCCACATATAGATGGCACACTGGTATGGGGAAGGGACTTTAATTGTACGCTCAACCCTACACTGGATTGATCTGATGACAAGTTCACCCATCCCGCCCCCTCCGCCAAGGCCCTGAACACATTGTTGCAAGCATTTAAACTCTCAGATATATGGCAGACTCTACACCTGCAGACCCGTGGATATTCACACTACACTGCGCCCCAAGATCTGTACACTAGATTGGATTATATCTTTATGGGAGAAGACACGCTGGGTGGAATATAAAGCACAAGTGTTGTCAGATCATGCCCCGCTGGTGGTTACATGGCGGGCATCCCCCCAAGAGCATGCATCCCGACATGGAGACTTAGAAGTGAGTCTCTGAAGGATGAAGCATTGAGGGAACATCTGAGAGAGGGTGTGCATGATTACTTTACACATCATACAGGAAGTATGGCATCAGTGGGTACATTATGGGAGGCCTTTAAAGTAGTGATCAAGGAGACCGCAATCGCCAAGGCGAACAAAGTGCAAGCCGCAGTAGAGAGGGCTTACCTGAAGCAGAAACTAAATTGGAGGCCATAAAAGGTCAGAGGAGCCTACCCAGAGGGATGGCTCGAGAGACCAGCACCCTGCAGCAGGAGTGCTTGGAACGCTGGGATAGATTAGGCAAGCTGAGTTATAGGAAATATGTGAAATGACAGCACGCCGAGGGGGACAACCGGGATACTTACTAGCCTGGTTATACAAATGCGAAACTGATCGAAGCAATCGTTGAGAGGAATGGAGAGATCTATGAGACACAACAGGACATAAACAAGTATTTTTACGATTTTAATAAGAGGTTATATGAGAAGACGTCAGAAACCCAAGGGTCGGATATAGAAGAATCCTAAGCGTTGCTAGATCTCCCAAAGCTAGATGCAGAAGAGATAGGCTTGAAGCCCCCAGAACCATAGAGGAGTTGGAACACACTATAGGTGCGGATGAACTACCTAGTGAGTTCTATAAAGAATTCATAACCGAGATCATGCCCTTGTTATTGGCAATGGTGAATGAATTGCTAGTAAAGGCATTTTGATGCTGTTGTTAAGGGAGTCAATTATTGTCCCATTATTGAAGCTGTAAGGATATTTGGCGTGTTACAGCACAGAGTACAGCACTACTGCACAGGTAGCAATTTTTTTTTTGCAGCAGCACCACCACAAGGGTGCGGTGCATTGCTATATGTGTTACCAGATTAACAAGGAAAGACAGGCTATTCAGTCAAAAACGATTTTAACACATAAGATGCAAATCTATTTTTACAGTTAAAAGCACACGTGCACATTCAAAAATGCATACTATTTTTCACCTGAAATGCCTATGGTGCGAGAGACACATTTGAAAATAATAACTAACATTACTTATAACTAACCTGACTAATGAAACATAATCCACTAATAAAAATGTGTCTCCACTGCAGAATTAGGCCTATTCTGAAAGTGAACTTTTAAACGCACATCCATTTTTTTTTCTCTGCTGCCCTGTCCACATAATTACAGGAAGCAAAAGAGCTCGAAAGAACAGGAAATCAGTTGGTTACAAAATATTACTATAAAAATGAGCCATTGTGTAGAGAAGGAGGAGATGGCATGATTGATTCTGATTGGAGCAGCGTCATAGCAAGTATCATGCTAGAGGGAGTGATTAGAGTTTTGCTGGGGGGGGGTTTGAAGAGAGAGAAGGACAGTCAAGATTTGGCATAGCTGGGAGAAGGACCTATTTTTTCCTGGTTGGAGCATTCCTATCGTCAAAAGCTGAGAATTCCAGGCAATGACCCCGGTTTGAGAACGGCAGGCGTTCCTTTTCACTGGGGTTAATCTTCAAGGGAGCAACATTCAGAAAGAGAACAACTGAAGAAAACTCTGAACAGATAAGGTAATTACATAAGTGTGGGAGCTGAGTGTGTACGAGAATGTTCAGTCAGAGTAGGAAAAGAGACTCCGGTGCCTTAATCACACGTTAATGTTGCAAATTGTGTTCTGTTCTCCGCCATTTTTTTTTTCAGTGTATTACAGACAATGCTGTTAATGTGCTGTTTTATTTATTTCTGTAAAGAGTGAGATCGTGTTTAAATGCAACTTTTATAATACAGAAAAATATTTGAAAGCAGACGGGTGGTGTGTCTTCTATTTACCAATACAGTGCTGATGATGAGGGGAGATTTTTAAACAATGCAATTGTCATTTTAAGACAGATGTGTGCATGATCATATTCAGTATGGACAGTTGAGAGTGATTGTTTGTAGCATAGCTCGTTGGAGGTACATGAGCCAACGGGAAGAGGGACTCTCTGAACATAGTTCCCTACCGTATATAAGGTAGTGGAAATTACCACAAAATTACCACATATAGCTCTCTGTCGTAAATAAGTCAGTGAGATCGCCCATGGTGGCACACTAACACTAACACTGAAAATGTGGTATTCCTAAAATGTAGGTCTGAGGTCTCTCTAGTGATTACACGAAAAATCTAAGCAAAGATAAGGGATTCTGGACATTGGGGCCACAAATAAAACAAGGGAATTATGCTCACCAAAATACCACCAACCACGCATACCAACCACGCATACCAAATATGCATGTCTGGGTGCTGAAATAATGCATGTCCACTGTATTATTGTTGCACATGACCAAATCTGAATACAAGGAGTGATTATTGCTAAGTTATTTTTCGGCGGTAATAAAATACCGTCAGGCCCCAAATCTCCACAAAATACCCTACAAAGCCCAACAAAACTGAAACCGAATGTGGTTGTTACAGACCCCTCTTGCTGCTCAATCAAGATGGGAAGATACTGACAGCTCTGATGCCAACAGGCTGAAGCCAGTAATTCACAAACTCATACAACTGGATCAGTAAGGTTATATCCCGAATAGGAATATCACATGTAACTTAAGACGATTGCACCATGTCATTGACCATACACAGGAAGCTGTGTAGTTCATGGTAGTAATCTCGCTCGACGCCATCAAGACATCTGACTCGGTCAGATGGCCATGGCTACTGGCAGTGCTGAGAGGTTTCGGTATTGGTCCATCATATATTAAAAGAATGAAGCTGATATACAGCAACCCAGTGGCAAGAGTCAAGACAGGCAACACTATATCGGAACAATGGGGGTTAAGCAAGGGCACCAGTCAGGGCTGTCCATGGTCACCTATGCTATTTATATTGGCCTTAGAGCCGCTAGCAGTATATTTAGGGAAAGAATATCATGAGGCAGGAATCAGAATACAGGACAGAACAAACCTGATCTCCCTGTATGTGGATGATATTCTTCTTTGCCTACAACACCCAGAGACCAACTTACAATATATACTGGATGTGTTTGAGCACTATGCAGACATTTCTGGTATTACAATAAATTCTGGGTCAAGCTGCTGCTTTCCTTAATGGGAAGGGCTGCGTTGTTGAAGATGGTGGTGCTTCTGAGGCTGCTCCAGTATTTTACAAATGTTAAATATAATATACCTAAAGCCTTCTTTAGGACACTGAATACTACCTGCCGGAGATTCCTAAGGCACAACTCGATATGTAGAATGTTGTTGTAGAAATTACAGAGACCATACGAACAGGGAGGGCTAAAAGTGCAGATTTTGAGAGGTATTTTGTAGCGTGCCAACTCCAATTTGTCACGTATTGGTTTTCGGATGAACAGACCCAAGACACTGAGTTACTACAACCAGCATGCACCCCATTCTTTTTGAAAGAGATGGTGTGGACCACACCATCACGAGATCCCAGTCCCCCACTATTGCTGAAGCTAGGCAATTTCTGGGCAAAGAAACACCTTAGTCACCCCAGATCCCACTGGTAACACTAAAGAGTGATGATGCACAACTTAGGTTGAATGTCATGAAATATTGGGAGCCCAGAGGGGTGATGACATTAGGTGATATACTAAAGGAGGGGTGACCGATGACTTTTTGTGCCGTCACTTCTGAATCAGGAGTACAGGAAGGGCAACACATAATATACGCATCACTTCTCCATAGTATGAAGTTAAAATGGCCGGGAGTGGATAGAGTACTGCTAGTAGATGAGAAGATAGAAACACTGTACGACATCTTTGAAGGTGGACAAGCAGTATCAAGACTATACGAGTTATTAACAGCAAGGCCAGGCTACAATCTAATACAGATTATGCATAGCTGGGAAGCAGACTTGCAAGAGCAGCTGCCAGATGTATATTGGAGCAGAGCCATGGGGTATCCCAAGAAAGTGTCCAGAAATGCAAAACTACAGCTGACCCAATTATACAGCACTCACAGAGCATACCTAACTCCGAAGAAAATCGCTGAATTCAGCTAAGCAACAGAACAATCTTGTCCGAAATGTGGCCTGGTTGATGCCGACCTGATGCATATGTTGTGGGCCTGCACGAGGATACGTCAGTAGTGGGAGGAAGTGGCCCAGACCCCGACTATGGTCGGCTTGACAACAGATTCAGTTTTCCCCACAGCGTGCTTGCTAGGAATCTTTCCAAGAACAAAACATGCGAGACATGTTAGTAAACTGAGAGACCTAGCGTACATTCTGGTGAAGCATAGGATAGAAATGGGGTGGAAAGCACACAATAGTCCAGCGATAAGTGCGTGGTTGTGCGACCTCTAGAAATGGTCATTGGCAAAAACCGGGGTGTGGCAAGAAGCATCCCGTTGGGGTCAAGAGGAACAAAACATAGACTTAGTGGCCTGGAAACATAAGATACAAGAACTGATAACCCCTGCACAGGAGGACACCCAGACTCAGGCACATGCACCAACAGAATCCACAGGGTAGAGATATGGAGATAAGTTCAATGCAGTCTGAAGCACAGTATAGGTAGACATTGCAAGTGGAATAGGCTGGGGAGGGGAGATGGGAGGAGAGGAGGTTTGAACAGGTGTAAAAGATGATGTATCATTTGATGTTATTTACAAAGTCTGTAAGTTATTTTGTTGAAAACAAATAAAAATCATTTAAAAAACAAAAGCAAATAAAAACAAATCCTACTCCATCACACGTCGTTATCATCTAGTCCAAACTGATGAAGACACCTCACCAATGTTTCAAATACTTGCCCATGGATGCACCGGAAGGACACCTCATTGACTTGGCTTCTAAGTCTGATCTCTTAGAGACTGTCAACACTCAGTTTAGCACACTCAATCATACCCTAACTGAGACCACCAACACCCATGTACGACTGAAACCTAAACTCAACAGCCATTAGCCCTCCAGACCCTGGCAGACAAAGAAACTCATTGACAGAAAACATAAATTCGACAGAAATATAATTCTGGGGAAAATCCCACCAACTAGAAATGTTCATAGCCCTAAGAACCCTCCAGTCAGCATACAGGACACTTATTACAACAGCCAAAGCAAATTACAACAAAACAACCATGATGGGATCTTCCAACATGAGCAGAGTGATCTTCCAAGCTGTGAAACACTACATCACTCTGTTGCCAGACCATGCAAAACTACAATCTATTGGCAAATGCAATGTTAGCAACATCTTCTTCACAGACAAGATGGGCAAGATAGAGCAACACACTGACAGCACCAAACACACCACAAACATCCCACCCATACCAGTCCAAAATAAACCAAGATTGACCAAATTCAGGACAATTACTCGAAAAGAGATGAACTAAACTCTTGCAGCCCTAAAGCCCACCACACACAAAGATGATGTTCTTCCTTCCTCCATTATGACCGTCATAAATGTCAACCACTCACACCTTTTCACAAAATCATCAGTGCATCTCTCACACAAGACCCCAACCCAGACGCACTGAAAATATCCTACCACTGCTGAAGAAATACGTACCATAAGCAGATGACCTGGCCAACTCTCGCTCCATCAAGCATTCACCATCCAGTGGCATGAAAGGATCCCTCAGCACAAACTCCTGCAGGTTTACCAATCTGGCTTCTAGCCATGATGCAACACAGAGACTGCCACCATTCAATTCATCAACATCTCATCTGCCTTTGATTTGGTTGACCATAAACCCTCCTCAACATCCTCTCCATGTGCATCAGCTTTGATGGAACAGTCCTGCATTAGTTTTCCCCCTACATCTCCAACAGAGATAAACTTGTCCAGATTGGCCCCCAATAAATCCCACTGTTGCATCCTGTTCCCTGTCATTGGGCCTCATTACGACCCTGGCGGAAGACCATGGTGGTATTAGCACCATGGTCCATGCCGGTAAGTTACCGACTCCGCCATGGAGAAAGGGGGAATTACCACACCATTACAAGGTTGGCGGGGCGGTAATTCCCCCTTCCTCCATTGCCCTTCCCCATTCCCATTTTTGCCCCATAGGGCTTAATGGGAATGGGGAAGGCACTAAGTACGGTGCCGCAAATTGCGGCACCGTAATTAGCACCAATGTCCCTTTGCAGGTCCCTACTTTAACGGCTGGTCTACACCAGCCGTTAAGGTCGGGTCCCGCAAAGGGACCTCGTAATTAGGCGCTAATAGGTTAACGGCGCCGCAGCCTTTTACGGCGCCGTTAAACTATTAATATACATCATATGTAGTTGTCCTTTGTCCTTTGACAAATGAGAAGCTAAAGACCATTCAACCATAAAATGTCATCATGCATATAACATGTACATCTCACATCACGCTGCTTCGGGAGCCTCAGACCACCCAGGCATAGCATATGAAGCAATGACTAGTCCTCAGTGATAGATTTCCAAGTATAATGTAGTTTTGCACATGGCAAGCACCTTTGTACAGCCGTTTCGTGTCTCCTGGATGTATAATGCATGAGTGGTGGGACATTATCTGAGTGACAGTGAACGGTGGTAGAGGATACAGACTATGAAAACAACTTTGAAGATGGTGGTACCTGTATATATAAATTACCAGTACATATTAAACACCATATAAAACACCAGTGTCCTCAACTGCAATCCAAGCTACCAGAAGCCAGAACATAGAAAGCACCAGTACATATCAAACACCAGTGTCATCAACTGCAACCCAAGCTACCACCAGCAACTCATCCAGCAACCCATCCACCAATCCATCACTGCCATCACAACCACAACCATGACTGACACTGACACTACCACCAATGCAGGAGCCACGGCAGGTAGCAATAGTATCTTTTTATAGCCAGCCTTTGTAACATGGCACTGCAATGGCATCTTATAATGGGGGCAGACTGACTTCCTACATTCAATCTTCTGTCTTCACCAACCGAGCACCTCATACGACATCACACACTATCTGCGGAAGCAATTCTGGTGGAGAAGTTGTCTCAAACATGGCACAGAGAGGTCACCTGCAAGAAGCTATGGAAAAGGCCAGCCGGGAATTCCTGATGATATCCCACATTTGCTACATATGGAATAAGTTAAGGCTTAGGATGTATAATACTAGGCCAGGGAGCTACACAACTCCCACCCCCACATCCAGGTTATCTCTGTGCCCCATTGACTATTTCATGGAGGGCAGTCAGCAGAGGGGATCAGACAGAGTGGTAGAATTCAGACAGAGTGGCAGAATTACTCCCTGCCAGAAAATTAGGAAGTGACCATGAGCTCCAGTGGAATTACCTTTGGGGTTCTTTTGGGGTTTTGGGTTATGGTGGATGTAGAAGAGATGGGTATTTGGACTCTTCTGTAAGATTTTGGGATTGTGTGTTTATAGGAGTGCTCCATGATGATATTAGGTTCATTTTTGGGAAGGATTTGGGATGTGTTAAGGTGTTCTTTTAGGGAGGACTGTAGAATAAATTGGATATGCATGCTTCTTTTGCTGGCGTCTGCCAAGTCTGCATTTAGTTTTGTTATCTTTTTTTAGTTTTGCTTTTGATCAGGGATTGTAGGTATGGTGCATTCCATTAGCGGGTCAATGATATTGCTTGCACGGTTCAGCATTGTGCAGGTGCCTGCTAGATGGCGACTAAATCCATCTCTGAAGTAGACATTATGACAGACCAACGGATCAGGCCCTCTTTCTACTCATAATCAATTTATCACATTACATTTGTCCTGTTTACAGAAAATGTACTCATTTAAATTGTGTCACTGAGCAAGTGTGCACATAACTGTGAGTTTTTGCTTCAGCACACTTCATGAATTCATGTACACAACTTTGTTTACGCATTCACATGCTTTTTCAGCTGGATAAATGGTGCTCTCTGGAGGTGCTTCATTGTTCTCCTCTCCAAACAGCTGCAACTCAAAAATAAAATATGCCAAAGTAAATAAATCAAGCCTAGGAACTCTGTGCAATATTTTCAGAAATTATTGCTCACAAACTCGTTACTGCAATGCCAAAATAATGATTGCGGCAAGAATGGCCTACACCACAGACAGCAGTAGGTGGGCTAGACAGTATACCACTTTCACTTCCTTTTGTTTCTCGTGTCGGTCCTGGGAATGATGATTGGTTAGAACTTCATCACTAGAAGCATCTGGATGCATCCTGTGTTTTGCTCTGCAAGCTTTGCGTTTTTCTCACGTTAATTAAAGTTATTAGAATTATTTTTGGTGATTTTTTTTTATTTTATTTTTCTATTTTGGGAGGGTTGGAGGTTGGAAGTGGCAAAACTCAGGCCTCAAAAGTGCCTTTGCAATGGATGATTTGTTTGTGAATGCACCGTCCACTAGACTCACAAAACTGCAGAGGAGACTGATGGAACCTGGTGTGGAGGATGCGACAAGGCACAAGAAGCAGGAGTCGGACACAGAAGTGAAATGATTCAAAGTGAGATTTATTTATAAGAAAAAAAAAACGAACTATCTGTAACTCTAGAGGGATTCCCCTACCAATAAACATTAATCTTGGGTCAGTCTAGTCAGAATATCCATTAAACTAATATATCTGTCCTCCGTCCAAACTCCTAATCCAACCCTATCACTACTAGCAGAAAATCATTAAATACTATCCAGAAGGATGACTCCCTCCTCCTGAGTAACAAAAAGTTGTAACCTTCCAATACTAAACACTTAGAATAGAATTGGGATGTCAGATATATATTGGCTTGCCAGAAGCCTCTTTAATTCATGGAATTCTGATAATTTCTGTTAAACAATTGCATATTTTTGTAAAACAAATATGGCTTAAAATGTTTGGAAAAGAAGATTATTAATCCCCTGAAAGTTCATGAAAAGGTTTTACTAATGAAGACCTACTATTTTGAATGGGAAAGACACAGGTCTCTTTAAGGTGATCATCATACATATTTAGAAGTGTGGAGGGAACTCCTCTGGAGGATACATGCAGTTATATGTAAATGAGGGCCTTAAATCATGTAGATGAAAAGTACTTGAAAGTGAATATAAAAAAAAAACGAGAAAGTTATGCCAGTGCGAGAGAATTGGGACTTATATTTAACACACAGGTCCATTGTGTTTTGCACAAGACTCAATATTGAAACCTCCTGTTAGAATGGAATATAGAGACTTGGCACACTAAGGTGGCATTAAACTGTCCTGCTTGCTTTCTGCAGCTTCCACACATGGCTTGTAATTTTGCTTACTGTGCCATAAGTGTACTCATTAACTTACAAAAACTGCTTCAAATGTATAGCGACAAGAAAGTGTGAGCCTTAATTGAATTTGGAATACACATCTGTGTTGCTACCTCTTGGAGACAGCCAGAATTACCTTAAAAGCCCACGTGTGCTCATCTCTTGATAGAGGTTTATTGTGCTAATTTGAAGGAATGCAATTCTCCCTGCTGAAGTCATAAAATCTTGCCTTCACTGCCTGTCTATGTACTTAGAACCCTAAATAACCTGTTGTATGGGGTGAGGGTGACACCGTTTTTCGATTGTTTTGGGGTTGTATACTGTGTTTACCCTGCTGTGCTGCCATTAAAGATTTATCAAAATAACTTCACTGAAGATTAAAGTCCATAGTTTGGTTTCTGCTACACAGGCATTGGACAGTTGGGCTTAGGGCTGTGGAAAGGGTCAGAGGATCCATTGACTGGGGCTGCTGCAACTGGTTTGTTCAGTAATTTTGGCTGCACAGTGCCCTGGCCAGCTAAGCCATGCCCTTAGTTTTTAATTTGTAAAGGATGGAGATGCCTAAAGGGCTAAAAATTCTAATTCATATAAAAATACATTGAAGATGATAAACTTTGAGACCACTATTAATATATTGAATGCATATTTAGAACATTTTGAACTTTGTAAAAGACATAGGGCCTCATTAGGACCCTGGCGGTAGCCGTGCCCTTATTTAGGTCACGGCTGCCGCCGGTAATTAATTTTTACTGGGTCCATGGAATGGGCAATTACTGGGTCATGCTGACCTTGGCGGACCCGGTAATTGCCCATTCCATGGACATGGTAAAAATAAATCCTCATTCCCATTGAGCTAGAGGGCTCAATGGGAATGAGGATGATGCTAACAACGGGCATGTTAATAACGGGCCCGTTGTTAGCATGTTTGTCCCCTCGCGGGACCCGCAAAGGACATCTGGTAAAACCAAATGTCCAGAGCGGGTCCCACTAGGGGACCTCGTAATAGGGCGGTACGGGGTTAACGGCACCGACACCTTTACCAGCGCCGTTAAGCCCTTACCGCCCTCCTCGTAATGAGGCCCATAGAAAATATAAAGAATGTACTTTTTAAGATATCTCAATTGTATAACAAAATATAGAGTACTTTTGACATTGTACTTTTTGCAGGCAATTGTTGGTGGTTTTATTAGTAATGCACTTGTATGATCAATGATGAATTTTGTCATAATTATAATTATTTTTTGTGTTAAATTATAATTATTTTGAGTAGTATTGTATTTATTTTGTTATTATTTCATTTTGTATGAACTACTCTTTTGTTTTTAATTTCTTTTTATTTTCATGGTCCTAAATTATTTTTTCTGTTTAATACTACTTTCATGATTTGTTAATTTTATTATACATTATTGTTTTGTTACTATACATTTGTTATGTTTATTAGTTTGAGTATTCATTCTTAATCATACTAAATAATATTCAACATATATTTGTTTGTATTATTATTACATCATTACTTCTTTGGATTTTGGTTCATCTTGTTTATAAATTATGATGAATATATAATTGTACCATCTGTTAATACGTTATTAGTTTATTAATTATTGCGTTGTTACTTCTTTTTTATTTGTACTTTTCTTGAGAATTAATTCTAAATAATAGTAATGTTGTATTAGCATTTGCTTGTTGCATTAATTACTTGTTAATATTATATTTCTTATTTGTAATAGCCATGATTATTAATTCAGATTGATTTAAATTTAAAATATTAAACTTTTAATAATCATGATTATTGCTTATGCATAATATTAATTGCATTTTGAATTCCTATTTTACGTATCATTCAATAATGCAGTTTTGTTACCTCTCTTATTTCCATTAATCTTTATTATTGGTTATGGTTACTATAAATGTTTAATATATCAATAGTTTATATTTTAAGAACTGTTAATTGCTTTTATTTGTATTCATATGTATAAACTCTGTTTAACATACATTCTATTTTGTATTCATATTTTAATTGAATTACTAGTTGGTGTTATTTGTATTGTTCTATGTATTAGTCTTAATTATCGATTTCAATTAATTACATGTACTCATATTTAATATTTTATTAATTCTAGTTGATACTTTATTGTTATTAATCTTATTTCTTAATTATAATTGTGTTACATTTTATTTAGTGCTATTTTCTATTTTGTATTATTACTTTTTATTATATTCTCATATTTTGTGTATAGTAGTCGATGAAATCTAAGGAATAAGATGAAAGCATGGCAAATGAGAATGGTAATATATTATGAAATGGTCAATCAAAATGAGGAGAAAAAAATATGCCAGTTTTGTAAAAGAAAACATGATAATTCCTCTTTTCACAAAATTGATACAAGTGTAATTTGCAAATTTTCGGTTTTCATGCACACTTTCCTCCAGCAAAGTCCAGCAGCTCTGTCAGATTTGCAGACATATGTATTACATTTATGAACAAATTGACAATATAAATGTATTCCTCGATAGGTCTGTTTTACCTAACAAACCCTGACTACTGAACAACGCATGAAAACACATATTTTTTCCCTTCAATGCAGGTAAATCAATCAATCAGAAATCGATATTCTGATAAGCCTAATATAAAATATAGCAACTATTAAACCAACTGAAGCATGCACGACATTGCCTACATTCACGTAGCAGTGTGGCTTAATCTATGTTCAAACAATGACAAGTATTTTTTCTTCACTCTACAGCAGCAGCCACCGTCTGATCTTCCTGGTACACCTACTATTTCCAGACCCACTGATGAACAAGCTGAAAGTCCAAGGCCTCATCTGATTTGAATTGTTGGGGAAAAGAAAGTGCCTCTTCTGACTGCCCATCTAGTTGTTGAGTTGGTGTTGTAGAGTTACAGAAGAAGGAACAAGCACTGAAGACTAAGCAATTTCTTCAGACGATGGTGGGATTAATGGTATTTGTGAGCAGAATTCAAATTCAGCTATTCCACACCATTGCCCCTTTAAGTCAACGATGCCCATGAGCTTCTGTGGACCCTTACATGCCTTGGTTAAGGAAAGCTGCAAAAACAGATGCTTGAGGGGACTTGCATGCTTATCAGGACAAATGTAAAAGTAGGTAGGTTACTGGGACATCTTCTGCCGCAACAATGGTTATTTTATTTTGTATCTATTTGTTGGCATATATTGGGAAAGGAAATAGCGCCAAGGTGCATCATAACACCATTCAATAAAATCACTATAGAATACATAGAATCAAAATAGCCCCGCACAAAAAATCTGTACTTGAAGCGAATTCTAACGGATCCAAAAGAACCAACATATCAATATGTGCGTAAATGACACAATCCCAAAGCCAGGTCTTCATGTGCTTTCAAAACAGAAGAAACCCGGTACCTGGATAGTACATGGAGGGCTGGTGTACCAAAAGCTCATGGCAGATCCAGAATATGATTGTTTTCAAGTTGACATTACTGAAATATAGGGGCCGCAAGATGTAAAATAGCTCTGCAGATCCAATGGAATGGAGCCACCAATAATCACTGTTTTTAGAGGCTAGGGATCTGGCAGAATATTTATGAATACTTTTATGGGCCATATAAAGCCACCTCAAATAGTTTTCTGTCACCTAAATGGATAGAGTGCAGCTGTAATAAGATTGGGGTACAGTGATTGAACTTCCTGGCCAGATAACTAACCTGCATGCAGTATGAAAACTATTACCAAAGGAGCGAGAGTAGATTAAGAAAGTCCCAATAAAACCGAACTACAAGTGTCAATGCCTGAGATAACTAATCAAAAATTAACAGACTAAACAAAATGACTGATAGTTTTATGAAAATGTAGATAGAAATTAGAAACTTTCACATTGGTGTTAATGTAAGGGAAAGTAAGAAACCAAGAAGGAGCAAAGTCCAAAGTCCCACCAGGGATTGAAGCTTCAGAGAGCCAAGAAAGAAGAGAGAGGGCCTCATTAGGACCCAGGCGGTAAGGGGTTTACGGCGGCGTAAACAGCGCCGACCCTTACCGCCTGATTCCGAGGTCCCTTAGCGCCATGGAGGATTTAACACCTGCTTTTAGCAGGTGTTAAAATCCATGGCGCTAAGGGACCTTGTTGTTAATTACGCCACCGTAATTTACGGTGGCGTAATTAACGCCTTCCCCACTCCCATTATGCCCTATGGGGCAAAAATGGGAATGGGGAAAGGTAAATGGGTTAATGGGGACTTACCGCCCCGCCAACCTCGGAATGGGGCGGTAAGTCCGCCAACCACCATGGCGTAAACATAGTTTACGCCATGGTGGTAAAGGTACGACACAGGCGGTAACTTACCGCCTGGGTCGTAATGAGGCCCTCTGAGTGTTTCTTCGTGAAGGATGACGGAATAAAAGATATTCTATTTTCAACATGTCGAGTGCTAATGGTTGAGGAGGAAGATGAGGATATGCAGCAGCTGCTGGAAAACATCCTGATTCTGATGTGAGCAAGACTAAGACCCATCCCCTGCTGCACACTCCACATGACCTGAAGCTGCCATTCTGCTCATTTGTGGCCGTTGCTTAGTGAGGCGGGCACCATAACATCCACCACAAGTTCACAGTTACTTTATCAAACCAATTTCAAGACTCTTTTCCTCAAGTCTACAAAGTATCCTAGAAATCATTGTGTGTTGTGTTTTTGAACAGGAAGCTGTCAGAAATGTTTGCAGTTCAACTGCTGTTCTTTGCTATGGCAGGCATCAGAGAATTCCGGGGATTTGTTGAAGCAGTTTGTCCAAAATATAAGTTAGCCAGTAGCACATGTGGCTCATCTTCACAAAACACTATTGTGACGCACTAATGCAACTACCATGCACACCATTCACATGACAAGCACATTTGGACCAAATGGGCAGGAATCAGACTATGGGCCTCATTACGAGTTTGGAGGTAGCCATGCCGTTTTCAGCAGCATGGCTACCTCCAAACTCAGGTCCGGGTCCCGCAAAAGGGGACTTACCGGGCCATTCAGACCTTGGAGCACCCATAGGGCACAATGGGAATGGAGAGGATGCTAACAACGGGCCCGTTAATAACGGGCCCGTTGTTAGCATCCTGGTCTGCTAGCGGGTCCCGCTCTGCATGTCTGGTCTGACCAGGCATGCAGAGCGGGGCCCGCTGCAGACCTCGTAATGTGGTGGCCCGGAATGAACGGTGCCGGTCCCTTACCGGGACCGTTCATTCCGTGGCCGCCTTCCTCGTAATGAAGCCCCATAGGTTTATCACTTCACTTTGGGCTAGGGTTAATTTGAACAAACTGCATGCCGACTGGGTAATCTTCACTACAAATTCAATTGCCATGGTCACATTGAAAAGAAAATTGCAAAATTTCTAGCAAGCAACTTTTTCAATGTGTGTGATGGAGAAGGCAGCACAGAGCAGCAGACATACAGAAAGTACTCACTGAAAAGGTTTTGGAATGGCTTAGGCCAAATGTATTTATTGTTGAAAGATTGCAATTTCTACCAAGTACCCTATTGTGTGCTTTGCTTAATACCATAGTACAGGGACACAGATTGCTAATATTTCATTAAAATAAGTTTAGCCTTTTTAGATATTCTGTCAGAGCCCAGCAAATGCTCAGAAGACTGTAAACTGAAAATGGCCTTCTTCAGCTTTGCCTCATGTAGGGGGTTTCACGTGATGGAATTCAACCCCATACAAGAGTTGGATCCTGGTACAAATTGCTGCACATGTAAGAAAGAATCTCACTTGTAACTTCCCAGAAAGAAACTGGTGAAATGTCCTCTTTTTTTTCAACCCCCTCACAGAGCAACCCCAGCAGGACTACCACAACCACCCCACCACAGCTGCCCCACTCTCAAGACAGTTTTAGTGGTTGTAGTAGTAACATTATTTATGAAGCCCAGCTTACCATTAGTACAAACCAGTTGTAAGGATCTGGCCAGACAAAATAGCAATAAATCCAAAAAGATATAAAACAAATAATCTCTCAAAATCATAAAAAAGACATAGGAACTCATTAAGAGTCCGGAGGTAGCCGTGCTGGTAAAACCGGCAGGCTGCCGCCAGACTCGTGGGTATTTACCGGCTCCGGACTTGCCAAAATTACTGGGGCATTACAGCCCCAGTGATCCGGTAATTCTGGAGCCGGCAATTCTGTAAATCCCCATTCCCGTGGAGTCCCGTAGGACTCCACGGGAATGGGGAAGTGGAAACACTGGCACCTTGTTGTAATGGTGCCGGTGTTTCCGCGTCCGTCTGCGGGCTGGTGGCATTACGCCTGCCAGGTCAGACCTGGCAGGCGTAACGCCACCCGCCCGCAGAATCGTAGTTTGCCGGTCCAGAAACAACAGTGGCGGCGGGTTTACCACCACCGTTGTTTCCGGAGCGGTTAACCTGTAATGAGGCCCATAGCATGGTACTTAAAGGAACGGAAAATTACCCAAATCTCTAGCCTATCCAAAGTCTGTCAATGTGAGCACAGCAGCACAGATGTAAGTCTTTCTTCTTTTTCTAATACATCTCTTTCCCAGCCTCAATAAAAAATCACAGATCGCAATTTGGAAAGTCTTAGCCAAATAGTGAGTCAAAAAACAGCAAAGACAATAAATGTCCATATCAGGAAGGACAGAAGAGCAAATGATGGTGCCATATCTCGAAGATATTGTTCAGATGACGCTAGTTGGCCAGACGTTGCTGTATTGCCACAGCAAACCGAGCAGTAGGCAACACTAAGTAGGCTGGAAATCAACTATCTCTTGTGCCCTGCCTTTATCATCCGCACTTACTGTGTTTTCAGGGCAGTGGGTTTGTCAATCAAAAAGGTATCACTCTTATCCATGCTGAAGATGCATCAGCACCTCTAACCCCACACGAATTACGCTCCAGATTATGGTAATTTTGTGCAAACCCCATCTGAGAGACTTTGAACACGATGCTGCTCCTTCGGCTAACATAGAAGACGGTAATGGAGAGGAATCCACCATCATCCACTAGTGCTGCTTGGATCTGCACCAGACAGACGTGCCACAGGAATTTTTATAACCTATTCAACCCAGATGTATGATCATTTTAATTGATAATTTATTCTGCAAACATAGGAGATGCAACCAATTAGAAGTAGCTCTTTTTAGGAAATGGTTGCTTCATCCACTGAAACATTTAAAATGTCACTCCCTCTGAATAACTACAGACATGGACATCAAGGCACAACAACAGAAGACCAACCACCTGAATTTGTGTGTATGGCTTCTTTCAACAGGACGTGTATCGAGACACTCATGTGCACTTCTTAGAACCACCATGTTCTACATATTTGCCTCAATATATTTTTTAATACATTTTTTGAAGCAATTTTTTGTTAATGATGTTGATTGAAATTGCAAAATGTAACCCACTGTAGAAATAGAATATCTCCTTTTAGAGTTATAGAAGAGGAGACACGCATGTTCTACTACGGCCCACTTGACGTACGGCCTGTGTCACTAATACATCGTGCCATCCACTCATCTAGAGAGCGTGATAGTTGTCTAGCCACTCCAAAAGCCGATTAAGGTAGCATAACATGATAAATGTCTAAAATGGGGTGCGAATAATCAATTATCGCAAAAGAAAAAAAGAAAAGATGTACCTCAATGCAACACGAAAGTAAAATCATAACATAACTAACTGTGCAAAATAAACAGATATAAAGATAATAAATGAAACAAGGGACTTATACAACTATAAAATGCCACCACAGCCGAAGGCCCACTCTACTTCTTCCCCAAACTATTCGATGGTGGCCTCCATATGTTACAACTGGAGCTGCATTGCCCACAACTGTCCATATATTTTCCTCTTAGCTATATATATTGATGTCCGAAAACCACTGTATGCCTGTGTGCTGGTGTGCCAGCATTTAGGGGCCTGGCAGGTTGTCGGTGAGAGTCGGGCTGCTCTTTCTCAGGAGCACTGTCTATTGGGGTACAAACCCAGAACCTGTGCAAAATTCCTGAGCTGCAATTGTTGCATTTCAGGTTCGCGGCCTACGCGCGGGGGCTGGCATCGCGCGTGTAGGCCGCGCGGCCCGTGGCGCAGCTCCAGCGGGAGCTCTGAATAACTTACACCCACGCTGGATCGTCTTTTGCCCGGAACTGCTCCCCGAACGCGGGGGCGGGGCTTTTATTAAGGACGCCCTGCGTCACCGCGTAGCGGGACGCAGGGCGGAACACAACATTCCTCCTTTATTATAAAACAAAACAAAACACACACAACTCAAACAGCCGACCAACGGCCAAATCCAGCATAAACGCTCAGTCTTCAATACTCCGCCACCTTGCCATCGGGGTTCATGGCACTATTGCTCCAGCTACCACACATAGTCACTTAGCTTGGCTGGCGGTCTCGTCGTGGTTCTCAGTCGGTATCGTCCTTCGCGGGGGTCCTTCCCCCTTGCTCCAGACTCGGTTCCATCGTCGCTGTTCGGGTCCTCGAGGCCAGGTTCATCCGCCGGTTCCCAGCTTCCATCCCGCGCTCCATCCTCCTCAGGGATGGCCTCCGGCTCTTCTTCGCAGGGTGGATTGTCCATGCCTTCCCGAGGGCATTCCTTTTCAGTCCATAGTGTACGGGGTATGGCTTTGAACCATGACGCATTTCTCGTCACTTGGCGGTTTCCTCGTGTCACAGTGACCATGGTTCCATGCCGGTTGCTGACGGTCCATGGCAGTTCCTCGTACCTTGTGGCAAGTTTTGACTTGGAAGGGTTACGTAGCATGATAACCTGGTCACCCACTTGATGATGGGACGGCCTCGCTCTCCGCTTGCCACTCATGTGTTCGTTGGCATCCCTCCTCCTTCTCTCGGTGCGTTCTTCGTTCACCGTGTCCGGGGTTCTGCTTGGGTGATGCGGGATCGAGGATCTGATTACGGTGCCGAACATGAGGTCCGCCGGCGGTATGCCGGTGGTACTGTGAGGCGTGACCCGGTAATTTCGGAGGAATCGGAAGAGATCAACCTTCCAGGGGCTGGCGTTGGCCTTAGACACTCGGAGTACTTTATTGATAGTTCGCATGAATCGTTCTACGTCCCCATTTGCCTGGGGGTGTCTTGGAGTGATGTGGTGATATTTCACATTGAGGTCCTGTAGGTACCTTTTGAAGTCCTCTCCCGTAAACGGCGGGCCATTGTCGCTTTTGATCGAGATGGGTAGTCCATGGGTTGCGAACATTTTCTCTAGGGCCGGAATGACCACTTCAGCTGCTGTGGACTCTACTATCTCAACCTCCGGGTAGCGGGAGTGGTCATCGACGGCCACCAGCAAGTGGAGGCCTTCCCGGAGCTTGCAAAAGTCAATGCTGATGGCCTCCCAACGAGAGCGGCCCCGTTCTGCCGATATGATGGGTTCCGGGTCTGGCGGCCCCCCTGTTATCTGACAGGCTAGGCACGTTGTGATGAGTGTCTCGACCCGCTCCTCGATCTGGGGAAACCATACTCGGTGCCGAATGCGGGCTTTCGTCCTTACCAGTCCTTGGTGCCCCTCATGTGCTAGGGCCACTATCCTGTCCTGTAGTTTGAGAGGGATTACGATGCGGTTTCCTCGAAGTAACATTCCACCTTCCGTGACTGACAAGTCTTGCCGGACTGTGAATATGCCTGACAAAAACCCTTTTGCTTCCGCTGTTCTGTTGTGTGTATGTCTCATGAAAGTCTTCCAGTCACCGGACAGGATGGCATCTTTCACCAAGTCGCAACACGGGTCTTGGTGTGTTTCCGCCTCGATTTCCTCGATGCTCACCGCTTTGGGCTTCATTGCTCGCACCACTTGGCATATGTGTTCCTCTGTTTCTGTCGCTACTTGGATCTCTTGTTGAGTGGCCTCTCGCGGATGCCTGGATAGAAAATCCGCTGGGTTCCCGCTGCCTGGTTGGTAAACGAGGTCGAAGTCATATTGCTGGAGGTGCAATAACCACTTGGTTATTCGTGCCGGAGGGTGTGCTGAGGTTCCCATGAATATTGGTAGGAGGGGCTTGTGGTCCGTGATCGTCGTGAAGTGACGTCCATATAGGTAGAGGTGAAAATGCCGGCACCCCCACAGCACGGCGATGGCCTCCTTTTCGATGTGCGAGTACCGTTGTTCGGTCTCGGTGAGGGCTCTCGATGCATACGCGATCGTTCTTTTCTCCCCTTCCCTCGTGACTTGCATTAGGATGGCACCGAGCCCCACGGGGCTGGCATCTACGAATAGTTCTGTAGGCAGTTCAGTGTTGTAGTAGGCCATCTTGGTGTCAGCTGAGAGGGAGTCCTTGATGTTTTCGAACGAGTCCTGGCATGTTGGCCCCCATTCCCACTTGACGTTGGCTTTCGTAAGTTCCCGCAGTGGCTCAGATAGTGTGGCCAGGTTTCGGATGAACCTCCCGCAGTAGGTGGCCATGCCTAGAAAGCTGCGCACTTCCGTGGGTGTCATCGGAGGGCTAGCCGCCTGGATGTCTGCGACCTTCTGCGGGTCCGGGGAGATGCCTGTGCTGCCAAACTTGTATCCGAAAAACGTGATCTCCGTTTTGAGGAACTCGCACTTTTCCCGATGTATTGTGAGCCCAACCTCTTGTAGTCGGCCCAGGAGGGCGTGAAGCCTCTTGATGTGTGTCTCTTTGTCGGGGGCGTGAATCAGAATGTCATCGCTCACGTTGAGGACACCAGGGATGCCTCGGATGACCTCCTGGATGGTCTGCTGGAACACCTCCGCAGCTGATGATATTCCAAAGCTTAGGCGTTTATACCTCCGCAGCCCCAGATGTGTAGAGAACGTTGTTATGTATCGAGAGTCTCTGTGGAGCTTGAGTTGATGGTATCCCGCCTTTAGGTCAATCTTTGAAAATATCTTCGACCCTGTGAGGTCAGCCACAATCTCGTCAATTGTTGGGGTTATGTGGCGTTCCCTTTTTATGGCAGTGTTAGGGAGACGCATGTCTATGCAGATCCGCACCTTTCCAGGTTGCTTGGGCTTCCGTGTGACTACCATTGGGGAGACCCACGGTGTGGGCCCTGTGACCTCCTCAATGATGCCCGCTTCCTCCAGTGCCTTGAGTTCCTGCTCCACTTGTTCCCTCATGTGGAACGGCGTTCTCCGGTGCCGGACGGCTTTCGGCTGCACAGTCTCATCAATATGCAGTTTGATGGTTTTGCCTCTTAGGCAGCCTATGCCTTCTTGCAAGTCCGGGTATTGGTTAAGCATCTGCTCGATCTCCATTTCTTCGTTGATATGGCAGACGAATTGAACCACTCCCAAGTCCTCCGCAGCGTCCCCACTCAGGAGGCTCTCAACACCTGCCTTCACAACATAGACTTTGGACCATAGTCTGTTCTCCCCATGTTCCAGTGTGGTGCGGAACCTGCCAATCACCGGCAGGGGCTTTCGACAGCCGTATGCATAGAGCAGAGTGTCGGTGCTTTTCAGCTCTGGTGGAGGGCTTAGAGTCAGGAAGATGCTCTCAGGCATTACGTTCACCGAAGCGCCCGTGTCGATGGTCATCTGAACGCACTGATTTTGGATGGTGACCATGCATTTGCGCCTTCGGGTGGCTTTTCCTCGAGGTCCACGGTCCTGGCATAGTGCAGACACTAGGTATACCTTCCTTCCTTTCCTGTCTGTGTCCTTGGAGGGGGCCTGCAGCATTGCCGAGACATCGTCCCCTTCATCCTCCGTAGAAGAGCTGGCCACTGCGACCCTTCTGGCACTGGCTTGCTTCTTTTTCTTGGTCGCGATCTTCTCCGGCTGGTTTTGCTGAGGCTGTATGGGGGTGTCCGTTGATCGGCATACTTTCGCGTAATGGTCCTTCCGGCCACATGCCCCACACGTGGTGCCTTGCGCAGGACAGTTGCGACGGCCATGTCGTGGGCCACCGCACCAACCACACTCAGTGGGTCCTGGAATACGCGGTTGCCACCTGTTTTGTCCGTATCCGCCACTGTTGTCGTCTCTCGAGGGTTGTTTGGTGGCGATGCGGGCCACCATAGCCGTGTTGAGAGCAGGTTGCAGCCTGTGTAGCGTGGCCTCCATGTTGGCCGCTCTAGTGTGTGCCAGTTCCCTCTGGCGTCCTAGTTCAAGGATACGCTGTAGGGGGATACCCTTCTCGCTGAGTATCAGGCGCCTCAGTTTTTCCGAATAAATCCCGTTGATGATCTGCCTCCTGATTTCCTTCTCCACATTTGTAAATTCACAGGACATGGCTAACTTCCTCAGGCGGGTGTGGTACGCATCAAGGGTTTCCTCCGCTGTCTGTAATGTGGTGCAGAAGAGAAACGTCTCATAGTCCGGGTTCAATTGAGGGAGAAAGTGATCGGTGAGGGCGTCTTTTGCGCTTCGGTATCCATCTAGGCCATCATCAACGTTCAGCGAATTGAAAATGCGCAGTACCTCATCACCCACACTGAGTAGCAGGTGTGCCTTCAGTTTCCTGGGCGCAGTGATCTCTTTGCACTCCATCGCCATCTCGAACTTCTGGATCCATAGCTGCCATCTGGGTCCGCATGACGACGGATCCGTGAATGGGTCAAACGGTTGGACCAGTGTCGACGAAGTGCCTTGGGTTCGAGGTGGAGGCGGCGTCATGGACAGGTTTGCCGCCATTCTGGACGGCGTGGAGGGCCCAGGCGTGGATGTGCCGGCCGCCATGCTGGCGTGTACCTGATCCGTGTTGTCGTGGGTGCCTCCTACAGCCACCGATTCTGTGCTGCGACGTCTACCTGCCTTGGAGGTGCCGCTGTGCCCAGGCACTCCCCACACTCTGTGGTGCTGCTCTCCTGTGGTGGATGGGAAGATCTGTGGTCTTGGAGGCAGAGCTCATTGGTATTTGAGAGAAAACGAAAAAAAAAAAAATTTTTTTTTTTTTTTTTTTTTTTTTTTTTTTGGGGTGGGGGGTCACGTGTGTGATGGCACCCCCACCGGGTGTCCAAAAATTAAGCCGCGATGGCTGTACGTCGTTGTGGTGCCTTCAGGGCACCGAGCTTATTGTGGAGCTCGTCTCTCCTCGTCGCCATTGTTGCATTTCAGGTTCGCGGCCTACGCGCGGGGGCTGGCATCGCGCGTGTAGGCCGCGCGGCCCGTGGCGCAGCTCCAGCGGGAGCTCTGAATAACTTACACCCACGCTGGATCGTCTTTTGCCCGGAACTGCTCCCCGAACGCGGGGGCGGGGCTTTTATTAAGGACGCCCTGCGTCACCGCGTAGCGGGACGCAGGGCGGAACACAACAGCAATCAGTTCCCTATTTCCCTGCAAAGGTCCTCCTGCTGCTTTCCATCTGAAGGAAGTCAGGTGTTGCCGTTAATATAACATTATAGTATTGCACTTAGCATTAATATAGTTTATAGTATAGTGTTGTATAGATCATAGAATTGTTTAGAGCGTAGTACGTATGATAGTTAAAGTGCATTTCATATTTACCATATCATATTCAAATGGTCCCTAATACCCACCCAGAAATCAATGTTTCACCATAAGATGCTAGCATTGGTAGGAGGAGACACAAGGCAGTTCAGTACAATGTCAAATTGTAACTCTCATGGATATACATCTCTTAATCACTGTTCCCAGTGGCGCTCCCCAGGCCAGGCAGTATGTATTTATAAAGAATGCCTGTTTCCACTTCTCCCACTCATACACTGCCCTGTTTCCGGTCCTGTTTGCCTGTAGATCCCTTGCTGCCAGATTGCCTGCCCTTCTCTTCCCATGTTGTTAGCTCCCTGTCCCCTTGCATTGATCCCTTGGGATCTGCTTCCCTTGCCATGTACTCCCCTTTTTGACGTGTCTGCGGTCAACACCCTACAAATAATAATAATGATAATAATAAAAGTAAAATCGCGTTCTCTAATTACACCCCAGCATCCGTTAAACTAGTTCAAAAGAGTTAAGAGTTAGCGTGACGAGATAAGCATTACAGTTAAATACAATTAAATGATGTTTTAAAACATACATTTTTTAAAGTGAGAAGGTTTAGAAAATGTAAGTTACATAATATCCAGATGTCACAATTGACTTGCTTCTTCTTGCTGCCACGTTGTGTTGACTGTCTAGCTTCTTCTTGCTGCCACGTTGTGTTGCCTGTCTGGCTTCCTCTTGATGCCACGTTGTATTGCCTGTCTAACTTCCTCTTGCCTCCATGTTGTGATACCTGTCTAGATTCCTCTTGCTGCCACGTTGTGTTGCCTGTGTAGCTTCTTCTTGCTGCCACGTTGTGTTGCCTGTCTAGCTTCTTCTTGCTGCCACGTTGTGTTGCCTGTCTGGCTTCCTCTTGCCGCCACGTTGTGTTGCCTGTCTGGCTTCTTCTTGCTGCCACGTTGTGTTGCCTGTCTGGCTTCCTCTTGCCGCCACGTTGTGTTGCCTGTCTGGCTTCCTCTTGATGCCACGTTGTGTTGCCTGTCTAACTTCCTCTTGCCTCCACGTTGTGATACCTGTCTAGATTCCTCTTGCTGCCACGTTGTGTTGCCTGTGTAGCTTCCTCTTGCCGCCATGATGTGTTGCCTGTGTAGCTTCTTCTGGATGCCACGTTGTGTTGCCTGTCTAGATTCCTCTTGACGCCACGTTGTGTTGCCTGTCTAGATTCCTCTTGCTTCCACGTCGTGTTGCCTTCCTAGCTTCTTCTTGCTGCCACGTTGTGTTGCCTGTCTAGCTTCCTCTTGCCGCCACGTTGTGTTGCCTGTCTGGCTTCCTCTTGATGCCACGTTGTGTTGCCTGTCTAACTTCCTCTTGCCTCGACGTTGTGATACCTGTCTAGATTCCTCTTGCTGCCAAGTTGTGTTGCCTGTGTAGCTTCCTCTTGCCACCATGATGTGTTGCCTATGTAGCTTCTTCTAGATGCCACGTTGTGTTGCCTGTCTAGATTCCTCTCGATGCCACGTTGTGTTGCCTGTCTGGCTTCCTCTTGATGCCACGGTGTGTTGCCTGTCTGGCTTCCTCTTGACTCCACGTTGTGTTGCCTGTCTAGATTCCTCTTGCTGCCACGTTGTGTTGCCTGTCTAGCTTCTTCTTGCTGCCACGTTGTGTGGCCTGTGTAGCTTCTTCTAGATGCCACGTTGTGTTGCCTGTCTAGCTTCCTCTTGCCGCCACATTGTGTTGCCTGTCTGGCTTCCTCTTGATGCCACGTTGTGTTGCCTGTCTGGCTTCCTCTTGACGCCACGTTGTGTTGCCTGTGTAATTTCCTCTTATCGCCACGTTGTGTTGCCTGTGTAGCTTCCTCTTGCCACCATGATGTGTTGCCTATGTAGCTTCTTCTAGATGCCACGTTGTGTTGCCTGTCTAGATTCCTCTCGATGCCACGTTGTGTTGCCTGTCTGGCTTCCTCTTGATGCCACGGTGTGTTGCCTGTCTGGCTTCCTCTTGACGCCACGTTGTGTTGCCTGTCTAGATTCCTCTTGCTGCCACGTTGTGTTGCCTGTCTAGCTTCTTCTTGCTGCCACGTTGTGTGGCCTGTGTAGCTTCTTCTAGATGCCACGTTGTGTTACCTGTCTAGCTTCCTCTTGCCGCCACATTGTGTTGCCTGTCTGGCTTCCTCTTGATGCCACGTTGTGTTGCCTGTTAAGCTTCCTCTTGCCGCCATGTTGTGTTGCCTGTGTAATTTCCTCTTATCGCCACGTTGTGTTGCCTGTCTAGCTTCCTCTTGCAGCCACATTGTGTTGCCTGTGTAGCTTCCAATTGCCACCACGTTGTGTTGCCTGTGTAGCTTCCTCTTGCTGCCACGTTGTGTTGCCTGTGTAGGCCTCTTTTGAGGTGAGGGTGTCATTGCCTCCTTAACCTGCACTCCTAATGTCTCCAGTGGATCTATCTCACATCACAACACATTGTCCGAACAATGTCAAGGCTGTATTGTGGTGGGTTGTGCAGCACTCCTCCTCGACATTGTGTGCAGACACGTTTACCAGCACTTCGCTTTGAGAGGTTCTAGCCTGCTACCCCACTCCAGCATTCTGTTAATGTTCATACAGCCCTATAAAGGGGGCCATCAAGTAGAGAGCAGCTGTGAGACACATTGATCAGCCAAAGGAATACTGCAGCCAACAGAGTCATCAGAGGACAATTGCCTAGCATTTCAGTGCTGGACTGGCCTTATGGATCATACCAGACAGATATGCAAATGGTAATCTCGCCTCTGTGAAAGCTACAGTCAGCTAGGATGTGGTTGCAGACCCTCCTGTGTGGAATACAGCCTATAGAGTACATTATGTGAGCCATGTTTATTCTCAGTGAAGGGGCTCACATCTTTTTTTGAAAAACTTGGAATTTCACCCTGAGTCACTAAGGGCACCCAGATGTCGGCTCTTTCTTCACAGTGCCTTAGAGAAGTTCAGCTTCACCTCACTGAGGAGGCGCAACAAGGTGGAAACATGGGTGTGGGGTGCTGATAGAACTCTTGTTTAGCTGAGAATTGCCTTGTGTGTTGGTACTGGACTTCTCTTGTTGAGTGCGACTGATATGCAAATGCACATGTCTCCACCATCCAGCCATCTCATTGTTTGCATACATCGGAGGAAACAATGTCTCATTTGGGCTCCTTGAAATGTAGCCATTGGTTGGATAGTGGAGTGGGACTTTGAGGATGCCAGATTAGACCCCTAGGAGGGTAAAGAAGCAACTCAAATTACTACGCATTGTGCATGTGTCGCCTCTAAAATAGAGTTACCACATTTTTCTGCATCCTCCAAAATGACCAGAAATATGAATTTCAGTCAGCATTTTGTTTGATTTTGTTCTTGGTACTTTTGAACACATTTATGAGGGTCAGCACTGTGGTAGACCCATGCTCTTTTCTGATGTTCAAGGGTCTCACCCGTGTAATTGTGTGATGTTTCCAACTACACAACTACGCACAATGGTAGTTTCCAGGGTTTATTGCCTGCAGCATTTGTTTAGGAAATAACTATTCCTGGCAATTGTGGTTGCAGCGAGAAATCACTGGACGCACACAGATGCATGGAGTTCACAAAAAGAGCTGCCCTGAGAAGGAACCCCTGATTTATGGAAGTTTTGTAATGTTAATAAGTACAGTTAGGGGAATAGAATCATTCACAACCACAGTTGCGGAAGTTTATTACTGACGAAGTACATGGTCCTAAAAACAAAACATGCATAACCACATTTGCTTACATTAACTTACGCTACGTGAGCATGACGAAGGCTTGGTGCACACACAATACCTGTGACTCTCAGCCTGGCTACTAATGCCCTCACTCTCTCTTAGTGTATTTCTCTATCCCTGGGAAATGTGTATTCCTTTTTTTTGGCGACACACTAGATTTAGAGAAGTAGAGGTGCCATGCCATACAATACGTAATACCATTCTTTCGGGATCCTGAAGAGAGAGGCCATTGGGTGGGTGAGTCCTCTTTACGTTGCTTTCATCGACCTCACTATGGCATTTAATACCGTAAACTCTGGGCCAAGTTAGACAAATGGGGCCGTCCACCGACGTTGTTAGCCATGCTGGTAGGCTTGCACTCCACCACCTCATTGTGAGTCAGACTCGATAGGAAGGGACGGTTATCTGCCCCAATTACATCGGAAAGAGGCCTGAAACAAGGATGCTTGTTAGCCCCCTGGCTTTTCAGTCTGTTTATCTCAGATGTTGGGGCTGCCTTTTCTGCCACTCGTTTCTTTCCACTTAAGGTCGAGCGCAAACAGGTGAATTATTTACTTCATGCGGACAACATGGTCCTTATGGACCACACACCAATCGAGTTGCAGCGCCAATTGTCTGCTTTAGAGGGGTACACCAAGTTGAACAATCTATGTATTAACCTACACAAACTAAGATACTTGCTTTTCGACAGAAAAAGGAGCATTTTAGCTGGGTGTTTTGGAAATAATGTCCTTGATCTGGTAGACAGTTCATGTACTTGGGTTTTCCCCGGTTCACAAAAGAAAACATGAATGAATTGTTTGGCTTTAAGAAGCAAAGGATGACATCATTAGCTGCTCAGGCATGTTACAGAAATAACAAATGTGGATACTTTTCACTTTTTTCTGGGAGGGAGTTTTATTGTAAGAAGATAGTCCCAATAATGGCCTACCTTGTTTACCTTATCTGGACATTGGGTGAAATTAGAGGGAGTTTTTTAGAGGAGAATCCTGAAACTCCCTCAAGGTTTGCCTACACCTGCCGGAAGATATGAATTGGGGTTGACATACGGGAAACTAGGGCAACTTGGACACATTTTAATTTTCGGAGAAAAATGTTATCTGTAGATGCGTCATCGATCTGGTGGTTTCTGAAACAGGCGATATGTTAAATACATTGTCACCCCTACCCCTTGTGAGGTGGAACGAACGTGGTTAATTGACTTGAGCAGCAATGATGTGTCCATTGACTTCTTAAATATGCACCCTGTTCAGGTGAAATTGAGACTGTGGGAAAGAGATTGGATCAACACGATACAAATGGTAAGAGGATACCATCTCTTCTCTGGGCTGTTGGTGGATGTAAGATCATATGGTATAATGCCTCAATATTTATTCTAGTGTCCGAGGGGGTTTTGGCATACCCCATGTGTGCATCTTCCCATGAACCTCTTCCCAACACAAGACATTTTCAGAGCCAAGAGAGTTGGATAGCCTAGATTAAGGAAATTCAGGTTCTGTAACAATGAGGCTTTAGTGGGAACTATTGCCCATTTGCCGTTGGAATTTCCTATGCTTGTTTCACAACGTCAGTATTATTTTTCACAATTAACAAAAGACATTAGGTATTCGTTTTTTATGTGAGGTTATTGTAATTGAAGAAGGGGGCACGAAGCAATGGGAAGTATTAAGTGAAATGGATATAAGGTGTGTTTAAGATGTACTGATGTAACTGTGGTGTATGTAATTGTTTATGTTTGGTTTTAGTTTTTAGTGTAATCTAATGAAATGAAATGAAACTAATTGTAAGGTATTTTGTAATTTGGTTTGTTTCTATGTTTGTTTGGATTCAAAATGTTTGGTTTTAAGATTGTTAGTGAAAAATTCCTTGGTCACCTATAGCATTTAATAAACAAACTATATATATATGTAATACGTGTTTAAATTAACTTTGAATAGGAAATATTTTGAATGATTCAGTGTTCACATCAAAACACCAAATGTTAGTGCCGATTCCAGCCAATAAATCCTACCAGGCAAGACCTCTTTTTGGCCAGCAATGAGCATTTTAGAAATTTAAATGTCTCACTCTGTTGTAAAACATGTCTACACTAGAATTATTTATTTTTTATTAGTAGCACAGGTCACCTAGAATAGAAATAGTAAAAACAAAATACTGTTTCACCTTTTAGGCACACTTCTGGATCAAGGGTAAATTTGGGGTTAACTTCCAGGGACCCAAGTGACTCAATGATATGTCCGAGTCACTCGAATTGTGCATCGGGTGGTCTGTGAATTTCCCTGGGCTCCTTTTATAAACTCGTTAAGAACTACTGACTATCCCATGTGGAGGTTTGCCTTCCCCCTATCTAGAAGCCCCTCCCTGAAACAGGTGCAATGTGCTTTTTAGCACTTCTTCTTAAGACAATTTCTACAACATTGCATAACATTTACATCTTGTCATTGTGGAACCTGAGTAGCAATAGCCAAGGGAGCTGTTCCTCTTTCATTTCAATCTAGTCGTCAAACCGATGAGTCATCCCCTCTGATCTCACAGCTTCCCGCCCTTGCATGAGCCATAATCCCCACTCCAAGCTGTTCCCTCCACGACTGAACTGTGCTTCTTCATGGCATTCTTTTTCTATGAAACGTTTCTGTTCCACAGAAATGTTTCATTTGCGTTGAACAAAAAAGCACAGCGCCCTGTCATGATTGGTCTGCAAAGCCCATTCAGCAGTGCGACCACTTAAAAACCCTCCCTGCAATGAATTAGTCAGAAATAGTCAAGCCTCTGTTGGCAAAGAAAAGTGCACTCGTTGGCATTTTCAGCTTCAGCCCACAAGACATTTAACTCCCTCGAGACCAGCCTGTAGATGTAAACTAAAATGGGAAAAGAACAGACAGGAGGGCAAACAGGCCATGAAACCTCAAGACTCAGAGAAGCACCGACAAAATGGCGATAACGAGAGGGATACTTTTGGCTGGTAGAGAAGTGGCGCAGATAGCAGTAATTACCCATATTGAGAGGCATCGCTTTAAGGGGACTTTAGACCCGGGTCTTTTGGTTGGAGGCTAGCTAGACCCGAGTCCAGACATTCCCGACATTAGCGTAGCCCTGCATTTTTCCAGACCTAGCAACACCCTTGCCCAGATGTAGGCAGTGCAGCAAAAAGGCAGAGCAAGGAAGTGTTAAAAGACACTCCTTTTCACACACAAATCATAAGACTTGACGCTACTCGGTCCAATCATTCATCAGCTGCATAGTTGAGTTAGTACCTTGTGCCCCGCCAAGGATCCCACAGAGTAGGGGGCATTTTTCCCCGCGCTCCTCCAACCCAGCTAGAAATAAAAGTATCACTTTTGTATTTGTAGCACAGGTGGGCTTTAACACACTAGAAACAGAAAATAAATATTTTGCCACAGTAATCACCAGCCTTAGGCCTGAAATAGTAAAAATATCAATTGTAGCACAGGGTTAGGATGTGGGAGAGTTTGGGGGGGCAAACGTTCCTGAATCCCACCCAAACTTTGTGCTTGGATTCTGTAGATTGGAGTGACCCTTCACACATTTTGCATCGGTTAATCTTTGAATATTCCTTTTTTGCACTGTTTGTCTCAGAGTAAATCACATTCATATGTTAATTCTATTTAGGATGTGACCAGAAATAAATACAAATACCATAACAGAAATGTATGGGTGCTTTTTGTAATTAGTCCAGGAAAAGAAAACGGGAGATTTGATTTCCACGGTAAAAGATATATGCCTAAATTCTGAGAAGTGAAAATTGCTCTGTATTAGAATAACTATCAATAAGGACATTGTCTTCTACCTCCTGAGAGTACTTAGAGGGATGCTCCTCTACTTCTCGTAATATTTGCAAGAATCGAATATGCAAACAGCCTCTACCTTGGAATGCCAGAATGGCTCACCAGAAAACTCCAACAAATTCCACTGCAGCAAGGATACACCTGAGACTAAACGGAAGAGACCACATCACACCAGCTCTAAGAGGTCTACATTGGCTCCCAGTAACAAAACACATTAAATTCAAAGCCCTATGCATTGCCCACAAATCATTGCATGGACAAAGAGCCGAATTCCTCCAATCCAAGATCAAATGCTACAAACTAGGAAGGGACCTCAGATCAAGCAATGACCTTCAAATTAAAGCGAAACAATACCAAAAAAGGAAATTCGGAGGAACCACATTCTCACGTCTAATTGCTAATCTATGCCACACAACACCGAAGGAAATTACGATGACAGAAGACCACCTAACCTTCCGAAAATGACTGAAAACGTGGCTATTCAACTCCCAATGACCAGCACTACATGGATACTGAAAGCGATGTCACCAAAGGAAAGCCACCACTACTAACCCCTGCTTCCATATCCTCTCCAGCCTTCCACATTTACCTCACACAATCCTTGAATTAGTCTAATTCCCACTTTAACACATAACCCACACATCCACCACAAAATTAACTGCTGCAAACTAACACCCAATCGATGGACGCTTGCCATCCAGACACAACTGCCCCAGTGCACACAATACAAACCCACCTAGAAACCAGACCCAGACTAGATAACAGTTCCTCTTGTTTCTAAAAGCACCAAAAGAAAATCAGAACCTCTATCCTACTCCCTCTTCCCTCACTGACCTTCCCAGTCAACTCTCCTACAGAAACACGTAAGCACCTGGAGACTATGCCAATGGTATTGGTTTGCGGCACAAGACAACTTAACATGACAAGAGCAGTCTCGAGAAACAGATGAATAAGTCATTCATAATGTCCATCCCTCCCCAACTCCAAACCAAAAAACAAAGAGGAATACGTCATTCATGGCATCAGCCCCTTCCCTGTCTAAGTACTGCATGCACGAGAAACGCTAATCACTAAGACAACCCTACCAACCTTATCCTGGAACTATTGAGGAAGAGATACACCTGCAAACTCAAGATGAACTGACCATGGTGTAACTAGAAGATGATGAGAACAAGTGACATCACTGCCAATCTGACACACATAGAGGCACTAGATATGAAGCAGATATGCACTCACCACAAAGATACATGGAGATTAGGTCAAAAGTGCATTTAGACATGAAGAATGTTACCTGCACCAATAAACACGAGAAACATATCATAATGGATATGCTGCAGTACAAGATGCATGAGAATACATACAAAGCTTGCTTAACATAGAAATACAATGGTAATGAGTGGCCATATTGGATGAAATGGATGGCGAAACCACGTTAGAGTGAATGGAGAACTCGAAGATGCCTCGAAGCTGCAGGGGGAGTCAATTTGCTGAATTATCTGAAACATAGACCTGTGCAGGCCAGACCGTGGCTATGTGGATCCCTTCCGAGGTTGCTCCAGAAAAGGGCAGTTTGGATAGCTCTAATGAAAACAGAAGATAATAATTCCCAAGCACAAAGCATATTTATCTTAGATTAAGTAAAGAACAAAACAACCTTTGAGTGCCAGGTGCCGGCTAATTAAAAGTTTACAACTATATAAAAAACAGCTCCGCCAAGTTTTCTGTGGCTAGAAGGGGTAATGACAGTGAGGCTAATAAGAGCTTAAATCCTAATAAAAGCTGAGCAGAATTCAAAACATGGTCTCCTCACACGTGGCTCATAATTGGAGAACAGTGTCCATTCATTAGTGCCAGACACATACACCTGCCTCAACTCCAAAAGAATTCTCATAGAAAGAAGTGCCAGACAAGACCAAGTTCAAAGTAAGATGTCCGGGCTTGTGGCCAGGGAAATCAGGGGCAGTGGGCCTCATTACGATCTGTGCGGTAACCATGGCGCTGTTAGCGCCATGGTTGCCACCAGTATTTTACCGATTCCGCCATGGTGAATGGCGGAATTACCGCCCCATTCCAAGGTTGGCGGGGCGGTAATTCCCCATTCACCAGTGGCCCTTCCCCACTGAGCTTCCTTCCATGTTTGCTGCAGAAAAAGGAGGTTTGGATAGCTCTAAAGAAGAACAGATGACAATAAGTCCCAAGCACAAGGAATATTTTTCTTAGATTAAGTAAAGAATAAAACAACCTTTGAGGGCCAGGTGCCGGCTAATTAAAACCTTAAAACTATATGAAAAACAGCTCGACCAAGTCTCCAGTGGCCAGAGAGGGTAATGACACTTGTGCTAATACGAGCAAAAATACTAACAAAAGCTGAGCAGAATCCTTCAAAACATGGTCTCCTCACACGTGTCTCAGAATTGGAGAACAGTGTCCATTCATTAGTGCCAGTCACAGATATGCACCTGACTCAACTCCCCAAAACTTCTCAGAGAAAGAGGTACCAGACAAGACCAAGTTCAAAGTTAGAAGTCCTGGATTGGGGACTAGGAAATCAGGGATGGTGACTTATTTAATGGAAAAGCAGCTTCTTGATGTAGCTCCCCCTACCACTATTTATGCTCATGTGCTGATGACCTGCCCAGTGTTTAGGGTTGGTGAGGCCAATGCCAACCAGCCAGCGCTCTCCAATGATGTTGTCTTGCAACTGTTACAGTGGCCAATAATATGTTATTACAATTATGTCTTTCGTACCTTTATTAATTTCGTGGTGGTCCGAAGTGGGCCACTAGATAAGTTGCAACCAATGAAGAAACCAGTGCTCACACATATTATATGTACACAAATCCCTTAACCAACCCCAAAGCCCTGTATGTTTTTGTAACCAAGTTTGTAGCATCACGTCAATTGTGACACAGTTTTGACTTTTAAGCTGTTGTCATGCTTGAGGAAGACGAGAGCGTGGAGTCTTTGGTGTTTACTGCTGTCCCTGTTTTATGTGAACTATTAATAAAACAGGCCTTTGTCAATTACCTTCACTCTTCTGTTATTGGGTGGGGGATTTCCCAGTCTGTCTATTTCACTCAGGACTGGGGATTTCTAGCCCTCCATTACATATGGTAGCAGAGGATGGTTGGGCAGTCCCTCAGATTGTCGAATCTTCCCGCTACAAGCCTAAGGACTGCAGAGGAAACTGTGTTGAATGGTGAATCATGCATGAACTGAGAATGCTCGACAGGATCCCCCTTGGGGAAATTTCTGCAAAGCCCCCCGGGGTGCCCTGCAGGGTGAGTGTGAAGTGGTCGATTGAGGGAGAGTCAATACTGAAGGCCATGGCCGATTCACCAATGAAAGTATAGAGCATTAAATTGACAAACAAAGGTGGGAGGGATGTGTTTGTATAATATTAAGGAAGAGTGATAAAGGATTTATGGATGAGAGGATACCTGTTATGTTTGTGTTTTGGTTCCTGTTTGATTGGCATTAATACCTGTAACCAGGGTTATGGAAGGTGGCGCATTACACCTCGTGACAAGGTACTAAGTTATCAAAATGTTGAAGAGTAAAAGATATTTCCCGCAACAAGGTCAAGGAATAGTGCACCACCCTTTATGGGTAAAACATTAAGAGATAAAGGATATCTTGTCAGAAACGTCACGAAGACAGCGGTAGGTTTGGGGTTTTGTGTTAAATTGAGGTTGCACAGAAATGTGTAGTGATTGCTGGTGCCAGCAGGTGGGTGAGAAGTGGTCTAAACTAGGGGAAATGAGACTTTGTGAATATTAGTTTATATAGTAGAGCATGTGGAATTTTGGTTTGGACTCAAAGGGCGCAGTCCTGAGCATAGGTGGCATTCCTGGTGCATGCCCAAACAGTTGTTGTAGCCGAGAGGCTGAGAAAGAACTAGCTGGAACTAGTGGAACTAGCAGAAAGTATTTTGGACAGGAAATCGTGAAGGAAGAGTGAAGAAATAGATGTATTAAGGTCCGGCGAGTATTGGCAGTCAAGAGAGTTACGTGCCATCATGGGCGGTCACACTCCCTTTATGCATTTATGTAAATCTCTTCCACAGTACAAGGAAAACATTTGCAAGTACCTTTCACAGTGGGTTTGTGGCAAAGTGGGCAAAATGTTCTTACCTTGACCCCAGTAGAGTACACTTTCGAAATCAGTGCTGCAACATATGATGACATATTTAAATGCTCTGTACAAAGGCAAAAGGTTACAGAAAAGATTGGGCATTTTAGAGTTATGGAAAATGATCGGAGAAGAGGTGGAAGATACAACCCATTGGGACTGGATGCTTAATCAGCATGAAGGGGTGGGTATAGCGCCCCGGCTCCTCCTTCTTTGCAGAGCATCTACCCGCCAGACCAAGGGCAAGGATTCTTTCCATTGAAAGCATTAAAAGCAGCAGCAGGATACTGTAACCCACGTATATGCACACCCTGCTTACAGCAGTGAAATGCTATAAGGGAAGCTAAACTAAACAAACACAAACTAGTGGCCAGGCAAGATGAGTATAGTGAGCGGCATAAGCTGCAAGTGGAGCTGACAGAGGCTGAGGAAGAGATACAAAGGGAGATAGCTCAGGGGCAACAGGTTTGTCTTGGAAGCAAGACAGTGCAGCGCATAACAAGTTTAAATCTCAATCCTGTGCTTGAAAACCTATCTCTGGTATTAAGTGCGTTATAAAAGCAATTATAATAATGATAATAAAAAACAGAAAGGAAGGCATACAGGAAGAGGAAGGGGAAAGAAAATGGTAAGGAAAGCTATGACAGGAAAGGAAGAAGGAGGTGGAAGAAAGAAAATGGGATAGACTAATTAAGGAAGAGAAGAAAAGGGAGCGTAACATGAAGCAGATAGAGTGAAAAGGAAATGGAAAGAAGAGAAGGGAATTAGAGAAAAGAGAAAGAGAGGCAGAAAAGAAAGAGAGGGAAAGAATGACAAAACAACTGGAAGAGAAAGTGCGAAAGAGAGAAGAAAGGAAAAGAATGAAGAGGCAAATGGAAGATCAAGAAAACTTGAGGAAAAAAGGGAGGAGGTAGAGAAAGAGATGGAACTAAGCTGGGAGAAATGGCAGAAAGAAGCTGACAATATTGTCAGAGAATGCATGCCCTGGAAAAAGAGAAAAATAAAGAGCAAGAAAGACATGAGAATTTGGAGTGATGTGGTAGGGAAGTGGAGGATATTAAAAGTCTATACTCGCAGATGAAGAGGAAAGAACAGCAATATGAAGAAGGATAGTGCAGTAGAGTCCTCACAAAGAAGAGAACAGATCTTATTGGAAAAATCACAGAAAGGATTTTACGAAACGAGCCCCCTGATAGAATTAGATGTTGAGGACCGAGAAGACGAACAAAGTGAGGAAAGTTGTGGGACAACGTTTTTGGATGAGGAAAGTAATGAAAGTGAAAATGAGGAAGGGAAAGTGGCCACATTAGGGCTTTCCACAAGTTCAAGACCATAGAAAGAGATAACGTGGTCTGACGTGGAAGAAACAGAAGGGAGAAGTCCAGAACCTGTAGCATGCCCCAAACGTCCAAAGGGGTGATCGCGTAGCCTAGAAGAAGCAATCACATATGTAAACAGGTTGAGAGCTCTATCACGGTGAAAGAAAACAAGCATGACAGACGCTCCCGCAAAAACAAAGGGCACAACTGGATTTTACTCTAGTGCAGAATTGATGCAATTCCCATTGCTAGAAAAAGGGGGCAGCTACCGCAATATATATCATGGCCACAAATGAACAAGGATAATTTAAGGTGTAAATTACCAACTTTGACATCTGGATCGGGTAAATGGTGTTATGAACTAGAAAGAATGACATCAGGGATGACGTTAGTAGTGGGCCACATAAAAAGTTTGCTTGCTGCCACCATTGGGGAGAAAGCTGACCACATTTTGAAATGAGCAGGGTACCCCGGGGTGATGGCTCGGAACACGACTCACGATGGAGCACCATTTAATAATTGCAGTGCAGGTGTATGGAGAGCACTCAGAGTGCAATATCCTGACACGTTAGACATGAGTTCAATTATGATGTGCAAAATGTGCAATGATGAAGATCCTTTTGCTTATTGTCAAGAGATTTAAGAGAGGTGGCGTCTTAAGACAAGGGAACCATGGGACAAAACTGTACCTATTTCTTATGATATACTGTGTCAGGGGTTATTCGAGCCAATACAGAGGCAATTGAAAAAAGTGGTGGGAATCGAAGCGAAAACATGGTCAGAGTTTCAATTAACTATAGTTCACCATTGCCTATTAAAGCAAGAGAATGCAAGGAAGAAACCCAAGGAAAGAAAGCTTGTGGAAACAAAGCTAGTTCATAAAAAGCTATCAAAGTTTTCACTAGAAAGAGCCCTGCTGACGAGTGGGTAAGGAGTGGTTACACCAAACACACAGCAGGCACAGCCAATGGCTGAAGGGAATTTTGCAGGAAGGGGAGAATCTAATTACTGGCCATGAGGAAGATGGTTTGGACTTAGAGGAACAGGGGCTGGGTTTCAGGCTCCTCAAGGAGGAGGGTTTAATAGAGGACAGCCCTGACGTGGAGGACAGCCTCAGCGGTGCTGGATATGTGGGAAGATGGGACACAGCTCCTGAGTCTGTAGGAACAGGCGAGGGATGCAACATAATTGGCTAGAACCAAGAGCAGGGGAAAGCATATCCTCCACCATACAGTGCAGAGTCACCTGAATCTCATGCCCAGGATCACACACAATATCAGACATATGCGCTGCAAATACAACAAGCACAACAGGCACTAATGTAAAAACAGCAAGTACTTATTCAGACACAGAAAACACAGATGCAACTGCAAGTGCCAGTACAACGGAATACTGTGCCACGTGGAGTGTGACTACAGGAGCACAGACACCTATACCCAGAATAGGCAGTGTGGCCGTAGTGGGAGGATACCCTTTCACTGGGACATGGAAGAAGTTATACACACAATAGGACAGCCCACAGAGTTACTTGATATGATCAATCCATCAGTTACACCAGACCCACAAGGGGATCCCCGGGTTGGAGTGACCATAGGTAACAAAACATTTTCTTTCCTTGTAGATAGAGTAGAAAACAGGTCCTGTGTTAGGGAAGAGAATTACCCAATGTCAGGCATTGCCGTGAATGTGCAAGATTTCTCTGGGGCCGCAAGTTTGGTTCCATTTACTGATGACTTACCCATCACTACACAAGAAAATTACCTCTCCATGCAACTAATGTACTCCCACAAGACACCAGTAAATATAATGGGAAGGGGCATAATGAGCAAGCTCAATATGACCATCTCTTTCACCGACCAAGGAATAGTGTGCTCCACTCAAGGGATTCATTACATGAATGCACAAGAATTCATATCAGCATTGTTTGGCCAGAAAGCACAGTGGGGCATACGGTTGCACCCAGAAGTATTTCATTATGGAGTACACCTTTTGGTAGCCTGGCTACCTGGAATGAGGGGTAAAACATTGAGAATATCCACAGAATTTTTATTTTGACCAGAAGTCCCTATGAATGACAAGGAGGGATGGGTGATTGCCATAGAAACAGAGGAAGTCATAGTAAGAGAAGGGAGGGCAATTCTTCATGGAACCGATGATGAGGGAAAAGCATGCTGAGCAGTGATAGCTCTCCATGAAGGACATAGACTGACTGATTTGACAGATGAGGAACTTGTCAGAGATGATTACTCGGATGATGAGATATTGTTTTATATAAACCTCACTTATTGGATGAGAATTGAGAGCTGGGGAGCACCACAGAGAATGGCATTTATAACAAAAGACATGGAAGGAAGAAGGTGGGCACCACCTATTCAGTAAATTCAACGTAAGTCTGTGTAAGGAATATGCGTAATTGCAATTCAAAACCGATTTTTGAGGAGCTGTCTGGTGAAAAAGATCCTAGGACACCAGGATCAGAAGCAACAGGCACATGAGCTCAAATAGATGAGGTCGATGACTGCCTCCACTGTTTTGTCATTAAAATGATTTTTCTTTAATGTAAGAAGCTTTTGGAACTTTTTTGCACAACCTTTGCATTAAAAGATTTATCTAGAGGATTTCGGAAAGTACATAAAACTTGCAGTAATGTATTCCTTATTAGTAAGCAGCTCCTCTTGGAGGGCAGCATGCAAGCGTCTGGATAAATCTGTGGTTTCCACCCAGTTTATTTCCTTCACTATTGATAAAAAAGACACCATCATTTTTTCAAGAAGATTTGGCACCACAAGTACATTGTGGACCAGCAATCCGTACGACGTGGCCTACTGAAAGGAGTGGGTGCAGTCAACATCAAACTGAAACTAGGAGCAATTTTGCCACAAGGGAGACAGTATCCAATGTCAATATCCAATGTCAAAATAAGCAGATGAGGACATTTATGCCCCTAAATAATATTGTTGAAGCAGAATTTCTATTTGTCCCGAACCCAGCCACGATATTGTTCAATATCCCATTGACAGCCATATATTTCACAGTGCTTGATTTAAAGAATGCTTTCTTTTCAATCCCCCTTCATGAAGAGTCACAAGACTTGACTTTGTTTGCATATAGTAATCAGAGGTGGAAACATACTTGTTTTCCCCAAGTGTACTGTGAATCTCCATCAATATTCAACAGGGTCCTCCAGATAGACCTTGGGAACTTACACCTGTGTAGTGATCCAATACGTAGATGGCATTCTGGTGTGCAGCGAGACAGAAGAGCAGTGCAGAAAGGACTCAATACAGTTGATGACAGTACAGGTAGAGAAGAGATACAAAGTAGACAAGGAGAAACTACAATATTGCCAGGAAGAGGTCCTGTACATAGGGCAGCTAATATCCCAAGAAGGGCAGAATAGTGACCGCTGAGAGAGCAGAAGCTATCATGAAAACAGCCAAACCAAGAACAGTTAGGGAAATGCAACCATTTTTGGGCCCATGCAACTACTAAATGACATGGGTCTTTGACTACAGTACATATACGCCAGACCCCTCTTCAAGGGACTCAAGGAAGCTCAGAAAGATGACATTGACATAGCCTTGACAGGCAAAATGACAGAAGCCTGAATGAAAAGAGGCACTATGCATAGCACCCATACTAGGGATCCCCGATTACAGTGCAGAATCTTTCCTATTCCCACATTCAAACGGAGTGGTAATGACAGCAGTGCTCATAGAGAAGACTGCCCTATGACACAAACTACCAGCATATTACAGTGGGATCTTGGATTCAGTCATGAGAGGCTGTTATCCTTATGAGCAAACATTGGCGGCAGCAGCCTTTACAACTGAGAAGTCTGCCAGTATAACAATGGGCTGTTTACTCACAGTATACGTGGGACATGCCCTGTTTGCCATTCTTGAGAAACCCAAAAGCACATTGAAAGTGTCAGGGTACAAGGTGATTATCTCAAACCCAGCAATCAAAATTGTCACATGCAAAGTAGTGAATCCAGCAACGTTCATAGCAGAACCAGCAGAAGGAGGAGACAATGTGCATGATTGCACCAAGTACACTGAACAGTATGATGATTTACCCTATGTTAGAGAAAATGCCCCAGAAGGGGGGTACTCTTCATTAAACCTGAACCTGGGTCCAAGAAATCCAATATCAGCTATGGACTACAACTCCATAAATCCTCAGATACTGAGATGAAGAAGAGGAGGAAGGAGTCTATGCAGATGAAGGGAAGCCTAAAGCCTAACATGGAGGTTAGTTGTGTTACTGGGCCTAAAGTATGTGCAATATTTAAAAATAGCAGAGGCAATGTGAGGCAAATCCTGGCAGCGGCTCGAGAACACGAGGGAGGAACACATACCAGCATGACGCGAAAGGAGGAGAAGAGCATCAGGCACACCTGAAGGACCATGGAAGAACTGGGAGCTGCACCGTGGCTCCTGGAGGTACATTAGAGTTGGGAAGGAGAATTCACCAGTCCAGGCCCCAGAGGGAAGCCAGAGAGTGATCAGGGGCTGCAGAAAACTCTGGGGGGACATTCACACCATGTAAGAAGCCAACCCAGCGAGGAAGCTTCATTGCAAAGGCACGCCAAATGTCGGGGACACCATGAGCAATCGGGGTGAGTCTAACCAAAGTCGTTGGGGACCCCGAGGCTTACCGACATGCATGTAAACAAGTAAATTAGAGTTTTGAAATTGCAAATTTGGACAATATACAAAAGTGGTTGAATGCAGACAAAGCGCAATATTGTTTCAAATATCCAATAAGCAGAATATTTGAATACCGGCGAGTCTGATTGCAACACCAAACCACAAGCAAGTAGAGGTGCATAAGATGCCAATGTGGGTAAAACTAAAGCAAATGTTACCATAGGCAAATATATTGCACACCTCAGAATTCATGCTATGGTAATATAATTAAAAGAACAGTGAAATAAATAAAAATGTGCCCTGGCAGGCAAAAATACCAGGAATTGGAAGTTTTCTAAGGATTCAGACATTGTGGAAAGATACCTGATAGGGGAGTATACCAGAGGATCTGAGAAGCCCATGAAAGAAGTCCTGACCAAGCAGGAATACCAGGCACCTAAAGTTGTGTAACGTTTTTGACATTGTGAGAAGATACCTGGCAGGAGAGTATACCAGGGGATCTGAGAAGTCCACAAACAAAGTCCTGGCAGGCAAGAACAGGCACCTGAAGTTGTGTAAAGTTTCTGGCATTGTGGGAAGATACCTGGCAGGGGAGAATACCAGGCGATCTGAAAGCCCATAGGAGGATTCCTGGCAGGGAAGTATACCAGGCAGTACGCACACGTTATCAGAAGGCAAAAAGAAAAACTGTCATGTACACTCTGAATAGGCATTACATTCTGTCTCTTATGTATGAAATTCCCATTTTGACGCTGGCAAGAAGTGGCGAAATTAGTATTGTAGAATTTGTGCATGAAGACTGTTTAGGTTTAGTAAAACCCTATTTAAGATCACATATCATCAAAGACACAATTTTGGCAGAAAATGAGCGTTTTTTATCACTAGGTTTCGAAGTGGCTGATGCAGGGACCTCAATGATCTCAAGGTTATGCTCAAATTACCAAGAAAAGGGCAGTGCAGACAGAGGGCCGTTCCCCTGTTCAACAGGTTGATATAAGTAGGCCATGGGGATATACTCAAGGGGCCCAACAAAACAATGTAAATGATGGCTGGAGACAAGTCCAAGAACCGAGGGTTTAGGGGGGAGTAAGGTCCAGATGAGACTTGCGATTTCCCAAATGGGTAGTGGCATCCTAGAATTCTAGAGGTTTTAATAACATAATGAATAACCACGATTTGTTTGTAGCCTTTGATATAGTTTGCCTGCAGGAAACTTTACTCCTTGATACACTGATCATGGAAGGTGTTTATGTAGTGCATACTGAAGCTCTGAAAAGCATCAGAGGGAGGCCTTACGGTGGGATTTTGACATCAACTAAGTGAAGCTATGGCCTATCTCTCTGCTGTACATAAAATGCAAAAAAATAAAATTGAATTGGGTTGGATGGATATGCTGGTGGCACTGTCGCAATGGCAGACCAGACCCCCGGTGTAGGGTTGACTAGTAAATGCCTCCTGGGAAATGTATATTTGAAACCCGATAGAAATCAGCTGGAGGAAGCACTTGCTGCCCTATCCTTTACATTCTTGGGGGAATTGCCTGACGAGGGCGCTGCATTGATTGTTTTGGGCGATTTCAATGCAGAATGCCGTGATGATCTTTGGTATGTGGAGCCGAACATGTTAAGAACCTCCAGGGAAGAAAAAGGGGTAAGAGAGTCCATCAAGAATTAGAGAAATGGGATCTTTCAATGCTAAATGGCCAATTCCATGGGGACATACGCCCAGTTTTACATGGCAAAATGGTCTGTGGAAATCTACCATAGATTACATTTTCGTCTCGTCCGATTTGTTCCTGTGGGGTGGAAATCTTTAGGTGAAAAAATTGAAGATAAGTGACCACTCATTGATTACCTGTGAAATTGCTCTTCCATTGAAAAAACAAGAGAAGAATATGTCCCTTATGGTGTAAATAAATCCAAGAAGTTCTGTGCTTAAATGGTCACCAGAGTTGGCAAAGGCCTTTGACAATGAGATCGGAGGGTTATGTGCAAAGGGGATTGGCTTTCTTTGTTCCCTGGATGGTTTCTCCTCCTCTGTAGCGTTAGTATTGGATGGTCTCACTACAGAAAGAGCATTGAACAAGGGGGCGGTGAGGGTGGGGGGGCATTCACGGTTTTGATGCGTTGTGTCACCGGCCTGGATCATAGTTGGGAACCATCCACTGCAGTGATGTTTTCCGATTTCTGCTTCTGGTGGAGAGGAAGGCCTATTCAAATAGCCAAATCTTGGTCAATGTAGTTTTCCACCGCTCCGCTGTTAATGACGCCTCCAAGGCATGTATTTTTGATGGTTTCTTGTGATTCACCAAAAGTACCGGAAAGACTAGATGTGAGGTCTGCACGGATTCCTTTTTCTCGCTTGACAAGTGGACCCCTATGCTTGCCGGGCATTGGAGTTTCCCGAGTCCTGCACTTCTCCTTCTTCGTCGTTTTTTGTCAGTTGCTCCAACGATTTTTTTGGTTGTTTTTACTGGGCATTCACGGAGGAAGTGACCTGCTTTACCACAATATAAGCAGAGCTGTTGCTGTCTTCTTTCTCTCTTTCCACCTTAGTAAGAGGGCTCCGTAAACAACCAATTTGCATTGGTTCTGACTGTTCATGTGGTTTGGTCTGGTTCTCACGGGGTTGCACATAAACTGACCTTCCTTCTGTTCTAGCTCGATCCATTTTCCTATTCTGCAACCTGTGATCGAGTCACACTGTCGGGTCTATGTAGTACGCACACCCCTCAGGTGGGTTCACAACTTGATCCAACAAATCCTTAAGTTCTCGACACAACCCTTTATAAAAGAGCGTAGTTCTCTTTTTCTCTGGCCAGTTGGTTTGGGCTATGAGATGATTGAAGGTCGCAATGTAGGTCAACAGATCTTGGTTCCCCTGTCTGAGTGACAACAATTCATTCTCTAGAGCTTGACCTTGAGTATGTCGGGCAAATCATTTCTCCATCTCGTGCTGAAAATCCCCAAAGTTCAGAAGTAAAGGATCGTCTTGAGTTACCAATCGTATTGACCAGTCCGCCGCATTGCCTCCTAGATATGAGAGTACGAATGCAACTTTGGCTTGATCATTAGGAAAGGCTCCTGGTCTGCATAAGAAATGAAAGTGGCATTGGTTCATGAATATGGCAAACTTGTTTGGATCGCCAATGAAACGTTTGAGTGGGGCTAGAGGCACTGCCCCTGGAAGAACCACCTGAACCGGTGCTGATTGCTGTGGCGTGGAAGAGAGGGCTATTTCAGGTAAGGGAACCTGTCCTGCATGTGCCTGTAGCATCTGTCTTGCCAAATCATCAGTTCTTTCTCCAGTTAAAATAAGATCCCTCCTTAATGCACAAGTCTCCTACCTTGAGGCATGTACTTCAGCCTGTAATTCCCCTAGTAATTGGGCCAATTGGTCAGAAGTTTCCATAACGCCCAGGCAGAGAGTTGTTGAGGCTTCGCCTTCTGTTACGCTCACCAGGTCTCTGCAGAGGCGTTGTGGCACGGTTACTGCCCTCCCAGGAATGGGATCACCCCCGTCGGATCTCTCCCCCTGCGGATAGGCTGTGGACTGCAACAATTGGTGACTCTGCCCCTGGTATTTATTGATGGTGAGCTCTCCTTCCTGCTGCTTGTGGCAGGGGCGCTTGTTGATGGGATATAGTTCCTTCACTGATTCCTGGTGAGTAACAGTCCAGTCCAGCTGCGACTATTCTTCTCTTGATTGGTAATAAGTGTTTCTCAATGTCTCTTGTCTTTTCCTCTTTCTGTTTTTCCCCTTCTGCTTTCTGCCTTGTATTATTGCTCTCGGTTTTGTTGTTATGTCCTGAATAACGTTTTCTCTTCTGCTTCCTTCCCAATAGATGGAATTGTGGCCTAACAGCAGCTGTGGAGGTGCGTAATGCAGCCGGGAGGAAGATAGATGAAACCGCAATGTCCGACAACAGGTGAGTGTTGGTTTAAGGGAAAGCGCGAGATGGGATGGTACCGCCACCTTAAACTCAATGTCCTTTTAAAGTCTAACCTTGCTTTTGACTTTATTCTTGCAGGTGCTGCGGTCGCGGACGAACCACATAGTATTGCGATGTCAAGAAGAAGAATTCAGCGTCCCTGAAGTCGTGAAGGTGAGATGTGGTGTCAAGATGAAGAGTACGGCACTCCGGAAGGGTTGAAGGTGAGCTGCAGTGTCAAGCACGACGCTCCGGAAGGTTTGAAGGTGAGCTGCGGTGCCAAGATGAAGAGTTTGATGCTCCGGAAGATGTGAAGAAGACGTGCACAGGTGAGAGCTGATTCCCCAGATGGTAAGTAAGGAGGCAGGAAGCAGGATTGTTAAGGTAAGTTCAGATCCCAGGCGACGGTGAGCATTACGCTAGACGGATGTGCAGAATAACACGAAGCGTCTGCCTCATGGATTGGAGCAGCTTATATAGCTGTGAGCGTGGGCACGCCCACTAGGCCTGGCTTGCATGCCACACCCTGCCACTCCTAGTTAGTCAGCACGTGCCAGGCAATCCAGTGAATAGCAGCCCCACCCCAGAGCACATGTGAGCCCGCTTTAAGTGAAGAAAGTGTCCATGTTAAATGCATTTTGCACCCGGAATGAGGTGCTATGCTTACAATAAAAGCATTTTTCCCTAATAAATGTTTCTTGTTGTCTGTTATTTATGAGCCTGGTACCAAAGGCGTCAGCACTGTGTCCAGCCGGGCTCTGTCTGTGTTCTTGGCCAGATGACCTTGTCAGCTGACTCAGGAAGTTGACAAAGTGGTTCTGTCTTAATATCAATTATCTAAAACAGGGAGTATAACAAACATCAACAAACTCGCTCGATCGTCTCACTCAATGCATTTAATAAAAAACATAGCTTATAAACTAAAAGCTTGTCATCAATGACGTCAATCTACATTGCAAACTACAAAAACCTACTTGGGGATGTGATAGGATTACAGGGAACCTCTAGGTATACGTTCCATACTTGTTTGGAAGGTGATTGGATTTCTATCATCAAGTGTGGCAACTAAGCCCACCTCTAGTGCAGTTCATTATGAACGTCATCAAATCCACGATGTCCCATTGGTTATACAAACTATAGGACTCCCTACTACGTGGCCCTTTACATTTGGTTGGCACCCTTGTACCCCTCTGTAATATTCCACCTACGCAAGCAGCACGCAGGCTAACATCCAGGTTCTGGTGGGCTGGTTATAACCATAGCTTCCCACCAAGTAGCCTGTTGTCAATCATCACTCTTGCAGTCTGCCAGTCAATTAAGGCTTTGAACTTGGCCTTGGAATTGTTCTCTGTACCTGAGAATACGAGGGAGTATAGGCATATTCTGTCTCTTAACTTCGATACAGCTGAACTCAATCCATCCAAGTGACTGCAGACAATGTTTCAGAGTCTTTCTGTATTTTAAAATACTATTAAATGATGAATCTCTGACATCTTCAATGTTCTCACTCCTCATCCAAGACAGGAGTTTGTTCTTTTCACACGTTCTGTAACTACTGCATGAACATTCAGGTTCATGATAGCCTTGACTTCCTGATGCTGGGCCAACCAAGCCTCTCTTGATTCACCTCTGAATGTTGATTACTTTTCCAACTGCGACACACTGAAAGCCTTTCTTTTCACTGATCTATACATTCCTATGCATATACGTTGGCGCATCGCCGCAATATATTCACTACATAGCTAGCCTTTAAGTATACTCTGTCTACTTGTGTTACTGCATCTGTACACTTGTAAAATGACTTGATATATTCTTCATTAATTCTGTAGCATGAGTATCTTCATCTCGAGCCTGAAATGTTGCTCATCTTTAACACCTCCTCCTTTGTTTCTATAGAATGTCTATATTCTTCAGCCTCTTCTTCTGAGTGCATTAGCTCTACTCTGTATGATGTGACCAGGCTTCTCCTTTGCTTAGTTCTCACACTTCTTCCGGGATTTCATTCAAATGGCCATCATATTGTTGTGAATGCTTGTATGGCTTCCTCAATGGGAAGCTTACTTCCAAGATCCTTTTCGGTATCAGTATTTCCACCGGTACTGCATGTGTCTCAAACTCTGGCTCCCAACATAGAGGCAGCATGGGGGAGGAGCTTTGGGTAGGGGTACTTGGCTCCACCTCTACAAATGGGACATATCACTCAACTGAATATCAGAACAACGGAACAGGATCTTTGGATCAGTTTTCCTGGTATATGTATTCTTTATATGTCATTAGATTGTAACAAGAGATTGTAGATTATATGTTGTTTGATGATTTTTAGGTATGTAGGTTACATGGGTGGAACTTAATTTGTGTAATTGTTTTTAAGGAACTTGTTAAATTTATTTTGAGAATGTGTGAAAAGTGCATATTTGTACTGTAACGCACAATAGATAAAACAAAATAAAAATTATTTGAACAAGAACTTTGTGAGTCTAATACAAAGACACAAAAATAACTATTGACACTTTTGTCATCCTACCTAACAGTCCAGTGGAATTGAACCACCCTCTGGATCCAAGGGTGTTTCCTTGGAAGGTATTTTTGTTGACGTCATCATTATAATTTTGATTGTGAACACTTTTAGCTCATATCAAATGAAAGACATTTCCGTTTACCCTCTGATGTTTTGTTTCTAGTGTGAGGGTCAGCTTAGAATGTTTTGACACAAGGACAACTTTTTAGTTACTGTCTACCTGACCCTGACAGATCCTTAGTTTTAGTTTTGAGGCAGGGTAACTCCTCTGTAGATTAGGGCTACAGAGGCGTTTTTCTAACTCATTTTTGTTTAATAAAATGTCTGATTTAGAGAATAATATAACCTTGTGTCTGCCTCTTATTCCTGACCCGTCACATATGTCAAAAGTTTCAGCAGGGGCACACACTGCTAACAGTGAGAGGAGCAATACCCCATCGCACTAGACCATTTCAGCATTTGCTTATCGATAATGTAGATATGGTCCAAAACTGTAATGGCTACAGATATATGCTAAAAGTCGTATTTCCTTTTTCCTGCTGGATCGAAGCCAGTCCATGCACACATCCTGTTACCACAAGTTCTGTCAGATTCCTCATACATAAGGTCTTCCCGAGATGGGGAGTGTGAGAAGTCCTTTGGTCTGACAATGGACCACATTTTCTAAATGAAGTTTTGGAGCACCTCACAATCCTACTGGGGATTAAGCATAAATTCTATTCTGCTTATCACCTGCAGAAAAATGGGATTTGTGAGCACCTAACCTCCTTCTCAAAGAACTAATTGCTAACCTAAAAATGACCCTCAAGAAAGGATGGCTCCATTGTCTAACAGTAGCCCTATTTGCATTAATCAATCAGCCCGGCTCACACAATCACCTGACTCCTCATGAGCTGGTGAAGGGACATCATATGCTTATACCTCTTGCTCTTCCCACTTGAGCACGAACTGACACCCATAAGAATGTTGATGTGCTTGGGTCTGAAATGCATGAATACCTGGTGGCTATGACGGCAAGTGTCTCTTTTATTTCTCACCAGATCATATTCTTATAAATAATTTTGTGCGTTGTTTGCACAAACACCAATTTGAAGATCCCTATTTAGTAGGGGAGGTCTCACCCACTGAAGTTCGGGTGCAGAGAAGGAGAGCCTGTATTCACCTTGGTTACATTAAACCATACAAAGGAGAGACCCCACTGCCGCAACTCTCTGAATCTGAGGGTGAGAAAGAGGTGATGTGGATGCAGACATGATCAGCCACCAGAAATAGACAGCAACAAGCAGACTGAGAGAGAGAGACAATGAACTGATTATCCCCAACCAGTGTGAGCGAAGGAGTGAGCAAAACATTTTCCCATAAGGATTTTACTTGCACAAATTGAGAAATCATGCTTGTCCAAGCAGACCTTCAATGCTGCCCCTACAGACACCGTTATTTGCAATTTTCCTTACATAGTCAATTCCTATCCTGATGTGCCATCCCAAAATGCCACTCTCTTTGCAAACCAAACACTCACTTTATCCTTGGAAGAGTACTTCTTGCCATCATTGTGCAGTTTTTCTTGTAAAAACCAACAGTGTGGAAACATCCTGGAAGCGTTTTTCCTGTTCTTATTGTGCAATTCTTTTGTTGCAGGTATTGACATTTTGGAAACAACACAAGAAACTTCTTGAAAGAAAGAAAATGGGGCTTTTCAATTTTGTAAGATATACTACACTCCTGGCATGCAACTCACGTGGAGGACCTTTGCAACACGTGAACACATTAGCAGTAATGCTTGTAGCTACATTTTTTACATTCTGCTGTCTTTATTTCTGTATTCTTTTAGCATTGTGAGAACTGGTAATCGATAACTTATCTAAGCCAATATACGACAATGTGACACCCATTCCGATGTTGGATGAGACAATTACCCAACACTTTTCTGTTGCCACTAACAAGATGATACGGCTGAAAAGAAGTGTCAGAAGTAACGTCCCAAACATAAATGCATATGTGCCTGATTCTGCCGAAGTTCCTAATAATATGTGGTAGAGCACTTGAACCAGGTGGGGAGAGAGACATTGGATGAGAGCTTCCTCATTCTCTACTCCATGAGTGCTTCCAGGACCTTTGTAGCCACAGAATTAACTGTGCACCTAGCACACTGCCTGACATATCTTGCGACATGTATGACAAGAGGGCATTTCAAGGCCGGGGGGCTACCATGCTTTGGGTCACAAAGAAAGATTCTCATAAAAGCAGTATCCACCTCAAGTGATGTTAATCAAAACTAGGACATAATACGATATATACTATCTTATCGATAGATATTATCAGGCCTGAAAAGAGTGGAAATAATAACTAAGGAGCACGCATTTTTTTATTGTAATTATAAAAGGAGAAGAGAAATTCCTGGGTGTAGAGAAGCCAACAGGACATAAAGGATCACATATTTACCCAAGAAGGATGGATCGATGGACTGATCAGCTGTAAGGCAGACATGCTTACAGAACAACCAGAAGTGATTGTCCACAGAGTAAATGACAAATGTCGTAAGGATTCGGATAAATATATCAGAATGCTAACATGGGTGGAGGACGAAGCAAGAGTATGGTTAACTCTTCAACAACAAGACATAGTAAAAACAACCCGCTAGAGGAAAAGACCAGTGCACCCTTTTTCAAAAGACCAGTGCACCCTTTTTTCAAAAAGAACAAGAGCTTTATTTTTGTAAACAAGAAGGAAAATGGCGTAAATGGTGTTATAAGTCCACTGCCACAGAACTCTCTCTCATCATCAAGATGGAGCTCAATTTATAAACACAAAAATCGTCATTCATAACACATTCGATGTACAGTATTAATCCCCCACCCTCATTGGCTGCCGCCTATTTACGTGCTAATGATTACATTTGGCCCATGTGCCGATTGGTTGTGTCAGCTTCTTCGCCATCTTCTCCACATATGTGTGACGAGAACTTCACCTTAGAGCGTTGCAAGGTAATTGGTTAAACTGAAAAGGGCAAAATCCTATCTTCACTACTAACCACGTGATGTGCACCTGGTTGTCAGCTTGAACTCAGCAGATAACTTTGAGGTCAGTCTGGTCCTCGCAAACAAGACAACTCTTTTCTCATTCCAGACACATAGGTGCCCCCATTATGCCTCCCTGTCGTGATCTTATAACTTAGCATCACTCTTTGCTCTCCCTGGTACAAATCACGTACCTTGCTGTTCTTAACTCCCCCTACATCAGCTACCTCTCCCAGAGGATGTACCTGAGGTCTTGCTATTCCATCCAATTTATGATGGATTTAAGAGCACTAATCCTGTGCATCTGGTAGTTCAAACAGAATGAACATTCTTCTGGGGGTTGCTAGTGCCCTAAATCTCAGTTACTGTTTTATGTATTGATTGGTTGTTTGTATGGTGCCTATACACAAGTGTTTTCAGGTGCCACAAAACAAGTTGGGGGATTGGGGACATAGAAGAACAACGACAAACGGTTATATTGGTCTTGTGACAAACCAACTGTGCAAGTGCTAGAAGGTGTTAGGTGCAGGAGGGGTAGAGGGAGAAGTGCAGGAGAGGGATGCTCGAAGGGAGGGCTATGGGGTGATGCAAAGGGTCTTGAATTTGATCCTTGCAGTTACCAGGAGCCAGAGATGCAATCCCTGGGCTTGAGACCAAGGATAAGTCTTGCAGTCCTATTCTTGACTAGTTGAAGCGGGTGAAAGGAGCAAAGGGGCGTATTGAGGAAGAGGCTGTTGCAGTAGCCCACCTAGAGAGAACCAGAGAGGGAAGGTGAGGAAAGGTAGAATGTCCCTGAGGAGGTGGAGCTGAAAGTTGGACTTCTTGGCAAGGTCCGTGATGTGTGGAGAGAAAGAGAGAGAGGAGTAGATGATCCCAAAGTTTTTTGCCTGACAAGTTGGTGAGAGGAGGGGCCCCAGGGAGGCTGGCCAGAGAGTGGGGCGAAACAAGGAGCAGGTTACCCAATGAAAAGGATCTCCATCTTACTGGCATTAAGGCAGAGATCATTGGCAGAGCACCATGACTGAATAGCAGTCAAGAAGTCAGGTCTGAGAGAGAAGGGGGAGGAGGTAGAGGAAGGCAGCTACAAGAAGAGCTGTGTGTTGTCGGCAATGAGTTGAGAAGGTGGAGATCAGAGGGGCCAGGTAAATGTTGAAGAGCCAGGGTGAAAGGATAGAGCCCTGAGGGATGCCACAGGTAGAGAGTGAGGTGGAGGAGAGAAAAAAAAAACATTTGCAGTGTGGATGGTCTGTTTGAAAGGAAGGACTTCAACCACACTGGTGCCCAGTCTGTGATACCTAGGGTATCATGGAGACGGTTTATGGAGTGGTTGACTGCGTCAAAGGCAGAATAAAGATCAAGGAGGATCAGAACAGAGGGAGTTAGAGAGCAAGTCTTCACGTGTGTTCAGGAGAGCAGTTTCCATGCCTCTGTCTGCCCTGAAACCGGACTGGTGGGCATGGAGGCAAAAGGCCATTTAACTGTGGAGGGTCAGTTGGGGGATGTCCAGCTTCTCCAAGAGTTTGCCCAAAAAGAGGTACAGAGATAGGGGCGATAGTTAGCAGGGCATGAAGAGTCAGCAGATTAATTTTTTAGGAGAGGGTTCAGAAGAGAGTGCTTAAGGGCTTGTGGGAAGGAGCCAGTGGGAGGACAGTGGTTCCAGAGGTCAGCCAAAGCTGGGGTGAGAGAGGTGATGTTCTCCTTGATGGTCCTGGAGGAGCAGGGGAGCACCTGTTTAGAGGAGACTTTCATAGAGTGAACATCTCTAGAGATCTCGTCTGGTGCAATGGAAAGAAGGAGGAGAGTATGAGGAGAGGGGGGCAAAGGGAGGCAAGAGAAGGGGGGACTGTGGGGGAAGAAGATGACAGAGAGGACAGGATGCCCAGTGTTTTGGAGGAAAAGTGGGTGGTCAGTGCAGTGCAGTGCAGTGCAGTGCAGACAGCCTGGGAAGGAGGAGCAGAGGAGGAGACTGCAGTAGGGTTGGCAAGTTCCTTGCAGATTTTAGAAAGTTTGGCCGTGTTATTGGTGGCTCCAGAGATATAGGGTTGGACATGAACCCTCTTCTTGGAGCAGATGGCAAGACAATATTGCATTTGGAGTAGGCGGCAGGCCAGTTTGTCAGAGGATGAGATAGATGCCTGCCACTTCCAATCTGCAGCTTTGCACTTGATTCGAAGCTGCCAAGTCAGAGTCATTCCAAGAGTTGCATTTGGAGATAGGCTTCATGCGGATCCTCATGATTGGAGCAAGGATGTCCAAGGTGTTCGAGATGGAGAAATGGAGGTTAGCTAGCATAGAGTCAGAAGGAGATTCAAATAAAGGGGACAAAGGAGGGATGAAGGAGGAGGCAAATTCAGCGACTGACACACGCTTCATTGGTCGAATGACAGAGAAGGATACGGGCAGTGAGGGTGGAGGTGTGTATTGCTCCCCAAGAGTGCACGGACAGTTATTTATCACCAGTACATTTGCAGAGCAGAGCAAATACTTTGAACGCAGGTAGACGGAACAATAACTCACACCCAGACATGCAGTTAGAAGATAATGAGCACTTATATGGCTATTTATTCATAAAGCAATAAGTGATAACACAGAAATAAATCACAGAAAAGATAGTGAATTAGAACGAATACATCACCATGGGCGTAACTGAATCCCTCATTTCACCAGAAGCGGCTGGAATACCCCGGTAACAGCCAGGCCGAGAGCACAACAGCCCACAGGTATGTCAGAACAAGGCGTCCCCCCTCCGACTGAGGTCTTTGTGCTTTTTCCACCTGACCTTTCCAGAGCTCAGCATATATGCACTCCTCAAAAGGGGTGGCAATTTCTCGAACCTTCTGGCATTAGCGCTTGCTCATTGATGAGTTACCGTTGGCTGCCGGCCGGGCCAACCGACAGTAACCCCAAGGAGCAAAGCGCTTCTCTCGCCTAAAGCACCACGGAAAACAATTCCATAACTCATCCTGAGACCTTGGCACAAGCATAGCAAGCCATAACATACCTTTTTATCTGGTACCAGCCGGCACCTGTGGATCCCAGTGCAGTGTCCTTGGCTGAGGCCTGCATACCAGGCTCAGCAACGAATAACGTTGAAAACATGTGTTTTTCAGCAAAGCAAGTGCAGTTTTCACTGGGGCATGGAATAAATCTCCATTATGGCTCTGAGTGCCCCCAGAATGCACTGCGCACCAGCGCCATGTTTTAGCTCAAGCATCAAAATCCACCCTTGGATATTTACCTTCCATAGCCCAGTGGTAGAGGAGCCGGTCTTTGAAACCGACGAAACATCAGAACTAAGTTGGGAATACATTGAATACAACAACAACCAGCTATTATGATAGCTAATATAATACACATGCAAGCAAAGGCATAACACAGTGTACCCCCAATATCAGGAATCCATTAAAATAACCAGTCCCACCAATTCCCAGTATGATCTTGAGACACTTGGGAAATTAAGTCCCTCAAACCTCGGATATGACTTTCAATGTATCGTGAATGGTCACTTAGGTTGAAACAGCACATACCTTCAACCGCGTTACAACCCAAATTATGTTTCTGCAATAGATAATAAATGGCAGCCCTGTTTTAAAAAGTTGCTTCTCTAATAACTTTGCTATCAAGGAGCAACTCTTCTAATGCTTGAGAAGTATGAATAAGTCCTTTTACCACTAAACATGATACTTTAATTAAAGATTTGTAACCCCCAGCAGCTAAACCCTGAACTCCCACTAATGAAAGGGCTAATGCTAGAACCTCAGCTTCTGATAACAAATGCACATGTGAATCACAATATGGGAATAAATCCACAGATTCAAAAGTTGACCTTTTGCTTTGAGACATTGCTGGGTGTAAAGGGAACATCATTAGTCCTAATCGTGTTAAGGCACATGGACCTCTGGAAATGTTAGCTGGAATGTAAGTGTATGTGATGTTGCCACATGAGAAGAGCCATCCTGTTGGAAGTTTCACATGATTTAGATAAGTGGCAGCTATCACTGTATGATTGCAAGACATAGTATTGTTCACACTGGTACATTTGCTTGGAACTCGTGAACACAACCTTTTTTAAAATAAAGTTTGATTATTCTGTTTGGTTAAATTCAGCTGTTGGCATTTGCCAATTTCACTCGGTTGGCAGGTCATAAAATAACACACATCGCCTTGAGTTATATTGTATGTTATAATACGTGTCAAGTTTCTCCACTTGCGATCTGTTTCTTGGCAAAATCTACAGTACTCATAGATGGAAAAGGATTGTCTAATATCGGAATCTTGAACCAAAGAATCATTGTGCGTGACGGAGAAAATGTGCTTTAGAACTGGAACTGGCATCGGCACCGCTACTAAACACAAAGTCAGCAAAGCTTCAGCATTGGGCACGTCAGTAAGGCAAAAGTGCGTAATGTTCAATACTTGTTGTGCCAAATATGTCCACATATTCTCCGTTTGGGTAATCATAGGGGAATATCTTCGCCGTCCTAAAGATATCTCCTGCATAGCTGGCATCAACGTTGTTTGAGCTTGCACCTGACGTGTTTTTCGCATTCCACAAATCAATTTCTTCGGTCTGGCTGGCTTTTCAGCATCAGCATAAGGTTGCTTTTGGACATCATTGCTCATCATCATCGGTTTCCCATGAATCGCTGGCACAGATGTGACATTTTTCATGGGTAGCAGCATGCTGTTTGACTCTCCAAAACGGAGTCCATTTAGTCCCACAATTACACCAGCCAGACACAGGATCTACAAGGCAAACCCAGAAAAGAGATATCAGTGTTGAAAATCACTCTCTTAGGTAAAATTTGTCTGCGGGCACATAGTGCCATTTTTCTTTACCGGGTTCCATTACTAAGACTACCTGGTCTTTGCCTGATGCAATAACATCTGCGGGCACTGGTGGGCCATTTGGTCTTTCAACCCACACCTTTGCACCCGGTACCATACTGTCTGAAGAGCCAAAACCACGATCTCCATGGGTAGGTAACACTGTGGGAGGCTCCTCCTTTTTAATCATGGACAACTTAACAGGAACAATAATCAATTGGGCCACCCGATCGCCCTTATGGATCGGTAACACTTGGTCCCCACTATTCATCAAGATAACTTTGATCTCGCCTTGGTAATCGGCGTCAATGACCCCTCCTAGCACTTGGACTCCCTTCAATGCTAATCCAGATCTAGGGGCAATCCATCCCATATGCTCTGGAGGAATTTGTACTCCAATCTCTGTTTCAATCACAACAATCCCTCTCAGGTCTAATCTGATTTCTTCATGAGAATGCAAGTCTACCCATGCTGACTCTGGGAGCTAAAGAACCCGGGGTAATTTCCCAGTACAATAGAGTTTCTCTAACTAAGTTGGGTTGAATCTGTAAAGCAGGAGTCATTATCCGCAACAATGGAGTTTCATGATTATTCACAGCCCTATTGTTTAGCACTTGCACCGCATCAAACACACGATCACGCCAGCCTGCTAAACTGCCATCTCCAGATTTGTGCTGCTGTTCTTTCAACAAACCATTGATCCTTTCAATTAATCCTGATGCTTTGGGGTGATAGAGCACGTGGTAGAACCACTCAATACTCTTTTCCTGACAATATTGCTGAATTAATTTGCCTTTGAAGTGTGACCCATTGTCACTTTGAATTTGCAAAGGCACTCCGTAATGCAAAGTGATCTGATCCAACAACTTAATGGTGTTCAGTTGTGTGGCCCGTTTGCACAGCAAAACCAGCATATATCCAGAGTATGTATCCACAATGGTGCATGCATGCTGACAGCCTTTGCTGATTGGCAGAGGACCGATGTAATCAATCTGCCAAATTTGACCTGGTAATTTTCCTCTCCGCAACGTGCTCTGGACAATCTGCGGGATAGGCCTATGCTGTTGGTGTTGGCACACTGGACATTGCAAAATTATTATTTTCACTATCTCTAAAGGAATACTGATTCCTCGAGGTTGTGCCCACCTGATAATAGCCTTCTCTCCAAGGTGCTCACATTTCTGGTGAGCCCACTCGGCCAAACCCTCCAAATGGTCTTCCTGAGCCTCTGCATCCACAGATGAAATCTTGGTGTGTTCATCTGCAACAGAATCAAACCAACGTTCTAATGAATCTGTAGCACAATGGGTATCCACATGATACACAGTGACTTCACTTTGTGATAACATTTCCGCAATATCTTGCCACAGTTCTTTTCCCCACAATTCTTTTGAATGAATCATCCACCCATTATTTTGCCAGGTTGGCAGCCACACCGCCAACCCATTTGCCACTGACCATGAATCTGTGTACAAATGACATCGACCAGGGGTCTCTTGTTTCAATGCTTGGTAAACTGCGTAAAGTTCTGCAAACTGACTGCTCTTCCCTTTCCCTGACGTAGTCAAAATCTTTTAGTCTTGGGATTGTATGACACCGCTTTCCAGTATCACTCGGTTCCCACATAACGGCCCGAGCCATCTGTAAACCAGGCATGCTCTGCCTGCTCTACGGTTAGCTCGCCATAAGGTACTCCCCACTTCACGGGAGACTCGCGTTTTTCAGACACCTCCGGTGGTATGTAATCTGAGGGTGGTATGTTGGCTACTTGCTCATGTAATTTTGCAACCCCTCCCTTTCCTTGATTTCGCTCTGTCTTGAATATACCATTTCCATTTAATTATGCTGGCTTCTTCAGCGTGTCCTATTCTGTGTGTTTTAGAAGAGCTCAGCACCCATTGCATGATTGGGATTTCAGGCCTCATAAACACATCATGCCCCACTGTGATTTGCTCAGTATCGACCAGGGCCCAATAACATGCCAGAAACTGCTTCTTGAATGGAGTGTATGAGTTACCAGCATCGGGCAATTTACGACTCCAGAACGCCAATGGCACATGTTTCCTGTCCTGTTTCTGCCACACACTCCAGTTAGTGTAATCGTCTTGCAGAGACACATTCAATTCCACTTCGCCTTCCTTCAATGGCCATAAATCAAGCACCTGCTGCACAGTGTCTTTCGCCAAATCAAATGCTTTTTGCTGCTCCTCCCGCCACTGAAACTCATATTTCTTTCGTGTCACTTTGTAGAGGGCAGCCAGTATCTGCCCTAAATGGGGAATATGCTGTCTCCAAAACCCAAACAGCCCTATGAACTGCTGAGCTTGCTTTTTGTTCATTGGAGTGGTAAACTCAAGTATTTTCTGTCGGGCCTTCGGCACCATCTCTCGATGCTCATGATGCCACTGAATCCCTAGGAATATCACTGTCTCAGCTGGACCTTGAATTTAATCTCCCACCCTCTTCAATCCTTCCATAATGGCTTCTAACTGGCTTTGCACACTTTGCTCATCCTTGCCCTGAATCAAAATATCATCAATGTAGTGAGAGATTTGTATGTCAGGTTTACACGGTATCTTGTCTAAGTGCTCTGCCACCAGCCGGTGAAAAATAGTCAAGCTATGTATGTACCCCATAGGTAACCTCGTGAAGGTGTACTGACGCCCGCTCCAAGAAAATGCAAACTGCTCTTGGCACTCTTCAGCAATTCGCACAGAGAAAAATGCATTGGCTAAATCTACCACTGCATACCAGGTCCCCTCAAACTTTTGGACATTCTCAATCAAGGTAATGGCATCTGGGACTGCGGGCACCAAGGGAGGAGTGTGTTTATTTAACTCGCGGTAATCCACCATCATCCTCCAAGACCCGTCCCCTTTTTTGACAGGCCAGAGTGGGTTGTTCCACGCGGTAGTAATAGGGAGTAACACACCCGCCTCTATGTACTCTTTGATGGTGTCTGAAATTTCCTTGTGCCCCCCGGGAATGCGGTATTGCTTCATCGCTACCCTCTTGGTCACCACAGGCACCTGCACTGGGGGCATCTACAATTTGCCTACAGTCATGGGTGTGCAGGTCAATGCACTCACCCCAAACTGATACGTTTTACCTCCAAGTCCCAAAGTCAATTCTTCTAGAATGTCAAAGCCAATTATGTACTCAGGTATCGGGACAATCAACACTTGGTATTTCTGTCTAGTCAAATTGCGTATTTTCATATCCACTTCTGTTTGTACTGCGGCGGTCTCCTTCCTCCCTAGCCCGGTAATGGTAAAGTGTCTGCCTTTGAATCGTGTTGGATTACCATGAATCAGGGAGGCCTCTGCCCCAGTGTCTATCAATGCTCACACCCCTTGCGTATTTCCTGGCCCCCAAAATCTTAACATTTACATGGGGCCGCCTATCAACTTTTATGCGAGCGGACGCTGTCGGAGCTTGGCCGTAACCCTAGTCAAATTTTGTCAACGTGACTCTGCCTCTAACATTGCACTCACCACCTTCCTTAAATCAGCATATGTTGGCTGGTACGGGGAACGAATCCCAATAGACCCTTCTTCCTGTTCTTCCTCAGGAGGGGCAGATGGTGAGGTGTCCCTCTGTGGCTTAGTCACCACCTGTTTCTTAACCTATTTATAGCGCTCTTTGGCTGCAAGCCCTCTTTTTTTGTATAGTTCATACTCTGACTGCTGCCCTCTCTGCCACAGCCTGATATTTATCAGCCTTGCCTTTAAAAAGTTTCATCTGAATTTCCTGCATCAACGCTATCTGCTGCTTGGCAGCCAACTCTTTTTCTAATTGCAAAATATGCTCTTTCATTTCTACATTTTTTTAATGTATTTTCTTGTAGGCATGCAAGAGGACCCACCCCGCCTGCCTAACGCGCTGCATTCCTTTCCTCTCTCTACTGAAATCTGTTGTAAATAAAACATTACTTCTGACGAAGCACCTTCCCCCAAACCATCGTCCCATGTTTCACTCAGCCCACCTCCACAAGCCCACACCTGGGCCAGCTTATCATATGGGCTTTTAGCCCACCCTGGAATCATCACATCGGGACATTCACCACCAGCGGGAACCCCCTTTTTCCTGAAGAAACTATTCATCATTACAGTAATTTGCAAAACCTTTTTTTATTTCTTTTTTTCCACTCTGCAGTCACTCGCGCAAGCACGCACACGCAGAAAAAAAAACAGATTAATACAGTCTGACACTCCCTGCCAAATGAAAACACACTTTCGCTTGCAATGTAAGCAAAGCCTATCTGCGTTCAAACAGATTCTTTAATATTTTGAGCAATTCATCACAAATATCCCATCCTCGCTGCCAAAAATGTATTGCTCGCCAAGAGTGCACGGACATTATTTTATCACCAGTACATTTGCAGAGCAGAGCAAATACTCTGAACGCAGGTAGACAGAACAATAACTCACACCCAGACACACAGTTAGAGGATAATGAGCACTTATATGGCTATTTAATCATAAAGCAATAAGTGAATTAGAAAGAATACATCACCATGGGCGTAACTGAATCCCTCATCTCGCCAGAATCGGCTGGAAGACCCCGGTAACAGCCAGGCCGAGAGCACAACAGCCCACAGGTATGTCGGAACAAGGCGTCCCCCCTCCGACTGAGGTATTTGTGCTTTTTCCACCTGATCTTTCCAGAGCTCCGCAAATATGCACTCCTCAAAAGGGGTGGCAATTTCTCGAACCTTCTGGCATTAGCGCTTGCGCATTGATGAGTTACCGTTGGTTGCCGGCCGGGTCAACCGACAGTAACCCCAAGGAACAAAGCACTTCCCTCTCCTAAAGCACCACGGAAAACAATTCCATAACTCATCCGGAGACCTTGGCGCAAGCATAGCAAGCCATAACAACCTTTTTATCTGGTACCAGCCGGCATCTCTGGATCCCAGCGCAGTGTCCTTGGCTGAGGCCTGTATACCAGACTCAGCAATGAATAACGTTGAAAACATGTTTTTTTCAACAAAGCCAGTGCAGTTTTCACTGGGGCATGGAATAAATATCCATTATGGCTCTGAATGCCCCCAGAATGCACCAGCGCCATGTTTTAGCTCAAGCATCACAAGGCGTCATCAGGGGAGAGGAGGGCTAAGGTGGGAAGAGAGGAGAGAGTGGTCAGACCAGGAGAGAGGGGTAGTAAGAGGGTTGGAGAGTGGGATGTCTGTTGAGATAAGATCATCTAAGGTTTGGCCAGCAGAGTGGGTTGCGCCAGAGGGAACAATAGTGAGGGAAAAAGAGTTGCAGAGGTTGCAGAAGAGTACAGTAGCCACATCTGGAGAGTTGAGAGGATTGTGTAAGTCCCCAAGGAAGATAACTTTGGGGGAGGAGGCAAGGAGAGAGGAGGGCAGGTCCGCCCATTCTGAGAGGAGGAGGGAGGTAATTCCCGGGGCCTGTAGTTGGTAGCGTATGAGAGAAGGTAGGCGAGACAGATAGCCTGCAGACTAGACTTTCAAAGGATGAGTAATTTTGAGTGGGGATGATAGAGGCAGGAACCCACTCAGGCAATCTCACAGCCACTGCTACATTAGGCCCAGAGGGCCTGGGGTTGGACAGGATCTTGTAGCCCTCAGGGAGAAGAGTGTCAAAAGCAGTGACAGAGCTGGCCTTGAACCATGTCTCAGTGAGCAAGAACATCAAGGTCAAGGTCGTCAAGGAGGAGACAGATGTCAGAGGAGTGTTTGATAGCAGAGCGAGAATTGAGGGTAGTGAATGAAGCTGGTTGCCCCTTTTAAGTGATTTGCGGGGTGCACGGGGGAGGGGAGCCAACACTGAGGGGGAATAGAGGTGTGTCAGGGGGGAAGTTGAAGAGAGATGGAAGACACCTGTCAAGGAGGAGGAGGTTTAGCTGAGAGCACTGGGCCATGATTGTGATAGACATTAATGGTGCACTTGGAAGATGCGAAGTGAGCCGAGAGCACTTCCCATCTGGTGCCACCAATAATGGGTGAGGAAGAAAAAGGGGAGAGCACAGAAACCATATGGAGAATCCATAAGTCAGAAGAAGGAACAGCAAACAGAATTGCTTTGATAGTCTGTCTGGAGGAAGAATTGCTGTGATAGTCTGTATGGAGGAAGCATTGATGTAGGTATCAGCAATGGGCAGACCAGGGTTGCATCTCAGGAGTGCCTTTTTAAATGTCTTGCTTTCAGACTTCGTGATAGAAGGAAGATAGGTGATGGAGAATCAATTAGAATAGATAGGGGAGACGGAGAGTACAATAGGGGCAGAAAGAATAAAAGGGGGATTGGAGGATAGCAGGTGGGAGGGTTAGAAGCACTCAGCAACAATAGAATGTCACCAGGCGGCCAAGCAGACAATGTCACTGAGCACACTAGAAATACCCACATTCAAAAATTCTTAACAAATTTGAAAGAACGCCTAAATTCGAATTTTGCCAGAACGCAGTAAAAAGCAGCACGAAATATGGAGGATGCACAGTTGGAAAGCACACCTACATTTACATTTTGCCATAAAGCACAAAAAGCAGTGCAAATTTGAGGCTACACAGTTGGAAAGCGCACCTAAATTTGAATTTGACCAGAAAGCACTAAAAAGCAGTGCACAGTGGAGGATGCACAGTTGGAAAGCATCTAAATTCGAATTTGGCCAGAAAACACCAAAAGCAGTGCAAAATGGAGTATGCACAGTTGGAAAGCACACCTAAATTTGCATTTTGACAGAAAGCACTAAAAGCAGTACACAATGGAGAATGCACAGTTAGAAGCCCACCTAAATTCCGAAGCAAGGGAAGCACTAAAAACAGTACAAAATGGAGGATGCACAGTTGAAAAGCACACCTAAATTCTAATTTTGCTAGAAAACACTAAAAGCAGTACAAAAGGGACGATGCACAGTTGGAAAGCAAACCTGAGAATCAAAGTTGAGTTTTAAAAGCATGGCATTAAGTAATCAGCAGTGAGCATTCAGAAAGAGGCACAACAAGATGCACATTTCAATTGGTGCAGAGATTAGAGTTTATAGTTAGACGGATAGGGAAAAAGAGTAGGACACAACCAGAGCAGTCAGAGTGCCCAAGGGAGGTGTTTGGTCCAAGCAATGCGATCCATATTGCTTATCGAGCAATTGAAAAAGCAGGATTTTGTTTGTGACCAAAGCATGCAGTGGTCCCAGACAGTGTGAATTACTTCACAAGAGGCAAGGGGACATAGAGTTGCGGCAGGTAAAGGTGCTCCCTCCAGCGCCAGACAGGGGCTTTAGAAGAGGGGCTTGGCAGGGGGGTGGCTGTCGCCTGCCGGCTCCCCCGAATGGGACTAAAGATGAAGACAGAGCCCAATCAGTGAAGAGGAGGAAAGGGTAGGTTGGGCACTCCAGTGCCTGTAGTTGTGGAGGTGACCATGTTGGAGGAGAAGGCCAAAATCAAGTATAGATGGAGCACAGCACAAATTTGGTGGAAAAGGTGAGCACAAACACCCCCGGTCACCTGTGAGGCACTGCGGTGAGCGGATCACAGCAAAGATGGCATTTCAAAAGAATTTCGAATTTTATAGAGCGCTCAACGCTCCGCTGTGTTTCAAGGTGCTGACAATAACCCACAGAGCCCTTCAGGGCTTACCTTACAAGCAGATTGAAGGTGCCTCCTCCAGAGCCTCGTAGTGATGGAGTGCGGCCAGTGGTTGATCCTTCTGGAAGCTCAAGATCTCTGCCCCAGCTCCCATGAGTATGGCCTTCGTACTGGGCCACAGCCCGTCTCCCATTGGACTTCTGGAATTCCTAACTAATTGTACAGAGTATAATATACAGGTGCACTTCAATGTTTCAAAATACGCCACTAAATGTCTTAAGAATAAGTCAGTGGGTGCAGGGGAGAAAGTATCAGCCCTGGCAGTTAGGCTGTAAAGTAACAACATATTAGAACCCGGTATCCATAAACTGTGGAACATTCGCATCCCCTGCACTCCTAATGTGAATGTATAACCATCAGTAATCCTCAAAGTCTTTTTGGTTTAGTATATAGCATTCATATCTTGATGTAGACTAACAATATCACAGGGTTCATCATTCATCATTCACCTGGTGTGGATCCAGAGAGTAGAGTCTAAGTGGCTATCCTCAATTCCTAATTGTAAACTGAAGTCTCTGCCTAAGGGGGTAAGGAAATAAATTCCAGCGAAGAAACATTGTATAGTGTTACCGAGCCAATCAGGAATTCAGAAGCCTTGTGGACATATGGCAAGATGTTTTCTCACCTCTGTCTATGAGTGTATGTAGTGGATAGAACCCACAGTGCTTCCTAAGTCTGTCTTCTATCTATGGAAAATTTAGATCTATATTATATTAAAACTACTATTAAGTATAACGTCCTAATCAATCCATCAGCTCAAAAAATGGTAAACATATGCCGGGTGAACCCGATAGAACACCTTTAGGTTCCAGAACCAATCACCGATCAGAGAAACAACAGACTCTGGAGGTAGCCCACAGTGCATCACGACACCTCTCAGTTTCTATTCTCCCAAGATACTACAGCCGCAGTAGGTATTGTGGAGTATTTGTATGTGGCACTGTCCTAATGGTGCCTGAAAGATTCTATAGTGGCTGATCTAATTCTCCAAACTAAAATAATCAGATTTCAGCATTATTGCCCCCAAGTTTACGTTTCCGTTAGCGTCTTCAGCATCATTTGAGAATTCCAAACTGTGTGCGGAGAAAGATGAGAAAATGGCTGCTTTACATATCGCATCATCATCACATGCTATGTCATAAGTAAACAAATTCATTTTTTAAAGGACTAACTTGATACAAATGTGGGTGTACGTGCCTGTTCCTTGCCGGGCCTAGGAATTGGAATGTGATAATCAAGCAAAAGATAAGGCCTCGTTGTTCTGTGTTTCCAACACGTCCTGCCTGGATTCTGTTACGCTCACCTGGTATCCACGGGGACACCACCCAGCCCTGGTTGGATGATTTGCACTCTCAAACCCTCTCCCGGTCCCTTGATAAGGCCTCTGGTTAAAGATGGGTCTGCAACATAGGAGAGCTGGATTCAATACCAGACTGTCTTTATGTTTTCCCACCTCCCTTGGCCTCAACTCCTTCCTCCCCCTTGGGCCTTCTCCTCACCTTAATATTGTAAAAGGTGGATTCTCCATCCTGCTCCTCGTGGCAGGGGCACGTAGATGTGGGGGGCGAGTAGCGACCAAGTTACTTCACTGGTGCAAGCCCCCTGTGGGAATCCAGGCCTGCTGCGACTCCGTAGGTTTGCTGCTTTACAGTCTTTATATGCAGTTCTTAGTTCGAATAATAATGTCTTGCTTCTTGCCATTTAGGTATGGAAAGGTATTTTGGTGTTGCCATGCAGTTTGAAGATGAGCATGGGCCGGTAGGTGAAAGCGCGGTGTGCGCAATGCTGTCCTGTGAGTAATGCGCAATGCCGGCGCTGTTTCACCTTTTATATTGCTAACATGTGTCTTTTCTCTACTTGCAGGTCGCGATGTTCCTCGCCGAGCGCCGTGATGTTCCAGCAATGATACTAACCAAGAGGTGACTACCCAGGTAAGAATTGTGTGGCTTTCTTCATTTGGGAGGAAACGTGAGTAAACGCATATTAATGCTGTCTTTCTTCCTCCTCTTTCCAGGTTATGGTATTCCAGGATGCATGCAGTGCCGGATGATGTAGTTCGCACCTTCAGGTGAGTGGAACTGAAGTCGGCGATGGATTGAAGACAGGATACTATTCCAGGTAAGTTTCGTAGTGTTCTTTCTCTCTCTGCAGGTCCTTGGTTTCAGGTAAACTGGCATCAAGAACTGGACATGGTCAGCGTTACGCTGCCCACGGCAGAATAACACGAAGCGTGTTCTGCTGTTTGGGTGTGGTTTAAATAATCTCAGGTAAAATAGTCCCAGGCCTGCCACACCCAAAGTAGTCCAGGGAAAGTAGTCCCAGGCCTGCCACACCCAAAAGACTAGACTGCATAGCTCAGTTCCTTGTAACTGAGCTATGTGTGTGCCTCCATGTTGACTGAACCCCCCAAGTTAAATAGTCCCAAGTAAATAGTCCGATTCTAATCTTGGTCTTCATGATGGTTATGAGCCTGGCGCCAAAAGTGCCAGGACTGACTCCAAGAGAGTCTTGGATAAGGTTTTAAGGCCTTTGACCTGGCCCTAACTGGAAGGCTGACTTGCCAGTGAGGGCCAGGGTTAAGGGTCATGACAGCACTCCCCCCCCAAGGGCCCTCTCACGGTGGCACTTCTGCCTGGTCCTGGTTTGGCTGGGTAATTCTGATGGAACCTTTTAATTAAGCGAGGTGCATGGATGTATTCACTAGGTTCCCATGATCTGTCTTGAGGGCCGTATCCCTTCCAATCAACTAAGTAGTATAGTTTAGATCTGGTGTATTTTGAGTCTAGGATATCCTTTACTTCAAACTCTGGTTCTCCGTCAACTAATACTGGTTTAGGTGCTGTTCTAACCGGAGTACCAGGTTGTACCGGTTTCAGGAGTGATACGTGAAACACAGGATGAATCTGCATAGTGGGTGGTAGGGCTAATTTAACTGCCACTGGATTTATTATGGATTCAATAGAATAAGGTCCCAGATATCGGGGACGAAAGGTCCAAGTCCCTTTTATGGGCACATATTTTGATGCTAACCAGACCTTGTCTCCAATTTGATAGTCAGGGGCTTTACTACAATGTTGGTCAGCGAATTTCTTTTGTCTGTTCTTGGCTTGGAGTAAATGTTCTGCTGCTTCTTTGAAGTCCTGGGAAATAGTTGTATGTAGGGTTTTAACCGCTGGCATTTCCAAAGGGGTTGGGAGATCCAATTCTGAAGTACGTGGATGTCTACCATATGTAGTGTAGAAAGGGGTTTGTCCAGTGCTGGTGTGTAATAAATTATTATAGGGATATTCAGCTATCCATAACAAGTCCTTCCAATTTCTTTCTACTTGATGTAACATGCAATGTAAGTATTGCTCGAGGGTTTGGTTTGTTCTTTCTGTTTGGCCATCTGTTTGAGGATGGTGACGTGTGGATAGTCGAATGTCAATTTGGGCCATTGAACAGCATTTCCTGGATACGAACTGACTACCTCGATCTGAGATCAAGACCGATGGAAAGCCATGTAGCCATACGATTTCCTCCAAGAATACTTTTGCTAAACTAGATGCATTTGGAAGACCCTTAAAAGGAATAAAGTGTGCCATTTTAGAGAACAAATCTACAATTACTAAGATGGTGTTGAATGCTTGATTGGGAGGTAGATCTGTAATGAAATCAAGGGACAGTTTGTGCCATGGTGTGGGAGGAATTTCCAATGGTTGGAGAAGACCAGCTGGTTTCTGCTTTTGGGAATTGTTTAGTGCACACACACCGCAAGATTGGATAAATTGGATGATGTTGTCACGCCTCTGCCAGCCCGCAGGTCCCTCTGGCGTCTTTGGAATGCTTGGCGCTGGCGCCGCCATTAGAAGGTTCAGTTTCAGCCTTCTTGCTTCCTGGTTAGCGGTCTAGTCTTTTTTGCTCTGTCTTGTTTTCCTATTTAGCCCCTCCTTTGCTTCCGGATCGGCGCGTTGCAACTTTGCCTTTCGGTTTGTTGCTGTGCTCCCCTCTGCTCTCTGCTGCCCTGTTACCGCTTGCTTTCCCCCCGGGACTGAGCCCTTCTCGCTCTTCATGCTCTCTGTGTACTCTGCTGCTGCATTCCTTTTCCGCTCGCTCCTCCGTCTCCTCCCTTCTCTCTCTCCCCCGTGTTCCCGGTACTTCTTCTTACCTTTTCTTCTCTCCCGTTTCCCTCTTCTCTCCATTTCCTGGTTCACTGTCTTCGCTACAGCGTTCCCGCTCTTCGGGCGCGCTGCATTGTGCAAGTCCGGGTGCCTACCTCATGGCTTGTTTCCTCCACTCTGCTGATCCGGATTCGCCCGTCTGCTACACTCTCCAGGCTCCCTCATCTCCAGCGAACTATCAGCTGCATCCACACCTCTCGGGTCATTCCGTCCTGGAACACCTTGCCACTCCATCCATCCCATTGACCATCAGAACCGAAACGAATCCTGCCTACCGGTATTTCGCTGCTACAGATACTCTAGAAGAGGTTTTTTTTTAAGCTGTTGCTTTTTTTCCTCTTCTTGTGGTCTCTGCGGAGGAAGGGTCCCCGGCTTCCCTGTTTATCAGGGAATCAGGGTGGCTTCCTACCGTGGAAGACCATTTCGCTTCACAAAAAAGAAGAAGACCAAAAGAAATACACGTCAGCGCAGAATCTCCTCTGAAGAAACAGGTGAGGAGGAAGGGGAGGTGGACATGGACATAACTGATATACAACCGGCTACAGCTGAGTTTGACAGATGTCTTTACGCCATGTGGGTCACCAATAGTTTTGTTTTACTTTAGCTAGAGTTTTGGCAATTCCAGGATGACCTTCAATCAGGGAGTCGTGATAACCAGAAATAACCTGCTCTTGTAAATCTTTACTTGGCAGGTATAGACGTTCCTTAAATATGGTAACTGGTCTTTAATGGTGTAATGTTCTCCTTGAGTACACCACTCTTGTGAGAGAGTGGGCTCCATTAAGAGTTGGATCTTGTTTTGGAGTTCACCCTGTGTCAATGTTGTCGTAAGACCCATGAGTTTGTCTTCTGGAAGGATGGCTACTGGATCTGGAGTTATGTATACCTTTTCATCAACACCCATGCGGGACAGGGCGTCTGCCTTTCCGTTTCGGACTCCTGGCTGGTAGGTGATCACATAGTCGTATTCAGTGAAGAAAAGAGCCCACCGCAGTTGATGGGATGATTGAGCCTTTGCTGTTATTAGGTATTGCAGGTTTCGATGATCAGTTATGACCGTGACAGTATGTCTAGCACCAAGGAGATAGTGTCGCCATGCCTTGAAAGCTGATTTGATAGCCAATAGTTCTTTGTCTGTGATAGCATAGTTGAGTTCGGAAGGTGAGAATTTTCGTGACCAGAAGGCCACAGGGTGTAACTGGCCATTCCTGGGTCCCTTTGGAAGAGAACAGCTCCCATAGCCATGCTAGAGGCATCTGTTTCAACTATATAAGGGAGGTCTGGGCAAGGATGCCGTAGAACTGGAGCAGAAGTGATTCTTTTCTTAAGTTCTTGATAGGCCTTCTCTGCTTCTTCGGTCCAATGGAAATTTTTATTGTTTTTCACAATAGTGATGTAATTGGATGCACTATTTGGGAAAAATCTGGGATGAATAGGCGGTAAAAGTTTGCAAAGCCCAACATACTCTGGATTCCTATAAATGGAGTTTGTGACGGCCAGTTAAGAATGGCATCTACCTTGTGTCTATCCATTTTGATACCTTTTGGTGTGAGGATAAAACCGAGGAACTCCACTTCGGTGACATGAAAAGAGCATTTTTCGAGTTTAGCATACAGTTTATGCTGGCGGAGTTCAGTAAGGACAGAGCAGACATGCCTGACATGGTCTTCTTTTGTAGCAGAATACACTAAGATGTCATCAATGTAAAGCAGGGCGCAAATGTCGACTAACTCCCGCAAAACATCATTCATAAGTACTGGAATGCAGCGGGAGCATTGCAAAGTCCAAAAGGCATTACCTGCTATTCATACAAGCCGTATTTGGTACGAAAGGCGTTTTTCCATTCGTCTCCTTTCTTCACTCGAACAAGATGGTACACCCCCCTAAGGTCCAGTTTGGTATAGATTTGGGCATCTTTGACTTGATCCAATAATTTGGGAATAAGGGGCAGTGGATAACGTTTTTTTACTGTGATCTGGTTTAATGCGTGATAGTCGATGCAAGTCCTCAAATCTCTTTCCTTCTTTGGTACAAAGAATAAGGGACTGGCTGCCGGTGATTTAGACCGGCGGATAAATCCATTTGCCGGGTACTGATCAAGATAAGATTTCAAATGGAGGTTTTCTGCTTCAGTAAGTGCATAGATTCAGCCACAAGGAATTTGCGCACCAGGTATGAGGTCGATCTGACAATCGTAGGGCCTGTGCGGTGGTAGAGTATTGGCTGGTTCTTTCTGGAGCACGTCTTGAAAATCTTGGTATTGATTTGGTAGAGTACTGGTCAGACCTAGTACAATCGCCGTCGTACTGGGAGTAGCAGATGTACATAAGTCTGTTTTCCCCTTTTCTTGGTAATAACAGGTGTGAGCACAATCATTGGAAAAGGCCAACTTCTTGGCACGCCAATCTATTAGAGGGTTGTGAGCTACCAACCATGGCATCCCTAAGATTAGTTGAAACTGAGGAGCTTTGATGAGATCGAATGCAATAGATTCTGGGTGTCCATCCTGGCACAGTAGGGTTAGTGCTGCTGTACATTGGGTCTCTGCTGCCAGATCTTGGACTACATAATTCCCAGCTGCTCCGCTGTCTATGTATGCTTCGACAGCATGCATCCGAGACGGTTGTTGGTGATTGATCAAAATTACTGGTAATGCAAAGTGTGAGGTCTGTGGCTCATCCTTCTTGCTCGACAAGTGGACCTCTACGCTTGCCGGGCTTGGTAGTTTTCCGACTCCTTGTTATTATCTTCCTTCTCTGTCGCTCCAACAGTTCTCCTTGGTGGTTTCACTGGAAATTCTTTGAGGAAGTTGCCTGATTTTCCGCAATATAAGCATAATTGCTGTTGCCTTCTTGTCTCTTTCAGTTTTAGTTAAAGGGGGCCGTACACCTCCGATTATGCATGGGTTCTACCGTGTTTTCCAATGTACGTGGAACATTATCCTTTGACTGGACATACACAGCTCGAGTGTCTAATCTTATCCTGTCTGCTTTTCGGTCTTGTAATCTGTGATCTAATTGCACCACAAGGTTGATGAATTCTGCACAGTCTTTAGGTGGGTTTACCACTTGAGCAAGGACATCCTTTAGTTCCCCTCGTAGACTCCGATGAAATAGTGTGGTCCCTTTTTCCTCAGGCCACCCAGCTTCAACGACTAGTCTGTTAAATGTTGCTATATATGTAAGCAAGTCTTGACTTCCTTGACGGAGTGACAAAAGTTTGTTGTCTAATTCTTGGCCTTGGGTATGACGAGCAAAGAGTTTTTCCATTTCCATCTGGAAACCCCCAAAGTCATGTAACAACGGGTTATCCTGACTTACCAATGGTACCGACCAATCTGCAGCACTGCCACTCAGATATGACAAGACAAAAGCAACCCACGCTTGGTTGTTAGGAAAAGCCCCAGATCTGCAAAGGAAATGAAGACGACACTGGTTCATGAAAGTTGCATCCTTCTTGGCGTCCCTTGTAAATCGTTCAGGTGGAGCTAAAGGAACTGCCCCAGGAAGGGTTATTTGTACTGGATTGGTGGAAGAAGTTGGTACAGGTGCTGGTGGAATGCTACCAGGTAATGGGGTCTTTCCTGCCTGTGATTGGAGCAGTTGTCTACTTATTTCGTCGGTACAATCCTTAGTAACAATCAAATCCCTATCCATGACGCCCAGGTGGATAATATTATTGAGGCTTCGTGTTCTGTTATGCTCACCTGGTATCCACGGGGACGCCACCCAGCCCTGGTTGGATGATTTGCACTCTCGAACCCTCTCCCGGTCCCTTGGTAAGGCCTCTGGTTAAAGATGGGTCTGCAATATAGGAGAGCTGGATTCAATACCAGATTGTCTTTATGTTTTCCCACCACCCTTGGCCTCAACTCCATCCTCCCCCTTGGGCCTTCTCCTCACCTTAATATTGTAAAAGGTGGATTCTCTGTCCTGTTCCTCGTGGCAGGGGCGCGTAGATTTGGGGGGCGAGCTGCGACCAAGTTACTTCACTGCTGCAAGCCCCCTGTGGGAATCCAGGCCTCCTGCGACTCCGTAGGTTTGCTGCTTTACAGTCTTTATATGCAGTTCTTAGTTCGAATAATAATGTCTTGCTTCTTTCCTTTTAGGTATGGAAAGGTATTTTGGTGTTGTCATGCAGTTTGAAGATGAGGATGGGCCGGTAGGTGAAAGCACGGTGTGCGCGATGCTGTCCGGTGAGTAATGCGCGATGTGCGGCGCTGTTTCGCCTTTATATTGCTAACCTGTGTCTTTTCTCTCCTTGCAGGTCGCAATGTTTCTCGCCGAGTGCCGTGATGTTCCAGCAATGATACTGACCAGGAGGTGACTACCCAGGTAAGAATTGTGTGGCTTTCTTCATTCGGGAGGAAACGTGAGTAAACGCTTATTAATGCTGTCTCTCGTCCTCCTCTTTCTAGGTTATGGTATTCCAGGATGCATGCAGGGCCAGATGATGGAGTTCGTACCTTCAGGTGAGTGGAACTGAAGTCGGCGATGGATTGAAGACAGGATACTATTCCAGGTAAGTTTCGTAGTGTTCTTTCTCTCTCTGCAGGTCCTTGGTTTCAGGTAAACTGGAATCAAGAAATGGACACAGTGAGTGTTACGATGCCCGCAGCAGAATAACACGAAGCGTGTTCTGCTGTTTGGGTGTGGTTTAAATAGTCTCAGGTAAAGTAGTCCAGGTAAAACAGTCCCAGGCCTGTCACACCCAAAGTAGTCCAGGGAAAGTAGTCCCAGGCTCCTTGTAACTGAGCTATGTGTGTGCCTCCATGTTGGCTGAACCCCCCAAGTTAAATAGTCCCAAGTAAATAGTCCCATTCTAATGTTGCTCTTCATGATGTTTATAAGCCTGGCACCAAAGGCGCCAGGACTGACCCCAAGAGAGTCTTGGATAAGGTTTTAAGGCCTTTGGCCTGGCCCTAATTGGAAGGCTGCCTTTCCAGTGAGGGCCAGGGTTAAGTGTCGTGACAATTCCGGCCGATTCTTGATTGCAGCCCTAGTTCATGGTGTGAATTTCACACACATGCAATGCATTCTAAGTGACACTATTTCAAAGCAATGGTTACTCTTCCCCTATATGAGTTCCTAAAATACATATGTTCCCTGGTGACTACTTCCACTCATAGGTTCCCCCACCCTCCTACAAGACCTTCTAGGCATTCGCTGCACGTTAATATAGTTTCTGCAATCTAAATCTTTTGGGAGGGGCTGTGATCTGAACGTACATCCCTTCACAGGCCCGCTACACATATTCCCAGTGAAAAACGCATTATTATGTATACAAAATACTGGAGCTGTAAAAGTAGGAGAAAACAAAGGGTACAAAAATAAATATGACCTGCCCAGAATGAAAGTAGGAACAGCTCTACTCATGGACCACTATTGGGCCTGTCAGTCAAGAGCCTGTATGAAATTACCTCCTAATTGGGGAGGACTCTGTTCCTAGTTAACTTATAACTTCCCGAAGATGGATGCACATTTGAGAAGGAAAAGGTCCATCACCCTTACCTGAAAGAAAAGGGAAAACTATTTCTCAGCAAAATCAGAGAATACTAACGACGACATACCAGATGAGCACAAATTGTTTAACAAAACAGCAGTAATTTTCTTGTTTTTTTCCTCCCTGGAATGCAGACTGCCGCAAATACAACATGGCTCCAAATTACGCAATGGGAACTGTTTCAAATGATTAACACAACAGTGAAGGACTTTAAAGCCATAAGGGAGGAACTGAGGGCAACAAGACCTCTGACCCTCCAAAACAGGTGTGTCCTTGATCTGATAACAGCCATTGAGGGTGGCATGTGCACATAAATTGGCACGTCTTGCTGCACATAAAGACCTGCTTATGATGAGGAAAATGGAACCCTCACAGAAGCCATTACATTGCTAACAGATTTCCACACTAAAATGGTAGAGGAGGTGGACGAAGTCAAGGATGATGACTGGCTCTCATACCTATTTTCCTGGATCCTCTCCTGGTTGGCTAATGCATTCAAAATACTAATAGCCATACTAGTACTGGTGCTATTTGGGATTCTGCACCCCGAGAATAGCCATAAGTCAATGCAAAAAGAATGCTAAAAAGGTGGTGGGGTGAAAATATTGATAGACCTAGACGCTACAATGCATGAATGCACACAAACCAATGATCTATTCCATTTGGACTTAAGACAAAGTTCTATCAGGCCTCCAGGATCTACATTTTGTTACCCAGAGATCCTCATAATTACGTGGGATGTTGGGTATTCTGCAAACCTGATGGGGAGTGCTTCTATATGACCTGGAGTGTGGATGAGCACATACACAATTCTGGGGATCTTAGGGGGGTGACTAAGATATGGACCCACAAAGTGCCTTACTGTGGCACGGCCCTGCAGGAGATGTGTTGAGGACTACACCAGAGTGGGGAATGTCGAGAGACAAATGAATACTTCAGTCATAATGTCTGTGCCTCCCCTGCCTCCATGCTAAAGAAATGAGAAGTGTATATCATTTATGTCATCAGCCCCTTCCCTGCCTTTGAACCACAAGCACAAGAGACGCTACTCACTAAGACAACCCTATTGACCTTATCCTGGAAATATCGAGGAAGAGATGAACCTACAAACTCAAGATGAACTAAAAATGGTGTAACTAGAAGATGACGAGAACAAGTGACAACACTGCATCACTGCCAAGCTGAAACAAATAGACGCACTAGACATGGAGCAGCTATGCACTCACCACAAAGACTCACGGACATTAGGTCAAACATGCTTTTAGACATGAAGAATGTTACCTGCACCAATATACACTAGAAACATATAACAATCAATGTATAAGCTGAAACGCAAGATGCACGGGAATACATATAAAGCTTGCTTATCGTAGAAATGCAACAGTAACGAGTGGCCATATTGGAGAAAATGGACAGGGATGCCACGTTAGAGTGAATGGAGAACTCGAAGATGCCTCGAAGCTGCAGGGAGAGTCATTTTGCTGAATTCACTGGAACACAGACCTATGCAGGCCAGACCGTGGCTATGTGGATCCCTTCCAAGGTTACTCCAGAAAAGGGCAGTTTGGATAGCTCTAAAGAAAACAGAAGATAATAATTCCCAAGCACAAAGCATATTTATCTTAGATTAAGTAAAGAACAAAACAACCTTTGAGTGCCAGGTGCCGGCTAATTAAAAGCTTACAACTATATAAAAAACAGCTCAGCCAAGTTTTCTGTGGCTACAAGGGGTAATGACACTCGGGCTAATAAGAGCTTAAATCCTAATAAAAGCTGAGCAGAATTCAAAACATGGTCTCCTCACACGTGGCTCATAATTGGAGAACAGTGTCCATTCATTAGTGCCAGACACATACACCTGCCTCAACTCCAAAAGAATTCTCATAGAAAGAAGTGCCAGACAAGACCAAGTTCAAAGTAAGATGTCCTGGCTTGTGGCCTAGGAAATCAGGGACAGTGTGCCTCATTACGACCTGTGCGGTAACCATGGCGCTAGTAGCGCCATGGTTGCCGCCGGTATTTTACCGATTCCGACATGGTGAATGGCGGAATTACCGCCCCATTCAAAGGTTGGCGGGGCGGTAATTCCCCATTCACCATTGGCCCTTCCCCATTCCCATTTTTGCCCCCATAGGGCTCAATGTAAATGGGGAAGGCGGTAGTTACGGTACCGCAAATTGCGGTACCGTAATTACCTCCAAGTTCCCTTTGTGGGTCCATTCCTTAACGGCTGGTAAAACCAGCCGTTAAGGTAGGGACCCGCAAAGGGACCTCGTAATTAGGCGGTAAGGGGTTAACGGCGCAGCCACCTTTTACGGCGCCGTTAACCCCTTACCGCCTGGGTCGTAATGAGGCCCAGTGACTTATTTAATGGAAAAGCAGCTACTAGATGTCGCTCCCCTACCACTATTTTTGCTCATGTACTGATGACCTGCCAAGTGTTCAACGTTGGTAAGGCCAATACCACACAATCAGCGCTCTCCAATGATGCCGTTTTTCAACTGTTGCAGTGACAAATAATATATTATTACAATTATGTACCCGATCCAGGCTCTGGTGCCTTACTGCCACCAACCTCTCCATCTATATGGGACAACCGTAGACAATGAATTTAGAAGCAACTGGAACTGTCCACTCCTAAAAAATATAGCAGGTGTATTGATGGACAGAAAGCGAAACGCACTTAGGGCTGATGCACGTATCAGAGCCAGGCTTGTAGAGAAAGTGTGAGGACTTAATAGAAGACTGGGGCAAAGTTGTGATCTTTAGGGGGGTTGCATCTAGTGTGAGGGTGCAGTAAGACACTAGGAAGGCCGATGCAAGAGCCTGTCGTGATAGTGGAGTATGAGAGAGATAATGAGTAAGGCTAGAGTATGTTTATGTGGATGTCAGAAACAGATTTATCTTTTGAATTTGGTTTTGGTTAAGCAATATGATTTATTAGTTTGCTTAAAGACAGGCAATATACTAGCCATTATCCCATTTCCCAACCAACATCACTTTTATACATTTCGGGGCTCAAGAACCTTGAAGTTTCTCGAAGCACTTACGAGGCCTTCCAGCACGTTGCTGCTGCTTCCCGCCTAAAACAATGCATGCCTTTGTCCGAAAACATAGTTCAAATTGATCAAGCATTGCCTGATGCCAATAGGGGTAAAATAGGGGGGTTCTAACTAAAGTCCACTGGGAGTGAAATAAAAATGATAAACACTAGGGTGCAGAAATGGGATGAGTTCATGATGGGAGTGGTACCTTTTTGACCTGCAAAGGAAAACCCTCAGCCCTACCGCCCTTTCCGTTGTTTCTTGTGCCCCTGGTCAGTATTATTGCTTATTTACTTTATTGACTAAGGTCTACGTTCTTCCACGGTCCCCCATTTTGCGCTTCTAGTGCAGCCATCATAACAACAACTGTGCTAGTTTTCGACTTCTTCAATGTTTTACAAGTTATATGGTTTGTAGGAACCAGACCATCAACTTTCAGCCTTTACTGCGCTTTCAAATTACAATCCAAACAGAAATTGTCTTTATTCAATCACATCTCAAACTTTCATTAGCTGAATGCAGTTCTTTTTCTAGATTATGCAATTCTTCGCTAATTTTACTGAAGCACAATGGACAGATACCGATTGAGTGTAGAGCTATGGCGGATTGAACTGGAGTGCGCTATATTGACCACTACTGTTTCCATCGTACTGCAGCACCTGCTGCAGCATGAAATTATTTCTGGCAGTAAAAAGAACACAGTTATACATGCGGTTGTGGTTATAAAAAGTTATTCAGAGACTGCATTTGCTGTATGGTGAGCAACCTCAAAAGCTTTTTTCTGATCATTAAAGGCTCCATCTAACACCTGCAAGCTCTTCTATATGTCTTCTATCTTCTTTACTTCTGGGAATAGAGTGTCATGGTTCTCAAACCAAATAGGTAATACTTGGGCCATCCTTTCAAAAACTCTACATGCATACTAACGGATGTTCTTTCTAGTGCTGGCCAATATACATTAAACTGTTGTGTTTCTGTCAAAGGACAACATGTATATTCAATGTAGGAACAGAGACAAACTCAATACACTTATCTTCACCAAGAGTCTACATGTCAACAATATCCCAGTTTCCCTTTCATCACATCAAATCCAATTGCCTATCAATAACACCTGACTGTGTCCTGCTTAGTAAGATATTGCAGCTGGGCTGGCTGAAGGGGCCATCATTTCCATGTTGAGCCTATTCCTAACCATAAATCAGGGGTTATTCCTGGTGAAGTTGTCAGGTATGTGGACAAACTGCCATGCGGTCACAGTTCCCACACTTCTCGGGTGTGTCATCCAGTCCCAGTCGTATTCAGCCCACAGACCAGGCTTCATTCTGCTTGTGAGGGCCAATACACCTTTCACCTGTTCATTTTCCCATTAATATGCACTCTCGAGGACCACAGATCCATCTGCTGTACTGGCAGAAGTCCACCTTCAGCCACAAATCTTCTGTTACTCCTGATTTCTTTTACCAGGTTTCTCAGCCATATGTTATGCTTCATATATTTGCAGTGCTTCAACTGGGCTGAGAGGAACACCAATCTCAGCACAGCACCACCAGAGGCACACGTTCCAGCTGCCTGCAGAGGGCATGGGACCTACAAGAACCAGCCCAGGTCGATCTATGGGCTGATCAAGTGACCCATGATCCCAAAACCGCAAACTCTGAAAGATCTTTCTCTCTTCAGAAGGGGCTTCAACTGGGCTGAGAGGAACATCAAGCTCAGAACAACACGACCAGAGGCACTCATTCCAGCTGCCTGATGCTGCCTGTGGAGGTCAATGGACCTACAAGAACCGACTGGAGTCAGTGTATGGTCTGATCACATAAGCTCTAACCCCAAAACGGCCATCTTTGATGGATATTTCCATCCTCAGAGGGGGCTTCAACTGGGCTGAAAGGTACACAGAGTTCAGATCAACACCGCCAGAGGCACTCAGTTCTGCTGTCTGAGGCTGCCTGCAGAGGGCAGGGAAATATTTTTGAACCAACCAGGGTCTGTCTACGAGCTGATCATGTTACTCCTGACAATCTATTCAGAGAAACTCACTTAGGGGCCTGCTGTATGGGGGCGTCCAATTAATGGCAAAATGTAAGGTACTCTCCCTTCCACCTTAGGAGTGCCATTTTGCAGCCTGAAGCCCCAATTCCAGTCCTCCATCCAGCTCCTTACTAGCATCCTGTGATCCTGCAGCTGCTGCTTGCACTGTCAAAAGCGTCCTGACTTCCTATTTCCTGTTTACATCTCTTTCCTGCTCAAGAACTTCCCTGTTGGACACTGAATGCAACTGGTGCCACAAAACTGCTTCATATAACGCACACAACAAACATGCAAATCAAACTCCACCAGAGTACTCCACTAAAATAACTAATTGCATACACCTGCATTCTTCTTAACTGCCACTCTGCACCTGCTCACAAATATGAAATCAATGAATTCTTTAGCACACACTACCCATATATACTCCTCCTTACAGAATCATGGCTCAAACAACACCACACACCTAATATCTCTGACATGCTCCCCCCCCATGATCTCATCCACCACAGACCTTGCCCAAGGTGGCGACATTGCCATTAGCGGTCAGCAAAAAAAACAGTGAAGCGAAAAGTGCAGAATCCTACACAAAATCAGCATGATGGTTGCGCTGCCAATGAAAATTCACCTGGTTTTGTGCACTTTCGTGCGGACCATGGTGTTTTGTTGCCATGTTAGTTTTGTGTTGCAACGAGAAACTTCACACAGGTCTTTTTTTTCAATCAGTGCTAGTTTCGTGCAGCGACATGAGCAACTTTGTGCAGGCTTTTCCATTCTATGCTAGTTTAGCGCAGTGCCACTAGAAACTTTGCAACGTGTTTTGATTCATGATAATGATAATGATATTGATATTGATATTTTATTTCTATCGCGCTCGTACACAAGTGTTCCAGAGCGCGACAAGGCAAGGGAGGGGAACAGGGGAGAACAAAACAGCGATCTTACTAGGCCCATTGACATTGAGAACGCGCAAGTGCATGGGAGAGGGGGAGGGGAAAAGTGCATGGAAGGGGGGAAGTGGAAAGTGCGAAGCAGAGGAGAAACAGATAAATAACAATAAATAAATAATAAAGGCAACAAACAGTGGTAGTGCAGCCAGCAATTTGCAAGTGCTCGGTTTAAGTCAGCAGACAGGGTAGGTCTGATAAGTACAGGAAGAAAAAGGGGGGCTGTATGGGTACAGATACAGACCCCAGTGCAAGGGGTGTCCCGGAGGCAGTGCGAGAGGGTGGCAGGGAGAGCAGGTACCTGGGCCCGGAGGACAGAGGGTGGTCAGGTGCACGGTGCCAAGAGAGAATAGATCAGCAGGAGAGAGGGGGAGCAAAGGCAGAAGAAAAGAGGAAAGTCTTGAGGTGCTTCCGGAACCGGAGATGGTTCTCCTCAGGTTTTAGAGTGGCAGGGAGGCTATTCCAGAGAGAGGCCCCAGCCGAAGACAGAGATCTACCTCCAACTCGTTTCTTTGAAAAACGACTGACCCTGAGGGAGTTGGAGGTAGAGGAGCGAAGAGCTTGAGAGGGGAGGTATTTGCGGAGGGATAGCTGAAGATATTTTGGACCCCGGCCCCAGAAAGCCTTGTGGACAATGCAGAGGGTTTTGAATTTAATCCTTGCATCCACTGGGAGCCAATGGAGAGATTTCAGAGCTGGAGAGATACGATCCCAGGGCTTGAGGCCAAGAACAAGTCTTGCAGTCCTGTTCTGGATTAGTTGCAGAGGGCGGAGAGTAGAGGCAGGTAGATTTAGAAAGAGGCTGTTACAATAGTCCAAGCTAGAGAGAACAAGAGCTTGGGATACCATGAGCTTCTGTGGGAAGCAGAGGAAAAGCAGAGTACCTCTGAGGAGGTGCAGTAGGAAATTTGACTTTTTAGAGACCTCAGAGAAGTGGGCAGTGAAGGAAAGGATGGAGTCAAAGATGACCCCGAGGTTCTTAGCCTCGCAGGTGGGGGTAGGAGGAGGGCCAAGGGAGGCCGGCCAGAGAGTGAGGGGAAAGGATGGTGAAGGTGTGCCGATGAGGAGGATCTCCGTCTTGCTGGCATTCAGACAAAGATCATTGGCAGCACACCAATCTTGAATGGCAGTTAGGCAATCAGAGATGAGAGAGGGAGAGGAGGTGGCAGAGGGCAGCCTGAAAATGTGTTGAGTGTCGTCAGCATAGCACTGGAAATTTGAGCAGAAAGTGGCAATGCAGTGGGCAAGAGTTGCCAGGTATTGGTTGAAAAGCCAGGGCGAGAGGTTAGACCCCTCGGGAACACCACAGGTAGAGAGGAAGATAGATGAAAGGAAGGACCCAAGTTGGACCTGGGAGGGTCGATCCTAGAGGAAAGAGGTCAGCCAGACCAGAGCCTGATCAGTGATACCCAGGTTTTCACAGAGATGTTGAGCAGGATGGTATGGTTGACCGTGTCGAAGGCAGAAGAGGGATCGAGGAGGATGAGGACAGAGGGAATGTTAGAGTCAAGGTTGGAGAGCAGATCTTCACGGATGTTCAGGAGAGCAGTTTCCGTGCTTCTGGCTGCTCTGAAGCCAGACTGGTGGTCATGGAGACAGCCAACAGAATTGGAATGATGGTTAAGCTGAGAGATGGCCAACTTTTCCAGGAGTTTGCCCAGAAACGGAGAAATGGAAATTGGGCGATAGTTAGCTGGACAAGAAGGATCCGCTGTGGGTTTCTAGAGAAGAGGATGCACAAAGGAGTGCTTCAGAGTGGGGGGGAAGGATCCTGAGGCAAAGGAGTGGTTGTAAAAATCAGCAAGGGCCAGAGCGAGGGTGTCAATGTGGTCCTTGGTGGTTTTAGAGGAACAGGGATGAGCCTGTTTTGACAAGGCTTTCATAGATTGGACTTGTCTAGCGACCTTGTCAGAGGAGAAAAGAGGAAAGGACAAGAAGGATGGTGGGGGGTGGCTAAAGGAAGGTCAGCAAGCACAGATGGAGAGGGGAGAGGAGGAGTGTGGGTGGAGAGGGTGGACAGGATGTCCTGGGTTTTTTAAATGAAGTGAGAGGCAAGGGCATTGCAAAGAGCCTGGGAGGCAACAGGAGGGGTAGAGACTGCAGCAGGGTTGGCCAGCTCCTTGCAGATTTTAAAGAGGTTGGCCGAGTTGTTAGAAGCCGCAGAGGCACAAGCTTGAATGTGGACTCTCTTCTTGGTGAGGACAGAGAGTCGGTAATGCTTTTATAGCAGGTGACAGGCCAGTTTGTCAGAGGATGAACAGGAAGTCCTCCATTTCCCCTCAGCCGCCCTACTCTTACGTTTAAGTGTAGCTAGGTCAGAGTCATACCAGGAATTGCACTTGGCTTTGGACTTCAAACGGATCCTCATGACAGGGGCAAGAGCATCAAATGTATCAGAAATTGAAGAGTAGAGCAGAGACAGGGCTGTGTCAGGATGTGAGACAGCTAAAGGTGGAGGGGGGGAGAGAAAGTGGCGGCAAAAGCCTTAACTGACACACGGTTCATGGGCCGGATGTCCGAGAAGGTAGGTGGCAGTGTTGGGGTTGGCTTGGCTTGGGGGGAAGAGAGGGAGAGATGAGAGGAGAGGAGGGAGTGATCGCTCCAGGAGAGAGGAGTGGTTAGAGGGATGGAGAGAGGGAGGTCTGAGGAGATCAAGACATCGAGTGTGTGCCCTGCAGAGTGAGTCGGGCCAGAGGGGGGGATGGACAGGGAGAGGGAGTCGCAGAGGTCACAGAAGAGTACAGAGGAGGAGAAAGGAGAGTCTAAATGTATATTGAGGTCACCGAGGAAGAGGAGGAGTTCAGTGGTAGAGGCCAGGAGGGAAGAGGAGAGGTCTACCCACTCAGAGAGAAATGAGGTGATTTGACCAGGAGGCCGCTAGATGGTAACCACAGTAAGAGAATGGGTAGGTGAGAGAGAACGCCTACAGATAAGACATTCAAAAGAGTAGTAGGACTGAATGGGAATGATAGAGGCAGGAATCCAATCAGGAAAGATCAGGGCTACCCCCCCACCGAACTGGGAGGATCTGGGTGCTGAGAGGATATTGTAGCCATCCGGGATGAGAATGTCAAAGCTCGTGTCAGAGGTGGCCATGAACCATGTCTCAGTAAGACCAAGGACATCAAGGTCTAGTTCTTCAAGGAGGTGGCAGGTGTCAGAGGAGTGTTTGACAGCAGAGCGAGAGTTGAGAGTGGCAATATGAAGAAGGTTGCCACCCTTAAAGACCTTCCGGGGAGGGGTACAGATCAGAGGTACGCCCTGCGGAGGAGAAAGAGCCCTAGGAGGGGCAGAGGAGGAGGAGGAGAGAGAGGGCAAGGTAGCCAAGGGGGGAAAGTAGGGGACAGCAGGAGATGAGAGCAAATTGATGAGGCAAGGGAAGCGCCTATCCAAGAGGAGGAGATTGGCCTGAGGGCCTTAGACCATGACAGTGCCATTTAGGTAGACATTAATGATGACTTTAGAGGAGTCGAAGGAAGCCATGAGAACTTCCCAGTGAGTGCCACCATTAATGGGAGAGGAGGAGACAGGGCAGAGCACAGAGACCATCTGAGGAGTCCATAGATCTGGCGAAGGAATGACAATGAGGATGTCGGTGAGGGTCTGTCTGGTGGAAGCATTGGAGTAGGTGTCGGCGATAGGAAGACCAGGGTTAGAGGCCAAGATATCCTTTTTGAACTTCTTCCTACCAGACTTAGTGAGAAGGGAAGGATAGTCAGTCAATGGAGAAGCAGTTGGAAAAGATAGGAGAAACAGAAAGTGCCATTGGGGTTGAAGCGAGGAAAGGATGGAGATACTAGGGGGCATAAGGCAGGTAGGTGTGGGACAAAATAGAGTGGTGAGGTCACTGGGCTAGCAAGTTACAGAGAACAAACAGTATACAAGCAAAATGCAGACAATTTCGCAATGGTAGGTAGGTAATGAGTTTATGTAATGAGTAATGAGGTAATGAGTAATGAGTAATGAGTAATGAGTAATGAGGTAATGATAGGTTCATGCAGCAACACGAGAAACATTGTGCAGGTCTTTTTTCGATCCGAGCTAGGTTTGCGACATGAGAAACTTTCAGCGGGTCTTTTTTGAATCAGTACTAGGTTTGCACAGCAGACACGAGAAACGTTGTGTGGGTCTTTTTTGATCTGTGGTGGTTTCGTGCAAAAGAATGAGAAACTTCATGTGGGTCTTTTTCGATCGGTGATAATTTCATGCAGCAGCACAAGAAACATTGCACGGTTTTCCCCGATCCATGCAAGTTTCCTACAGCAACACAGGAAACTTTGTGCAGGCTTATTTTAGAACCATACTAGTTTTGCATTGCAGCACGAGAAACTTTGGATTTTTTTTCAAACTGTGCAAGGTTTGTGCAATGGCATAAGAATGGCATAAGAAACTTTGTGCAGCTTTTTGTACCATTCGTGGTAGGTTCGCACAGTGGGACAAGAATCTTCATGCCACTCTTTTCAATATGTGCTATTTTCCCACAGCAGCATGAGAAACTTTGTGCAGCTTTTTGTTTCATTTGCACTAGGTAAATGCAGCGGCAAGAGAAACTTTGTACCACCTTTTTCGATTTTTGCACAGTGGCACAAGAACTTTTGTGCCGCTCTTTTTGTTCCGTGCTAAGTTCATGCAATGGCACGAGAAATATTGTGCCGCTCTTCTCGATATGCAGTGGTAGCAGAATGGCAGAATGGGCCGAAACTCATAGAAATCTTACAGATTTAACTTCTGCGGTGGGAGGAATTAAATTGAACAATTTTGCCCAGCCTTAATTGTCATCATGTATAACTCACTCACACTTATTAACACCACACACACAAAAAACACTCCCAAACACATCCTTTAAAAAACTCTCTCTCATTTTTTCACCTCCATCACACCAACACCCTTCCTTTTTCCACTTCATTTACCATCCCCCACACAATCCCAACTTCCACAGCGACTGGATGGACTTTGCACCTGGCAATCACAGCTCCCCTTGCATCAATATCTACCTTGCCAAATTCAGCCCTGGTAGTTCACATCCAGTCAGCAACCCCATACTAAAGAGTATACTCACTCCACTCACCCTGTATGACCTCACACAATTCATCACCTTCCCCACACACACATCTAACAACACCCCTTACCTTTTGCTTTCATTCAAAAAACATGTCTCCAATGAAAATCAAATCTAGGTGCCATGGTCAAACCACTTTGCAATCCCTGTCATGCCCTTTGTACCACAAAAGATCCCCCCATCTTCCCATAACCCCCTCGCTTCCCAGCCAGATAAATCAAATGCATTAGAGACACAGCCTTAACACCATTTATACCACCCTGCTCCTCCTGCACTCAAAAATTGACAAATCTCACCCTTCCTCAAAACACCATCTCTCAATCCCCATACTCCCTGAACATGACTGCTCCATCACTATCCTTACATACTTCGACAGAATGATTGAATAATATTTCACTACCCAACTGCAATAACACATCACCAAAAACAACCAACTCAACCCCTTCCAATCTGAGTTTTGACCTGGACACAGCAATGACAATGCTACACCTCATATCCTCGTTGGACTCCACAACATCATAGACAAAGGACACACAACAATACTCCTACTTCTCAAGCTCTCTGCAGCCTTCAACAACATTAACCACCAAATTGACCAAACCATTCCACTCCCCATCTTACCGCACAGGATGAAACTCTCACGCACCATCCTTGACTGGGTCACCTCCTTGCTTACAGACAGAGCACCCTTCGGCCCCTTTTTTGATCCAACCCCAACCTAGTCAAATACAGGGTCCCACAAGGTTCCTCCATGTCTCTACTCCTCTTCAACCTATATGGTAAATCCCTTAGACAGACCCTTGGCACAGACGACAAACAAATATACTTCCAAATCTCATACCTCTCACAACTTCACATCCTCAAATCTGTCTTTCCACCAAAACCATCTGAATGAGCACCAACTTCCTCAAGTTGAACCCTTCCAAAGTGAAATACCACATCATCTGCCAACCCCAAAAACAAACCCACGCTCACCACCTGGATTGAAAAACACCCCAAGGATGACCCACACATATCCCTCGCTACACCTGTCAAATTGCTTGGTTTCACCATTCACCCCTACCTTTCCTTCACACAACACATAGCTGCTGTCACCAAAATAGGAAATCTACAACTATACCTCCTACATAAGATCAGACACATCCTTCCCCCGGATGAGTTCCATACCACAGTCCAAGAACTAGTTCTCTCCAAGCTAGACAACAGCAATGCTATCCTCACTGAACTCCCTAGCAGCAGTCTTGCCCACCTGCAAGCCATACAAAACACAGAAGCCTAAATCCTCCTTCACCTACCCAAACATTCACACATCACTTCAGCTCTTGGCTAGCTCTACTGGTTCACTATACAGCATAGAATTGCCTTCAAAGGCCTCTGCATTGTTTTCAAAGCCATCCAATACAAATCCCCATCTTTTCATCACAACAAACTTAAACCCATCACCCACACAAACACCAGGCATGCAAACCAGCATCTCCTACACATTCCACTCTGAAACGTAACCTGCATACAAAAACAAGCGTTTACATACTGGGCAACCAGCGCATGGAACACCCTACCTTTTCACATCCACACTACTCCCTCCCTCTCTACCTTCAAAGGGAGCCTCAAAACATACCTATTTTCCCACACATAACCCTGCCATTTCATCTCCCCTGCTACCACTTGTCTATCCTAATCTTTCTATCCTATCCTGAAAACACACCCCTAATCTTTTCAACATTTGAACCCTGTAAGGCACTCCGAGACCCTCTGAGTAAGGCCAGCGCTGAACAAAAATTTGAATAAAAAATAAATAAATGAATACCCAATACTTTAGAATTCAGGTAATCCTACGCAGCCCCACACGCTTTGTTCCACTTCATCATTCGTCCAGAGTACATCACCTTGTTTATAAGTTGTTTTAGTGCATCTCTCATGAGCTTGCTGAGAGTCCCAATTATGTGCAGCTCCCCGATGTTTGCATTGGTGTTGGTGAGCTGTGCCCAGAGATAAGTCCTGCTTCTTGTTTTTTGTGGTCTATGCAACCATCTATCTTCTGCCCCTTATATACACCCAAAGTTACAAGGGCTGAGTATCCCCATCCCATATTTGATAGGCGACTTCCCTTTTCTTTCTTCCTCTGCACAACTTCTCAGACCGCTGCTGCAGGAGTATTGAGTCCCTACCGGGTCAATTGAGAAACTGTGTCGTGACCTGAAATGTAGACAAGTGTAGAGTGAACATCATATTCACAAAGGTGGTGTTCAAAATAACATACCAAAACCCTGATCTAATTATTGTGCACACTGTGTTTTACCAAAATGACTGACTAAGCAGCTGTCTGTTTCTCATATAGTCAGCCACCTCAAATGTAGGTGACACCAGATACCGGAATAGAGTACATGTTCTACTTTTTAGCTCAGTGTTATAACTGCATACAGTATGTATGGTATTGGGCCTACCCACTTACCAACTCAAGACTGCTCCTGGAAGTAATAGCAGTATAGTTCCATATAATGGGTATGATCTTTTCCTAAAACTACACTCTGATCCTTTTTAGTGCACTCTTCCGGCCACATTATCGAAGCCATGGCAAGGATACTATATCAGCGGCTCTGCTCTCATTCGCACTCTGAACTCTTTCTCTCTCCACCACTGTTGTATTTGTCATGTAGTGGAACCAATACATGGTTTTCTGTATCTATTTTCATCCCAATCTCGAGTGCAAAACACAGTAACAATAATATCTTGGATCTGAGACACGGGACACTTCAGAATACTGAAGTGGGAGAATGGGATAACACCCTCCCCCCCAATCTCATCCAGACCATGGCCTAGGAGATCACGGCCCAGACACCCTTCACGAGATGAGTTCACCTATTTGCCAGACGACAAAATACCTTGGTTCAAGAACTTACACATAAGAGGAGTATGCCCACATGTAAGATCAACACCAGGCCCCATGGCTCAAGATGATACCTGCAGCATGGATGAACTCGACTAGAGCAATGACTACAAGTATCCACATCATTAGAGATGCCATGATGACATAGCCAACAGACAAAAGCACAAGTGCCACCATGCACACTGGTCACTCACACACCAACCTACACGAAGAACATACTCAGTGTTGTGACGTAGCGGACCGTCACACTCACGGACGCGCATCTTTTTTTATTTTTCACATAGGCCTTCTACAGCACCGCAGAAACGCAAGACGCCTGAAGAGATCGTGTATATGCTTGGTGATGCTTCCTTGTCTCCTATCTCTACAAGACGCTATAACGTATACTTAGTGCTGCATATGATGATTTGTCACTCCACGACCATCAGGGACCCATGAACTGAGCCCGAGTAGGCCGCAAGCAAGATTCCCCAGGTTGGAGCCTTTCAAACGAAAACCCCTTCAGAACGGAATACAAGTGCTGATCAGGGAGAACAAGCCCCTAACGAGGGCCCACAGCCAAGGCCACGATGTTGCAACTCGCTTGCCGAAAGCCCAGCGCCAAGGTTATACCTGCAAATGCTAAGCCTCCAGACACAGAATACTAAAATCAAATGCTCATAATTCTGCTCCAGCCACGGTCTCTCCACACATGACCAAGCCTAACTGACAAGGTGTCAAGTCTTCGAGACAGAGAAGCAGCCAGGGTCTCACAGGTTGCAACAACGAAGCGGCAAGATGGACACCTACAGCGACGGGAACGACTCGCCTATGAGCCTATGAGCCTATGAGCAGACCTGCCCGTTGTTTGCACAAAACACATAGTTGCACATTGTTGCTAATGACAGGTACACCGCGAGCTGGGAACGACGATGGTCCCAGGCTTGGGGGCTCGCGGGAGAAATAATCAGAACACAAGGGGACACACTACTGATGCTGTTTCTTATAGCCAATCGCACAAGGGTCCCCTTGTTGCAATTCTGAAGTAACAAATGTTAGGGACAGCCCAAGTATACCACCTGATCTGGTCCCTTCTAATAACAACTTTCTCTATATGATAACCATACTAACCCTACCACTCGGAGAGCCAATCCTGAGTGGCGATAGGTTTTTGCGCTAACTTTCTCAGGTGACGCAGGTAGCGTGTCATACTGTAGTAAAAAGGGCCTCTGAGAGTGACCTTTTGTGCTTTCTCGAATGCATACGAGAAACCCGTCCCTGCCGTTGCAATAAACCGCAGTCTTAGCCTTGCTTCTTGTGTGTGTCTCATACTCATTTTTGGGGACACGGGAGGAGTTGGGGCCTCCCAGCCCGGCGGTCCGCGGGCGGCTCTGCCGACTCCCGGGTAATCACCCTGACAAGCTGGAGGCACTGCTGAGATCTGTTGAGATCTATCCCCTTGCGTTTTTATTCCAAGGCCTCTCGTTGCGAGGCGGCCCGGCAGCGCGGCCATCTCTGCCGCTGCCCCCTTTTGAGGACTACAGGACCATCGCGGAACTGCGAGAAGACCGGATGGCCCAATCCGGATATTGGCCCTGGTGAGCCGATTGAGAAGTATCCCGCCCGTGGTTGGCGAGTGTCCGGATGAGTCCAGATGAGGGGAGGTGGTGAGCCGCTTGGAGGGGTGCACGTGGTCGAGCGTCCCCGCATCAAGGGAACTTGGTGAGTATGGCACACCTAACAAGCAATGTAATGTTGTAAGGGAGGGGGGAGGATTTGCGAAAAAGGGTGGCGGGGGTATTTACGGTGTGTGCTAAGGATTTGAATACTAAGTGACGACAGGTGGGCGAGCAGTGGTGAAGGCAGGCACGAGGGCCGTCTCCCACTGCATTGCGGAGGAAGGTGGGTGGAGCCGAAAGGAGCCACACGTGGTCGTTAGAAGACACTGATTTGTTCGGATCGAGCGCACATGTAGGCAAGGGGTGTGGATTTCCTATGAATTGGCATTTTAGGTCAATGAGTAGATGTGCATACCTACTAATTGAGTGTTGAAGCTCGTTAGGTAGATGACGTTTCCCCGTAGTAGGTAGCTAGAGTGTTGCCGAGTGCGGAAGATAATTGGCTGTTTAAGCTCCCCAGGTGAGGGGCGTATCACATGCGAGGCGATGCTGCGTGAGCAGTCAGATTATAAGAGTTGTATTCTCAATTCCCTTGTTCTGGGCGTAACAAGAAGACAGCTGTGGGGTTGACGGGATCAAAGAGTTAAAGTACATTGCATGTTTTAATAGTGTAAAAGTTCTTACCGGTAATAGGCTAACGAGGTTGGTGACGTCACCTGTAGGATACCATTTTATTTATTTTATTTTATTTTATTTTATTTTATTTATTTGTTACACGCCCAGACCCTCGGGTGTCACGGCGAGGTTATAAAACAGCTTAGAAATGTATACAAACATCATTACATTAGTTACATTACATTATTAATGGACAGTTGGTACTAAAATACAGTTTACAGATATTCACAATAATATGCAGTGGTAAGGAAACTTGTCTTTAGATACTAATATTGGTTGAATAACCAGGTTTTTAGCAGTTTCTTATAAACCGTGAAGGAGCGTTCTTTTTTAATGTTAGTGGGTAAGGTGTTCCAGTGTTTGGGGGCTAGGGAGGTGAAGCTGCTTCCCCCCGCTCTGCTGGTTTTGAAGCGAGGGAGGGTTAGGAGGAGTTTGTCATTAAATCTTAGTGATCTCCTGTCAACTTTGGGGTGTAAGGTATTGTTGAGATACATAGGTCCTTTTTTGGTCTGGCATTTGTATGTGATACATAATGTTTTGAAGATAATTCTGGCTTTGATGGGGAGCCAGTGGGCTTTTTTTCCAGTCTTAGAGATATGGTCTGATTTTTTTATGCCTAGAGCTGCCCTCAGGACTTTGTTTGGCTAAATTGGAGTTGGAAGTGCCTAGTAGTAGTACATTGCAATAATCCAATTTCGATAGGACCAGAGCTCTGGCTAAGGTGAGGCAGTTTGCTGGTGTGAGAAATTGACAGCTGAGAGCAATGAGTTTGGAGGTGTAAGCCGTGGAAGAGGAGAGCGCGTTGATCTGTTTGGTCATAGTCAGACAGGCGTCAATGTACACGCCCAGTGTTTTGACTTGCTTCAGCACGGGGATGTTGGTACCATCAATATTGATGGTTGAGTAATCTGGGTGAAGGGTTGCTATTTTGGCTGGAGATCCTACGATGAGGACTTCTGTCTTCTCATCGTTAAGACACAGGCTATTTAATACCATCCAGTTTTGTATGATGGCGTACATTTTATTGATTGTTATGGTGTCCTGCACATAGTTGCCTGTGAGACGTGTAAGGATCTGGGTGTCATCCGCAAAATTTGTGTATATGACACCCATATCGTCTAATGCTGAGAACAAAAGTTTGGTGTAAGCGTTGTACAACGTAGGGGAGAGGCAAGAGCCTTGGGGTACTCCTATGGGGACTGGAATGGGGTTGGCTGCTTCTTTACCTATGGACACTCTGGAAGTGCGGTCGGTTAAGAAAGATTTTAACCAAGCAGTGGCTTCGCTAGAGAAGTTAAACTCACGGGCAAGTGAGTTGCATAGTTTGTCATGGTCCACCAGGTCAAACGCGGCAGAGAAGTCCAGCAGCAGGAGAATGCAGAGTTTCCCAGAATCTCTGATGGCATCCATCTGGATTTTGAGGTCCAAGAGGGCTGTTTCAGTGCTGTGGTTAGGCCTGAAGCCTGATTGTCTGTTGCCGAGGAGCTGGTTAGATTCCAGGTGGGTTTGAATTTGGTTATAGGCTAGTTTATTGATGATTTTGAGTAAAAACGGGACCGTGGTTATTGGGCGATAGTTAGTCGGGATGGTGGGGTCTAGGTTTGTATTTTTTAGAAGCGGGTGATCCAGGCTTCTTTAATGCAGGTTGGAACTGTGTTGGAGTTAAAGGAGGCATTGACAAATTTGGTGATGATAGGGGTCAGAGTAGGGGCACAGGCTTTGACTAATTTGGCCGGGACAGTGTCTCCTTTGCAGTTGGACGCTTTTAGCTTAGAGATCGTGTCAAATACAAGATCTTGGGAGACGGGTGTGAAGTGGAAAGGTGGGTTAGAGTTATCACTGAGAGAGGCGCAGGGGTTAGGAGTGGGGGAGTTTTTAACTGCTAGGAGTAGTCTTTTAGAGTTAATTTTATTTTGCAGCACAGCAATTTTGGAGGCAAGTGCATCTTGTATGGTGGTACACCATTCTTTGCTTGCATTGATGGGAGTGTCAGTTGGCAGGGGATTTTCAAGTTCTCTTAGGATAGAGAAGAGCTCCTTGGAGTCTGATGCTGCATTACTGATGCAAGCATTGTAGGCGTTGGCTTTGTGGGTGATAATAGCTGTTTTGTAGATGGTATTGGCGTCTTTGAAGGCTTTAGCCGAGTCAGGGGAGGGGTGTTTATTATGGACATGCTCGAGAGAGCGTTTTTTCATTCTAAGGGCAACTAGTTCCTCGTCGAACCAGAAGTTGGATTTTTTATTGAAACATCTTAGTTTGGTGGTGACTGGTGCTATGGTATCAATCGCTGTGGAGAGGCATTTGTGATAGTACTCAGCGATGGTAGTGGGATCGTTACTGAGGATTGAGTGGGAGTCTAGCAATTTGTTCAAGACGGGGTCAAGGTACTCCACCGTGAGCTTTTTAGGATTTCTACTTTCAATGGTGTCCGTGATTTCGTTCTTTGGCGGGCAAGGATCGTCACTAGTGATAGTGAATTCTATGCAGTAGTGGTCTGTCCAGCTGAGTGGGGTAATCGGGCCTATGGGGATTTTGGTGTTGAGGGTGAGGATCCAGACCAGAGTCCTACCCTTGGTATGGGTGGGGACATTGACGTGTTGGCGAAAGTTCATGTCGTTGAGTGCCAGGAGAAGGGCTGTTGCTTTGGTGTCTTGGTCATCATTAAAGCCAAGATTCAAATCGCCAATGATGATACATTTCGTTTTGGGTTTAAGGATGGGCGCCAGTATTAGAGGGATATCTGTTTCTGGGTGGCTGTTTGTACTGGGAGTTCTATAGATGACCACTATATTAACTGTGGTATTTTCATTCAATGTTAGTTTAGCGAGCAGTAGTTTGTATCCTGCGATTATTATTTCGATGGGGCTGGATCTTAATTTGATGGTGTTTTTTGCTATGATGGCAACACCGCCTCCTGGGGTGGTGTTTCTATCTGATCTGAGGATAGTGTAGTCTGGAGGGATGGCCAATGCTAGCTGAGGCTTGATGTAGCCAGGTTTCTGTAATTACTAACAGATCAAGGTCAAGTTCGATGATAAGGTCATGAATTTCGATGGCATGGGCTCCTAGAGAGCGGGCATTGATAAGTGCGTTTTTGAGGCTAAAGGGAGGTTTGGTGTTCTTTATGGGTGCATTCTTAGTTGGTGAGTTGCTGGGCTCCATATGTTTTCTTAGGGTTTTAGTTGCTATAATCTGAGTTAGATTGTTGTTTGTTCTGATGGCCATAGGTTTGGGTGGTTTGGGTGGCTCGGTCCTGGTAGTGGGATTGTAATGGGATATTTTGGTACGTGCTCTTAGTCGGAATGTTCTCTCATGTCCTGAGATGGGGTGTGTTTTTTCGTTACCTGAGAATATGGGGAGTGCAAGACGATTATTAAGGAGGGTTGGGGTCGAGTGGTGTTCCTCATTGGTTGCACGGGGGTCCTTAGGACTACGAGTGAGATTGGAGAGAGCTGGGAAGGGGGTGTGGTTTGGAGGAAGGGAGTGGGACACGGGATAGGGCAGTGTCTTGGGCAGGCTAGTTTGGAGAGCCCATTACTGAGGATGATGAAATGGTTGCCAGTGCAGGGGGTGTCTGCTTGGACAAGGTGGAAGGGGAACATGATGATCAATATCCAACCTAACATAACTAGGAACATGGGAAGGGGGTGAGGCGAGGCTAGGCTCCCTTTGTCTACACAAGTTAGACTAAGTGCAGTTCTGACCAACAGGTGCCAATGGGCTAAAAGCAATATTCCTCGGTGGGGCACAATTTAGGCTAAATACAGTTCAGGCCAACAAGGTGCCAATGGGCAAAAAGCAATAGTCCTAGGTGGGGCACCATAGGACACCGCGGCTGCCCAGGAGGTGACCGAGAGTTAAACAACAGGTAGAGGGGCGGAATAGGAGAGGTGGGGAGGCCGCGTGCGGGGAGCGCCAGCACCACTCAATAAGGGAGGAGCGAGAGGGGGAGAAGTGGCCACGCATGGAGAACGCTGGTCACGTTGAGCGCGGTGGTCGAAAGGTGGAGAGTGAAGGTGGAACGGCTGTACAAGCACGTCACACAGGGCACGCAGCCGCAGTGGGCTTCGTGTACCGCAGCCAAAGGGGGCCATACAAGTGATATCAAAGGAAGGGAGAGAGAGAACTGTATATTTGTGAACTTAACTGCTTTTCAGCGGACGATCAGAAGTCCCCTAATTTACGGGGCCAGGTAAAGAAGGTTGCAATTGCAAAGTGTAAACATAAAGTACAACCATGTCTTACGAGTTAGGATCCAGAGGGTGGGGGGATACTCTAACTACCCCCCTCCAACATTTCTGTAAAACGTTATCACCTCATAGGGAGAAACTTATCAAATACAGCATTGCATGGACACAAGGAACAGACAACAAAATGACGACACCATGGCCGCCTAACGGCAGTTTTGACCCATATGTTCAGCACATGCTACTGACACACATACACAACACGTACAAGGGGAAGAAGTTAGCTCATCATGTGGAGATGTTTAACTTGTGGAGGATGTTCCAGGGGTCCAGGCCAGGACCAACAGGTATGTTTACCGTGGAAGGGACCACAGAAAAGAAGGGGAGTAAGGAAACAAGGGAGGGCAAAGGAGTTAAGGAGGAAGAAGGGAGCGCGGGTGCGACGGTTAGCAATACACAGAACAATGAGAAGAACAAAGGGGAGAGCGAAGGGCCTGGCACCACACGTGACGTGGAGGTGAAGAAGGAAAGGATAGAAGAAACGCCTTTAGCGAAGATGGTAAAGAAGGAGGACGGTGGGTTATTGCCCGTGACAGAGTTACGAGAAGCAGCGAGGCATCAGTTGACGGCAGCTGAAGGGTACTCAAACCCCACCTATAGCCCTCCACAATATACCGCTACAGGTAGTTACCAGAGGGGGGAGGTAATGAGCACGGTCGGTTCAAGTTCCACAGAGATGGGCGGAAAAGGGGGAAAGAGAAGTGAGGAGTACATCGCGAACATAGGACCTGGCGAATGGGTAGCTGCGCAGGTGCTCTTAAAGTTGCGGGGGTCACTAACTAGAGAAGAGGAGAATGCGGTAATAAGAGCGTACAAGGATGATGAGGACGGTGCACAGGTAGTGGATGAGGTGAGTAAGGCGAAGGAAAGAGAATTGTCACAGGAGGAGCAGGAAATGTTGGAGGACAGGTTGGCAGAGTTGAGGGAGGTGCGGAGTGCACTGATTAGGCAGTTCGAGCAAGAGACACGGGGAAAAAAGAAAGAAAAGAAGGATGCTAGGGATGAGCGGGAGAGGATGAAAGAGCGTGCGGAGGAGAAGAAGAGGGAGGTGGAGAGGATGAAAGCAGTAGCAGAAAGGACGTCCCATGCGGAGCAGCGTGACGTGAAAAGAAGAGAGGAAGAGAGGGAAAAGGAAATGGCGATGTGGAAGAAGAAAATATTATCTTAAAGCACCAGGAAATACAAAGAGAGTAAAGTAATAGAAGGCATATTACAACGGGAACGGGAACGGGAAAAAAGGGAAAGAAAGGAAGAGGAAGAAAGGATATTAGCACGGGTAAGTAGTGAAGTAATGGAGGAACTAAAAAAGAAGAGAGAGGAAATTGGGGGAGAGATAAAGGAATGGGAGGAGGAGGAGAGTGAAGGTAAGAAGATGGGCCGCAGAGTGAGAACATACACCCGCCAGGACGTGGAGGTGCCCACAACCTCGACGCAGGGCGAAGAGAGAGGGATGGATTTAATAGATTTAAAAACAGTGAAAGTGGGAGGGAAAAGAACAGAATGGGTGTTGTCGCTGTTGGACGGGTTTTGCAGTGAAGAAGATGAGGGTATTGGGAAAAGAGGAAGAAGCGGCAATAGGGAAAGTTTAAATAAATTGTACCTCACACATGCAAACGGCGAATCGCCATGGACATGCGGGAAAAGAGAAGAGGAAAGGACCGGTAAGGAACAGGTAAGAGTGGTAGCAGGAAGAACAACGCCAGCAGCAACATCTGCGCTAACACGTCCACCACGCCCACCCACGCCTACGCCCGAACACTCGCCATACATCGGCAGGCTTAGGGATCTCCCTCGACGCAGGCAGGAAGAACGACCACACACACCTGCGGTGAAACAAGACAGCAATAGGAAAGGGGGGAAGACTGAGGGAGAGAATATGACGAGTACTGGTAACATAGATATGATAACAGAGCCTCCCGACACAGAGAACGAAGATGAGTACACTGAACCTACCTCCCCGTTATGGGGGGAACAGAAGGGTTACAATTCAATGCCACTTTTGGAAAGGGGAGGGGTAAGACCACAATATGTTCCCTGGAAGCATGCTGATAAGGAAAACATAAAATGTAGACTCCCATCATTAAGCGGGGGAGCGGGGAAGTGGATATATGAAATGGAGAAACACACTGCGGGTCAAATGTTAGCGGTGGTGATGTGAAGGGGCTATTAATATCAATACTGGGGGATGCAGCCGATGACATCCGGAAAAGGGCGGGCTTTCCCGGAGTTACTACTACAGATACGTCACATGATGGGGCACCATTCGCCAACTGTAGGCATGCACTATGGCAGGCCCTGATGGTCCAGTACCCAGACACATCCGCCATAGGAGCTATCACCTCACGCAAAATGCATGAGAATGAAGATCCTGTTGATTACATCCAGGAGATTCAGGAGAAGTGGCGCTTGGAAACTCGGGAGCAGTGGGATAAAACACCAGCCATCTTCTATCACATACTAGCACAGGGGCTCCCGGAGGCAGTACAAAGACAACTGAAGAAGGTAGTGGGAATAGAAGCAAAACCATCGCCGGAGATACAACTAACGATAATACAACACTGTAGAATATGGCAAGAACAGATGAAGCAAAGGAAGAAGATAGGAAGGCAGAGGAAGCAAAATTAGTACAGAAGAAACTAACCAAATACTCAATGGAAGGTGCCTTAATTACAACACCAGCAGCGGTAGCACAGACACCCGCGCCAGTAGTGATAGCACCGGACACAAGACAACAACAAATCGCCCAATTACCACAACCAACGCAAACAACCCACATTATACACAGCCACTGCTGGGGGGGATACGTGCAACCAGGAAATGGATATTACAACACCTTCCGGGGAAGGGGCGGTATGATGAGAGGGAGGGGATATACCCAGCCCACGCAGCAGCAGGTGGGAGGGCTCTGAGGTCACTACCCCAATGGGCAGCCAGTGTACCAAGATAACACAGGCAATTTCCCATGGCAGGCCAGGGAACCACCAGTATGTTGGGTCTGCAGAATTGTAGGACATATGTCACGCACATGTAGAGTAAGGCCCATAGTATGGGCAGAGCAAGGACAACAAGGACATGTGGGCTACAACAGTTGTACCAACAACAAGGGACGCAACAGAATGGCACACAACAACAACAAGTGCAGTATGTTGCACCACAACCACAGACACAGGGTCACGCATCGCCAAAGCAACAGATGGTAGTGACACAACAACATCAGATGCAACCAGCACCACAACCAACCCCAATACAGGACAGTAAGGTATCATCTACTGACACACCACTACCACAAACACAGTTGGGTAGAGTGACGATATTAGGACACAACCCCTACACCGGGGGTGGTATGTCATTATACCCAAAATAGGCCATACCACAGATGTCCTTGATGTGTCCCATCCTGTCGGTAACACCCAATTTTGCTGAGGAACCATGCATACAGGTAACGATAGGTGACAAAAAGTTTTCCTTCCTTGTTGACACCGGGGCAACCAGGTCATGCATAAGGGAGGGTAAATTTAAGATGTCAGGTGAAGCCATGCACACTCAAGGATTCTCTGGGGCTCGAGGATTGGTTCCCTTTACTGATAACATCTCCTTATCTATAGGAGAGAATGAAATGTCCGTCCCGCTCCTATACTCAAGGGAGTCGCCAGTAAACATACCTGGGAGGGACATTATGAGCAGATTGAATATGACTATATCCTTCATGGAGAATGGTATAATTTGCTCCACACCAGGAATAAACATGCTCACAGCACGGCAAATATTGCAAGCTTACTGTGGTAAAACAGTAGCTCGAGCTGAGCCAGCTGACGTAGAAATGTTCCAGTACGGGACAGATATGGCATTCGCATGGATGCCAGGGATTGAGGGCAAGGTTTGGAGGAGACCAGCAGCATACTTATTCAGGCCAGAGACACCAGCAGATGAACAAGAGGGGAAGGTGATTTCAGTAAGCATCGAAAGCATCATAGCAACAACAGATTACAGTGCAGTTCATGCCCAAGACAGGGAGGGCAGGGCATGGAGAACAGTAATAGCATTGGCTGAGGGGTGCAGACTTACGCAGGTGTCTAAAGAAGAGCTTTGCTAGGACGACAAGGGAGAAGGGGTGATGGTGTTCATGATGAGTGTTGACATTTGGCTGAAGGTGACATACAAGCAAGTGGCGCTAAAAATGGCCATGGCACTTGAAGCGCCCACATTTACCCCAGTACCATTTTATGAGGAAGACATGGCAAAGGTTCCAGCATCCTTGTGGACCACCAGTCCATATGACGTGGGCTGCATAAAGAGCATTGGGGAAGTAAGAATAAAATTGAAGAAGGGAGCAATCCTACCTAGAGTCAAACAGTACCCATTATCAAAGGAGGCAGATGAGGGCATATATGAGACGATATCAGCTCTGATAAATAATGGCATATTGGTACCATCAGAATCAACATGCAACATGGCTGTCTACCCAGTGCGCAAAGCAAAGGGAGGGTCGTGGCATTTCATCCAGGACCTCAGACCCTTGAACCACATAGTAGAGGCAGAGTACCCTAAGCAGCAAACCCGGCTACAATACTATGTGGAATACCAGCTGAGGCATCACGGTTCACCTTAATTGACCTCAAAAATGCCCTTTTCTCCATACCTCTGCACCCAGACTCACAGGATCTCACGAGTTTCACATATAGGAACACAAAGTGGAAACATACCAGGTTGCCTCAAGGGTGCTGTGAGTCGCCCTCAATTTTCAACAGGGTAATACAGATGGACTTAGGAAACATTGAAATGGAAAGTACAGTGCTGCAGTATGTCGATGACATAATGATTTGCAGCACCACTGAGGAGAGATGCAGGGAAGATTCAATAAATATGCTCACAGTGTTGGCTGAAAAGGGGTACAAAGTGGACAAAGAAAAGTTACAGTACTGCCAGGAACAAGTACTTTATATTGGCCAACTAATTTCCCAGCATGGAAGACACATAGCACCGCAGAGAGCGCAAGCGATAAAGAACACACCACAGCCACAAAAGGTGCGAGAACTGCAACACTTCCTGGGCTTATGTAATTATTGCAGAGCATGGGTTTTTGATTACAGTTCATACATAGGACCCCTACTTGAAGCACTGAGGGAAGCACAGCAGGGGTCAGGAAGTTGAAATGGACAAGAGAAATGATAGAGGGGTTTGATGAGCTGAAGAATGCCATATTCTCAGCACCCGTGCTGGCCACCCCAAACTATGAGCACCAATTTTTTATTTTTTCACATTGCGACTCAGCAGTAATGAAGGCAGTACTGACTCAGAAAACAATCATGGGACACAAACCAATAGCATTTTACAGTGGTCACTTGGACCCTGTAATGGTAGGTCACTTCCCTTGTGAACAAGGTCTCGCAGCAGCCGCATTCGCGGTGGAAAAATCATCAGCAATAACAATGGGGTGCCCAACTACACTATTTGTGGAGCACGCACTGTTCGCAATTTTGAACAAACCCAAATCTACGTTGACCACACAAAGGGCGTCAGGTTATGAAATAATTTTATCTAGACCAGAATTGACCATTGTTAGGTGCAGCACTGTAAATCCGGCCAGATTCCTAGCAGAAGTAATTGAAGAAGGTGATTATGCCCATGATTGCACACAAACCACTGAAATATACTCCTGTACAAGGAAGGTTGAGGAGGAGGCACTAAAAGAGGGTGAGATAATGTATATTGACGGGTCCTCAACTATTGACCAGACAGATGGAGTAAGGAGGACGGGAGCAGCAGTGGTCAAAATGACAGAAGATTTGCTGTATGTCCCGATCAAATGAGTCCAACTGCCACAGCATTATTCGGCCCAAGCAGCAGAATTAGTGGCACTGATTCTGGTGCTGAAAGAAAGTTTTGATAAAAAGGTCACCATATATTCTGATAGTGCATATGTAACATCAACAGTACACTCGGGATTAATTAAATGTCAGAGAAGGGGTTTTAGGAGAGCAGATGGTACCCCAGTACAGCATGCCCTCCTACTAGCCAAACTCATAGAAGTAATAAACGATCCCCAAGTGGCATTGGTTAAGTCCCAGGCACACACCAATGGTGATGACTATATCTCAAAGGGTAATAAAGTAGCAGACGCACACGCAAAACATGCTGCATATTTTGGTGAACTGTAGACTCCCCCAGAATCAGAGAGAGGGAGGGAGAGGTTGAAGGCGAGACAAATGTTGATGAAGGATGGGTACACACATCTCCCCGCAACACAGATTATGGAGTTGCAGACATCTGCGCCAATGGCAGAAAAGGAACTGTGGGTAAAAAGAGGGTGCACGATGTCCCCTACGGACGCCTTATGGCGACAGAATAACACTGGAAAAGTAGTTATGCCAGTATAGCATTGTTAAAAACTGCACTTACTCAGCTACATTATCCAACACATACAGGAAAGGAGATGATTGCAGCAAAATTAAGGAAAACTGCTTTTGTCCCGATTTAAACTCCCACCATGCCAATTTCATCAGCAAATGTCTAACATGCCAACAGTTCACGGCCGGTCACATGCTGCAAGTGATAAAAGGTACTATACCCCGGCCAGAAGGACCCTTCCTACATCTTCGCATTGACTACGTTGACATGATCAACGTATGTCAAGGACACAGGTACATGATAGTAGTAGTATGCCCCTTCTCAAGGTGGGTCGAAGCTGGGCCCTGCACACATGCAGACGCTTTCAGAGCTGCCAAGTTTTTAGTGAGAGAGGTCTTCCCTAGGTGGGGTGTATGTGAAGTGCTCCGGTCAGACAACGGCCCGCACTTCGCAAACGACCTATTCCAGCACATCACTGCCCTTCTGGGAATAATGCACAAATTTGCATGTGCATATCACCCGCAAGCAAATGGCGTGTGCGAATGCCTGAATGGCCTCCTAAAGGAAGAGATAGCGAAGATTCAGCAGACAACCAAGAAGAGCTGGTTGTACTGCCTCCCCTTGGCACTATTTGATTTGAGAAATAGACCAGGTTCCGACCACCACCTCACCCCCCACGAGGTGGTCACTGGTCGTCAAATGCGTCTCCCTTTAACGCCGGCATCAAGGGCACTAACTGACAATGAAAGTTCTGCAAATGTTTTTGGTGATGAAATTCATCAATATGTGTCTTCCTTGATTACTAGTGTCGCCTTTATCTCTCAACAGCTCGAGCGCACGGGGGCGGGTCGAAGAACACCCAATGCGAAGAATCAGCCAAAGAACAAGAACAGCAAGGACTGTGTAAAATTAAGGAGGGCGACAGTGTTCTCCTCCGGAACTTTAATCGTAAGTGGAATTAACCCCGTTTCACGGGGCCACACTTGGTAGAGGCAGTAGCTCCTAGAGCAGTAAAGTTGGCAAGTAAAAACACCTAGACTCATCTTCATGACATTAAGCCCTAAAACTACAAGACCCGCCCTCGCATTGACAATAGGGCCACTGTGCAGACGACATCATTAGCAGCAGCATCGGCGGACAACCACACAGCAACAGACAAAGAGGACAATTGTGACTCTACCCCCGATCTACCCCAGCCACGGAAATCTTAACAGAATTCGAATAATCACCCCTAGCCCATCCCATGGTTACAAGGTCCCAAACGAAAGAAAAACTTGCTCAGCCCCACCCTGCCCATCACACCATTGAGTAAAGGACATTAAATGATGAAGTAGAATGTTGCATACACCACTATAAACACTTGTATGTTCTCTTTTTCTTTTTCTCTCACACATGCAGGTACCGCATATTACTGTATTGTCTAGAAAGTTAAATAACTAACGTGGTGTTCTGCTCAGGAGTAAATGCTGCCTGCCGACGATAATAACCCTGAATTCCTATCACACCAATTTGTATACCACATAAGGAGACCAAAATATCTGAAAAAAGGAGGGTATGTGTGTATTACACAGCATTTGTTTTGGCTATAGAGCAATCATTTCCCCATCTTCATGAGCACCTACCAGCTCTGACGGATAGGTCCCTGAGATTAATGTGGGAACAGCTTTTCGCCTGGGCAATGAACGATTACCTGATAGGGAGTGCTTAATTAACAATACTAACCATAATAACGCATACCTTCAGAATTTTCAGGCGGGCAACTTTACCGTCGCAGGAATAAGCTGCAGGACCGCAGCAAAGGTAAGAGCAAAATGCCGGTGAGATTAGTGACTGTAATAAAACTGTTAGGTGTGTTGGTAATCACTGGTTTTGGCTGCCTCTGTATGGCAGAACACCTATGCTTTGAATATTATGGCTGCACCTAAGATTAAAATACCCCCTCCCACGGCTGCTACAGGTACAGTATCAGGTGGTACAAGTAGCACTAGAGGTAAGGGTTGTAGAGTTAAACGCAGCACATACATAGAAGAGAAGGAAATCGACACATATCTTACAGATTCAGCACACGTCTCAAACAACATGTGGTATAAGCACATGATCAAAATTGGTAAGCAAACAACGGAAGACAACTGCTACGTTTGTGTCAGAGCTTGCTTCTTCCTGGTGCAGAGGCAGCACAAACGCAGCACAAACGCCTCCCTCCCCGTTAGGTCGCAGTACCTGGAGACAGACAGCACAGGCAACCTTTACCCTTCGGGGAAAGAGGGTTAGGGTCCATTGTTTGGATAGGTAAGGGAAATTAGGAACACCGGAAAGAGGTAAAGGTAGAGGTTCTGGATGGGAAGGGGGAATGACAGGGTCACACGCTCCTCAGCTCCTGTTCCACAAATTCTCCGCCCATGCACTCCTGCTCTCACCACTCACTCCCTCACTGAATGCCTGAATTCAACCTGGGCTTTTGTACAGGAGCCCTCAGCAGGACATCACGTGTAATATATCCTTTGCAATTACTATACATTAACATAGGTACAGCTTAGACAAGCCCCCACATTGCAGCATGCGGAATTCCAAACCTGCATTACTTCATGCAGCACCAATGGCAATCGCCCAATTTCCCCCAAACCTGCATTTACTTCATGCAGCACCAATGGGAATTGCCCCAAAGTCATAATGTACTTAGCTTCGGTTTCTGTCTGAGTCCACGGCTTTTCTGGCCTTTTCGTGTTGATTGGCCACGAACTTTCACCAGTATTTTCCTGTCTCTATGCAAGAGCAAAAGTAGAGTCAATACAGGGCGCAAAGTGCGCGTGACTGAGCTTAGTGGTTTTTAGTATGGTTACTCTGCACGGCCAGATTGCCGCTCCAGAATCATGCGACTATACGTTTTGATCTCCCTAAACATGCGGGCGTTGTTAGTTCAAGTCTCATGCAGGATTAGGGACGTTATAACACTCAGCGTTCCCTTCAAGAGTTTTGCGCTTCCAGCTCGCTACGGGCTGGTGGGTTTCGGGGCCGCTCCTACTGCGTGGCCCCCTCGGGTACTGCAGGCGAGAAGCGCTAGGTAAGTAATTGTACTTATCTCAGACTTACGCTGGGCCTGGGGTTTTGCAGGCGGTGGGCGGAATCGCCCCGCGTAGGCTTGCCACCAGAGCTCCTTTGAACACGTCCTTCCAGGTCGCCGGTCAGGATTGCGAGCTGCTCCCCACGGGCGCGGCTCGCGCATGCCTGCTGAAGCGGGTGCAGTCGGGGGCGTGGCAATCTTCCCTCGAGCAGGCCCAAGCGGTGAGCGGCCTGCTGGGAAGTGTAGTTCTCGGGCTGTTCTCCATCCCTCGACCACGGTCCTGCAAAAAGGGTGGAGGACACGCCTAGAGTACTTGGTGGAGTGCTTTCTGGCTGCTTTTCCGCCCCCTAGACTGACCATAAGGGCATTTACCCCCAGACCTGCCCCAGCCCTGACAGTACTCACCCTCCCTCCAGCAGGCCCTGGTTTAAGAGGGTGTTGCAGATGAAACTGGCGGAGGAGTTGAGGAGCATGTACATTTTCTGCGGGCTCCCAGGTTCTTTCCTCTGGACCATATCCCACCCAATCCACCAAATAACATAGTTTCTTGTGTCTGATACTAGAGTCCAAGATAGCCTTGACCTCAAACTCAGGGTGGCCGTCCACCATAATGGGTGGGGGTTTTCTAGTTCTCATTAAGGCAGGGGCTGGTTTCACCAAGGCAATATGGAACACTGGGTGTATCTTCATGTGCAGGGGAAGTGTCAACTTCACGGCAACCGGACCAAACAGAGCCTCGATTGGAAATGGCCCTATGAAGCGAGGGATAAATTTGCGTGACCCTTGCAGATGAAGGTTTCGTGTAGAGAGCCATACCTTATCCCCGACGTGGTACGGGGGACCAGTTCGCCTTTTCTTGTCAGTGTGGTGCTTGTAAGCTTGTTTGGCTGCGATCAGATTGCGTTGAACAGACTGCCAGATTTCTTCTAGTCTTTTCTGCTTTTCTACTACTGCTGGCACTTCAGGTATATTGTCTTGGAGCACTGGTTGGAAATGAGGATGATAACCATACAGGCTGTAGAATGGTGTTGTTTTACTAGAGGAATGTACTGCATTATTGTATGCGAGCTCAGAGAGCCAGATGACATCTGCCCAGTCCTTCTCTTTTCCTTGGGTGAGGCATCTAAGGTATTGTTCCAGAGTCTGGTTCAGCCTCTCCGTTTGACCATCAGTCTCTTGGTGATAGCTAGTGGACAAACGTACGTCAATCCCGACTGATTTGCAGAACGCCTGCCAGAACCTTGACGTGAATTGCGGTCCTCGATCAGAGATGATGCCGTATGGTAATCCATGCAGACGAATTACATGTTGTGAAAACAGGGTTGCCAGTGTGCTAACTGATGGAGTTCCTTTACAGGGTATAAAGTGTGCCGTTTTGGTAAGATAGTCTACCACAACAAAAACCGCCGTAAACCCTTGACTCTGGGGTAGTTCTACTATCAAATCCATTGACACAGTATGCCATGGGTAGGTGGCGTAGGTAACGGCTGTAGGGATACAGTTGGCTTTTGGTGATTGGATTTGTTTCTGAGGCACACTTCACATGCAGCTATATATTGCTGGACGTCCTTGTATACGGTTGGCCACCAAAAGTGACGTTTTACTAGTTCTATGGTCTTTGCTGTTCCAGGGTGGCCTACAAATGGGGAGTCGTGACACCATTGTATTGCTTGTTGACGTAGGGGTGCTGTAGGTAGAAATAATGTGGTTTTGTAGAACGGTAATCCTTCTTTTATCGTCTGGTCTCTGCCTTGCATTGCCCATTGAGCCAGTTGCTGAGCTGACATTGCTGCCCTAATATTGTGAAACATAGAATCCACCGTTATACTCCCAATGAAGCGGTCCGGATCCACCGTAGGTCTGGGTTCTTCTTTTCTTGTTTCTGATGGGTCGAGGCTTGGTTCTGGCTATCTCGAAAGTATGTCCGCCTTTCGGTTTTCTGCTCCCGAATGATAAGTTATCACAAAATCATATTCCGAGAACTGCATAGTCCATCTGAGTTGCCTGGGACTGAGGGCTCTGGCTGATTTTAAAAATTGTAAATTACGGTGATCGGTGTAAATGGTCACGGTGTGTTGGGCCCCAAAAGGTAGTGACGCCAGTCATCGAACGCTGTTTTTATTGCTAACAGTTACTTGTCAGCTATAGCGTAATTTTGCTCCACTGGTAGTAACATCCGTGAATAGTAGGCGACCGGATGTAATTGCCCGCTTTCGTCACTCTGCGATAAGATCGCCCCCACTGCATAGCTAGAAGCGTCAGTCTCGATGACATATGGTTTGGCCGGGTCTAGGTGTTGTAGTACTGGAGCGGTGACAAACGCTCTCTTTAGAGCCTCAAACCCCGCTGCAGCGTTCTCATCCCATGAGACCGGTACGCCTTGCCGTAAAAGCCTGGTAATGGTTTGCACCTTCTTTGCGAAGCCATCTATGAAGCGACGGTAGAAATTAGCAAAACCAAGAACGGATTGGATGTCTTTGACTGATTTCGGGGAAGGCCAGTCTATGATGGACTGCACTTTTTCTTGTCCATAGTGACCCCCTGTGGTGACAGAATGAACCCAAGGAACTCGACCATAGTCTTTTGGAACTCGCACTTCTCGAGCTTAGCATACAGATGATGTTCACGTAGCCTGTGTAGCACCGCTCTGACGTGTTTTCGATGTTCTTCCAAGTTCTGAGAGTAAATCAAGATGTCATCGATGTAGACTATTGTGAACACATCCAAATACCCACGCAGAACTTCATCCAGGAAATGCTGGAATGCTGCCAGAGCATTTCACAGCCCAAACGGCATGACCTGATATTCATAGAGCCAAACTTGGTCCGAAAGGCTGTCTTCCACTCATCCCCTTTGCGTACTCTCACTAGATGATAGGCCCCCCTGAGGTCCAGTTTGGTATAAATGGTAGATCCATGTACCTGGTCCAACAGCACTGGTATCAGGGGTTAGGGGTAACGATTCTTCATGGTTATCTTGTTTATTGCCCTGTAGTCTATGCATGTTCTTAGGTCTCCGGTATTTTCAGGGACAAAGAATAGGGGAGAAGAAACTGGGGATGTGGAGTGTCTGATGAAACCATTGGCCAAGTTGGATTCTATATAGTCCTTCAAATACCTGTTTTCGGCTTCGGTGAGGGCATATATACGGCTACAGGGTAGCACAGCACCTGCTTCAAGGTCAATCCGGCAATCAAAGGGCCGGTGTGGGGGCAAGGTTTCGGCTGCTACCTTGCTAAAAACATCCCTGTACCCCTCGTACTCTGCTGGCAAATCTGTCCCACGTAATGTGTCAAAGGCTTCGGTGGGGTTATTCGGCAATGTGCTTGACAATAGCTGGAGTTGAACTGGACTGTGCCGGCGTTCCAGTCGACAGATGGGTTGTGGAGCCTCAACCAGGTGAGCCCCAAGATGAAGCCAAACTGTGGAGCTGCAATTACGTAAAAACTGAGGACTTCCTGATGTATGGTACTGCATTCCAACAACAAAGGTATCGTCTGCTCAGTGACTGGCCCGGAGACCAAAGGCGAACCGTCTACCAATTTCACTTCTTCAGGAACCGTCTTCGTATTTACCGGGAGGCCCAACTTTTTGGCCACTTGCACATCTACGAAGTTTCCTGTGGCGCCAGAATCCACCATCAAGCTCACCAAAACACATTTTCCCTGTCATTGTAAACTACCTATTAAGGTCACATGGGTTGTCTGATTTGTACGCACGTTTGCCAACATGTGTGGGGTGTATTTCGTTTCGCTCGCTCCTGCCACCCTCATGGGCGAGCTAGCGCATTTCCCGACGTCCCTCCCTTATGGGGTTTGTTGGGACATTCCCGTACGAAGTGACCTGCTTTACCGCAATAAAGACACAGTTTATTCTTTCTCCTCTTCTCCCTCTCTTCCTTGGATAAAGGTCCCTGAACGGAACCTATTTGCATGGGTTCATCAGCCCCTTTTTCTGACACCCGGGTGGTCTTCTGTTGATCCAATCTCACCATCGGTTTGTTTTCCCAACGACGCCGATCCTGTCACCGGTCATTCTGTCTCTGATCCAATCGAAGAACGAGATCGATCATAGTTGAGCAATCTTCGGGTTGGGGGTCCACCTGAGCTACCAGATCCTTGAGCTCCTCCCTAAGGCCTTGATAGAACAAAGCCATCCTTTTCTAATGCGGCCAATCCGTTTCCATGGCCAATCGATTAAACGTGGTAACGTAAGTGACTAGGTCTTTGTTTTGCTGTTTTAGGGTTATCAACTCCTTATCCTTAAGCAGTGATGTGGCCCTACGGTTAAATATCCTACCAAACTCTTCAAGGAAGGTATCCCAGCTGTAGAGCAAGGCATCATCCTTGCGGACTAGCGGTGTGGCCCATGAAGCGACATTCCCGGTGAGGTAGGAAATCACGAATGCCGTACGGGCCTGGGCGGTCCGGAAGATGCAATTGACACTGCATGATGAACTGATTAAAGTTCTGTGGGTCCCCATGATATCGTTCCGGAGCTGCCAGGGGTAGTGATGGTTCAGTAGCTACCTGTACCTGGACCAGGACTGGCGGGGGGGGGCTCTTGGTAAGGGAGTGGTCTGGGCCTGGTTCTGCACTGTTAAGGTATGTACCTGCCCCGCCAGGTTCTGATAATCCTGCCTGGTTTCCGCCAGCTCCGCCTTTAGTTCTTGGAGTAGTGTTACCACATCCGCCATGGTTGTGCTGCCTGGGCGCCTAATAAATACTTGGGCTCGCAATTCTGTCAGAGCTTGCTTCTTCTTGGCGCAGAGGCAGCACAAACGCAGCACAAACGCCTCCCTCCCCGTTAGGTCGCAGTACCTGGAGACAGACAGCACAGGCAACCTTGACCCTTCGGGGAAAGAGGTTTAGGGTCCGTTGGTTGGATAGGTAAGGGAAATTAGGAACACCGGAAAGAGGTAAAGGTAGAGGTTCTGGATGGGAAGGGGGAATGACAGGGTCACACGCTCCTCGGCTCCTGTTCCACAAATTCTCCGCCCATGCACTCCTGCTCTCACCACTCACTCCCTCACTGAATGCCTGAATTCAACCTGGGCTTTTGTACTGGAGCCCTCACCAGGACATCACGTGTAATATATCCTTTGCAATTACCATACATCAACTTAGGTACAGCTTAGACAAGCCCCCACATTGCAGCATGCAGAATTCCAAACCTGCATTACTTCATGCAGCACCAATGGCAATCGCCCAATTCCCCCCAAACCTGCATTTACTTCATGCAGCACCAATGGGAATTGCCCCAAAGTAGTAATGTACTTAGCTTCGGTTTCTTCATGAGTCCACGGCTTTTCTGGCCTTTTCGTGTTGATTGGCCACAAACTTTCACCAGTATTTTCCTGCCTCTCTGCAAGAGCAAAAGTAGAGTCAATACAGGGCGCAAAGTGCGCGTGACTGAGCTTAGTGGTTGTTAGTATGGTTACTCTGCACGGCGAGATTGCCGCTCCGGAATCATGCGACTACACGTTTTGATCTCCCTAAACATGCGGGCGTTGTTAGTTCAAGTCTCATGCACGATTAGGGACGTAATAACACTTAGAGTTCCCTTCAAGAGTTTTGCGCTTCCAGCTCGCTACGGGCTGGTGGGTTTCGGGGCCGCTCCTACTGTGTGGCCCCCTCGGTTACTGCAGGTGAGAAGCGCTAGGTAAGTAATTGTACTTATCACAGATGTGTACGCGAGGGCCTGGGGTTTTGCAGGCGGTGGGCGGAATCGCCCCACGTAGGCTTGCCACCGGAGCTCCTTTGAACACGTCCTTCCAGGTCGCCGGTCAGGATTGCGAGCGGCTCCCCACGAGCGAGGCTCACGCATGCGCGCTGATGTGGGTGCGGTCGGGGGCGTGGCAATCTTCCCTCGAGCAGGCCCAAGCGGTGAGCGGCCTGCTGGGAAGTGCAGTTCTCGGGCTGTTCTCCATTCCTGGACCACAGTCCTGCAAAAAGGGTGGAGGACACGGTGGAGTGCTTTCTGGCTGCTTTTCCGCCCCCTAGACTGACCATAAGGGCATTTACCCCCATACCTGCCCCAGCCCTGACAGTTTGCTCATTGATCCCGTATGCCATGAGTGCATCAGGAACATTTGTTGCTACAGAAGTACCAGCAAAAATGATGTCATGCTTGATATATTTAGCACTATTCCAGACAAGAGGACGATTCCAAGGGACGTTGGTGAGAACAGAATGGAAGACGAGGGACACGTATCCATACGAAAATAATTTCCTCAAAACATACTCAGCCTACCACAAGAGAAGCCTACATACTGAAGCCTTTTGGTACATCACTGACGGCCCCGACAAAGGACAAATGAAGAAGGTTACGCTGGACTACCTGCCATGTAATTGGTATGCGACTGAAACACCTGGAGAACAAGGGTGCTGGGAAAGGTCCCTTATAGTGATAACTGGAAAAGTATATATGAATGATGAGTGGCAGATAGGAGTAGTTGGGAGCAACATGATAACAAGAGAAAACACTAGCACCATACAGGAACACAATGACAGGTGTTGGACAACCTGGGGTATGTATTTACCAATGGTAACGTGGATGGAGAAGGATGAAGACCCAGTAAGAATACTACCACTATCTGCACCCACATTATGCTACCAACACAGAGGAGATGTGGATGTAGGGTACAACACCAACTGTAAAGACATAGTGGAGTTGCCTGAGGGGGTGCTGGCACAGCGGTAATAATGGATCACTATTGGGTCTGCAGTGACAAGGCATATCATACACTGCCCTCCTCTTGGAATGGAGTATGTACTATGGTACACATCAACGTGCCATCACTAGTTGTGCCTCAAAAACACGTCAACTTGGCCAACTTCCCCAAGATGGAGAAAGGGAACAAGAGAAGGAAGAGGTCATTGAAGGTTACAGTAGGTGATGAGAACAACAACAATAATGTATTATCAAGAGCAAAGAGACAAGGGGAAGCGCTTACAGGAAACTACCTGTGGGGACGATCAGAAACAGCACACACCTCCATTCCACCAGAGCACAGATTATTTAGTAGAGCGGCGATGTTCTTCTCATCAATAATACATCCAGGATTACAGGCATACGCAAATGCGAAATGGCTTCAGATAACACGGTGGGAGCTGATGATGACAATAAATTCAACTGTCAATGGATTTAACGCAATAAAGGAAGAGCTGCGAGCCATGAGAATGGTAGCTCTACAGAATAGATATGTACTGGATCTCCTCACGGCAATGGAAGGAGGGGTTTGCGCGAAAATTGGACAAGCATGCTGCACATTCGTTCCTGCTAATGATGCGGACAATGGAACACTTGCTGAAGCAGTATCCCAACTAGCCCTGATGCACTCAAAGATGGAAGAAGAGAGTAAGGGAGTAAAGAAAGACGACAGCTGGTTTTCCTTTCTGTGGTAATGGATGCCTTCATGGCTATCAGATCGGCTAAAATTACTTGTAGGAGTAATAATATTGGGTACAGCTAGTTGATTATGATAAAATTCTGGAGAGCAAGAAAAGCTCGCAGAGTGGATGAAATGATGGAGATGGCTGGCATGCACGGCTTACTACCAGCAGATGACGCACTACACACGGATACGATAATAAAGGAAAGAGAGAGGCTGCGCAAACAAATTATCGACAACCAGAAGAAACCCGAGGAGCTATATAGGGCGATGGGTATACTGCAAACCTGGTGGCACCTGTGTATATATTTATTGGTCTTTTGAAGATCATGTGAACCATTATGGCTGGAATAACTAAAGTATGGAGAGTAAAAGGAGATAAGGAGAAGGATAAGTTTGTGGTCGACAAGTCGACCAGAGGGGGGACTGAAGTGGGAGAATGGGATAACACCCTCCACCCAATCTCATCCAGACCATGGCCTAGGGGTTCACGGCCCAGACACCCTACACGAGATGAGTTTGCCTATTTGCCAGACGACAAAATACCTTGGTTCAAGAACTTACACATAAGAGGAGTTTGCCCACCTGTAAGATCAACACCAGGCCCCATGCCTCAAGATGATACCTGCGGCATGGATGAACTCGACTAAAGCAATGACTACAAGTATCCACATCGTTAGAGATGCCATGACGACATAGCCAACAGACAAAAGCACACATGCCACCATGCACACTGGTCACTCACACACCAACCTACACGAAGAACATACTCAGTGTTATGACGTAGCGGACCGTCACATTCACAGACGCGCATCTTTTTTTATTTTTCACATAGGCCTTCTACAGCACCGCAGAAACGCAAGACGCCTGAAGAGATCGTGTATATGCTTGGTGATGCTTCCTTGCCTCCTATCTCTACAAGACACTATAAAGTATACTTAGTGCTGCATATGACGATTTGTCACTCCACGACCATCAGGGACCCATGAACTGAGCCCGAGTAGGCCGCGAGCAAGATTCCCCAGGTTGGAGCCTTGCAAACGAAAACCCCTTCAGAACGGAATACAAATGCTGATCAGGCAGAACAAGCCCCTAACGAGGGCCCACAGCCAAGGCCACGATGTTGCAACTCGCATGCTGAAAGCCCAGCGTCAAGGTTATACCTGCAAATGCTGAGCCTCCAGACACAGAATACTAAAATCAAATGCTCATAATTCTGCTCCAGCCACGGTCTCTCCACACGTGACCAAGCCGAACTGACAAGGTGCCAAGTCTACGAGACAGAGAAGCAGCCAGGGTCTCACAGGTTGCAACAACGAAGCGGCAAGATGGACACCTACAGCGACGGGAACGGCTCACATATGAGCCTACGAGCAGACCTGCCCGTTGTTTGCACAAAACACATAGTTGCACATTGTTGCTAATGACAGGTACACCGCGAGCTGGGAACGACGATGGTCCCAGGCTTGAGGGGCTCGCGGGAGAACCAATCAGAACACAGGGGGACACACTACTGATCCCGTTTCTTATAGCCAATCACCAAGGGTCCCCTTGTTGCAATTCTGAAGTAACAAATGTTAGGGACTGCCCAAGTTTACCACCTGATCTGGTCCCTTCCAATAACAACCTTCTCTATATGACAACCATACTAACCCTACCACTTGGAGAGCCAATCCTGAGTGGCGATAGGTTTTTGCGCTAACTTTCTCAGGTGACGCAGGTAGCGCGTCATACTGTAGTAAAAAGGGCCTGCGAGCCCCTCTGAGAGTAACCTTTTGCGCTTTCTCGAATGCATACGAGAAACCCGTCCCTGCCGTTGCAATAAACCGCAGTCTTAGCCTTGCTTCTTGAGTGTGTCTCATACTGATTTTTGGGGACACGGGAGGAGTTGGGGCCTCCCAGCCCGGAGGTCCGCGGACGGCTCTGCCGACTCCGGGATAATGACCCTGACAATACATGGTGGTTTTGTAATAGTGGTCATTTTCATTCCTACACATTTGGGGTTGGTTCCATTTTGAGGATTGTAATTTAGTATGTAAAGCACAGATCTAATCCTCATCAGAAATCCAATTAGGGAGAGCTTCACAATGGTAGAGGGATAACTTATTTTTGATTATGCCATTTATCTTCTCTACTGTCCCTGCAGACTTGGGCTGGTACAAGCAATGTAACTTATGTTGGACATTCAGAGATGTCAAGAGCATATTCTACACATTATTTACACCACTCACCCAAAGAACACATCCAGGATCACAAGAAATTCCTGCCACTGACTGCAGCAGGAGGGTTGGAGAAAATCGATCTGAAGACCAACAAAAGGGCCACAAAGGGCAGGAATTCCCTACATTATTCTGGAGGCAGATGATGCAACAATACTCTTGAGACATTTTGGCAGACTCAGGGGCAAACCAGAACGTATTAGGCATAATAAAAGAATAAAAATCCCTTCATTACCTACATGAGCCTGGCCTTGATACACTCTAAAAAAGATGGGACAGCAATATTTTTGGTGCCACTAATTGACCTTGGTCATCTCCTCACAAATAATCTTCATACAATTGACAAACCCTGTTGGACCAATTATGCTTTGCACTAGAGGGAGCATTTCCTTGCATGTGATGCAATTCCTCCAAGGTTTTATATCAGAAGGGTTCAGGAATGAGTATGTATTAGTCACCTGAGTCTAGTATAGCCCCTAGTTTTGCTGTTTTGTCTGCATAGTCATTCCCACAAGTCATATCATCGTGTAAAGGCTGATCTGCAGCACATTTAATTATAGCTATAGTTTCAAGGCCCATGATATCATCTAGACGTGCTGTTATATATTGGTGATTTTTAAAGGGTGAACTTGTCAAGGTCAAGAATCCCCCTTGCTGCCAGAGTTGATCAAAGTTGTGGCCTATCCCAAAGACATAGCTCAAATCAGTATAAATATTCACTGACTGTTGTGTAGCTAAACTGCATGAGAAAGGGCCACCAGCTAAGCGATTTGTACGGAAGTGACCTCAGGCAACTTCCTGCTCTCCATCACCTACCTAGGTGAACCTACTGTGTACCCCATGACCAATTTCCGATTCTAATATTGGTAACACAAACTATTCATGAAGTAAATTAGGTCTGCAAAGGGAGGGGGACATCAGATAAGCCATGTTGGGGTGTCAATAAGTATCTAGTGATGGCAACACAATCATGGTTCTCTGTATCGTGTGGCTCACCATACTGGGGAGTGGAAAGCAGAGTTGCTGGGTTCAGTGCTGGGCATTTGGTCAGAGTAACATTGGAAGATTTCATATTTGCTAGCTTGGGATACAGACATGTACTGATTTGTGGTTTTCAGCAAAATGGAGACTACTGAGTGCAGCACTGCAACCTCTGAATGAGAACCTAACACAATATACTCATATTGCTCTACTGCGAGCTGCAACTAACCGCAAACAATGAGGCATCTTAGCTGCAACTGGGTCTATTTCTTTACTATAATAAATCACATGCTTGTGATGAAAGCCATGTCTCTTGGTGGATGGCTAGTTCGAAACCATTCTTCTCATGACAGTATGAAGAAAATCCTTTCTTGCAGTCTGAAAGCTCCTATGCACCGGTTATCTATTTATCTAGGTAAATATCTCCTCTGCTTCTGAGGTCCACTGTAGTGGCTCCATGGTGCTAACTTGGGGGTACACGTCTGGGACCTAACAATCTATGCAAACCCTAGATCCATTAACACCAATATCCCACCATATCTAAAAATACCCTGATCTGTGTAACAGTTCGATGTTTTGGAATCTTGCATAATGCCTTGTTGCGTGGCACTTGTGATCACCCCAGCTAGTAAGAGCACAAACCTTGCAGGGGCTCCACCAGCTCTCAATTTAGCTCAGAGTAAAAGTCTGGCGCTCTTCTTATGCAACAGGGAAGCCATCAGCCACTGAAATGGAATCCAGCGGACGTCTCCCCTCGTCTTATTCACTGCCAATGTTATGCCCTTGCTACAGTGATTTAAAATGAGGTTTGGGGGCCATAAAGTGTATTCCCTTTCCCAACTCACTATCACAGCTCTATCAATGTACAACTTCAAACCTGATAATGTACTCATGGGTTCTAGAACATATCACAACAGTTTGTGTTGCTCCTAATGATATGATATGTTATTCATAACGTGGTTAATACCCAGAGGTTTCTAAGCGCGGATCCGAGGATCGAACCCATGTTGCTCTGGGTCGTCTTGCATCCAAGGCGAGCACGTTGACGCTGAGCTATCCTCCCAAGACTCAGGAGGAGTATGCATATGTATGCACATACATAGGGATAGAGAGATTTGACAAAACAGAAAGACATCCGGGAGAGAGGAATAATGCATCCCATAGGGATCATCAACCCTGTCCAACCTAGCAAATAATGGTGCACTACCATTCAAGATGCCCTGGCCATCAAAATCCAACTACTACAAAATAAAATCACAACTAAAAGAAAAATACTAGCGGAAAAACATACTCTGGCAGATGCCAACTCCAGATCCATAGTATGTAATACTCCAGCCTTCCATTTCACACCAGTCTCCCAAGAAACAGTGCTTAATACCATAGGCAAACTTAAAGCATCCACCTGTAAAGGAGACAATTTCCCAGCTCATTTAGTCAAACTATGTGCCCCCGCCCTCACCCTTGTTATCACTAATTTTGTCAATGCATCATTCAGCATCAATCTGGTCCCGGCCAGCATTAAAAATGCCTGGGTCACTCCCTTACTAAAAAAGCCATCGCTCGACCTACTAATCCACCCAACTATAGGCCTATAACCACGGTGCCTTTCCTTCTAAAAATGATCGACAAATTAGCGTACAACCAAATTCAAACCCATCTCAAACAAAACAAACTCCTAGGAGCCAGACAATCAGGGTTCAGACCGAAACACAGTACCGAAACCGCTCTCACCAACCTCAAAATACAAATAGACCATCTTAGAAAAATGGCCATACTTCTTCTGCTGTATCTCTCAGCAGCGTTTGACCTCGTAGACCATGACAAACTCTGTGACACACTAGCCAAAGATTTCAGCTTCTCCACCAATGCCACTCTCTGGATTAAATCATTTCTTGCCAAACGAACACCTAGAGTAGCCATTGGGAAGGAAGCAGCAGACCCCACAGCGGTCCCCATCGGAGTACCCCAAGGTTCAGTCCTCTCCCCTACCTTGTATAATGCCTACACCAAACTCCTATTCTCAGCTCTAGACGATATGGGTGTCATCTACACTAACTTTGCAGATGACACCCAAATCCTCATCCGTATCACTGGGGACTACGCCAAAGACACTCAGTCCATTAACGAAATATACGCTATCATCCAAAACTGGATGGCATTGAATAGTCTCTGTCTCAATGATGAGAAGACTGTGGTTCTCATCGTAGGATCACAGTCCAGAATAGGCTCCCTCCATCCTGAGTACACACATATCAACATTGACGGCACTCTGATACCAGTACTCAAGCATGTTAAAACTCTCGGCATCCATCTAGATGCCAATTTCACGATGTGTAAATACATATCTGCCCTATCATCCTCTATGGCATAAACAGCTAAACTCATTGCTCTGAGCTGCCAATTCCTTACACCCACCAATTGCATAACACTAGCCAGAGATTTGATCTTAACCAAGCTCGATTACTCCAACGTACTCCTTCTATGAACCGCCGACACCAATACAAGTAAACTACAACTACTACAGAATAAAGCACTTAGAGCAGCTTTACGCATAAAGAAATCCAACCACATCTCCAACATTAGGCGAGAAAATCACTGGCTACCCATCAAAGCCCGAATCATTTTTAAAACATTATGTGTGGTATCCAAATGTCTCACAAATAACGCCCCGAGCTACTTAAATAATGCCACAAATAAAAAAAAACATCAATCGAACACTCAGATCGAATAATAAGGCACTACTAGAAATCCTGTGCCACAAAAGTACCAAGGCAGGAGGGAACAACTTCAGAGTCCTGGCCCCCTCCCTGTGGAACTCACTACCACTCAGAATCAAAAATGAGGAAACCATGACTAGCTTCAGAAAATCACTGAAAACATGGCTATTCAACAAATACTGATTGACTGGACCTCTTGACCATTATCCTCCTAAAACAGAGTCACCCAACGATTTTCAAATGTATTGCCTTAATTAACCTTATTTACTGTTTGTTCTATTTGCCTTGCTGTAACATTGTACAAGACATTTTAAAAGCTGTCTGTAACCTCGCCGTGATACCTTAGGGTCTGGGGGAGTAACAAATGAAATAAATAAATGAGATAAATAGCATACTGTTGGCAATTAGCATTTCACTGCACCAATGTATCCCAGAGTCAAGAATGACCAAAGAAGTAATTATTCACACATAGAAATACTCATTGCATTCTCCCTAAATCAACAGTGTTCCAACATATTTGTCCTCTTCAAATGACCCTCAATCGTCTTCTAATTCAAACAAATATGTTTGGTAGGTAACAAGTTTCACATCTCTGTAATCAAATCAATCAACATGGGGCTTAACTCATCTTTCCATTGACAAAGGCACAAGGGCCCTGTCCAGCCTTACCTTTTCTGCTAAGGAAAATCAAAGTCCAAATACAATGCTCAATTCACTTAGAGCAACACTATATGACAAGTTCAGTTATTACAGATGCATGCTGAATGAGTTAACGTTGCGCCACATGTGGTTAGTGTCCAGGTTGATTTTTGGGAGTCTAATATCCCCATGCGTGGATCCCCTGAAATCTCTCTGAACTGTCACTGCGGAATACGCCGGGGTCCCTCCCACGTGGTTTCATGCATGGTAGGCTTCGATCGCTCTAGCGAGCTAATGGAGTACTTATCTTTGATCTCGTGGGGCCGTATTAGGAGTTTTCAGGTGAGGACTGACCCCGCGAATGATGTGAAGGCTGGATCTCTTCAGAATCACATCCGCTCAGAGGAATGAACGAGCGTGAACGAGTTTGCAAGGCTCGCGCATGCGCATGAGTCTCTGCGCGCATGCGCGTAGGCTTGGGCGTTGGTTTGGGCATCGGCCCGTGGTTTCGCAGGCTCCGTATGCCGAATTGTTCTAGGAGAGGTTCCTGGGCTGCCGGGGCTGTAGTTTAATGGGTCAAGCACGCTGGGAACTGTAATCTTTTCCTAATTCTACTTCCTGCGGGCTTCTTCTCTGAAGGTGCTATTCTGCTACACCAACCACACCTACAATGGGGGCAGAGATGACATCTACTGCATGAAATGGCCCCCACCATGCCAGCAACCACTCTACGCCCATGCTTTCTGACAGGTTTCCAAACCAAAACAAAAAGCTTAAATCAATAAAGCTATTATTGCATATCAATCTATATCCGTCACAATATACAATGCAAAGCACAAATTCACTGCATCAAACCAAAGGATGAGAATTGGTGCATATTATGCAAGCAAGCAAAACCCATTGCAACATGACTCTAAGGTGCAGCTAAGAGCATGTATCCCCTGTAATCTCTGGCAGGATCTCTGCATCATACTGCCACAGCAAGCTAGGCAGCCCCTGTATAGCTTCTGGCATGTTATTTATAGGGTCTATAGCTCAGAAATCGCCTTACCATAAAATGCTGTCATTCGGTGGGTAGACCCCTCAGCTTCTGATTCCAACCTGTCTAACTTGGAAGTTCCTCTCGTCATTGCATGATGTATGTAAATAATGTTATAAGTACCTCGACTTATCATCTTGCCATATTATCAGTTCTTAGCAACTTGCTCTGAAGCATCTTGCTGAAATATCTAAGTCCTAAGTCAAGGACTTTATGTCATGCTTGCATTGGTCCGGGCTCCTAAGAAGACTGCCGTTTATTCGCTTAACATGGAGAATGAAGCCGATTTGATTTCACGGCCTACTAGTATAGTATGTATGCATATGGGGTTCATGCACTGACTTGCTCAAAACTACATATGTAAGCATGTTTACATGCATGCATGTATGATATGAGTACGCTTTTTAAACTGCTAAATGCTTTGCTATTTTAAATGGTTACACGAATCAATGAATGAAAGGTAAGACATAAAACAGACTTCTTGCTACATAGCTGCTCTTGCAATACAAGGCTAATACACGCCGATAGGAGCATAAAGTGCTTTGAGTATACTTCTGCTGGTTCTTAGCACTACTGCTGCTATTCTGTATAGACTGGCCTTTAAGCATGTATCATAATACATGCCCTTTCTTCAAGGCGCTACATTCAAGGCACTACATTCTACTCTGCCTTGTCAAGCTAATGCTGGTATACTATTATGAGGGGAATTCTGACATAAAATAATATCTTACTTGTTGCTCCGACACCCGCGGGGCCGAATGGATCGATTCCCATGACATCTCCCCTAGATGCCATGAATGGAAGGGTGGAACTCACCCGGTCTCTACATCTACAGTTTCTATTGTCACTTCTGACCACTTCTCACCTTGTATTTTGATACCTCTTTTCTAGGCAGCTCTTGATCTATACAATCTCTTTGGGATAATCAGTGGTACTTAGCAGTACTCACACTAGTCACCAACTAGTGCTCACTTTGTGTTTCCATAATTTGGAATTCTAATATGTATTAAACACACTTCACATTGCACATTTCTTACTTTTATAAGCATCATGCGTGCCCGTCTGACATATGTGTTCTCATGCAATGTTTTAAACATTATTTATACTGGACTTACAAAGACTTATCCAAGGCTAAATAGGATAGCTTTGCTCTGCTATTATTCTCAATTGTGCTCTGTATCACTCATCTGACTCTTGTAACTCCTGTTCTATGGCATCAGGCCTGAACATCACAAAAATATCATCGAGATCTTATTGTAACACATTATCTGTATAACTGTCTGATGTCTTTCCCTCTCCCCTTGACTCTGAGGAGACTGCATCTAGGGTAGTTGAGATTACATTTTCAGTAACATTCTGATTAACCGCATTGGCACTGTTAGATGTACCAGCTAGGTTTGCATCGGTATCGGCAAACAAATCAATATCCACATTGAAATCAGACTTTGCAACTGCTGCACACATTTCTGGCTCATTTCTCCCAAGTCCTCTATCTACACTCTGTTCAATTAGTTCAATATTAGGCTGGCATGTGTCTGCGTCACCAGCTGCTTCTTCGGGCATCTCTCTTTGAAATTCCAGGAAATCAGGCCTCATTCGATTGGCATATTGCAGCTCTCCATGGTGGAACTGCTTGTGAGTGGGCCTCATTCCGAGGTCGGAGGTAACCACGCTGCTATTTGCGGCATGGCTGCCTCCGAACTCGTCCAAACTCCGGCATGGTGAATGGAGTAATTACCGGTCCATTCCGAGGTCGGAGGGACCGGTAATTCCCCATTCACCAGGGCCATTCCCCATTCCCATTTGAGCCCCCATAGGGCTCAATGGTAAGGGGGAAGGACCCGCAAAGGGAACTCGTAGTAGGGCGGTAAGGGTTTAACGGCACCGGTCTCGTTACCGGTGACCGTTAACCCTTACTGCCCTACTCGGAATGAGGCCCAATGTCTAGCTTATCCTTCCACTTGCTTCGTGGCTATGCTCAATACTTCCTTGACACTGTGGGGCAATTCAGAAGTCCTGTTAAAAGGATCACACTGTGGGGGAACCAATCACAAAGTGCCACACCCACAAGTTATCTTTCATTCTTTCCATGTTGCAAGCCCTTGGTGTATTGGGTGCCAATTCCATGAAGAATGTCCCAGTCTCAACTCAGCATGCAATATCTTTCAGCATGCAGATTTCAAGGCTGCCATAGAAGGGTAACGTGGAGCAGATCTGTGCATTTTAACTTGGATTGTGCAAGACCAACACTCCTTAGCCACATCAAATCAAAATGAGGCCTTTTCACTCGTTTCGTAAAGTAGACCCCAAATCAAGTTGTAAACAGACCAAATTCTTGCATTAGCTTTGTTGAAAAGGGAAGGCCCAACGCATACTGCGGATGTCACTTTGCAGCTGCAAACACACACCCGAGGTTGTATAGATGCTTTCTGCAGTCAACTGGAATGCTGTGCTTGTTTCCCATGCAGTAGGAAGGCAGGCGAGATCTGCAGAAGTCTTCACAGACAGGTGTGAAGAGGCATTTTCACTGATGTCTACAGCAACATCTTCTTTCAGTAGTGGCAACGTTTTTGTGATGGAGGCAGGTGTGCCAGGCAGCAGTGGAATGTGATGCTTGCTGTGCCATGATGCCTTGGCTTCTAGGCGCTGTACTCAGTCTGAGGCTGTAGGCACTTTACATTACTCGTCTGGGTCTTGGCAGGTGCAGTTGTTGAGGCAGTTTGCTAAAATGGCAAATCCTTCCTTCAACGCACAGCAAACCTGCTGCGGGGGGTGCAGGAGGCAAGGAGAGACTGCCCTTCACTGAGTGCCACCACCCAGGGCCCCAGTTTAAGAAGTAATGGAGTAGCCTGACCTTTCCCAGTCTGAGTAGGTAACTCCTGAAGTGCGCATTGGGAGAAGGAGAAGGCTATGCTGGCAGGTTCCTGACGAGCACAGAAGACAGTCGAGAACTGAGAGAGCTCCGGGAAGTGCAGCCATATGAAGTAGTTGAAGTAGGGGCCAGCAGCAGCGTAGAGTGCGCTGGACCCATTCTCTGTTGGGATGCCGACATTGGATATTGCCTGCACACAGAGCTCTCATTTTGTTTTTTGAATTTTAAGAGCAGGGCCTTTATTAGGTCATTTTTTAGAGGTTTTTAAGGGCGTGACCTCAGATTTTGTTTTTGAATTTTAAAAGCAGGGCCCTTATCAAGCAAATCAGGGGAGGTGGGCAGGAGTATATGGATTGTGTGCACAGGAAGCGTGTCTAGGAGTAGTGCAAAATACAAAATGTAAGTTGTTTGCATTTATCTTACTTTGCTGGTTCATCATTACAGAATACTGGCTTAAGGTTTATATTCCAACTTGGTCTCCACCTTTACTGTGTTATTCTGAAGCAATGGGCCTCATTATGAATGTGGCGGAAAGGCAAGCACCGTTGTTACCTCTCCGCCACATTACGAGTTCTGTTTGCCGGTGCCGGACTGCACGTCTGGTCTGACCAGGCATGCAGACCGTCACCCGCGAGCAGAACTCATGATTGCACCAGCACCGTTATTAACGGTGCCGGTGCCACCACGCTCCCGACCCCCATTCTGCCCTACAGGGCAGAATGGGGATAGGGAGGCCGGCCATAACGGGCAGCCGAGAATGGCCAATTACCGGCCCATTCATCTCGTAATGGGCCGGTAATGGCCCATTCGCGGGTGCCGGAGCCGGTAGCAAGTTTGGCGGTAGCGTGTCCTTAATAAGCGCACGTTACCGCCAAACCCGTAATGAGGCCCATTGTGTCATGCATCTGTTAGAGCTGTATCTAACCATGAGAGGGTGGCTTTCCCCAGGATCACACATCTTACTGCTTGCTTAAGTTGGACATGTTTTACATGTCTGCTGTTGCATTTGTATACATTGGGGGTCATTACGAGGTAGGCCGTAAGGGTTTAACGGCGCCGGTAAAGGTGCCGGCGCCGTCAACCCCTTACCGCCCCATTACAAGTCTGCTCGCGGGAACCCACTAAGGACGCCTGGTTTTACCAGGCACCCTTAGCGGGTCCAGCGAGCAGACCAGGATGCTAACAACGGGCCCATTATTAACAAGCGCGTTGTTAGCACCTTCCCCATTCCCATTCGAGCCCTATGGAGGCTCAAATGGGAATGGGGATGTTCAGGGTCTGGGTTCCTTGAATGAGAAATTACTGGGCCCTCCAAGGTAGGAATGGCCCGGTAATTCCTCATTCAAGGAACCTGGACCCGGTACCTGTTAAGGGGTAACCATACCTCTATTAGTGGCATGGTTACCTCTTACCTCATAATGAGGCCCATTGACTCTCTCTTTACACAAACCAGTGTGTTTCTAGCAAACGTACTGCTTATGGATAGGATTTTCCTATTAGACTACACCTTTGCAAATTGCTGACGATATAATTATTCAACATCCTACCCATCTCATGGGGATAGTTATATTAATTGCTAATTGCATTCATTCATTCATAACATGGATATAGGACTGTGCCAGATTTCGAATAGCCTCCTTTATCTCTTACAACTTCTGTGTTCAAACTGTCCAATACTAATGTATCCTAATTTGGATGGCTGTAAGATTGACTATGGTCTGCACTGCAGGAACTATAGTCTGTGCTGCAACTGAATTCTGTTCTCTGTCTCTCTATGACTCTGACGGGCCCAGGAAGGGAGAATATACACACAGATACGATCATTACCACATGCACGCTTAAAATACATTTTAAGGCTATTATTGCATAAATGTTACTATGACTATGGTCTGCACTGCAGGAACTATAGTCTGTGCTGCAACTGAATTCTGTTCTCTGTCTCTCTATGACTCTGACGGGCCCAGGAAGGGAGAAAATACACACAGATAAGATCATTACCACATGCACGCTTAAAATACATTTTAAGGCTATTATTGCATAAATGTTACTATGACTATGGTCTGCACTGCAGGAACTATAGTCTGTGCTGCAACTGAATTCTGTTCTCTGTCTCTCTATGACTCTGACGGGCCCAGGAAGGGAGAAAATACACACAGATAAGATCATTACCACATGCACGCTTAAAATACATTTTAAGGCTATTATTGCATAAATGTTGCTATGACTATGGTCGGCACTGCAGGAACTATAGTCTGTGCTGCAACTGAATTCTGTTCTCTGTCTCTCTATGACTCTGACGGGCCCAGGAAGGGAGAATATACACACAGATACGATCATTACCACATGCACGCTTAAAATACATTTTAAGGCTATTATTGCATAAATGTTACTATGACTATGGTCTGCACTGCAGGAACTATAGTCTGTGCTGCAACTGAATTCTGTTCTCTGTCTCTCTATGACTCTGACGGGCCCAGGAAGGGAGAAAATACACACAGATACGATCATTACCACATGCACGCTTAAAATACATTTTAAGGCTATTATTGCATAAATGTTACTATGACTATGGTCTGCACTGCAGGAACTATAGTCTGTGCTGCAACTGAATTCTGTTCTCTGTCTCTCTATGACTCTGACGGGCCCAGGAAGGGAGAAAATACACACAGATACGATCATTACCACATGCACGCTTAAAATACATTTTAAGGCTATTATTGCATAAATGTTGCTATGACTATGGTCGGCACTGCAGGAACTATAGTCTGTGCTGCAACTGAATTCTGTTCTCTGTCTCTCTATGACTCTGACGGGCCCAGGAAGGGAGAATATACACACAGATACGATCATTACCACATGCACGCTTAAAATACATTTTAAGGCTATTATTGCATAAATGTTACTATGACTATGGTCTGCACTGCAGGAACTATAGTCTGTGCTGCAACTGAATTCTGTTCTCTGTCTCTCTATGACTCTGACGGGCCCAGGAAGGGAGAATATACACACAGATACGATCATTACCACATGCACGCTTAAAATACATCTTAAGGCTATTATTGCATAAATGTTATTGCATAACATATTTCTATAGTTTCTCCTATGAGAATAATTGCAAAAGAGGGGATGAGTGATTTCCCAACTATTGCATAGTAAATATGTTTGTTTATGCTTTCCAATGTTCCTGCATTTTATGTGAAAATCATTCTACATTTTACATGTTCTATCAATGGTGCATTTAACATGGGTTTCACCTGCTTCATACAGAATGCTATTCAGTGCATTTAAAAGCTTCACTACACACAGTTCTGTGTGGCATAATCATATGGCAAATTGCAGATAAAATCGTGTTCTCTACTCATCAGAGTATTGCATGCTTGGACACCCTAAGGCTTATGTAACAATATTATTAAAGGCCCTTTTCAATTAAGTAGTTGAATCATTGAACTTCTCTTTGTTTCTGGAAAGTGGATTCAAACATTGAAAAATCTTGATATAGCACCACCAATGTGTATGGTTCTAGAAGCTATATAATTGTCATGTTTTTTCAAGGGCTGTTTCATTTTTTTGCTGTCTTTCTATATGCACTCCCAATAGTGCTTGCAGGGTCTTGCATTGAAAAAAAGAGTTAATGACCTGTCAGAGACACTGAGGAAAAAATGCCAATTTCAAACATTGTTTTTCAGATTGTACCTTGTGGTGACAATTTGTTGTATATGTGACAGCTCTGCTTGTACACTTGAGTGAATATGTGCTCTGGTCCTGTGTGGTCACAATCTAGTTGCTACACACATAAAGCAACCTTTACCACTTTGATCACAAGCTTGTCTAACCAATGACTCAAGACTGTGCAACTGCAGAGTTGTCAAACAGATTAGAATTCCTGCAGGTCTTAGCTCGCTGAACCAATTAAAGATCCTAGCGAGATGTGACCAATCACCAGTGTAATCTATTGTTACAGGACCACCACACAAAACTGCATCCCATCTCAGATCACAGAATAGCCAATTATTGAATTATGAATCCCAAATCCCATTACCAGGCTCTCAAGTGGAAAATCATGATCCACTTGGCTTCACCAATACCAGGGTGTATCACTCCACAAGGAATTACTAATAGTGCCTTCCTAACAACGCATAAACCTAGGAGCTTATAGGAGCTATGTTCCTCACACAACATCCTTTATTTTGCCTCTGATTTCCTTTTGCTCTCTCACGAGTATCCCTTATGCGTACTGCATATTGGGCCTCCTGCTTGGAGCAGTCCTGACCACCAAAGGGTATCCTTAATGCATGTCTGCATTGGTTGAGTAAACTTAGTACACCTTAATTTAATTTGAATCTACATGGTTGTAGATCTACACTGATGTCTGTGGCTAGCCCTGGACTGCCTGAGGTATCTTAATAGTTGATTTATAACTCTGCCTGCCTTATGCTGTATAGCATGATGGCAAATGTCTATTTGGAAGGTTCTATTTAGTTCCATATGACTATTGAATCTATTGGGTTGTCTTAACATCAGTTTAATAAGTTATCTACTATGGCATAGGTTTTATAGTTGCTTTCAGGAGGGGGCACAGCTTTGATATCTGGCCATTTGCACTGCATCTCTAAATGCAGGAGTGTTGCATGAAGGTTGTAGCAGAAAATATACTAATGCATGAATATCTTCTTAGCATTGCTGTGTTATGCTATGTTGCATCATGCTATGGTTTAGCTTGTTTTGCGATGTTATGGCTGTGTTATGGCTGGTTGTTAATTGCAAGCACTTACACCACTGTCTTGTATGGGATTAAGCATGCTACCTATGATGGTGTATGCCAAGCACTGTTCTGCTTTGCACAATGCCAGATCATATGTAATGAACTGAGTGAGCCCATTTTAAACCTGCAGGTTCTAGGTTCTATACTCAATGCAGGAGTGCTCTAGACTGAACTTGGGTTCCAGGCCTAGGTTCAAGATTTGTGGTCTGCGTTCTAGACCATGGTTTAGTCTGTGGGTGCAGGATGTCAGCCTCATGTTTCCATTATTGGAATTTATGTTTATTAATTCGACCTAATTCTCCCTATGTTTATGCTTTGTAGCTTATGTTAGTGAATAGTGCCTTGTATTATGTATCACTTTTGTGGTTTTAGTTTGTCTCTCTATTTGAGAGAGGGTATGCCCAGAGGTGGGTCCCTTGCTCGCTGTGACATAGGTAACCAAGCTGCACCTCACTCTGTGGGCCCAACAAGGCTAAAACATGACTGGGGTTGCTTGTATTTCCATGCAGAGGGGATCTGGCCTAGCAGTTTGGACAGGGCTGCTCCCATTGGTGGTGGTACCTGACTGATTTGCATATGGCTGAACACCTTTTGCAATAGTGCAGATGGGCTAAAAAAACGATGGTGTGGAAGGATGCCCAGAGCAATGCCAGTGGTTCAGATTAATTCAAAACCTTCCACCCATCGCTTTTTTGGTTTTTGTATTATGTATTTGTATGACTCTGCGGAATGCGTTCGAATACGAAATTGCAGGGTTGTCTCCCACAGCACTTAAAAAATGTGAGGGTTGCCCCTGCAACCCTGTCTCCCTCTGTCTTCCCCGAGCTACGTGTCCTTCGCTCCCAGAGATGCCCCCACCTTTTTCCTGGAATGGTTCCAAGACGTGGCTTCTGCCTGCAGCACAGAGGTTTGAAATGTGTCTTTTCCCATGTAAATATTATACCTGCATCCTTCACAAATGCACTTCTGGCACATTGTAGAATTCACTGCGTGGGTAATTCTATTTGAATTAGGAACGTTCAGCTTTTTCAGCTTCCTTCACCTCACTGCTTGGAATTTCTCCATGTTATTTGTATTAGTTCACTAGCTGTCATGCATTCAAGCTCTCTTTTAAAAACGCTAGTTCATCTCACGATCGAGCAGTCTTTTCAAAAGCATTTTAATTGGCTTTTAAATCGATCGATTAAAAAGGCCTTGCACTGTTGCACGTGCTACTAAGGTTTGATTATAAATGGGCCACGTTTGTGTCTCAGTTTTTATATGTAAGAGTAGGGGCCCTTCATATTTAATCACGTTCACTTTCAGCACTTACCTAATTAACTGAATGTTATTAAAATGCACTGTGCATGTTTTGGAACGCCTTGGACTACCATTTCACCAAATACGCTACTGCCCAGCAATTAAGGTGATTTACGCAAACTTACCAGTGTAAGGTTGCGGTGAGTGCATTCCATTCTCCAACCAAGCTATCTACTTTGTCATTTACATTCTATAAGGGTTTGACGGTCTAATCCATGCATATGTTGTTGTTGCAAGTTTTCTCTTCATCTGTACTGTACTATGTATTTATTATACAGCACTCAACTCCCATGGGTCTCAGAGCGATGAAATCACAGTTATTTTTATTCCACAGATGGGTACTCATTTTATCCACCTAGAATGGTGAAAGGCTGAGTTGACTGTGTCAGGTTTCAAACCTGCTGCTGCAGGCAGCACACAGATGTGGAGTGAGCACTCAACCCACTGTGCTATCTTTCATTACAAGTGCATGCAGATGCATGCTATAAATTTTGGTATACATTGTTATGGTGACATGTATTAAAGCACACACTGTTAGTTCATAATTAATGTTACCTCCCTTCTTTAAGGTATCTGTATTTCTTATTTGCCTATCACCTTCTACAGTGGAGTTTTAACGTTCTAGTGTCTCAGTCTGATTCAGAGGAGGCGTTCCCTTGCTTATGCTGTGTAGTTCTTGGCTACAGGTTGTCAGTTTTAACGTTCTAGTGTCGCAGTCTGATTCAGAGGAGGCGTTCCCTTGCTTATGCTGTGTAGTTCTTGGCTGCAGGTTGTCAGTTTTAACGTTCTAGTGTCGCAGTCTGATTCAGAGGAGGTGTTCCCTTGCTTATGCTGTGTAGTTCTTGGCTGCAGGTTGTCAGTTTTAACGTTCTAGTGACTCAGTCTGATTCAGAGGAGGCGTTCCCTTGCTTATGCCGTGTAGTTCTTGGCTACAGGTTGTCAGTTTTAACGTTTTAGTATCGCAGTCTGATTCAGAGGAGGCGTTCCCTTGCTTATGCCGTGTAGTTCTTGGCTACAGGTTGTCAGTTTTAACGTTCTAGTATCGCAGTCTGATTCAGAGGAGGCGTTCCCTTGCTTATGCCGTGTAGTTCTTGGCTACAGGTTGTCAGTTTTAACGTTCTAGTATCGCAGTCTGATTCAGAGGAGGAGTTCCCTTGCTTATGCTGTGTAGTTCTTGGCTATAGGTTGTCAGATTTTGAAGGTTGCCAGCCATCAGAGGACTTTTTAGGCAATCTTTTAGGGAACCTTTTGAAGTAAAATGGAGGACTTTTCACACCCTCTGCTTTTGCAGAGGAGGAGCCTGCTGGTGCTTGCTTTTGGGTTTTCTCCAACACCTGCTCTTTAATGGATTGTTTAATCATTAATGAGGCGTTTCTAGACACTGCACCCTGCGCACGACCTACCATTGTATTAAAACCATTTTGGAGGTACTATTAAACCTGATGACAATGTCTGTAACCCTAATTCAGCTTGTATGTTATCTCCTGATCCTGAGATTGTAGCGTTGAACTGTGCGGTACCTCTGCTTTCTGTTTTAGTGTCCACCTGTGCAGATGATCATACTGATATTTTAGGAGAAGGTACTCTCCAGCATTGATTGGCACGGTTAACCCTCTAATAGGATGAAACCCCAGTGTTTTCTCATAGGATCAAGGGCCCTGAACCACATTTCCATGTCTAGCATTACCAGGAGGGTATTGCATTGCAGCCCATTCGGGAACCAGGTTATAAACCTTTCTCTTGACAGCCAGAGTTCGGCTCAGTATTAGGCACGTAAGTAATCCCAGACTGATGTGCTCTACATATCAGACACCTAAAATGACCTCTAGTTTTCACAGAGGGTGTTTTCACATATGCATACAGTAACGCTGTAGGCAAAGAGGCCTGCATTTTCTTTGGCTGTTGCACCCAGATTACGAATTCCTGATTGATCTTGTAAATATTAATATATACGCAAAAAGGTGTTTACCATCAATGCATTGCAGGGGAATGGGCTTGTGGTCTGTGAATGACGAGTATGTTCAATCAGCCATAATCTCAACAACCCCTTCTGTCGCACCACCTGAAGGCAAACGTGCAGCTGTGCACATTACTGAAGCACTCAGAGTGAACAGTTCTAAATAGGTGTCTGTTCCTGCTTTACTGTCTACAGGTGCTAGGACTATCTATGAGCGCACACATGAGTTACGTGTGTACGCAGCTCGGCACTGTAGAGATGTATTTTTTTAATGGTGCTTGTCCTTATCTGAGATAAGTATGCTCGCTCTTTATCTTTATTTCGATTTAATTAAGTAGAAGGCCTTCTCAATATGAAACCTTACACTATGCGTCACTATCGAAGGAAAAGACATGGGGCCTCATTACACGGATTAGCTATTAGCGCCATGGTTCGTGCCGGTAAAATACCGGCACCACCTTGGTGGAAAGGGGAATTACCGCCCTATTCCAAGGTTGGCGGGGCGGTAATTCCCCCTTCCACCATTGCCCTTCCCCATTCCCATTTTTGCCCCATAGGGCTCTATGGGAATGGGGAAGGCACTAATTACGGTACCACAAATTGCGGCACTGTAATTAGCTCCCTGGTCGCTTTGAGGGTTGGTTTTTACCGCCTGCAAAAAGCAGGCGTTAAATTCCCCAACCCGCAAAGGGACCTCGCAGTAAGGCAGTAAGGATTTACCGGTACCGGTAAAATACCGGTACCGGTAAACCCTTACCGCCATCTGTGTAATGAGGGCCATAATAACAAAACCAACCCGTGCACTCTCTTGGCACGGCAAGGTACATATATCTGCTGTGACTTCATGAGAGGGTAGAGCTACTTTGATCGAGCCCCATATTGGACGACAAATGCTTCATGTCCCTTGAGATCACACTGGCTAGTAAGAGCTCTGTCCTTAGGGTAACTCCCCCAGCTCTCAACTGAGCTCAGAGTGAAGGTCTAGCGCTCGCCTTATGCGGCAGGGAAGCCATCAGCCACTGAAACGGAACCCAGCAAACAAAAGTTACTCACGGGCTCTGCAACACATCCACAACAGTTCCTGTCACTCCTAATACACATGTATCGGGATAGAAAGGTTTGACAAAACAGAAAGACATTAGGCAGAGAGGCATAATGCATCACATAACAAAGTGTTGTTAATTAGCATTTCAATGTGCCAACATATCCCAGAGTCAAGAATGACCGACGTTGTATAAAAATAGTATTTATTTACACATAGAAATCTTCATTTCATTGTCTCTAAATCAACAGTTCATCAACATATTTGTCATCTTAAAATGACCCATTAACAAGGGGACTCCCAGGACCCCCCTTGTTAATTTGCATATTTAAGTAACTTTGGGTCACACCCTAAGTTACTAGGGGAATCCAGACGTGGACCCCTTGCTCACTATTCTTAGAGAGGTACAGATCCACTCTACTGATGAGGTCCAACCAGACCGAAACACGTGTCTGGGGTTTCTGTTGGTACTCTTGTTCAGAGGAGAATTGCCTAGCATTTAGGTGCTGGCCTGCCCCAGGGCAGGACAAAGACTGATATGTTTGGGATATTTCTTCTCTGTCAAAGATAGTGAGCTAAAGACTCTGGGTAAATCTCTCGTAACCAGGACTAATGTCTGGCAGAGGGACTTCCAGGATCCCCTTGTTAATTTGCATCTTAAAATGACCCTCAATTGTCTTCTAATTGCACATAGAATTCAAACATATTTGTTTGGTATATAACCCGTTTCCCATCTCTGTAATCAAATTAATCTACACCAACACTCTTATCATGGGGCACATGTTCAGCACAAAAAGCCCTGTCCAGCACAAGTTGGGGCTTAAATCATCTTTCTGTTGACAAAGGCATAAAGGCCATGCCTAGCCTCATCCCTTTTGCTAAGGAAAATCAAAGTACACATACAATGATCAATTCACTTAGAGCAGCACTATTTGAATTCATTCAAACCTACTCTGTGGTTTCCAAACTAAACCAAAAAGCTTAAATCAATAAAGCTATTATTGCATTTCAATATATATCTGTCACAATAAGCAACGCAAAGCACACATTCACTGCATCAAAACAAAGGTCGAGAATTGCTGCACATTATTAAAGCAAGCAAAACCCATTGAAACATGACTCTGAGATGCAGCTAAGAGCATGCGACCCCTGCAAACTCTGTCAGGATCTCAGCATGATGCCGCCACAGCAAGCCAGGCAGCAGTTCTATAGGTGCTCGCATGGTATTTATAGGGGCTCTAGCTCTGAAATCCCTTATCATAAAATGCTGTCATTCAGTGGGCAGACCTTCAGCTTCTGTTTCTAACCTGCATAACTTGGAAAATCATCCCATCATTTGTGTGATGTATGTAAATAATTTAGGAAGTACCTCCCCTTGATATTTTGCCGCTGTATCTTCTCTTAGCAACTTGCTCTGAAGCATCTTGCCGATTTATCAGCTTCTAGAAACTTGTTCCGAAGCATCTTGCTGAAATATACATCTATGCCATAAGTCAAGGGCTTTACGCCATGCTTGTTTTTGTCCTGGCTCTTAGGCAGACTGCAGTTTATTCCCTTAACATGGAGAATGAAGTGGATTTGATTTCATGGCCTACTAGGTTTCATACACTGGCCTGCTCAAAACTAGATATGTAAGCATGTTTGCATGTGTGCATGTATGATATGAGTAAGCTGTTTAAAGTGCGAAGCGCTCTGCTATTCTAAATGGTTACATGAATCAATGAACGAAAGGTAACAAATACAAACACACTGCTTGCTATGTCGCTACTCTTGCAATGTAAGGCTAGTACAAACCTCCAGGAGCATAACGAGCTTTGAGTAGGCTTCTGCTAGTTTGCATTACTGCTGCTATTCTGTATAGACTGCCCTTTAAGCATGTATCACAGTACTTGAACTTTCTTCAAGGTGCTACATTAAAGGCACTACATTCTAAACTGCCAGCTAATTCTGGTACTATTATGAGGGGAATTCTGACATAAAATCGTTTCTCACTTGTTGCTCCTACTCCGAAGAGCAGAATGGGCGAACAGTGGTCATTTCAGTACGGATGCTTTATTTCCCTTTTGGCTAAACCAGTCAACAATACTTGTGTGTCCTCTTTGCATGCCTCATAGAATACATCATCTATATACTGGACTAGCATGGACTAACCAGTAAACATTAAGCCATCTAAATCTTCCTTCAGTTGCTGGGAAAAGAGTGTAGGGGACTCAGTGTTCCCCTTGATGCAACCGTCTCTAGGTGTACTGCATACATCTGTGTGAAATCACAAACAAGTACTGACTGTCCTTGTGTATGGGGATAGAGAAAAATGCAGAGCACAGATCAACCTCTGTGAAATGGGCAGCGTCAGTAGGGATATATGACAGTATTGTAGCCTATATTGGCACAACGGGGAACGAAGAAACTACCACAGCATTTAACAGCTCTCAGATCTTGAAGAAGCTTTTCCCGGCTTCTTGACAGGCAATATTGGGGTGTCGCATGGACGGCTAGTTGGGAAACTATATCACAGTCCTGGTTCAGGGTGGTTCTACTGGGCAGGGTGTAACGAAGGAAGGGGCACCTGGCTATTCCCTGACCATTCCAGGTACTATACAATATCTCAAAAACAGTTGGTCAGGGCTAATCTGGACAAGACCACATACATGAAAAGAATAAATCTACTCCGACAATTTTTAAACACAATTGTTGTATATTTCTTATATAGCAATCTAATGGGTAAATCATACATCGACATACCATACCATCAGGGTATTCTGAGCCTAACATCCTCCCCATAAAACATAACATGTTAACAGATAATACATTCCAAAACATCTGGTGATGATTTTTAACAGACAAACCTTGTGTTGCCAAGGGTTTACAGTAAAAGTATTTATAAAGAGCATACACTGTCTTTTCGCCACTTTTGGCACACTAAATACAGAAGTGTTGTGGCCTATTATATTTCATCGGCTTCAATTTTAATTGCCTTCATTAGGACGGGAGTAGTGGAAGCGATTCCTCACTGCCTGTGGTATGTATCAGGCTGCAGAAATGGAACACTGGGAGTCTGGGATGCCACCAGAATGTGTGCCATGCATGTCAGGTGCTGGGGCAAAACAGAGTAAGAGTGTTCTCATTATGGGGGCGTGGCTACGAGAGCCATGTAGGAGGACGCGTTCCAGCGGAGCTCCCGGGATCCTGAACAGATCCGGGCAAATCAGTGCAGTGTGACGGATTATTGAACACCGACGATACGCATGTCAGCGTGTGAAAGTGCTACCTATGCACTGTGAACTTTTGGAGGACATAGTAGCCACGGCGGCGAAGATTGGAAAAGAAAAGTCGAGAGACGTTGAGGACAAAGGGCGACTCAAAATGGCCGACATGGCCCGAGACGGAATAGAAAAGAGTAGCGGGAAGACCTAATAAGGCCAGCGAGCAGTGCGCCCACTCCTCATTCGAAAGACCTGCACATCCCCAGAACCATGTCAAGTAAGGCAGTGCGACCCAAGGCGAAACAGCCCACGCTGGATGACTTCACCAGGACGTCCCCAGGCCCGGACGCCACCAAGAACAAAGACGCATTGGCCGTGGGTGGCGCGACGCCTTCGAACTCTAATCAAGAAATCCTGGCGGCGATTGCGGACCTGAGAGCAGCCTGGGAGTCGAAATTAGAACAGGCCGTCTCCGAATTAAAAACTGCATTGGACCTCAAAGTTGGGGAGGTCCAGGAGGACATCAATCTGCTGAGACAGGACGTTAGGGTTCTGGCAGAGCGCACAGAGTCTCTGGAAAAAGAAGTTGGCCCGAATACGGCGGACTGCGCCACCCACAAGGCAAAACTGCACGCCCTAATTCAAAGGGTGGGCAACCTGGAAAGTAGAGCGGAGGAGGCGGAAGGACGAGCCCGTCGCAACAATATCCGCATTGTGGGCCTACCGGAGGGGACGGAGGGCCGAGACCCTACTGACTTTGTTGAGAACATGTTACTGCAGGAGATATCCGGAGGGGCCTTATCCCAAGGCTTCGCAGTGGAACGAGCGGATAGAGCCTTAACGAGGAGGCCGCCTCCCGGAAACCCGCCCAGACCCATCATTGCCAAAATTCTTAACTACCGCGATCGGGAAAGAATATTGGAACATTTTCGAAAAGGAGGCACGATCAAGAGAGGAGCAGCAAACATCACGGCGTATCCGGATTACACTCTAGCGGTGCAGCGGAGTCGCATGAACTTTGGGACTGTGAAACGGAGGCTGAGAGAGGCAGGTTATAAATATATGTTGCTTTATCCTGCAAAATTGAAGGTTATACAGGCGCATAAAACTTTATTTTTCGAGACCCCAGAGGACGCCATGGAGTGGCTCGACGCACAGGGGTGCCCCCAGGAATCGGCAGACCGGCCCAAGAAGGACTTGGAGGAGCTGCGGAAGGCGTAAAATGGCGTCGCAAGATGGCGCGACTCATGGACTTTGGGACTTGATTATAGTCGGCTCGGAACCTTCGGTATGGAAGGTCAGTTGGTTGCACTGTTTGTCGCAAACATTGGGATTATTATCGAACGGGAGCCCCATGGAGCGATACTCTTTCCCCACAATAGTTTAGGTTAGGTGGCCATTAGGGCGATCTCACCCTACTGGGCTCCGTGCACTGATTGGTGATTACGGAACTAGATGTGGGGGTGCCTGAGCTCTGTTGTTGAAGCTGGGCAACAGTTGGGGCGTGTGATGTTGGGGGGAGGGCGGGTGAGTGAGGGGAAAGGGAGTTGGGGTTTGGTTGTGTGTGTAGTTAGTTGGGGAAGGAGCTTATTCGCGGAGTGGCTGCAGTGGGACACCTTCTGTGTCATGCGAACTGCCGGAGTTTCCTGTACATGGGGTGGGAGGACACATAATTGCCATGGGAGACCTTAAGATTGCCACCTGAAATAAAGTCATGTTGTATCTTAAACGACAGAAGATCGACATTGCCCTACTACAGGAAACGCACCTGACCAAACAGAAACTAGACCTTGTCAAGAAAAAATGGAGTGGCACGGTGGTGGGCTCCCCATACTCGGCCTATGCCAGAGGCGTGCTGACCTGGGTGGCCCCGCATGTCCCGCTTAGAATAATACAAGAGGAAGTAGACACTGAGGGTAGGCTGGTAATACTAAGGGCATTGATTGAGAACAGAGGACTGAATATTATTAATACATATGCCCCCAACCAGAATACTGCTATATACTTCAGGACTTTATGTACACGCCTGGGCCTGTGCGCAGAGGAACCGATTATTTGGGGGGGGGACTTCAACTGTGTTCTTGACCCCAAGACAGATAGGTCCGATAGTAAAGTGGACAGGCCCACCCCGGCAGCTAGAGCGCTACGGGTACTATTAGACGATTTTGGACTAGAAGATGTCTGGAGATTGAAACACCCCACTGCCTTGCAATATTCTCATTATTCGGCCCCTCAACAGCTGCATACGAGACTAGACTATTTCTTTGTCACGCCAGAAGTGGCGATAGCAACTACTCAAATTGAATACAGAGCGAGGGTCCTGTAGGACCATTCGCCCTTGGTGATGGCCTGGCAATATGGCCGCCCCAGAGGGAGGATACCGACATGGCGCCTTCGGGCGGAGGCGCTAAGAGACCCGGTCTTCAGAGAGGATATTAGAGAGGCGATTATACGGTATTTTGAGGAGAACACGGGCAGTGTAGATTCGGCTAGTACACTTTGGGAGGCCTTTAAGGTGGCGATGAGGGGCAATGCTATTTCCAAATCAAAGGGCCTGCAAGGGGGGGTTCTGGCTGAGCTAGAGAAAGTGGAGAAAGAATTGGAGCGTGAATGTACCAGAGCGGGGGGGGACGCAGATTTAGTACTTGAATTACAGCAACGATGCTCGGAGCTTTGGGAGCGGCTTTGTCACCTCAACTACAGGAAATACGTGGAGAGGCAGCATGCAGGCGGTGACAAAACTGGCCGCCTACTGGCATGGCTTTACAAGAGGGAAACCCCTAGGGCCCCGATTACGATGATAGAAAAGGAAAATGGGGAGGAGGCTCACACTCAGGAAGAGGTCAACGCTGCTTTCTTAGATTATTATAAAGCGCTGTACGAGGACAAAGGGGAAGACAATCTAGATAAGATCAGGGACACACTGGAAGATATGGAATTGCCTAGAATTAGTGCAGAGGAAAGGGAGGAGTTAGATAGTCCCATTACACTAGATGAACTGGAAGAGGTGGTGAAGCGGCTGCCTACTTGCAAGACCCCGGGCACTGATGGACTCCCGAGTGAGTTCTATAAAACATATAGCGCAGAGATACTTCCCCCGATGCTGGAGATGTATAATGAATCATTTGAGGAGGGCCGATTGCCGGACACGCTCAGAGAAGCGCTGATAGTGCCGCTTCCCAAGCCTAACAAACCGAGACAACACTGCGGGTCGTACAGACCGCTGTCGATGTTGAACCAAGACAGTAAGATCCTGACAGCGGTCCTGGCGGACAGGCTACGCAAGGTCATCGGCAGACTGATACACTCGGATCAGACAGGTTATGTTCCTGGAAGGAATATAACCCATAATCATAGGCGGCTCCACAGGGTGATCGAAGAAGGGAACAGAAGGGATGGGGAAATGGCAGTGATTTCTTTAGACGCAGTCAAGGCATTTGACTCGGTGAGGTGGCCGTGGCTGTTTGCAGTCCTGGGGGAATACGGGTTCAGGCCAGGCTACATCAGATGGGCGAAGCTGTTGTATAGCCAGCCAACGGCTAGGGTACGCACGGGATCGGTGATATCCGAGAAGTGGCGCCTTGGTAGGGGTACTAGGCAGGGATGTCCTTGGTCCCCGATGTTATACATATTGGCCCTGGAACCCTTAGCGGTATATCTTAGACAGCAATATGACCTGGTGGGCATCAAGGTTGGAGGAGAGAGCCACTTGATATCCCTATATGCCGATGACTTGTTGCTGTACCTAAAATCTCCGGAGGAGAACCTCCAGTATGTTTTGGAGGTCATGCAGAAGTATGCCGAATTGTCCGGCATAGCGGTTAACCCCGGCAAGTCGTGCATGTTCCCCCTAGGGTATTATGCTAGGATCCCCACGGAACGTTTACCGGTATTACCCGTGCCTTGGGCGACCGAGTCCTTCCGATACCTCGGAATAGACATATATCATACTGTGGTAAACGAACATCTGCATAACACTGTAGTTGCTGTGGATAAAATCCGTGCATCCATGCGATTTTGGGAGAAGCTGCCGCTGGCGATGATGGGGCGGGGGGCGTTGCTTAAAATGGTTGTCCTGCCGAGACTGTTGCACTTCTTCAGCAACATACCATACTTAATACCTGGGAGGTTCTTTACTAAACTCGACAGTATGTGCAGGGACTTCCTATGGCACGGCACTCGCAACCGAGTGGCACCGTGGAAGCTGCAATACTTTCACGATAGAGGAGGGATCAGATTACCGCATTTTGAGGCCTATTATGTAGCGAGCCAATTGCAATATGTTACACAGTGGCTCTCTGATGAGGAATCTCCCGAGTCTAGGTTGGTTGGGTCAGATTGCACCCCGTTCTATTTGAAGGAGATCATCTGGGTCCCTAGACAGAACTTAAATGTACGCCCTGGCATGTTGTTACTTGGGTGGAGAATGTGGCGTAGAGCATGTCGGCTACTGGGAAGCCCGGACCCGTGTTCGCCGCTGGCGCCACTGGTCGCCTTGACTGCGGGGGATAGCCAACTTAGGAAAATGATCAGAATATACTGGGAATCGGTTGGGTTGGCCACGTTAGGAGATATATGGCAAGATGGGGCCATCAAGGATTTTGCAGACCTAGGAGAGGAGACTGGGCTGCATGGGGGCCAATACGTTACATACCTCAGGCTGGTACGGATTATCCGAAAATCTTGGCCTGAAACGGTGTTAGCGGAGGATCCGGACGCTCTGATTGATACGATATATGATATATCAGAGGGCGGACACGAGATTTCCAGATTATATGAGGTGGTGATGTCCCGGGTGGGAAAGGACCTGATGGATTTGAGACTAGAATGGGAAACGGAGGTGGGGACGCAGATGACTGATGGGATGTGGGAACGGGCTATGGGATATCATAAAAAAGTGTCCAGAAATGCTAGATTACAGCAAATCCAACTATATATCACGCACAGAGCATACATGACCCCCAAAAGGATAGCCAAGTTTCCGAACACAGGCAGACAAGCATGTCCGAAATGTAACGAGGAGGACGCGGACATGACGCATATGTTTTGGTCCTGCCCAGTAATCGAAGTGTTCTGGGGAGAAATGTCACAGAAGTTAGCAGACAAGGGGGTCCTGATAAGCATTGACACAGCCTGGGCTTGCCTCCTAGGGGGGTTCCCCAGACCGAAAAACACCAGACATCTGGAGAAACTGAGAGACCTAGCGTATATACTCGCTAAGAGGAGGATAGCCATGAACTGGAAGCAACGCTACAAACCCAGGATAGAGATGTGGTGGAGGGACTTGCAAAAATGGGCGGAAGCTGAAACCGTGGTCTGGCAAGAAGCATGCAGTAAATGCGGGGAGGGGGATGTGGGCAACCTAGTAGCCTGGAGGTTGTTAGTTACTGGTCTGTTTGGGGTGCAGGGGGAATCTACTGTCTCAGAGGAGGGAGACACCCGGCCACTCCAAGTCGATACAGAACCACCCTGTTGAAAGGCTCTTGGGGGGGAGGGGGGGAGTGCAGTGCTGTGTTTTTTTTAAATTGTCAACTGACTTATTGTACATAATACTACAAGTTTGTTTTGTATTGTTTTCATTTAAAATAAAAATATTTAAAAAAAAAAAATAAAAAAAAAAGAGTGTTCTCATTATAACAACACTAATAAGTAATCCACTAGGTGAGTATGTCCCAGGGGTATGATCCTCAATCCTCTATAAGAGCATGAAGCGGTTCCTAGATGGTCGGTGTTCTTGTCCTTTCTTTTGAAAGTGCAGCTGCACGATGGAGAAAAGACAAGAACGCTGACCATCTAGGCGGCAAACCCATTAACAAACAGAGAAGGTGCATGATCATATGATACTTCAGCGCCATTCCTCCTCTACAATATAACACGCTTCTAGGAGCAGCTCCATGATCTTATAGAGGATTGTTTGTATTCTCCATGGCCCCCGCTGTTCACACTGTCTTTGCTGATCTTGTTAAACCGGCTGCCTCTGCAGGATCTGCTGACCTGCATAGCCACCTACCTGCCCGCCCCAAATTTCCTCCCCGGGGCAGGCCTCCTCTTCCCCTATTTCAACTATTACCTTCCATTGAAGCAGAATTTTTCACGTTTGATTTTGTCCTTGTATGTTTCGCATCTGGAGGGACATTAGCTTCTTCTCAAAAGTCACGTTCCATAGTTCTGGACACGCTGTACAATGGTTTGCCACTGCCACTAGCTCTGCTAAGGGTTAAGTCTACCACTTAATACACACATTCTTTAATTGTGCTTGCATGTTCTCACCTGGCTAAGTGATGCTGAAATGTTGGGTGAATTCCACTTTGAGTCAATCTAAATAGTCTGCAGGTGATTCTCTCTTGTTTTGTTTAGAGTTTTCTATATTTGCCCAATCAGTTTTTGGGGAAAAATCTCAGTACAAATCACAGGGATAGCAGTAATTATTCATTCCATAGCTTGCATGTGGGCATCTACTATTCCTGGATCTTGGTCTGGCCAATTAGCACATGCTGGGAGGTGTTGTCACACTGTGGGTGGCATCACCACGTACCTTAGCTGGTTCATGTTCGTTCAAGAAGGATTTAGCACTGGAAGCAGCTCTTGCAAGAGCAGTTGCTGCTCCTCCCTAATATTAGAGAATTCTTTAGCCAGACTCTGCAAATCATTGGGTGTCCATGGAACATGTATGGTAACGAATTGGGGCTTTTGTTGTCTCTCCTCCTCCTCCTTCCCTGCTGGTATCTTTTCAAGGAGTGCTTTGAGGACCTTAGAGTCTGTTCCTGTCATGGTCCGTCGGCCCTGGAAGCTTTGGGGAAGGTGGAAGAAATGGTAAAAGGACTATTACCTCCAGTAACGCCATACCCGTTCTAGTCTTCCCAGCCTTTATAAACCCGGAAGTTACGGGAAGTTATTCCAGCACTGCGGTGTGTTTTGTGTCCTCCTGCTCTCAGGCGGGTTTTGCTCCTTGTCTACCCACTGCTTGCCTTCCTGCTCCTTCCTTTTCCCTTGCCTGCCCGCTTACTTGCATTCCCGTACAGTACTCTTTGGGTGCTCGCGCTCTCTCCTTGGTCACGCCCCTTTTGCTTCGTGCTCTGTGTTCCTCTGTCCAGTTCTTTCTGTTTGTTCCTGGACAGAGCCACCGCTACATAGTCCACTACGGAGCTGCCGCTACTCAGTCTATCTATCCAACCATCTCCTGCTGCTACTCTACCTGGATATCTTCTCTGGAGCCACGCCTCTGCACCGCATTGCATTCTGGTGGCAGTAGTCATCAGCCGGAACCTTTCTACACACACTGCCAGGGTTTTTCGGCAAGGCTTTTCCCTGGCCCGGGGTGGGCTCCCTGGAGTCCCCACTGCCAGGCAAAACAGTATTTCTGGCAAAGTGGCTTCCGGTGGAGCCCATACCCAATACTTCAAACAGAAAGAGAGGACTCACAAGAAGAAGCCCAGCGAAACCTGGAGACAGGGAAGAAAAGGGATCTCATCAGATGGTACTGACGATTCATCTACCTTCCATACAGATTCAGGTGAGGAGGGGGTTGCTGAACCAAGCATTACTGAACAGACTAAATCTGAGAGTTCCATACGGCATGACTCCCCACATCACCAACATAGTGTAATGGCGAGGTATATTGGGCATCCATGTTGTTGAGTCTGAGTAGCGAGGTGCTGAGGGTCCACGGTGTTGGGGCTGTACATCGATGGAGAGCTAGAGAGCGTGCAGCACCTGTTTTCCCTGCCCCACCTGTAACTGGCCTGCTCAGGCTGCTGCGCATACAAGGTCTATAGTTTCTTCTTCCATCTCTTTATCCTGATTGTTCCGTGTCTGCCTTCTCTATGATCTGGAGGCACAGGTGCATCCATTTCTCTGATGTTCCCTTAGCCCTTAAATATAAATATTATATCTGTCCCTGCAACCTGTTGTTAACCTCTCTCAACCCCTCAAGTCTCTTCTAAGGCATGACTTAGCACTCTCAATTTGTCCAAATTGAACGTTCCTTCTGTGAGAAATGAGTGGGTTTGTTAAACCGTGCCAGATAATGACATAAGACTAAGAAGTCACAAGTAGTAAAGTCAAAGTTAGTTAACATGAAATGTGCAGGAAAGCCCTTAGGAGGAGTTTCCACCTGTTTCGACTGCCCTTTGCCCATTTTCTGTCCCAACTTTTTGTTTCATGACAACTCCACGCTCATATCAGAAACACTCTTATCTTTAGAATTTGGTTTTGGTTAAGCAAAAGGATTCATTAGTTTGCTTGCAAGACAGACAACATCCTAGTCTTTAACCCATTTCCCAACCAACTAAACTGACCATCCTAAAAATTGGTCATTTTTATACATTTCGAGGCACATGGCCCCATAGTTTATAGAAGCACTTACCAGACCTTCTGGCATGCTATTCCCTCCTCACACCTATAACAATGCATGCCTTTGTTCCAAAACATAGCCCATCATCAGTATTCATACAACACTTGATGGTTCACCTCCAGGTGAACAAGACTGCTGCGGTCTGCTTTCTATCCCATCCTCCTCAGGCGAGGGGCATAGGGCTTCCATCCCCCTGACGACTTCCGTCGCTGATGAAGGGCTCAATGTCCCAGCTGGCTTGAGCCGACATGATCCATTGTCCTCAGGTCAATGGCCTTCATCCAGTAGCCTCAGGCAGGCAGAAAGTTAACAGTCAGTGGTTTTGGTGCACATGCGTATTCTAGTTCATAACAATCAATCATTGCCTGATGCCAAAAGAGCTTAAAGGGGTGTTCTAACCAAAGATCGCTAGGAGAGATAGAAATAAAATAAACTGTAGGGTGCAGAAATGAGATGATGTCATGATGGGGTGTACATTTTTGATCTGAAAAACCTTCAGTTATACCCCTATTTTCGTTGTATCTTATGCCCCAGATCAGTTGTATTGTTTATTTACTTTATTGACCCGGGTCTGTGATCTTCGACATACATTCATCATGAGAAAGAAGATGTATTAAGCACAGAGGACAAATAGCCAAACAAAGCAAGGCACATTGATGATGGGCACATCTTGAGCTCAAAATACTAAACTGAAAGTGTGTCATGAATGGAAGAGTACCCATATCCTGTTACAGAGCTATATCTGAGAAGAACTCACACCGAATATTGATTGCATCAGTGGGAATTTAGACTGAACTTGTATTCATAATTGAGGCAGCACAATTGTTCTAGCCTTGTGGAGGCAGAGATCACTCAGTATCAAGAAAATACATCCTAACCCGACAAATCTAAATCATCCACAATGGTACATCAGAAAACATTTGGGTATGATCAAATGGAACATAATAAAAATAGCTCTGCAACAGCTCTGCAAACATGAACACTCATAATAAAAAGGTTACACATGACGTTCATTAACAGTGACAAACCTAATAAGACGAAAGCAAAAATATCCCAACTTTAATATTTGATTAAAAAAATAAGAAACCTGATTAAGAAAAACAAAATTACTCTTTGTTGGTATGTTATGTTATATTAGGGACATTTGTAGCGCAAACGTTCAACAAATGGCCTCTTGGTGCGAGGAAAACACAGACAAGCAAAATTAGAAGAGTAGAGTCTTAAGAGAGTGTCTGAAGTCCAAATGGTTCTCAGTGCCCCTCTATCGGAAGTGGTAGCTTATTTCAAAGTTTTCTGGATGCATCTGAAAATGCGCGAAACCAGTTCTAACACGGCAGAATATAGGGATGACTAAAAGATGAGCATTGCTAGAACGTAAAGTCCGATCCGGAATGTAGTTTTGAAATGTTTCCTGTAGATAGTCTCCACCATGAAGGAAATAGGTGCGGTGTATTAGGTAAAAATATTTAAATTCAATCCTTTTGGACACTGAGAGCCAGAAATAGAATTAGATGGAGAACCCACCACCAGAATCTCTGTCTTGTCCCTATGAAGTTTTAGCCAATTCAGGTCCATCCATCTCTTCACATCCTCCAGGCAATCGCACAGACCTGCGAATACCCAGACCCGGTCAGAATCAAGTCGGACCAGGATCTAGGTGTCATTAGCATACGAATAGCACTGGAATCTGTGAGTTCGGATCAGACTCTGCAGTCGCCGAACATGGATGTTAAACAGGGTTGGGGACAGACCCCATGCTTTGCGTGACACCACATGAAAGTGAATAAGATGGGGAGCGAAAAGAAGAGAGAAAGAGGCATTGGCCCCTCTTAGTCAAGAAGGAAGAAAACCAAGTCAAGGCAGGACAGGAGGATGGAATGGTCGACGGTATCAAATGCAGCCAATAGATCAAGTAATATTTGAGCTCCTGCCGCGCCCTGATCTGCCAACATGGGTAGATCATCAAGGACAGAAACTAGAAAACTCTTGTCCCACGTCCTGGGCAAAACCTGACTGAAAGGGGTAAAAAAAAGAAGAGGTTTCAAGAAAAGAGGAAAGAAGAGATGAAATCAAAGATTCAAGAAGCTTCATAGAAAACGGTAGGAGAGAAATTGGGTGAAAGTTAGCAAGAACAGAAGGATCTAGTGAGGGTTTCTTCAGGAGAGGGATCACTGTTGCTTGCTTTAGGTCTACTGGAACAATGCCTGTCTGACAGGATAGATTTACCGCTTTGGTGAACCAAGGAATGATGGAAGGCATGATTTCCTTGATCACCATTAATGGCACTGGAACAGATGGTGATGAGGACTTAAGGTGATTCAGTGCATAGAGACCATCCTACAAAGATAATTCTGAAAAGAGGGCCCATGAATGCAAGGTGGGAGCCTCAGGGGAGGAGATAGACACAAGGAGTGACTGTCAACCATTTTTGGAGATGACTGAACGAATATTATTAATTTTAGTAGTGAAAAATTCTGCCAGGGAATTGCACAAATCCTGGGAAGATGACACACTAGGTATACATTGAGAAGAAGAAGAAAAAGACGAAACCACAGAAAATAGTTCCTTGGATTTATTTAACACCAGCTCAAATTTATGCGAGAACAAGGATTGTTTAGCGGCTCTGATAGCCACATGATATTCACAAGTGGCTAAACGAAAAGCAGATTCATACAAGGGTTCATAGGCTAGACGCTATTTACGTTCGGCTTGTCTTGCCTTCGACTGCAGAGTTTTCACGTCCTCAGTATACCAGGGGGGAGAGGGGCACCTCCTGCAGTGAGAAATCCTTAACTGAGCCATCTCATCTGCTACCACGAGGAGAACCAGAGATACAAATGATAAATCAACTACATGGGCAAATTGGCATTTTATGTTAATTAGAGAGGAAAGAGGGACAAGATCTACCAAACGTCAATTGCGTTTCTTTAAATGGGGAGGATGAACTAGCTGAGGAGCCTATGTGCACCAAACTTTAAAAGGAATGAAATAATGATTTGTTCAGCGCACTTGGTGAACTGGAGCAACAGTTATCAGAGATTCAGTTGAGAAAATCAAATCAAGAATTCCTTCCTTAACTCGGGAGGGTTCAAGAACTAACTGGCTAAAATGAAGATCATCAAGTGAATCAAAGAACTGGGCAAGTACCGCAATTTGAGGGTGATTGAATCTGATGTCAAAATCTCCCAACAAGACAAGGTTAGAAAATTTCATTTGGAGAGATGCAACCAACTCCACAAAGGGAGTTAGAAATTCGAAATGGGACCCAGGGCAATAATAAACAATTAGGAAGTGAATAGCAAAGGAGGCTGACACCAAACAGCGGACCAGAAGGGCTTCCATTTTTAAGTTGTAAAACAGTGGAATCACATCAAATGAGAAACTAGATTTAAAGATAATGTCGAGTCTAGCACCAAAGTTAGGAGCTTCTCGATTAATATATAGAATGTTGTAGTCATCTGGAAGTGTCAGAGCCAAAATAGGAGCAGAATTTCTGGTAAGCCAGATTTCAGTTAAGCATAACAGATCAGGGAGATTCCCTTTTACGAAATCATAAATTGAAATGGCATGTGCCACCAATGAACGTGTGTTAAGTAAAAATGCACTAAAAGAGCTCTTACCTCTAACAGCCCCGATGGCCGGCTCTGTAATTATGAGGGAAAGATGTTTCTGGGGGAGCTAAACTTAGAATGGTCCCACTGTGTGCTATTCCCTGTTATCTATCCTGGCCCAATGGGCTTAACTTAGCTGCAACTTCGGCGCAACAGGCTCTCTCCCACTGCGCTGTCAGTGAGGCTGGTTATCAAATACACACATAGCTATTACCTAGGCCACTCCCATTGTGCAGCCAGTAAACAGGGAAGACAGACTACTTAGAAGCAGTGTATGGAGATCAGAAATAAAAATAGGACAATAGTCAGAGCAAGCGCCTCAGAGCCCTTTTTAAGAGGCCACGCACCCTCTAAGACCGGTGTGAGCACCAATTACAAGGAAAATAAAGAAACTGAAAAAAACGGTTAAATTATTTAAGAACGATGCAAGTTAGCGTGAGTGCAGAGGGAGTGGTGCCCAGTCACACGCTGTGGCAGGGAGCATAATCCATGCCCAAAAGGAAAATAAACCATGTGCCATAAATAGCAAAATACACTGGGGGCTCTCTTCTTACCGTCAGTATGGTTCAGAGAAGGAGAAGGCAAGGATGGCAATAGAGTGTTGAAACGGTGCTACAGGGCATGGAGAATGCCTCCACAATTTTAAAGTATTCCTTCAAGACTGTAAATAGGCGAGTATAAATAACGGGGTGATGAAATCCTGCATATCTTGTGCCTTGTTCTCGAAGGCGGAGATTGCTTTATGCGGATATTTCAATATGACCATGGATATGGAAGTAGTCAGAGTGGGCGGGGTCTCTTTCACCTACTAATAGAGCATCTTCTGAGCATCGTGTTCTGTTAGACGAGGTGTATTAGGATGTGAATATCACAGAATCTACAATACATATTCACATGAATCTATACTACAGTGAATACGGAGAAAAACTATTATCAAACACAAGGTTACTTATTACACCATCAAGACCATTGAAATAATATTTCACACAAGCAAAAAACATACAATTTAGAAACTTGCGAGCAATGAATGCAAAGGAAGTGATATTCGAATACATACAGTAAAGTCAGACTCGCCATTTCTGGTATATGCGATCTACAGAATTTAAAAACACACGTCAGAACAGATAACAACCAACAAACTATCTTAGGGTTATCTCAGTCTTCAGAGAATTGACATAACTACGTGACACCTCCTAATGTTTGGAGAGTTAGGGCCTTAGTGTAAAATCATGCCTCATTAAATATTAAATGCAGTTCAGAGGTTCAGTACTTCGATGCGCTGTTTGCCTTGAATGAGACCCGTTGACTGGCAAGTGACCACTGGTTGATTTATTTCTCGTTTCCCATTTTAGCTATGCCTAAAGAGAAACTAACTGCAACTCGCAATGGTGTGGCACAATATGGAAACCCTGCCGCCCATGATATGATATGATAGTTTATTTATATAGCGCCTATACACAATGTGTTTCAAAGCGCTTCAAGGCAAGGGAGGGAACAAGGGAAAATACAATGGCATTCTTACAGCCCATGAACAGTAAGGATGTGAAATTACTCGGCCTGACGACATTTCAGATAGTGCAAGAGCTAAGACATAGATAAGGAACGGAGGGGGAGAGTGGGAAGGAAATGGAAACAGACAGGCGACTACCGTACAAGGCCTGACGACATTTCGGTTAGAGCCGGAGAAAACAAAAGGTGAGGGAGAGGGGTGCAGAAAGGGAGGGGAGGAACAAAACAAGCGACTATCATACTAGGCATGCACAAGGTTTGCCTGTGCCGAGTCCACCGTGAAGTATTGAGATCTATTAATGCCACTATGTGCTTCTACAGGCTTCATGTGTTCCATGTTAGGTTGTGAAGTGTTTATGGCAATGTTTATGTATAGCAGTTGTGATTGCTTGGTTTGAATGCCACCTTCACCAATGCCTATTTTGATGGACCTTGCTGCTTTTGTTAAAAAAAATGTTTTACCCATTCACATATGAAATACAAACAGACACATTTTTATTCCTTTTCTTTCCATGTTTGCAAACAGTAAACGTCTAAAACCATCCTTCACTGCATTACCCAAGACTCCCATGTGCTACTGCAATATATCCCAGTTAACAACTACTGGGAAGAGAAAGAGGACACAAGGAATGATGATCACCAACCCGAATGACAGCACGCGTTACTTATTTATTTATTTTATTTATCTATAGTGCACATGGACAAGGCCCGGAGGCATGAAAAAGCAGACAGATGACAGAAAACAGAGACAAATCGTGTCCCGGCGTTCTAGCTTTTGCCGGGACACGATTTGCTCAGCCTCATCCAAAGGCAGAGAAGCAGCGTGAGAATGGACTGGCGTCTTTGTTCTTGGTCTGGGGCAGACCACGAGAGGCTTCAAGTACCCGGAGGCCGGCCAGAGAGAGGAGAACAGCGCATCCCATGAAGAACCGCACTCAGAGAAGGCTTCCCATCCAGGAAGCTGACCAAAGGAGAGGCAAGGCGCCTGCTGCAGAAGGGGTCCACAAGAGTGCAGGGAGGCAGATGCTGAGCAGTGGAAGAAGCACAGAGAGGTGCAGTGAGGAAGCCGGAAAACCCAGGAAGTCGCTGAAAGCCCTGGGAGACCTGAAGACAACCAGAGAAGGATGGTCCAGACCCTACAGGTAGCAGAGGGGGTGATCGCAAGGTTGGGGAGATCCAGAGGGAGCAAGGGGCAAGAGAGATGAGAATCACGTGAAGGGGGTCTGGGATCATTTTGTGAAAAGTAAACAGCGAATTACAGAAAATACGAACTTTGCCTATTTAAACCCCAACATCCATAGACCTTGGCAGGAGAGTAAACCAAGGCTGTGGGATACAGAGAAGGAGAACTGTGAAAACATACTATTGAAGATGGTCTAGGACCCATACTGGGGGAACACACCCCTGGGCGCCACAAAAAGTAACAGAAGCTTTGTGGATGCAAGAAAGTATCACAGACCTTAGAAGGAGAGTGAACCAAGGTTGTGGTCGGGATAGAAAGAGAGCTGGAAACTTAATCAAGTGAAGGGGTCTGGGACCCACAAAGGGACAAATCCCTCAAGGCCTAAATTCAAAGCTTGCATATTAAAGGGACATGAGGGTAAACCAAGGCTGTGGGTGAAATAGAAGAGCAAGTACCCTCATTGTCAGGAGAGTAAAACAAGGAACAGGATTCCCCTCCACACAAGGCAGTTTAATAGAGGCACAGATACAGTGAAAATACCCTGGAAAAAGGGACTCAAACCTTTGGGTCTTTGTGGAACCTTTACTTGTTTTCATATGCTGGAAAGTCTCTGGGGAAAAAGAGACAACCCTTGAGTCCTGTGGATCTTTCCTTGATTTTCAACACCTTTAGGAACATTTGTGTTTGGCTGGGGCTGCAGGGCGGCAGTCAGAAGATATTTTCCCCCCTGCATATTATACTTAGTTTACCTTGTGAGGGAAAGAGCAGGTTTTGGACACAGGACGGCGAACTTTACTTTGGACATTCTGACGCAGACCACTTCATTAGTTTGTTTTGTTGAGGCAGGGAAACCGCTCTTAGAGATAGGGCTTGTTGGGTTTTCCTCCAACTTTCCCATTTTACTTTATAATTAAAGTCGTTGTCAATCAACATGCCACCCTTGTGTCCATGTCTTACTCCTAGACCTTCACAGTGGTCGAAGCTTACATACATGTTGAAAACACATTTGTGTGCAAGGTTTTATCTAGGCTTAGGAATATACCAATGAATGTTAATGCTCATCTTTGTTTCTGTGCGTGTCATGGTCAGGGTGTGGATGCAAACGCGGTGAGAGCATTCACCTCTGACGGTGAGAAGCCTTCAAAGGTGGGTTTGACTCTCACTTCAGAGTACACCTTTTTGAATTGTACACACATCTACAATAAGGACAAAGGCAAGCGTAAACCTATGTGCCAGCCCTACAAACAATAAGGGAAACAATCTGTACTAGTTTCTAAAGGAACCCTGTGCGGTGTCGGAAGAAGGTGTCGAGGCTGTTGCCCAGTCGGCATCCTAGAGCAACTGACAAATGAACAGGCCCCTAACCCTGCGCTGGGTGACAATATAAATATCGGTTAATTGAATTAATCTCTAAAACACGTTGTCAGTTGAACATAGCATGTGGTTTAATCGAATCATAAACGGAACAGGTCCCATGTGTGAGAACAATATTACCACAGGACACCAAGCCAAAATTGAACAATTATCACTTGTTGCATCTGGTCTGCACGCGTATTTCAACCCTCTGGGTTTTTAACTAGGCCAACACGTATAATCCACTTGAAATGATAGGGAATTGCAGTTTACATGGGCCTCGCCATCTTTGATAGTGTGCACCAGCAGACATTCATATATTGGAGGATTTGGTTTGCAGCAATTCGTTTGAATTGTCTTTGTCAGAATATATAATTTCAAGTGGATTGTCCATGCTGGCCTAGTTAAAGACACACAGTATTAAAAAAAATGAAATTCTTTATTGACGTGTGCTCCACCTAATAATGTAATATTATAACAAGGTCTTCAACAATACAGAATGACTTTGAAGCATATGTATTCTTTGAATTTTGATTTAATTTTGGGTCACGGCAACTCCATTAACATATGCTTAACGGTTATAGGTCAAAGGCTCGAAAAAAGAAAGGGTCGAATGACAAGAGTCGAGTCAATTCGAACAAAGAAAAGGATCACATTTTTTTTTGTGGGGGGGTGGATAAAAAAACCCGTTTAAAGCTACACTAGAGCAAAAAAAAAACATTTTTTACATTTTTTTTCGATCCTTAGGTTTTCGGTCGAATGCACTCAACCCTTTCGCATTTGACCCTTTTGCTTTCAAGCCTTTAACTGGACACCATGCTTAACACATTACAATACTCTAATGGTGTGGCAGTTGGAAATAGCTCCTAAATGTATTTGGCTGAGCCTGACACAAGACAACTGCACTGCCCATGTGCAAGGTATTATTTGAGCCGAGTGAATGTCGGCCTAAAGTGTTCATCTACAATGCTCCGCGCTTCTTGGTAACACAGTTGGTAGTGAAGTGGTGCAAAAGTTTGCCTCGGAGGTACCAAAGCTAAGATAACTGTGCGTGCCTTTCATCTTCTGCAACACTTTTTGGAAATGACCATTTTTTATCTGATGTTGATGCTTTTTTCAAATCTGTCAACATTAAAAAAAAAAAACACTAAATACAGGCAGGCTGTATGTGGTTGAGGCTAATGTATGATTGGCGCAGAAATTAACCTCTCAGCTTCGAAAGCCAAGGGAAATGCTATGCACACTCATTTGGTGGTGCAGCTCAAACAATTCCTGTTCTTAACGCTTTGACAGCCAACAGTGATTTTGTTTTTTTCCAAACAATAATAATTAGGGTATTTACTAAAGAGAAGAGAGTGTTTTCCTACAATGTTCCATTTTATTGTACTTTTATTTTATTTATTTCCATTTTCATACAAAAGACAACATGGGCCCCAAGATTGATCAGCAAACACTATAAACGGAAAAAGAAACACATTCAGAGCATCAATGAGTCATAGAGCATGGATTGACTTGGTTGGGGGGTAGACCTCTATCTATTCTACAGTACCTTGCATGATTTCACTCCTTAGGTATCTCTATTTCTTCTCTTCTTGTTGGGGGGTAGACCTCTATGTGTTCTACAGTACCTTGCATGATTTCACTCCTTAGGTATCTCTATTTCTTCTCTTCTTGTTGGGGGGTAGACCTCTATGTGTTCTACAGTACCTTGCAGGATTTCACTCCTTAGGTATCTCTCTTTCTTCTCTTCTTGTTGGGGGGTAGACCTCTATGTGTTCTACAGTACCTTGCATGATTTCACTCCTTAGGTATCTCTCTTTCCTCTCCCCTTGTTGGGGGAAGACCTCCATGTATTCTACAGTACCTTGCATGATTTCACTCCTTGGGTATCTCTATTTCTTCTCTTCTTGTTGGGGGGTAGACCTCTATGTGTTCTACAGTACCTTGCATGATTTCACTCCTTAGGTATCTCTCTTTCTTCTCTTCTTGTTGGGGGGTAGACCTCTATGTGTTCTACAGTACCTTGCATGATTTCACTCCTTAGGTATCTCTCTTTCCTCTCCCCTTGTTGGGGGGTAGACCTCCATGTATTCTACAGTACCTTGCATGATTTCACTTCTTAGTTATCTCTCTTTCTTCTCCTCTTGTTGGGGGGTAGACCTCTATGTGTTCTACAGTACCTTGCATGATTTCACTCCTTAGGTAGCTCTCTTTCGGTAGACCCCACTGTTCCTAACCAAACCTCCTACTTGTTTTATCACTCCTTATATGGCTCCTGCCTTAACTCTGCCAAATGTGCATACTTCTCTAACCTCCTTCACTCCCAAGCCTCTCATCCTCATCGTATCTTTCAAACCCTCTGTCCCCTCCTCTCCCCTCCAGCTCCCGACCCCTCTTCTACTTATCCTCTTTCTCCTTCTGACTTTGTGAACTTCTCTGAAAAAAGGTTTTCTCTTCCCCAAAAAATGGTCTGTACTCCTTCTTTTTCCCCTCCTTCCCTCTCCTTACACTCCCCTTCGGCTCACATGTCTACATTTTCTCCTATCACTCCCTCTGATGTCTCTCTCCTCCTAACTAAATCCCATCCTAATGCCTCCCCTTCTGACCCCATTCCAACCCTTCTTGTTCCCAAGATTTACCCGCCTCTCATTCCCTACCTAACCTCCTTCTTCAAACTTGTTTATGCACGGCCACCTTCCCTTCTGCCTTCAAGCATGCCACTGTCATCCCTATACTAAAAAAGCTTTCTGCTAATCCTCTTCTCACTTTCAACTTTCGTCCAATCTCACGTCTATCTTTTCTCTCTAAATTACTCAAACGCTTAGCTTATTGTCAGCTCTCAACTTTTTCACTACCCACTCTCTCCTTCCCCCGTGTCAATCAGCTTCCGCCCCAAACACTCCACTGAGTCCGCTCTTACCTATGTCCTTAACTCCCTCTTTACCGCTCGCTATTCTAAACATTCCTCAATCCTCATCCTCCTTGACCTCTCTGCTGCCTTCCACACTGTCTATCACCCCTTACTTCTCAACACTCTTTCCTCTCTTGGATTCAAAGGCTCTGTTCTTAACTGGCTCTCCTCTTACCTCTCCCACCACTCTTTCGCCGTCTCTTGGGGTGGACAAACCTCTACTACTTTCCCTCTCAAATACATCGTCGCTCAAGGATCTTTCCTCTGACCCTTCTTATTCTCTCTTTACACCTCACTCCTTGCCCCTATCATCTCCTCCTTCGGGATTTCTCACCATTTCTGCGCCAATGACACCTAGCTGTTCCTCTCCTTCACCTCTGACTTACATCTCAACCTCTCTTCCTGTCTTACTGCCATTAAAGACTGGATGTCATCTCACTATCTCTCTCTCTTAACACTGACAAGACTGAAGTCTTGTTCTTTCCTTCCAACTCCCTACCCTCTCCATCTCCACCTCCATCCATCCATTTTCCCCCTTCTAATCTTCCAATCTCCAACCATGCTCGTAATCTAGGTATATACTTTGACTCTTCCCTCTCCTTCTCTCATCATATTTCCCTCACTGCTCGGGCATGTCGCTCTCATCTCTTCAACATCCGTAAAGTCCGTCCCTCTCTTACCTTCCATGCTACCAAACTCTTAAACTCCTCCCTCATCTTCTCTTGACTTTTCTATTGTTCTGCTCTCTTCTTCAGACTTCACACTTCCCATCTTGCCCCCCTCAAATCCCTTTATCACTCTGCCATACGTACTCTCTGTTTACTCTCTCCCCATGACTCCAACTCATTTTCTTACCTATGATGGCTTCCTTTCCACTCCCAACTCAAATAATTTCACTTCCTTTGTCTTGTCTTTAAATCTCTTCATAACCTTACCCCTCCTTACCTCTCTTCTCTCCTCTCACTCTATACCCCCTGCCGCTCCCTTCGTTCTGCTGATCTCTTCTTACTTTCTGTTCCCCCACCACCATCTGCCTCTGCCCGTCTCCTTTCAGCTTCTTGCCCCCTTACACTGGAACTCCCTACCTCTCTCTATCCGCTCCTCCCCCACTTATTCCTCCTTCCACTCCTCATTGAAAGAACTTCTTCTTCACTCCCTTCCCTGATACCTTCTCCCTCTCTCCATCCCCTCCCTCCTTCTAATATCATCTCACTGTTCTCTTTATCTTTATCTTCTCCGGTCTCACCTGTGATCTCCTCTTTTGTTGCTCACGTCACTCATTACTCTCTCCTTCTCTTTCCTTCCCTACCCCCCTCCTGTCCTCTCCTTTCTTACTTGCAAATTGTTCTAAATGCCGATTGTATGTATACTGTTTTGCTTCTACTGTTCCATGTTTTATGTGTTTCTTGTTGTTAACTGTAAAGCGCCTTGGATTAAGGCGCTATATAAAACAATAAAATACAAGAATACAAATATAAATGTATTCTACAGTACCTTGCATGATTTCACTCCTTAGGTTATCTCTCTTTCTTCTCTTTTTTGGGGGTAGACCTCTATGTGTTCTACAGTACCTTGCATGGTTTCACTCCTTAGTTATCTCTCTTTCTTCTCTTGTTGGGGGGTAGACCTCTATGTGTTCTACAGTACCTTGCATGGTTTCACTCCTTAGTTATCTCTCTTTCTTCTCTTGTTGGGGGGTAGACCTCTATGTGTTCTACAGTACCTTGCATGGTTTCACTCCTTAGTTATCTCTCTTTCTTCTCTTGTTGGGGGGTAGACCTCTATGTGTTCTACAGTACCTTGCATGATTTCACTCCTTAGGTATCTCTATTTCTTCTCTTCTTGTTGGGGGGTAGACCTCTATGTGTTCTACAGTACCTTGCATGGTTTCACTCCTTAGTTATCTCTCTTTCTTCTCTTGTTGGGGGGTAGACCTCTATGTGTTCTACAGTACCTTGCATGATTTCACTCCTTAGGTTATCTCTCTTTCTTCTCTTGTTGGGGGGTAGACCTCTATGTGTTCTACAGTACCTTGCATGGTGTCACTCCTTGGTTATCTCTCTTTCTTCTCTTGTTGGGGGGTAGACCTCTATGCGTTCTACAGTACCTTGCATGATTTCACTCCTTAGGTATCTCTATTTCTTCTCTTCTTGTTGGGGGGTAGACCTCTATGTGTTCTACAGTACCTTGCATGGTTTCACTCCTTAGGTATCTCTCTTTCTTCTCTTGTTGGGGGGTAGACCTCTATGTGTTCTACAGTACCTTGCATGATTCCACTCCTTAGGTTATCTCTCTTTCTTCTCTTGTTGGGGGGTAGACCTCTATGTGTTCTACAGTACCTTGCATGATTTCACTCCTTAGGTTATCTCTCTTTCTTCTCTTGTTGGGGGGTAGACCTCCATGTGTTCTACAGTACCTTGCATGGTTTCACTCCTTAGTTATCTCTCTTTCTTCTCTTGTTGGGGGGTAGACCTCTATGTGTTCTACAGTACCTTGCATGATTTCACTCCTTAGGTATCTCTATTTCTTCTCTTCTTGTTGGGGGGTAGACCTCTATGTGTTCTACAGTACCTTGCATGATTTCACTCCTTAGGTGTCTCTCTTTCTTCTCTTGTTGGGGGGTAGACCTCTATGTGTTCTACAGTACCTTGCATGGTTTCACTCCTTATGTATCTCTCTTTCTTCTCTTGTTGGGGGATAGACCTCTATGTGTTCTACAGTACCTTGCATGGTTTCACTCCTTAGTTATCTCTCTTTCTTCTCTTGTTGTGGGGTAGACCTCTATGTGTTCTACAGTACCTTGCATGGTTTCACTCCTTAGTTATCTCTCTTTCTTCTCTTGTTGGGGGGTAGACCTCTATGTGTTCTACAGTACCTTGCATGATTTCACTCCTTAGGTTATCTCTCTTTCTTCTCTTGTTGGGGGGTAGACCTTCATGTGTTCTACAGTACCTTGCATGGTTTCACTCCTTAGTTATTTCTCTTTCTTCTCTTGTTGGGGAGTAGACCTCTATGTGTACCACAGTACCTTGCATGGTTTCACTCCTTAGTTATCTCTCTTTCTTCTCTTGTTGGGGGGTAGACCTCTATGTGTTCTACAGTACCTTGCATGATTTCACTCCTTAGGTATCTCTATTTCTTCTCTTCTTGTTGGGGGGTAGACCTCTATGTGTTCTACAGTACCTTGCATGGTTTCACTCCTTAGGTAGCTCTCTTTCTTCTCTTGTTGGGGGGTAGACCTCTATGTGTTCTACAGTACCTTGCATGATTTCACTCCTTAGGTTATCTCTCTTTCTTCTCTTGTTGGGGGGTAAACCTCTATGTGTTCTATAGTACCTTGCATGATTTCACTCCTTAGGTTATCTCTCTTTCTTCTCTTGTTGGGGGGTAGACCTCTATGTGTTCTACAGTACCTTGCATGGTTTCACTCCTTAGTTATCTCTCTTTCTTCTCTTGTTGGGGGGTAGACCTCTATGTGTTCTACAGTACCTTGCATGATTTCACTCCTTAGGTATCTCTCTTTCTTCTCTTGTTGGGGGGTAGACCTCTATGTGTTCTACAGTACCTTGCATGATTTCACTCCTTAGGTATCTCTATTTCTTCTCTTCTTGTTGGGGGGTAGACCTCTATGTGTTCTACAGTACCTTGCATGATTTCACTCCTTAGGTATCTCTCTTTCTTCTCTTGTTGGGGGGTAGACCTCTATGTGTTCTACAGTACCTTGCATGGTTTCACTCCTTAGGTATCTCTCTTTCTTCTCTTGTTGGGGGATAGACCTCTATGTGTTCTACAGTACCTTGCATGGTTTCACTCCTTAGTTATCTCTCTTTCTTCTCTTGTTGTGGGGTAGACCTCTATGTGTTCTACAGTACCTTGCATGGTTTCACTCCTTAGTTATCTCTCTTTCTTCTCCCCGATTTGAACTTGTGTTGCTGTGAGGCTCGGGTGTCCCACTGATAAGATGATGCAAATCTGCAACACAGTACCCAGTGTCACCATGGCCTCTCTCAAGGTATTTGCATCTTTTTATGTGGACACTTTCTGTCTGCCTAGGATAAAAATAGGCCCTAGTAAAGGCACCGAGTGTTGATGGCTATACATGACATGGCCCTTGATGAAACAAATTGCAATCTTTTACACACCATCTGTACACCTCCTCCTCCCACTACCCATTTAAGGGACAGCATTTAGAAGATGACCTTTTGGTTATACTGTGTGCATTGCAACTCGTGAGCTCTTCAGATGTTGAACATGTAATGTCTAATTGCAGCAGCCCAGTGATCAGCACCAACCTGGCAAAGCTTTTTGGCCCTGGGCAATCCTTTAGGGATATGCAGCAATAGCTCATCACTCTCTGGATTTCACTCACATGGTCTGTCATCCACTACTACACCAGTGGGCATGCACACCCACCGATGAGAGGAATTAAGCTTGAGGACAGTTAATCCTTGTCCTCTACTATTGTAGGTGATTGTGCCCATAGATGGCAACCATACCTATTTAGGGGATAGACTCCTTGGGCAGTATTACAGAAACTGCACCAGTACAAGTGCAATTGGCACAAGGGCAAAATTGACATAGTGCAAAAGACATTCTTTCACTGCATTTCTGCGCTCAGGCAATGAGAGAGAGAGAGCAATATGGGGGAGATAGAGTGTGAGAGAGAGAGAGAGAGAGAGAGAGAGAGAGAAACAGAGAGAGAAACCGCATAAAACATATGCAGAGATTAACAGCAACAGCGAGAATAAGAGAGAGAGGGTGCCGAGAGAGCTAATTGATAGAAAGATATACACATAGTGAGACAGCAAGAGATTGCAAGATAGATAGTAAGAGAGACCTAGAGAGAGATACAAGGACACACAGATAGAGAGGGAGAGAGATAATGAGACAAACGTGGAAAGATCTTAGTTGCAGCAAGGAAGGTACATATGCAATGGTGAGCTGAATGGGGATGTTGATGTCTTACATTTTCAGATAGATGACAGACAAATCTAGGGCCGAATGGGGGGTCTGTTAAGAAAAACAAACAGAAACAAATGGCATCATTACATGTTTGATGGTGAATACAAAATCAATGGCTGTTACTGCCACTTGGTCCCATGAACTGACCACGGGATTACAAATAGTAGCACAGTGGCGTTAGTGCCCCTTTATGGAGTCCCTAGGACTTCATGAGGATTTTTATGAGATTCACCACGAGCTATAATTCTGTGTGCTAGAACAGATGATTGTTGGCATTAAGGTGGATGATTTCCATCCAGCTTTTTGCTCTAGGTGGATCATTCCCCTTACAGCCAAAGCTCATAGTATGGCGATGTGGTTATATGGTGGTAAAGGGATGGTAGCGAAACTCATACAGTAGCACACACCATAAAGTACAGTCTCTACAGTATGCAGAAAGTAACTTTCCCATGAGGTTTAATATAGGCTTTGAGTGCTGAACCTATACATATTATTCTGATTTAATCACAGTTAATTGCGATCAGGAAACTTTAAAGGAGTGACCAAACTTACTGTACTATGATTGCTAGCTTTATCAAGCTACATGTGGGTTGTCACTGGGAAGAAGGGAGGACATATTCATGGACCCCTTCATTTTCTTTTGATTGGGGGCAATGTATTCTACGTCCTGGGCTCTAAAAACCATTAACGTGGCCTTCAGCATAAGAGGCCAGTGCAAGTGGAGGCTGTCAGTTGTTCTCGTGTGTGAAGAAGTGTAGTCATTGTACTATGGTTTTTGTTGTTTGATGGAGGGCAGGAACACCATCTGGGATACCTCCTGTATCTAAAATGACACAGTCTCGCAGCTGGCCTGCCCTTTGCGGGGTTCTGCCCCCTAACCATCAGCAAACTTTTATTGTACAAAAATGTCATTTTTTAGCTTTCCACACTTGACCCACAGAGACCAAAGGCAAGCAGCCTCTTTTGGATTTCTTGTCAGACCGAAACTTCTGTTTTGACACTTTCCCTTGATCAGCGTGGAAATATGTGTAAAAAAAACTGATATTTTGCAGATTCAATGAAGTACACAGCTCAAGAAGCCCAAAATGGAAGCCTCAGGACTGGGACCAGGAATTCAACCGATGCAACTAATGCACAGACTGTAGGCAGACATAGTAGACTTTATTTTCTTTTTTGGTATGCATTTTGTGAGTCCAGTGTGCTCGTGGAAATACATAATAGTTGCACGCTGTGATTTTTACTGAAATTGTATGAGTGCATCTTAGTTGCACTCCTTGCTTTACTTTTCTCTTAACACAATTCCGATACCTGATTCAGCTAACTGTATTTAGTGAAGTACATTGTAACTGTTGACACTCATGCCGCGAGAAGCTGGTAGTTCCTTTTGAACTACATTTCCCAACAAGTGCCGTGCATATAAACTCGTCAGTGGGGCGTTAGCGCTGGCGCTTTTGGGCTGGTCTGCGCTGATGCATGTTGGATGTGAGCGCAAGCAAGCTACTGGAATGCCATCCCTTCCTGTAAAAGTGTAAGTTGTTTAACTCTCTAATCCCCCCTTCCTCGACACTCTTTCATCATGGGGCTAGCTTTACTTTTAGCGGCACAAACACTAAAGCGCCAGATGCAGTGAACTTTAGTCCTATGAATGATATTGAAGGTAGTAGGTCGGCTGAAATTATATCGCCGGCAATGTCACTCCTTCATGTTCATATTGGAACAGACATAATTGGTAATAGTTTGAAAAGTAATTGTTGGGCTCCTCTTTGCTCGGTACAAAAGAAGTTCAGGAGAAAAGGAATACTGACTCCCTCCATAACAATGGCCTCATTTCAAGATACCGGGTCCGGCACTGGTCTTGTTCAATGGGGACTTACTGGTGCATTCCGACCTTGGAGGGACCGGTAAGTCCCCATTGAACAAACCATTCCCCATTCCCATTTGAGCCCCCATAGGGCCCCATAGGGCTCAATGGGAATGGGGAGGGCGCTAATAACGGGCTCGCAAGAAGCAGGCCTGTTATTAGCGCCCTGGTCCCTTAGCGGGACCCGTCAAGGAAGTGTGGTCAAACCACACGTCCTTTACGGTTCCCGCTAAGGAACCTCGGAATTGGACGGTAAGGGATTACCGGCAACGGTCTCCTTACCGGTGCCGGTAATCCTTACCGCCCAACTCATAATGACCCCCAATGTCTCTAAAGATATCTTGGCTGACAAAAGCATTAAGACTCTGTGTTCTGGGACCCCGGTGAAACAAATGGTCATTGATGACATGGTAATAACAGCTGTCATGAGAATAATATTCTCACTGAAGACAATCCCACTGATGCTAGGGCTGTAATCCCACCCCTAAAGCCTTCAACAAATAAAATGTCCCTCGTAAACATGCAATAACTAGGCAATCATGCCTTTGATATACATGACTACATCATGGACAATGGTATTGACGTTGTGTGTGAAGGAGACGTGGCTTAAAGGACTCAAGTGGAGCAAAGGTAGACCGGACCACACCACCAGGATATGACTTCTTTTGTAAAAATCGCCATCAGGGCAACGGCGGGGCTGTGGCCATTTTGGCTAAGAAAGAGCTCAGCTTTTTTTAATCCACTATGGACTGTGAAGGAATGCGAAATCATCCACTTGAAGATCACTCCTAATGACAACAGCTGTGTGAATATGATATTGTTATATCGGTCACCAGAAGATATGCCTGTCTTTAACAAGTAACAAGAAACTTGTACACCTTCTGATCTCTTTAAATAAACCGAATTGCCCCACCATAGTGCTGGGCGACCTTAAATGATGTTTCAGAGACACCTCTAATAAGCAGGCATTAGATCTAGAGCAGCACCTAAATATTGTGGACATTATAGTACAAAATAAAGACCCAACCCATGTAAAAGGTAACATCCTAGACTGGGTGGTATCTCTGAATATTACCATACATGCTGTAGATACAAAACCATGTATCTGGTCTGACCACCGTTTGATTTATAGAATACCATCGCCAGTTACCTGAGAAACAGGTACAAAAAGTAACGCCCCAAGAGAGTTGTCAATAGGTATCAGAACAAGATCAAATCAAAGGATCTAGGCAGCTGCCTCAAATTAATCATGGACTCCACCATGGACCTAGAAACCCTCAGTAGGTTGATTGATTCCTATGGTAAGTACTTGAACACACTCATGGATAGAGTAGCCCCCATGAAGTAAAAAATTATAAGAGAAATATTGTGTCATCAGAACTGGTTTACTGCAGGATTAACCAACCTTAAAAAGAAAAAGAGACAGGCAATGCAGGCCTGTGCAAAAAACAAGTCTGACATTAACAAGGCAGCCTGGAAATCGCTGGGAAAGTTCTATAAGCAAAGAATTAATTAAATAAATAAAATGTCTTTAACGAACAAACCGAAAGTGCCAAGAATAATCCAAAGAAACTCTTTGAAACCTTGAGAAAACGAAAAAAGCCCAATATGCAGCCACAACTCTGCGTTCCCTTTAATGAAGATTATGCCAGGGTCCAGCAGGCCTTCTTAGATAAGGTTAACCTGGTTTGTGCTAGAATCATCAATAATCTAAGTAGAGAGGCACAACCTGAAACACTGGAGGTTAAGGCAAGCAAAGAGCAATCCAAGTTCCAGTTTAAACCTGTCACTATGGCAGAGATGAAGAGAGCACTTAAGAATATGCCCCTTATCTCTTGCCCGAGCAATATAGTTCCATCCAAACTTACTTTGGCCAACACAGAACCTTTTCTCCCTTTCCTTGCATGTTTGTCAGGGCATCCTTTATCTACAATTTGGTCCCTGACAAAATAAAAGAAGTTGTGGTAACCCTGCTGATAATAGAAACCTGGCCTGAATCCTAAAGAAGTAAGCAACCTGAGACCTAGGGCCAACACCTCCTTTCTCCTGAAGATCGTTGACAAGATCGCTACTACCCAGCTATGGGAACATCTAGAACACTCGGGTAGCCTCCATCCAAGAGAATCAGGTTTTTTGGGCAAACCATGAGACAGAAAGTGCCCTGACGGATATCCAAACTCAAGTGTTAGACACCATGCACAGAAGCAAGACTGGGCTGCTAATTTTGTTAGACCTATTGACATTCAACTTGTTAGATCATGAACACCTGTTGAAAACACTAACAATCACAAGCAACTGTTCAAGACATGTTACAGACTGGATCTGCTCCTTTCTGAACAACAGAAGATCCGAGTGTGTTGGGGAAATGCCACCTCTGAACCGGCCCAAATAAACTGTGGAGTTCCACCGGGTGCGTGCTTATCCCCAACCTTGTTTAATGTATACATCAGACCCCTCTGTGACCAACTGGTAAACATGGGAATACAGTTTACCAACTATGCAGATGATATTCAACTGCTGATGGAGTTAAGCGATAACTGTAACAGAGATTTAGAAAGGTTATCAAATATTTACCCGTTTGTTAAGAACTGGATGACAGCAAACTGGATGTGCTTGAATAGTGCTCAATCCGAACCAATGATCTTTGGGCAAAACTGAGACCTAAATACTCGAGCCTTGATGTTGAGGGAAGTTGTATCCCATGTTGGATAAGGTGAAGACCCTTGGTGTTTTCTTAGAGGCCTCCCATGGAGCAGATGCACATGTGGATGGAGATGTTAAGAAATCCCAGTATCACTTGAGAATGTTGAGGCAAATAAAACCCTTTGTGATGCACAAGAATTGTGAAACCCTGGTGAGGGCCATTATTATACCCAGAGTAGACTATTGTAATGCCCTCCTAAGTGGTGCTAGCAAAGAGTGCATCCACAAGCTCCAGACAATACAAAATGAGGCAGTCAGGATTGTCAGTAATATCCTGAAAAGAGAGCATATGTCCAGCGCTATGAAGGAACTACACTGGTTGCCAGTGGCTGCAAGAATACTTTTAAGGTAAACACCTTGACCCAAAGGTGCCTCTATTGGAATGCACCTTCTTACCTCAAAGTCTTGAACCTTATGAACCGGCTAGACCCCTGCCCTCCAGTAATACCCAATGCCTAGATAACCCTAGAGTTAAACGAGCAAGGGGGAATGGCCATTCCTTCTAGGTTCAAGCGGCTCAGGCCTGGAACATCCTGCTCACAAACCTGCACCAGGAAAGAAACCCAATGATCTTCCAAAAATGACTAAAAACTCTTTTATTCGAGTAAAAGGCTCTTTCTGAATTGATCATTGTGTCATGTCCTGTTCCACTGAAATGTCCTTGTCTTGATGTGCGCCCTAATGCCTGCGGACTTTGGCGTGTGACAAATAAATAAATAAATAAGAGTTAGGGCAACAACGTATACTGTTGTATGTCTAATGCTGCAACACATAAAAAGTGATAAGAAAGCCCCTGAAGTCAGTCTATTTTATTTCTTTCTTTATTTATTCATTCATTTGTAAAGCACGCACAAGCCCTTAGGCATCTGGGCTATGTTTTCATGTGAGTCTGTAAGTCCTTTGGCTTAATAGCCATGAGAGATTGTATGTTTAACTATGGAGTGATCCTAAATCTGATAATCGGTCAACTATCATCAAATTGTCTTCTGAAGCAGCCTGTTCTGTATGCCCGTTCTGTCCATAATCATTGACTCAGTCATTATACATTTTTAATGTTTTATTGTACAATATGTACATGAAAATAAAGTTAGGGCAGCTACTCATAAAAATGTTGTAGTCTCTAACTGTTTAATCATGCATACTCTCTGTGTTTCTGACTGAAACTGCCTACTGCTGACGTTGCCCATCCACCAACCATTCTAACTCCCCTTCATCCATGACCGAAGAGGCAGGTTGTAACTATATCAGGACCCTGTCATCTTGCCAGCAGAGGGTTCTCCCAAAAAGTCTGTGGGGTCCAGTCATAATTTGTGTATGCTCTGCAACTATTCAAGTGTCCTGTCAAAAATCCCCAGACCTCCGGTATTCATTCTTAAATCAACTACATTCCTTAATCAAGTTTCAGATCCCGCAGAACTGGAGCGGTGCATTGTAGTACTTTAAATTGTGAAATCTTGAAACAACTACATATACAAGGGATTTTCTTGGTCTTAGCTTCCGTCTATCATGCTCCTGCACTGTGCAGGCCTCCTGGTACTGCTCAGCATGCTCCCTTGATACTTTAAAGAACCAAAAACCATTCCATAATCTCTTTCAGTTTTTGAAGACCATGCAAAGGCTATGTTCAGGAGGTGTAGGTTTAGCTGCTTGCAAATGGGTTAACTGCCAGTTTTTTTCACCTGTGAGTTTGCCTCTTGATCTTTGATTCCTTAGCAGCGTGCTGTAGTAACTGCCACTCCTCACAGATTTGGCTGCTCTTAACCAAAGATTAACCGAGTTGGTGTTCACTCCTTTTCCAGCCTGAGGCCTGATTTGCACTCTCTTATTTTCCGGTCTGACGTTTGGCTTGCAAGTTCCTTGTTCCCAGCCTAAAGGTTTTTTCTTTCAAATTACACATTTCTTGCATGATGCAGATCCATGTATGTTTCCCAGTCTCCCATGCAACACCTTTATGTTTCTTATTCATTGGTATTGTAACGGAATTGTACTCCACATTGCTATTAGGGATACCCAAGCTTCAGTTTCCAGGTATAGTTGTTGCATTGTTTTCCCTTGATTGTTATGAATACTCTTGCTCCATGATAGATTGCTCACAGTCTTGCGTGCCATTTCATGTGTCTGGGTTAGAGCCAAAGTTAGATTAGTATAGGGCTTGCCTTTTGTTAGTGCTACTTTCAGAATAAGAGGTAGATCTTATCTCTAATACTGTTTTCTTCTTGCATTCATTTGTTGTTTATCTCCAGCCCCTGACTGTGATTTCCTGTTCCCAGTCACTTAAAATTCTCCAAATACAAGAGCACACCGATATTCCTGAATTAACTTTTCCCAATCGTATCTCCCTGTCAGTGATGCAAAAATGACATGCAGAATTCAGCAGCTGAACCAAAGTTTACTCCAAGGGTATGACGCTCTAGTTATGTATTTCTTTATTTTATTGTTCAATTATAACGTGCTTAACATCAGTGAGTGGTTTCAAAGTGTGTGCTCGGGATTCGAACCTGGGTTGCACCATGTTGCCTTGCTTCCAAAACAAACGCGTTGCCTCTGAGCTATCCTTCCTCCCCTGCATTTTTACTCCACTAACTTTACTTAATAGTTTTGCAATTCGAACAAATTTTAATATTTGTAATATGATGCATTTCATTATCCACTTCTCATGCATTGATGCATTTTGACGTTTCCAAAATACATTTCTGGAGAGGAGACCTTAATTTAATGTGACAGCCACCACATGCGCATGTTTCAATCAACACTGATCGTCATCGGGTGGCAAAGTTCTATTTACAAAACTAAACAAATCAACACAAAATATAAAGATTGACAAACTCTAAATATCTGAAAAACCAAGACTGTTATATACCCTTTTCAGGTAACGATTGTGCATGATCTAACTGTATGTACCGAGATGGTTACTCGTGCATATCATGTATAAAACATTTAATTGCCCTAGATTTCATCCCTCTGTAGATTCTATGCCAGTAGGTCCTGTTCACCTGTTGAACAATACTACTGTCCTTACGATACATACCCTCCACCGTGTCAAAAAAAGTGTAACTCCTGTTACATCTGAAGTGCTAGAAACCAATGCTCCATTGCTCTCTCCCACTTTCACCAATGTCCCTGGAATGCACTTTCATCCGGGTTAGACTAATCTCAATCAACACATACTCATTATGCCTCTTTTCATAATCTCCTGGTCCCCATCACATAGCTTACCTCTCAACAGTAAGGAAATCACAGGTTTCCCAGTGCTGTTCACCTTCTGTGCCTTTGGCAAATTCTCATGGAGTACACACGATCTTCGAAAGATAGAAAAAGGACTATGAATGAAAATGCGAAATCAGGTAGCAGGGCGCAGCCATTTTGTGCTCATTTTATCCGTTGCCGCATCGCCCTAAGGTGAATTGCCCTGGCAGCACTAAATCGTATCCCCTGCCCCTGAGGCTGATATCACTAGATGCGTACTGCCCATTTCACAACGCCAATGCACGTCTCGTGTCAACATTCTCTGCGCTTCAGCTAATGATGTGTCTCCATGGAAATGGCAGGACGCCTCTTTCCTCAATAAGTATAAACAGACCGCTTCTCATACGACAACCTCAGATTTGCTTTTACAATCGTTTGATTGTCTTTTTTGAGTATTCTGTGCCTCGTTTCTGTGCTCTGGTCCGCTACCTTCGTTGCTCGTAGCCATGCGAACAGATACTAGTACCATTACTATCAATTTTAATTTTGCCCCATAATGTCAACAATACAGCCCTACCAGTATTCCGAGGCGGAATTACTCGAAAGCGAAAGATGCAGAAATGATGGGGCTTTGGGCGACAGTTGGGAGGACGATTCAACAGATCAAGAACCTGAGCCTAGTCGCATGGACAACGTTTCCGCCTGGTGTACCTGCAATCGGTGCGCGCTTACCTGCCAACCGAGGAGGAGAACTGCTGCTGCTGAGAAAACTCTGGATGCTTGTCTTAAATATCGGAAGGCAAGACACGGCCACAATGCGTTACAGAGTGGCATGACTTCAGGGCAGCCTGCCTCACACAGTCCGTGTTGAGGATTATGATTGTGCTTATGCACGAATTTCACGCAACAGTTCGCCCTCGCAATCCAAGCAACGAGTAAGTGTACTCTAGTTGTGATGTCACTTGGGCCAGTACCATTTCATGGTTGTCTCCTATATTGTCGTAACTTTGATCTATCACTGCTAAACAAATGTAGTCTTGCAATTCTATACATCACTCGCAATTTGGGGGAAAAATAGTGGTCTTCTTATGTTTATTTCATGTACAACCATGAAGCAATATTTCTTTGTGTCGCAAATGTAATGGAATGCATAGTCATTCAATATTGTAAAGTGTCTAAGTAACATTTGTACTGGTAGCAATGCCACTGGATACAAGATTGCATGTCCAACTAAGTTTTAATACACTTATCTTGTTCATTTAAAAACAGTTTGTATCTTTCTCTTCCACAGGTGGTACAGGCTGGTGGCCTATCATTCGTTTACATGGTGGCTTCATGGGCGGCTTGGACACTGCATTCGACGAGTAAATCCCGCCTGTGTCGTTGGTGCCATTGTAAGTGATTTCAACCCGGCACTCCACCTAAGTCAATGCCTAAGGTGTGATGCACAGAATAAAACTTTGTGTAGGCTCAGTCAAATGCAATGTTACTTTTTCCCCCTGCACACTACTCAATTCCCCCCAATATGCAATATAGAGATGTAAGGAGAGAACAGAGGTTTCAGGAATAAACACTCAACCAATATAGTTTCAATCCCAGTTCCCCAAAGTAAGCATAGAGAGAAAAAGGAATGATTTCAAAACAGGTCAAATGCTTTTGAATGTGGCTTGGAATGAATGGGAAAAAAACTGAAAAATGGATTTAATTCACTTAATTGGATCCAAAACTAGTGAGAGCCACTTTGTATAGTTTCAGGTAAACACTAGCAATGAGGATTGAATAACTATCAGATTGAAAATTGAATTCTGAGGTCAGATGCAAAGAATAGCTGTTTTACACGTGATGAAATTGAGCCAAATGGAAAATTTGCGGCAAACGTTTACGCGCGCGAGAAACGTGATTGCGGGAAAACTATAAGGAGTTGGAATGCGGTTTTGGGTTCATATGAAAGCTGAGGATGTTAGCTTCAATTTGACACTTAAATAAAAGATGCGCTTTTGAAATTACACATAATAATTTCTTTACAGTAGGGGTCTATGAAGATACAAGATACCCAACTGTACAGCCACCAGAACAGCGGCGCCTCTGTCTGACTATTGACCGCCGAAACACTTGTCTTTCTTCAGCAAATATATTAGCGCAAAGATGATATTATCACTACAATTATCAAAGCACTATATGGATGAGGGAAAGATTCAGAAAAGACAACAGAGATTCTACAATGCAGTTCTGGATATAATAGAATGGTTTTGGATTGGATTACTTAAAGATAGGATATTGGCTAGGGACAATTCTATGCTATAGATACTCACAACTATGGTTTTGGAATAGGCCCATCAAAGATCTGGTCAAAGGTTTTGGACTGGAATTCTGCTAGCCCACCGGACAGGATTCAGGGCGCTCGGATTCTGCACTCAGCACGGCACTCTGGACACTGCACGGCCTCTGGTCTGGATCTGACGGGTTGGTTCTGGGTTGCAGCTATCAGGTTACAGCTCTGCTCTACTGGTTTGGAACTTTGGATTCTAGCAAGAGTTCTTGGAAAGAAAGCAGAAACAGCACAGCCCGGCTGTTCTATTTGTGGTGTTCTCCTTGGAAGTCTGGGGGTAAAATCAGGTTTCAAGATTTTAAAGGCCAAGCTGAGATGGGTTCAGCTTTGGAATTGGGCCTTCTACTTTCAAAGTTCTGGAGTCTTGGATCTGGGTTTCTCCTGCAGAGTGCTTCGCCAGTAAATTAGTTGATGGATTAATCTGTGTGTGTCCCTAAGTCCTTAACTGTTCCTATTTATGTATTTTCCTAAGGGGTGGGTAGGCTGAATTATACTAAGCACACCCTCTAGGAATTCTATTGGTCAGGGTGTGTCCTCTCTCCTGATTTGAGAAGGAACACATGGTTTCATGATGATACAGTGTTTTACAATCAAGGGAGTACCCCCCTTTGTTTCTGTACAGTAAATCTATTTTTCACATAAATCACATTTACATTATCACCAGCTTGTTAACAATACATATTTACATCACAGATTTAGTAGAGCAAGTATCTGTCCGAGTCCCATCTTCGTGAGAGCTTCGGTTCAAATTTGACAGTTTTTTGTGCTTTTGGTTGGGTACCCAGTGCCAGATCTGTCCACATGTTTCTACATATATGCGCATGACATCTGGGCATAATCCTGTGAAGTTTCATATTTCTAGCATTATCACAATTGCTACAACATCAAAATTTCCGTATTCCTGTCTCTGAACATCGCAGAGATTTCAGAGTATTTGCAAACTGTGAGCAGAATGTTCATGTTAACAACCTCTATTTTACAGATTTTTACACATTTTTCAGAGTTCTCTATGAGTCTTTTTCAAAAAGATATTTTCTTGTAGTTTAAGATACACAAATCTGTCTGGACCCTGCCCTCATGGTTTTGCTGGGCCCAGAGCAGTCCAAGGCTCTCTTCCTGCTGGCATTTGGTTTCTGTTGACACCTGAATTTGCATTCCCTTTCAGTCCAGGAAGCCTATTGTCTCTTCCCAGAGAAGCAGAGCAAAGTCTCATCCTCCTTTAATTAGCATCTAACTGAGAGTTCCTGGGCAGAGAGCAAAAGGGAAGGCACCTTTGTTTGGAGCAAACTGTGGAATGTGCTTTTGAAGTCCAGTGTGGCATCAGTTCACTTAAAACACTTTGTTTAAAATTGTCTTTTGCTAAAATAAATCTTGCATTTTCACAAATGTACACACAGATCTCTAATTACAATCTTTTTAAACATAGAAATTGAATAGTAGCAACCGATTTTGCTTTTGATGGCAGGCCACTTCTTTTCCACAATGTGATCTTAGTGTACAAGTTTAAACTAACAGGGTAAGTAAATGACAGCTTTGACACAGGCGAGCGGTGGTACTGCACCCATATCTGACAGGTTTTTTCCAGGCAAGCACCTTTTTGAATGGGGATATTTTTGTGATGAAATGTGCTTCTCCTGACATTGTGCTTATGGGCATTCCTTAAGTAAGGTGATGGTTAACACCCAACAAGGATGTTGGATCTTTTCTGATGTTTGGAAATCATTATTTAGCAATTTAAACAGCCAAGGAAAAACGGATTTTAGAGCACTTCTGGGTTTTCCTGGCAATGCAGCACTGCCTTTTCAGGTAGTTCCATTTCACTCTGTGAGCAGCCCAATGACAGGTTTTGGCAGTGTGGTCTCCTGTTTTACCACTGACACAGGCAAAATAGATTGGCAGCCTATTTTTCCGGTTTCACTGCACACTTCTCTGAGATTTTTAGCACGCATAGGGCTTATGGCGGCCATTCTGTTGTTTCTGATGAACGCAGCACACAATGATGTTGCAGGGCAGAGCCTAGTGGGTCAGAACATCCCACAAGCCCCCCCTCGTGATTTGGCATTGATCATCCATCAATGAGAAGTCGCGAGACTGGGATGATCAGTCTCTTTTCTTTTGGTTCCAAAAATGACAAAGTTCATCATCTTTTCTTCCATCAGGGGTGGATCGACCAGTTCTCCTTGCCCAGTCCTGATGTGAGTCAGGAGTGATACCCCGGGCCCCTTAGATCTTTCCTTCCAGTCCCTGGGTGATCCTCCTTGGTTTTAGTCTCCATTGTTTACAATTAACTATGATGACAAAGCAAAAAAATATTTGTAGACATTTCCCCACCACTATGTCATGTCACGCGGGAGACTGGGGTCTGCCGCTCCCATTTCCTCCTGGCGAGTCTACCCGCGCGTTCGCGTCTGGGGACTCGCCGGGAGGGGAGCAACGGATTACAGGGCCGGCGGCCTTCGGCGCATGCGCGGAGGTCCTCTCTCTCGGTTCCGCGCATGCGCCGTGGGGGCTTGCCTTCCAAGCCTCGTTCTGGGTTCGCCGGCGCCCGGAAACGGAACGGTTTGCGTTCCAGGCCTCTCGGGCGCCGGCGGCCATAAAAGAGGCCGCTAGTCAAAGCTGCCCGCGTCTCAACGCGGTTTGCTTCGCTTTCCTCGTTGTTCCTGCCCAGCCTTACCTGTGGCCTGTCCTGGGCCTACCTGCCTCCAGCCTTACCTGTGGCCTGTCCTGGGCCTACCTGCCTCCAGCCTTACCTGTGGCCTGTCCTGGGCCTACCTGCCTCCAGCCTTACCTGTGGCCTGTCCTGGGCCTACCTGCTTGCCTCCAGCCTTACCTGTGGCCTGTCCTGGGCCTGCCTGCCTCCAGCCTTACCTGTGGCCTGTCCTGGGCCTGCCTGCCTCCAGCCTTACCTGTGGCCTGTCCTGGGCCTGCCTGCCTCCAGTCCTTACCTGTGGCCTGCCCTGGGCCAGCCTGACTCCAGTTCTTATCCGGGTCCTGTCCTGGGCCTGCCTGCCTTCAATCCTCACCTGGGTTCGGCCCTGGGCCAGCCAGCCTCCAGCTACTACCTAGGTTTTGCCCTGGGTCAGTCTTCCCTCAGCCCATTCCGGAGTTCTGTCCTGAGTCATCATTGTGTAGAGGGGACTTATCCCACACTAGCCTGCATTCCCCCTGTTCCATCTTGGGCACGTTCCTACAGTTCTCTAATTGGCCAGACAACTAGTTCCAACTGTCCTCACTCTTTCCTGTCTTGCCTGACTCCGAATCTCATCCTGTGTACCATTGGAACTATCTGCACCAGCCAAGCTCCTTTGCCTACTACGAATACCTTTCTGCTACACTGGTCTATCTATCAACTGTCGCTGCACTGAGGTTCTTGGAAGATTCATGGTCTGGACAACAAGCTCTACCTGGACTATGGTTCCCTCCATCTGAGCCTACATCCTCTTGTCACGCTTACCTGGGAGAGTGCCTTTGTGACATTGGGGGTTGGTCCATCCTTCACCCAGTTCCTCATTTGGGTGGTGGAGAGGCTGATTCCTCGTGCCGCTATCTCATCAGTTCCTGGACTCCAGACTGGCGACCTCTGCGAGACCAACCACCAAGACTACAGGTACGCAGTCCTCTCGGGCCAATCAGCTTGACAGATTGAGACGCCTTCCTCCTGATTCAGAGATGGATGAATCGCAGGACATGAGGAACGAGTTGCTAGCGCTCAGGGCCGAGATGACCGCCCTGCGTCAGGAGAATCAAACATTACGACAAATGATAACGCAAGGAGCACCTAGTACCTCTCAAGGAGAGGGATCATTGGCTCATACAACACCCATCAAATTCGACGGAGACCCTAGACGGGTGGCGGAGTTTTGTAACCACTGCAGAATACACTTTCTCTTCAGGTCTACCTACTTCAACACTGATAGGGCCAAGATTGGTTACATCTTGGGGAACCTAACTGGGAACGCATTAGCTTGGGCAACTCCGTTTGTGGTTACGAACAGTCCTATTTTGAATGACTTTGCTGCCTTTGAAAAGGCCTTTCTTGAGGTATTTCAGACGCCGAACCTGGCCTCCGTTGCACAGAATCAATTGATGGACTACAAACAGGGAAGCAATGACGTCATCACCTACATCAGCCGTTTCCGACTTTTGGCTACTGACTCCCAGTGGCCCGAAATTACACAGAAGACACTGTTTCGTCGAGGCCTGAGAGAGGAGTACAAGGATGAGTTACTTCACATCCCTGAACCAGAGAGCCTTCAACTCTTGATCGATCAAGTACTCCGTATTGACCAAAGGCTAGCCGAACGAAAGGCTGAGAGACGTCGGCTTGACAGAAGCGGTCCCCGGACAACCAACACGCCTGCTGGTTCGTTTGGGTCGACCGAGTCCGGACCTGAGCCCATGCAAGTAGGAGCCATGAGGGGACCTTTGACGGAAGAAGAGAAGAAACGAAGGAGGTCTTTGCGTTTGTGTCTTTACTGTGGAGCAGCTGGACATTATTTGGGTACGTGTCCTTTGCGTCCGCAGAAGAAGAAGTCGGGAAACTAGGAGACCTGTCGTATACAGGAAGGGCAACGACAGGTCCCATTCCTTCCTCAGACCCTTCTGTTATTTGTTCTATACGTCTGCCCATGCAACCAGCGGTACTACAGACCCTGAAGGTCCGAATTAAACTACCAGACAAGAACCTGGAAGTATCCGGTCTACTGGACTGTGGGGCTTCCGGCAATTACATCGACGAAACGTTCGTCACCAGACATAAGATACCACTCGTTTCCAGACACACGCCTCTGTCGGTGGAGCTTATTGATGGTACTCCCTTGTCTTCTGGACCCGTTAGTCAGTTCACAGTTGGACTGGCCCTTCTGATTGCTGATCATTACGAGGAACTAGCCTTTGATGTTATCAAGTCACCGAACTACAAGATGGTTTTGGGATTACCTTGGTTGCAACACCACAATCCTTTGATAGACTGGAGAACCCAGACCTTGACCTTTTCATCCGAACGGTGTGCTCAAGAATGCAAGCTACCCGTTCCCACCAGGACCGTCTCGACTTCTCTAATAACGGACAGCAATGGGGTTCATCTATGTTCCACGTCTCTGGTCCCACAGGAATATTCCGAATTCAAACATGTGTTTTCTGAACCTGGCAACATACCCCTTCCTCCACACCGTTCTTTTGATTGCTCCATTGACCTGCTACCGGACCACGTTATTCCCCATGGGAAACTATATGCTTTGACACGTGACGAGAAGCTAGTTCTTCAGGAGTATTTGTCGGAGAGTCTAGAAAAGGGGTACATTGTGCCATCGAAATCGCCTGCAGGATTCCCCCTGTTTTTTGTAAAGAAAAAAGAAGGTACATTGAGACCCTGTGTCGACTACCGGCAGTTGAATGACATAACAGCCAAGGACCGGTATCCTTTACCCTTAATTCGCAGCATCCTTGAAACCCTGCATACTGCGCGAATCTTCTCCAAGTTGGACCTCCGCGGAGCTTATCATTTGGTGCGCATCAGGAGTGGGGACGAGTGGAAGACAGCTTTCAAGACATCTTTTGGGCATTTTGAATACAGGGTTATGCCTTTCGGCCTATGTAATGCTCCCGCTGTTTTTCAACGATTCATGGACTACATCTTTGGTGACCTGTTAGGGTTATCCGTTTGGGTTTATCTGGACGACATATTGATATTCTCTAAATCCTTAGACGAGCATGTGGAACATGTTCGTGAGGTCCTTCATCGGCTGTCCGTCAATAACCTGTTCGCCAAAGCGGAGAAATGTAGCTTTCACCAACCCAGCATTGAATTCTTGGGATTTGTTATCAATCAAGAAGGCATTGGGATGGATCCCAAGAAGGTGCGAGCCATACAAGAATGGAGACATCCACACGATATCAAGGCTCTCCAACGCTTCCTGGGATTCGCAAACTTTTACAGGCGCTTTATCCCACAGTTCTCACAGATCTCGGCGCCCCTCACCAGGCTAACCAGCAGCAAGATCACGTTCGAATGGGATCTCGTGGCTTCCCGGGCTTTCGACGTATTGAAGTCGGCCTTTATGGCTGCCCCGATCCTGCGCCATCCCCAGGAAGAGTTGCCTTACATAGTGGAGGCCGATGCTTCCAGCTTTGCTGTAGGGGCAGTCCTTCTTCAGAAAGATCCTATCACGTTGGTAGAACATCCAGTAGCCTATTATTCTCGCAAGTTGAGTCCCAGCGAACGAAACTACGCGGTGATTGAAAGGGAACTGTTAGCCATCAAGACCGCATTCGAGGAATGGAGACATTTTCTCCTCGGAGCACGCTTTTCTGTGGAGGTGCGGACAGACCATCGCAATCTGCAATATCTTCGCTCTCTGCAATGTCGGACTCCTCGTCAAGCCCGGTGGGCCTTCTTCTTCTCTCCGTTTGAGTTCCATGTTACTTATATCCCGGGAACCTCCAATACGAAAGCGGATGCGCTTTCCAGGTCCCTGGAAAACGTAGATGGGACGCCCTGTCCAGAACAGCCACTGATTTCTCCTCGCCATTTTCTGCTGGCCTTGTCCTCTCACCTTAAGTCCATCGCGGAAGCCACTCGGTCGGATCCAGAAAGAACGTCCCTTCTTAGTCGGCAACTAGTATCAGAACGAGACGGACTGTTGTTTTTTCAAAGAAGACTCTACATACCCAGAGGAGCCATTAGAAGGGGCATTCTACACGGATTCCATGATTCACCCATAGGAGGACATCGCGGGGTCAGAGCCACTCGAGAGTTGATATCCCGACAGTTCTGGTGGCCTGGTTGGGCGACCGAGGTCCAGAAGTACATTGACAGCTGTCCAATATGTGCCCAGTGCAAGGTTCCCAGAAGACGACCATTGGGTTTGTTAATGCCCACCGAAGTGGCTCCCTATCCATGGCATACCATCGCCACCGATTTCATTGTGGATTTGCCTCCATCTGAAGGGTACACCTGTATAATGGTGGTTGTGGACAGCTTCACCAAACTGGCCCATTTCATCCCATTCCGGAAAATCCCTACAGCTACTCAAATGGCTTCAGCGTTTCTGCACGACATCTACCGGTTGCACGGCCTACCGGAGAAAATCATATCGGATAGAGGTACCCAGTTCCTTTCATCATTTTGGAGACAGGTGTGTGGTCATCTGGGAATACATAGAGCTCTAAGCTCAGGCTATCACCCACAGACAAATGGGCTAACCGAAAGGACCAATCAGACTTTGGAGGGGTACCTCCGCTGTTTTGCCAATGCCACACAGTCTAATTGGAAAGGTGGGCTAGATCTGGCCGAAGTATCCTACAACAACACTGTTCATGCCTCCATTGGAGTCAGCCCATTCTTCTGTTCCACTGGTCTACATCCTCGGTTAATGCCTTTTCAACCAGTTCCGTCTAGTACTGTTCCCTCTGCTGATGGTCTGGTCTTACACATCCGGGAACAGCAAGAACTTGCACACAAGATCTTAAGTGAAGCCAAGGATCGGATGAAGAGACAGGCAGACAGGAAGAGGAGTGCAGAACCTAATTTCCAGGAGGGCGACAAGGTGTGGTTGTCCTCAAAGAACCTGCCTCTCCGCAATCTGCCGGTCAAACTGGCCCCTCGATATTTGGGACCCTTTGTTATCACCAAACGGTTGTCCTCTGTAGCCTTCCGTCTTCACCTACCCTCTTCCTGGCGTGTACATCCCGTTTTTCACGTGTCCCTGTTAAAACCCTATGTGGTCGATGATTATGGCCGCACCTCTCCTCGTCCGGCCTCTGTTTTGGTACAGGGGGGCCCTGAGTTTGAGGTACACGAGATCTGTGATGCCCGGTACCGTAGAGGGGTGCTCCACTATTTGGTTGACTGGAAGGGGTACCCGGCCTGTGATCGTACCTGGGAACCGCGCCAGCACGTGCATGCTCCCCGGCTGATACGTGAGTTCTACGTACGGTTTCCCTGGAAGCCTGGGGCCCCGGGTCTTCCTGGGAGGGGGCATAGTGTCATGTCACGCGGGAGACTGGGGTCTGCCGCTCCCATTTCCTCCTGGCGAGTCTACCCGCGCGTTCGCGTCTGGGGACTCGCCGGGAGGGGAGCAACGGATTACAGGGCCGGCGGCCTTCGGCGCATGCGCGGAGGTCCTCTCTCTCGGTTCCGCGCATGCGCCGTGGGGGCTTGCCTTCCAAGCCTCGTTCTGGGTTCGCCGGCGCCCGGAAACGGAACGGTTTGCGTTCCAGGCCTCTCGGGCGCCGGCGGCCATAAAAGAGGCCGCTAGTCAAAGCTGCCCGCGTCTCAACGCGGTTTGCTTCGCTTTCCTCGTTGTTCCTGCCCAGCCTTACCTGTGGCCTGTCCTGGGCCTACCTGCCTCCAGCCTTACCTGTGGCCTGTCCTGGGCCTACCTGCCTCCAGCCTTACCTGTGGCCTGTCCTGGGCCTACCTGCCTCCAGCCTTACCTGTGGCCTGTCCTGGGCCTACCTGCTTGCCTCCAGCCTTACCTGTGGCCTGTCCTGGGCCTGCCTGCCTCCAGCCTTACCTGTGGCCTGTCCTGGGCCTGCCTGCCTCCAGCCTTACCTGTGGCCTGTCCTGGGCCTGCCTGCCTCCAGTCCTTACCTGTGGCCTGCCCTGGGCCAGCCTGACTCCAGTTCTTATCCGGGTCCTGTCCTGGGCCTGCCTGCCTTCAATCCTCACCTGGGTTCGGCCCTGGGCCAGCCAGCCTCCAGCTACTACCTAGGTTTTGCCCTGGGTCAGTCTTCCCTCAGCCCATTCCGGAGTTCTGTCCTGAGTCATCATTGTGTAGAGGGGACTTATCCCACACTAGCCTGCATTCCCCCTGTTCCATCTTGGGCACGTTCCTACAGTTCTCTAATTGGCCAGACAACTAGTTCCAACTGTCCTCACTCTTTCCTGTCTTGCCTGACTCCGAATCTCATCCTGTGTACCATTGGAACTATCTGCACCAGCCAAGCTCCTTTGCCTACTACGAATACCTTTCTGCTACACTGGTCTATCTATCAACTGTCGCTGCACTGAGGTTCTTGGAAGATTCATGGTCTGGACAACAAGCTCTACCTGGACTATGGTTCCCTCCATCTGAGCCTACATCCTCTTGTCACGCTTACCTGGGAGAGTGCCTTTGTGACATTGGGGGTTGGTCCATCCTTCACCCAGTTCCTCATTTGGGTGGTGGAGAGGCTGATTCCTCGTGCCGCTATCTCATCAGTTCCTGGACTCCAGACTGGCGACCTCTGCGAGACCAACCACCAAGACTACAGGTACGCGGTCCTCTCGGGCCAATCAGCTTGACACACTATTGATGTAGTGGTGCGGACACATACATTTGTCATATCAGGACACATTTTTCTATTTGCAATTTATTGATTATATATATTAGATGGAATATTTTATAGTTGGAATTCTAGGGAGCTGGAGTGACCCCCTCTGGGGTTCCAGCAGACTCCTCCAGTTGCTGCAGAGTGTGCCTAGGATGGCAACACTTCAGTTGATTGATATGGACCCACTTATCTTCCCCCTCTGCCAAACTGCCTTTGGGGATGCAGATTTTGTAGGCGACTGGTGAGATTTTGTCTACAATTTCAAAAGGACCCCTCCAGCTCGGCAAAAATGGGCACTGTTTGGCCTGGTTCCTTTGGAAATTGTATAGTAGACCCGGTCTCCTACATGGTATTCTTTTCTAGTGGTCTTTAAGTCATAGTGGGTCTTCATGCTGTCTGCAGATCTTTCAAGATTTCCCTGAGCACAGGAAAAGCATGTTGAAGGTGTTTTCTCAGATTTTCAACATACTCATGAGTTGTGGAGGCATTGATCAATGTCTGCTCTTGGGTTCTGTAGAACAGATGCTGGGGAAGCACCATCCTGCGTCCAGTCATCAGCTCAAACGGTGACATTTTAGTTGTGGATGAAGGGGTAGATCTGATGGCCATTAGGACAAGAGGTAATCAAATATCCCAACTTGGTCCAGAATCGGCCACAAACTTTTTCAATATGCTCACAATTGTCTTGTTGTATCTCTCAAATGCACCACTAGAGGCTGTCCGGTAGGCAATGTGTAATTTCCTTTTGACCCCAAGTATCTCCCACATCTTTGTCATTACTTCACTAGTGAAGTGGCTACCTCCGTCTCACTCGATCCTTTCGGGTAGTTCAAAATGCAAGAAGATGTGGTTGATCATCAGGGCAGCTGCTGTTTCTGCCTTGCAATTTGGGGCCAGGAGACATTCCACCCACTTAGTAAACAAGTATGTGACGGTCAACATGTACTTATTTCCCCTAGCAGAGCGAATCACGCGCCCAATATAATCGACTTGTAAATCTGACCAAGGCAGTGTCACCCCCCTCTTTTGGAGAGGCCCACGGTGTGTGAGGGATGTTGGCTGAAATTGTGCACACACAAGACACCCCATCAAGTATTGGTCGAGGTCCTGCCCCATGTGTGGCCAGTATGCAACCTCTCTTAATATTTCAAGTGTTGTATGAAACCCCCTATGACCGGCTGTGGCCGCATCATGGCCGTAACTTAACATCAGGTTTTGGAATGAGCTAGGGACCACCCACTGATCATGGTGAGCTAGGGTTCTCCTTACCAACAAACCGTCTTGGATTCGGAACATTTTTGAACATTTCATCAACACTCTGAGGTCCTCTTTCCCTATGTAATCGGTATCCGTCAGGGGAAAGTTCTCAGGGTCCTTAATGTGTTGATAAAACTTACCAATTATTGGATCCCCTTTTTGAGCCGTAATTAAATCAGCATCTGGGGTCTCCTTACACCATTGTGCAGTTGAGAGTTCATTGTGAGCATTTGTCTTGGACCTAGTGAAAACAGTGACCTGGATTTCCCCCAACAGGGACTAGATCTCAGGTAGATCCCCTGGGATGCCTCTGGTTTTGGCCAGCTGATCAGCTAGGTCATTTCCAGTTTTGTCTGGTCCCTCTACTTTAGAATGACCCTTGATCTTTTTCCAGTAGATGGTCATCCCATTCGAGGTGACCGGATCATCAATGTTTTCATTTAATTTCCCATGTTTCAAGGGTTTATTATTAGCACATAGCATGCCTCTGGTTTTCCAAATAACCAGGTGCTCCATGAACCCGTTCCGTACATAATCTGAATCGGTGATTATGACCAGTTTGTGGAGTTGATGTAGGACAGCAGTGAGGATGGCTTGATGCACAGCCATCAACTCTGTCACTGGACTACTTCGGGGACCAATCTTGTACCCAGCAGAGGGTTCTGGGGTCTCATTCACCCATGCATTCCTTACGCCGGCCACAAGTTCTTTTTCCCCGTTGTTGTCAACATGGTAAGAGCATCCATCCACATAGACAGTGGGCAAACCCTCACACTTGTCTTCTTCAAAGACTTTGTGTGGGGAATTGAGGTATGCCTCCCTGTTGTCCTTGATTTTTAGACTTTCGTCCTCGAGACAGTTTTCTCTGGCACAATCATGCAAGTCAGCCAGACCTTGCGCGAGGGGACTCTTCTTGTTTTGGCCATATCTGACCTCCACAGGAAAGCTTTGCATTGACAGAATCCAGGAAGTAATTCGGGAATTACTCACATTACCGGCCCGGATTCTGTCACTTTGGAGATATTGCAGAGGCTGGTGTGGAGTCTCCACTATGATGTGTTCACCCTGGATAAACGGGCGGTAATTCTTCAATGCCCACACCGTTGCCAGGTGTGCCTTCTCACAATCGTTGAATTTTTCCTCCACAGAGGATAAAGTTTTACTCGCATAGGAGATTACTTTATTGACCTTGTCATGCTTTTGGTATAATACTGCATTCAAGCATGTATTTGAAAACCCTGTCTCCAAGAAGAACTCCTTGTTTTTGACAGGGTAAGGTAGGTAAGGCGCTTGTGAGAGGCTTCTTTTGAATTATCTTACTTTCTCGCTTTGCTCTGGACCCCACTCCCACTTGACCCCCCCTTCAAAAGATGAATCAGGCGTCTTGTGATCTCTGTGTAGTCCTCAATGAACTTTCTGCTGTAATTAGTTAGTCCAAGGAGGCTCCTTAGTTCCCGCAGAGTTGTGGGGTCTTTCAATTTCTGGAGTGCTTCCACTTTCTTTTCCTGGGAACAGAGACCCTGAGGAGTAATCTCATGCCCCAAGAAATTGACACGGGTTCTAAACCACTGTGCCTTTTGAAAGGAAAGTTTTGCTCCGGCAGCCCTCAACTGTGTCAGAACATAACGGATCTCCGCTATTTGTTCCTCCCCAGTTGAGCTTTTGATGAGAAAATCATCTACATAGGCCAGGTTACCCCTTTCACCCAGGTCGGGCATGGCCTTATGTAGAAAAATGTTGAATTCATTGCCGGAGTTAATGTATCCGAAGGGAGTCCAGGTCCATGTGTACTGCTGCCCCCCCAAAGGTAAAGGCCAGCTTGTATTGGTCCTCCCTACTGACAGGTACAGTCCAGTATCCATTGGTCAGGTCTATTGCAGTGAATACCTGTGACTCCTGGATCTGGGCCAGCCCTTGGTCAATGTAGGGAAGAGGCCATCGTGAAGTATGGACCCGTTTGTTGAGCTCCCTAAGGTCGGCACAGAGTCTCCACTGGCCGTTTGGCTTCAAAATCCCAAGCACCGGATTATTGAAGGTGCTGTAGACTGGACGGATTATCCCACGGGACTCAAGGTTCTTAATTATTTCCGTAAGGGACTCCATTGATGCGAGAGGCAAGCGATATTGCTTCACAAACACTGGAGTCATGCCAGGGTCCGTGGGAATTGTTGTTGTGTGGATGTCGGTGTGACCACAGTCATATGAGTCCACCGCAAAGAGATCTTGAAAATCCAAGAAAACTTGTTTCAATTTTTGCTTCTGCTCCAGAGTCTCACAGGCATCAGCTAGGTTGACTCTCTCTTCAACCCTCTGCATGAATCCTTGAAAGACTTCTGGTTTTGCTATCTCAGTGGCCTCCTCCAGCTGGGTGGAGAAGTCCCTGGTCAAAGTGCTGATTTGGACTGGTGGCTTCAGGTGGGGAGGGCAGTCCTCGCGGACTTGGAAAATCACCTCATCCCTCCTGAAGTCACAGGTCACATCTTCCTTACCATAAGGGCAGGAAGTGTACACCAGGAAGTTCCTCCCATGCCGGGTAAAGTTCCTGTCTGGTGTTGTGTTGTCATCACTATCACTGTCAAAACAGTCCTTGGGGATTGGTCCTAACAGTTCATTGCCTAAATCTATGGAAAAATGTTTGTCATCAACCGCCATTCCAATAATGGTGCCTGCGGCTAGAGTAATACTCTTTAAGTCGCTGTTATCCACCTCTATTGGAATGGTGTCATGTTCTATATTGACTAGTGGTGTTGGGTTTACCCCCAACCCTTGCTGTTGGAAGTAAGCATTTAGATGAATATAGGCATCAGGGTTTTTCAATTTCTGTCCTCTTTTAACTTTCACTTCCAGGAAGAATTGTCGGGTCCTTTCTGGGATGGTGACTTCCCCTCCAATCTTAATTTCAACGGCATAAGGCAGCAGTTGAGCTGACCTAAATGCTTTCTCTGGGTCATCAAAGCCCATGGGATTATCCGCTAATCGGGACCAAGCTTTGAAGTTTATTAGGTCCAAATTAATGGCAAAGCAAGTGAGAATGTCACTGCTTAAGTAAAAGATGGCAGTGACGTCTCGCACAACTCAAAAATTATGGACTATGCTCTTGTTGTCTACAGAGATTTTGAGCATACACCTGCTTGGCAGGAGATGTTTGGAATTGGGTGTTTCCAGATCCATTTCCCATTTGTCTATCAATTTAAATGTGCGAATGGCTGGATCTTTTGGGAGTTTGCGGAACATGGCTTCGCTGATGAAGCTCTTACCGTTGTTCACACAAACTTGGGCGAGAACAGAGTCCTTCCCTTCATTTAACTGAATAGGGATGTACAACTGCTCTACAATTTGCTGAATATCAGCCAGGCCTTGAGCTGATTTCTCATCTTTCTGGACTATAGGAGTGGGAATGCCTGATTGTGAATTGTTAAAGAATTTCAGAGTATTTCCTTCCAGTTTGGAATGCCACCTTAAACTGGAAGGAAGGTTGATTTTCAGAAATAGAGAGGGCCCCCCCATCACCAGTTTGTTGTCCTACGGCTATTACTGTCACGTCTGGGATTTGATTATTTTGGAAGTGAAATTCTACTTGGTCAGATTTTTGTTCAACCATGTGGCAGGTGCTGTTTAAACTAACATGGTTGACACTGTTTTAATTTGATTGGTTGGCTAGTCTGGGCCCAGAGGACCTTGTTAACGCAATCTATTAGGGGTGACAACCTTCGCAGCGCAGGAGGTCATTCCCTAGTAAACAAGGGGTGCCCTCTGGAGTTACAACTATGGCTGGGTGCTTCACCTTGTGTTGTCCAATTTTAATATCCAAATCCACAGACTCCTCGACGGGAATTTCCTTCCCGTCAAAGTTCTGAAGTTGTCCAGGAAGAGAGGTGAGAGGAATTTGGTAATCCTCCCCCCTTCCTGAATTCAGTTCATCAAAGGCCCTTTTTGACAGAAGGGTAGCTTGGGATCCAGTGTCCACCAGTGCCAGAATTGTAGACTGCCCCTGTATTTGGAACGGGGCATAGAATCTTCCCTCTTTCTCCTCAAGAGGGCACAGATAATGTACATTTTTGGACAACTGGTGGGTTAGTTTTCTAGTTTTGGACACTGATAGAGAAGAGATTTGGGCAGCACTCTGTTTGGATACTAGGGAATCTGAAAAGTAAAGGTGTCAACTAGATATGGGAGAAGTTTTCCGGTTCTGGGCTGCCCCCCCCCTTTTTGGAGGCAGTCAGCAGGATGGGTTTGAACCAGGGGATTTTCATGTTGTTAATTCTGGGGTTGGATGATGGGCAGCGCTAGCTCAGTCCCCACATCTACCCAGTCTGGATTTGGATCCTTTGGGACCCATTTTTCTTTGGGAGGAGTTCCCCCATCTCTGAAGGAGAAGATCCTTTTCCCAGGATCCTCTGAGGATCCCTCTCCTTCAAATTGGAAGATTTGTACCTCCTCCTCAAAATGTGTCTGTTTGGGTTCTTTGTTTCTCCTACCCCCCCCCCCCTGCTCCTTGGGTGGCAGACTTTCAGGGGCAGGAGATTTTGGTTCCGGTTCCTGGGTTTCCAGGGGCTTTTTACAAGTGGGGAAGGAAGCTTCCTCCAAGGCTTTACACCCCCCTTACCCTTGTGCCTCCTCCCTGGGAACCGGTGGGTTGTCAGGGTTGTTCCACCGTCATTGCTCTGGAGCACCAGGTCCTGAGTTTGAGGCATTCTGCACCGGCATGCTCATCTGAGAGTTCTGTTGAGCCTTCAGCATGCGAACCAGATCCTGTGCCATGTTTTGGACCTGGCGCTCTACTTGTGACACCCGCTCAGGCTGATACGGGGTTCTGTTGTCTCCCTTGGGCTGATGCCGGGAAGGTTAGCTATCCCTTCTCTGAAAATACCCTGGCTTTGGAAAATTTGGGTACCCCTCCACCCTTGACCTCCCCTCTCCCGGATTGGGTTGTCTGGGATCAGGAAATTGGGGAAAGAAGGATGGATGGTTTTGGGGTTGAAATTTTTGCGGGTACCTGAGGAAGATGTTCTGTCCAGGATTTGGGGAATTTCTGCCCTCCTGGGGGAAGTGAGGAGGGAAATTCTCTGGGTTAGCTGGTGCTTGGTTGGATCCCCCCTTGGGCTGGAGGAGTCCACACATAACCCAGGATGGGCCGGCTCCCCTTGTAGCGGGGACTTATGTAGTCAGGGGAGTGAGGGATCCCATTTGTGGGACTACCTCCTTGGCTCCCTGTCTGTGACTGGCCCGAGGGCCTTCTGGGCTTGGGATTATTCTGCTATGCAGGCAAGTTTTTAGGCCCCCATCTCTAAATCTAAAATGGGGCAACCTTCACATCTGTCACCTTAGCAGCAGCAGGGGTGTTGGTTGGTTTGGGGCTTTTTGCAGTATTTTTGTTTTATATGGGCTTTTGCACCACATAAATTTGTGTGGCCTGTTCAACGACCCAGTCTAGTGATCTTTTCTCATGAAAATCTCTCACTAGCTGGGTCATGATGTATTTGGGGAAAGCGTGGAAAAAAGTATTCACAAATTCTTTGCTGTCCGTGTGCACCCTTCTGGTGGTCTGTGCAAAGGCACACTTTAATTCCTGCACAAATTCTTGTACGGCCTGATCCTCCCCACATTGCAAGTTGTAGGCTGCCTTGCGAGCCTCCTGAGGATTTCGGTGCACAGAAAAATGCTTCAAGATGGCCACCCTATAGGTGGACCATCTAGAATGATTTTGATCATCCAGCCCCGCAAAGAAGCTGGAGTATTCTGGTGAGAAGGTCCATTTCACATATTGAATACAGCTTTGGCTGTCCTTCAAATGGAAGGTTTCCATCAGCTGCTCAAAGAGCTCTAAGTGCTCCCAAACAGAATATTTAGCGTTCTTATCATAGGGCATGATGACACTCCTTATCGCTTTGATTTGTTTTGAGGGGTCCTTAAGCAAGGCCCTTTTTGCCTTATTGGCCTTCTTGGTTCAGGTGACCGTGGTCCACTCCTCCTCTGACTCAGAGGCACTGCTCCCAGAGGTGCCCATCTGGTCTTCTAGGATCTCCTGGATTCTGCGAGCCTGGGAATGGCTGGCAGAATGTGGGGACCTAGTCTCCTGTGTCCTGGGGCGCTCAGAGGAGTCTTCTGATTCCTCCTTGCTCCCAGGATTTGATGGGTACCCCCCCACTATCCTAACTGGGCAGAGGTTTTCAGGATGCCCTTAGTGGGCCCACTCTCATTGAGTTCCCCACTAAATTTCACAGTACTTGGGAACCCATACCCAGATGCCCGCCCATCCATTCCTGGGGGGTGCTGGTCTATGAGCCCCATATTCCTGATTGGATTGAAATCTGCCATCCCTGTGGCCCTTGGCTCACGTGCGCCAGTGGACATGGGGGTGGCAGAGTCCAGGGATTGGAAGAGATGAAGGCCTCTGGTACTAGGGTTCCTGAGGTTATGCTCAGGTGTTTCCCTTTCCCAGCGAACCTCATCTCTGTCAGCCCCTGCTCTCTGTTGCCATGCAAGAATCTGAGCTTTCTGTTCCTCTACCAAGGCCTTACTAGTTTCTATCAGTCTCTCTTGCATGGCTACCTGTCTGTGGAGCTTGTCATTGTTCTCACAGAGAGCCTCATTTTCTCTTTGTGCTTCCTGTGTGGTTTTAGAGTACTGGGCCCATCTTTGCTGCAGGAGGGTTACCTCCTGAGTCCTGTCCATACTGGCCTGGTCCTTCCTTGCTAGAGCCTCCTCCACCCTCCTGGTGTGCTCTAACAATCTTTCATGCTCTTTTTGGAGGTCACCCAGTGCCTGAAGGGCCAGGTGATTTTCATGTATTTTCTCTTTTAAATGACAGACTTCCTGGCCTAAGGTGTCCCTTTCCTGAGCAAGAGCATGCCTCTGTGCAGCCAGGTCATCCCTCTGTCTTTGGAGCGCACCAGCTTTCTGGCGCTCTTCATCAAATTCTGCCTGGGTATCCAGGTCTTTGAGGATTAATTTAGTACTCTCTTCCTTCTCTCTGTCTAGGTGGCTTTGCAGGGTGGCTACCTGCTCTGTGCATGTCCTGCTGTCCTCTTTTATTTTGATTAGGTACTGCCTACTTTCATTTTCTGACTCATGTCTCCTCTGTAGCCTCTGCTCAGCAGAGCCCACATCAGTTTGGGCCTTTCCTAATGCCTGCAGTTGCTTGTTTGCCAGATCTTGGCCCTCGACATATTTGTCCTGTATTGCTCCAATATATAGGTATAGATATGCCGCTATTTTGGCAATCTTGTTTTGCTCTTCTTTTGCCTTAGGGGCCATATATAGTTCACTCAGAGCCATATGTAATGGACCGTGGTCTTGCCATGTGTCTAACCCTGTTGCAGTGATCTGTTCTGTGATTGCCTGCAACCACACATTCTGATTATGCTCTGTCCATTCACCCCTTACAAATCATTTATGCAATAGGTGTTCTTTAGCCATATTCATCTCTACTACAGTCACCATTCTGGAAACATTTATTTCCTTCCTGATTTACAGAAGTTTATTTTATTTTTGCAAAGCAGACCAATTTCTTAGAACGTTCCTATTTGAGGGGTGCTTTTCACAGTGTAACACAGCGTGGTAGCCCAGCAGGGACTATGTACCCCACTAGTTATCACACTGTATTAGACTGTCACAAGTGGTATATCTAATTCAGAAATCCCGTACGAGCCCCCAATCTTGTAAGTGATTTCAACCCGGCACTCCACCTAAGTCAATGCCTAGCGTGTGATGCACAGAATACAACTTTGTGTGGGCTCTGTCAAATGCAATGTTACTTTTTCCCCCTGCACACTCGTCAGTTCCCCCCAATATGCAATATAGAGATGGAAGGAGAGAACACAGGTTTCAGGAATAAACACACAACCAATACAGTTTCAATCCCAGTTCCCCCCAGTAAGCATAGAGAGAAACAGGAATGATTTCAAAACAGGTCAAATGCTTTTTTTTTAATTCACTTAATTGGATTCAAAACTAGTGAGAGCCGCTTTGTATAGTTTCAGGTAAACACTAGCAATAAGGATTGAATAACTAGCAGATTGAAAATTGAATTCTTAGGTCAGATGCAAAGAATAGCTGTTTTACACGTGATGAAATTGAGCCAAACAAAAAATTCAAGGCAAAGTATTCCGCGCGCGAGAAACGTGATTGCGGGAAAACTATAAGGAGTTGGAATGCGGTTTTGGGTTCGTATGAAAGCTGAGGATGTTAGCTTCAATTTGACACTTAAATTCTAGCATGTACGATACGGAAGTTATTATTAAGGTTTTAGTAGAGGTCGATTTTTCTCCGTAAGATTCGAGATTTTCAAATGCAAGATGTGCTTTTGAAATTACAAACAAGAATTTCTTTACACTAGGGGTCTATGAAGATACAAGATACCCAACGGTACAGCCACCAGAACAGCGGCACCGCTGTCTGACTTTTGACCGCCGAGACACTTTCTTTCTTCAGCAAATATATTAGCGCAAAGATGATATTATCACTACAATTATCAAAGGACTATATGGATGAGGGAAAGATTCAGAAAAGACAATAGAGATTCTACAATGCAGTTCTGGATATGATAGAATGGTTTTGGATTGGATTACTTAAGGATAAGATATTGGCTATGGACAATTATATGCTATAGATACTAACAACTATGGTTTTGGAATAGGCCCGTCAAAGATCTGGTCAGAGGTTTTGGACTGGAATTCTGCTAGCCCACCAGACAGGATTCAGGGCGCTCGGATTCTGCACTCAGCACGGCACTCTGGACACTGCACGGCCTCTGGTCTGGATCTGACGGGTTGGTTCTGGGTTGCAGCTATGAGGTTACAGCTCTGCTCTACTGGTTTGGATCTCTGGATTCTAGCAAGAGTTCTTGGCAAGAAAGCAGAAACAGCACAGCCCGGCTGTTCTATTTGTGGTGTTCCCCTTGGAAGTCTGGGAGTAAAATCAGGTTTCAAGATTTTAAAAGCCAAGCTGAGAAGGGTTCAGCTTTGGAATTGGGCCTTCTGCTTTCAAAGTTCTGGAGTCTTGGATCTAGGTTTCTCCTGCAGAGCACTTTACCAGTAAATCAGTTGATGGATGAATCTGTGTGTGTCCCTAGGTCCTAAACTGTCCCTATTTATGTATTTTCCTAAGGGGTGGGTAGGCTGAATTATACTGAGCACACCCTCTAGGAATCCTTTTGGTCAGGGTCTGTCCTCTCTCCTGATTTGAGAAGGAACACATGGTTTCATGATGATGCAGTGTTTTACAATCCAGGGAGTATCTCCCCTTTGTTTCTGTACAGTAAATCTATTTTTCACATAAATCATATTTACAATATCACCAACTTGTTAACAATACATATTTACATCACAGATTTAGTAGAGCAAGTATCCGTCCGAGTCCCATCTTAGTGAGAGCTTCGGTTCAAATTTGACAGTTTATCACGCTTTTGGTTGGGTACCCAGTGTCAGATCTGTCCACATTTTTCTACACATATGTGCATGACATCTGGGCATAATCCTGTGAAGTTTCATATTTCTAGCATTATCACGATTGCTAAAACATCAAAATTTCAGTAGTCCTGTCTCTGAACATCGCACAGATTTCAGAGTAGTTTCAAACTGTGAGCAGAATTTTCATGTTAACAAATTCTATTTTACAGAGTTTGACAAATTTTTCACAGTTCTCTATGAGTCTTTTTCAAAAAGATATTTTGTTGTAGTTTAAGATACACAAATCTGTCTGGTCCCGCCCCCATGGTTTTGCTGGGCCCAGAGCAGTCCAAGGCTCTCTTCCTGCTGGCAGTTGGTTTCTGTTGACACCTGAATTTGCATTCCCTTTCAATCCAGGAAGCCTATTGTCTCTTCCCAGAGAAGCAGAGCAAAATATCATCCTCCTTTAATTAGCATCTAACTGAGAGTTCCAGGGGAGAGAGCAAACGGGAAGGCACCTTTGTTCGGAGCAAACTGTGGAATGTGCTTTTGCAGTCCAGTGTGGCATCAGTTCACTTAAAACACTTTGTTTAAAATTGTCTTTTGCTAAAATAAATATTACATGTTCACAAATATACACACAGATCTCTAATTACAATCTTTTTAAACATAGAAATTGAATAGTATCAATCTATATTGCTTTTGATGGCAAGCCACTTCTTTTCCACAATTTCATCTTAGTGTACAAGTTTAAACTAACAGGGTAAGTAAATGACAGCTTTGACACAGGCGAGCGGTGGTACTGCACCCATATCTGACAGGTTTTTTCCAGGCAAGCCCCTTTTTGAATGGGGATATTTTTGTGATGAAATGTGCTTCACCTGACATTGTGCTTATGGGGATTCCTTAAATAATGTGATGGTCAACACCCAACAAGGATGTTGGATCTTTTCTGATGTTTGGAAATCATTATTTAGCAATTTTAACAGCCAAGCAAAAACGGATTTTAGAGCACTTCTGGGTTTTCCTGGCAATGCAGCACTGCCTTTCCAGGTAGTTCAATTTCACTCTGTGGGCAGTCCAATGACAGGTTTTGGCAGTGTGGTCTCCTGTTTTACCACTCACACAGGCAAAATAGATTGGCAGCCTATTTTTCCAGTTTCCCTGCGAACTTCTCCGAGATTTATCGCGCATAGGGCTTTTGGCGACCATTCTGTTGTTTCTGATGAAAAGCAGCACACAGTGATGTTGCAGGGCAGAGCCTAGTGGTTCAGAACATCCCACACCATTAGAGGCGCATTCCCCAGTGACAGCGGTCAGTACAGGGGATTTTCCCATACTCTGCTACAACCCGAAGTTTATAATGTGTAGTACTTTTGTGCCATCAAAATCAGCAACAAAATAAAATGCAACTGAACTTTTAAGAATGGTTGTTTCAATTTTTCAGTGAATTAAGTGTGTCTCCATTCAGCAGTGTTCCAGCCCTTTCCTGCATGCCTCTTGGCCGTCCGCCCCCCCCTACCCTATCAATGACTGTTAGTGCCTGTGGCCATGCCCTCCCAAGGTGGATATCAGGGTGGGAACGGCCAAGGTGCCAAACACCATGTACACTTCAAAGGTATCTTACGCCCAGGGGCCATTGTACACATGGCCGCTCCAGACCCCGTGTCTCCATGCAGGCTCCCCTGAAGCAGGCGGTGCCCCTGCAATCCAAATAAGTGTGTCTACATTCAGCAGTGTTCTGGCCCTTTCCTGAATGCCTCATGCCCCTCCATCCACCCCTCCAGAATCAATGACTGTTAGCACCTGTGGCTGTGCCCTCCCAATGCAGGCTGGCAGGGGTGGGGACGGCCATGGTGCCAAACACCATGTACACTTCAAAGGTATCTTACGCCCAGGGGCCATTGTTCACATGCCCTCCTCAGACCCAGTGTCTCCAGGTAGGCTCCCATGAAGCAGGCCGGGCCAATGCAATCCACATAAGTGTGTCTACATTCAGCGCTGTTCCGCGCCTTGTCTGCACGCCTCATGCTCATCCATCCTCCCTCCATTATCAAAGGCAGTTCACACCAGTGGATGTTCGCTGCCAAAGGGGGTTGGCATGGGTGGGAATGGCCAAGGTGCCAAACACCATGTACACTTCAAAGGTATCTTACGCCCAGGGGCCATTGTACACATGACCTAGCCAGACCCTGTGTCTCCATGCAGGCTCCCCTGAAGCAGGCCGTGCCCCTGCTATCCACATAAGACCACACAATATACACGTCACTCATTCACATACACACCTACTTTTCTAATTCTTTATAAACTCCTTGATATTTATCATGAGAACATCTGTGAGCACTGCAAGTCAACTCGTGAACGTGCTACCTGGGAAACTTCTGTGACCACTGTGAGTCAGCTTGTCATTGTGCTACCTGTGAACATCTCCCTGTTCTCCTGCTACTAACTACCCTGCTTGCTGAATCTAACTGTTTGTTGGTCAAGGTAAGGGCAGGTCACCTAATCATATCTCCTTGATCTTTAAATTTCAATCTATTTCGACCGAACATTCCCAGTAATGTAATGTTATTTCATCTCATTGCCATTACCATTGACTTGAGTTAAATTTGTTATGTTATCGATATATAGCAATTGTCGTCAGTGTCAATTGGGATCGAATTGCATCCTTTGCGGACCGTGTCTATAAGCATGTTTCCTTTGGATGCATGATAGTACATTCAAGGGACGAGTAACATCTTACGATTTGCGTCAAATCAATGAATTGTGTATGAAAGTTATCCTATAATACAGCCGGCTACGCTACACAGGTTTTGCTTCGGTGACCAAAACATAGATTGCATAGAAAAATGTATGATATAATTCCATCTTTCTCACGCATTTATGCAAAGTAATTTTCTAATGATGTAGACCTTTTTTTAACAGAATTTCCAACAATGCCTGCATGTACGGTTTACGGTTGCCATTCTAAGACCCATAACAAACCTAAAGGCACTATAATGCATGTATTCCCGATCTAATAAGAGAATGGGTCGGATATTGCGGATTTGCACCAGAAGAGCTTGAAAGTAGAGCCCATGATGTCTTGGGGGACTTGAGGGGTGATCGATTCCGCATCTGCAGCCTGCACTTTGCCACGAATACGTACGACCAATTGCAGTACACAAAGCAGCATTGACTCAGAACTTCTTGTAAATTACTTCCAAAAGCAATTCCGACTCTATTCATGCACACGCTGCCTCAGGTTAGTCACAGTTCCTGATTTAGCTGTAGGCCTTGGGGTAGTGAACAGTTAACTACATGGAGGGATTGGTGTTTTGGGTGTATATGTCCTTTATAATACTATTCATATTTACAAGATTGTATTGCTTTATAAATAAACCCCATTTTGCTATAGACCCGACCTTGGTTTTAGAAGCATCACAGAAAAATTATTAATGGGCACAGATAACTATGCTATAGTGCCCTTGGAAATAAGCATAATCTTTTCATAATCGGTTGCTTTACATGTCATTTTTTTAGGTTAGAATTTCTAAATCAAATCTAATTTTCCCTTTATATCTCCATGACAATGCAGTGAATATGAAGGAGCAAAAAATCTGCATCCATGTGTTTCCCGGAGTCAACAACCACTTTGAGCGCATATCAGGTAATTTTATTTAGCTATTCAGTTCCGGAAATGTTTTATGCATTGAATTTGAGAGAATATGATAAAGTTTACGTATCCTGTCGTTTGTTTATATAATGTTTCATTTATGGGTGTTTATTGATATGTACCATTGTCTGCATCCCATTGGGTGTGTTCAATTTCACTTTTCTCATCCATAGTAAAACAAGTAATATGTTACAGGGTGATGCTGGTACTTCGACTACAATTACATCATCTTTTCAAGTTGATCTTGAGCCTGAGGTATGCGTACTGACAGTTCCCTTGAATCGAGCATCTTTTGCAAAACGCTTGAGTGCAATATTACAATCAATGGGTTTTGCACAGTGATCTCTGATCGAGTACACTAGCAATCAATCAGGTGCAATTCCAAATGTATATTTTGACTAAATGATGTACACAGTGTACGAGGGTATGTAAGCCATCTGTGCAAGGAAATAATTTGATTTAAAAAATGATTGACTTTTTTAAAATCAATATTCTATTCTAGGCATGTATACAAGATCGGGAAACAGAAGAAGAGGCACGTGGATCCGAGGTGGTGGAACAACTTGCTGGTGCAGTCGTTGCAGTGAAGAACACAGTTTCAAAGAAAATCTAGAAAGCAAGGGTAACTATCAAACAGGTGCGCTTACAAAAAGTGTTTTGGGCAGGTGTCTTCATAACACACTTTATTTTAAAACTAAAGTGCTATATACTGTATGTTGGTTTTACATTGAACATGTTTTCATAACCCATCTCTTAGAAGCCCAGAGATACATGAACTTTGATTACACAGACAGCTACTAAAGCCAGAGATGGTGTTTGCCAAACTGATTTCACCATTGAGCCACTATTATTTGAGGCGCAGCGTGTTCAACTACTGAATAAGCAGACTCGAGATGCTTATGCCCAATGGCCAGAAAATGAATTGAATGTTACCGGAGAAGCCAGCAAAGTGTTGTTGGACCATTGCTACAATGCGAGAACTCCACAAGATGAAGACGAAACTGAGTATAATGTTGATGCTTATGAATTACGCGCAGACCACTTCACTTGACACAATCAACACCAGCAAAAAAAAGGGCCACTCAACAAACAATCAACATTGATGTTTTCTCCTATTCGTGTTCAAATAACACAAGCTGAATTAACACAGACTGAAACCTCAACACAACTGACCGAGGAACTTGCCAAAGATCTCGACTACAGTGCGTCCTGTTCCGCCGATATGTCCACCACAGTTGAGTCACAAACCACATTCATGCAGGATGATAGTCTAATACAGGAGCCCAAACCCATTGTATTCAACAGCTGCCTGATGGAGATAATACTGATGCTGAAATGTGTTCATCCAGTGAGGGGGGAAGTATGCGGGAAGCCATTGTTGAATGAGGCTCGTGTATCACAAGGCACTAACTTGAAAATTGTGAGTTTGGTGGTCGTTCAGGTGTCCGAATGTAAATCATCACTGGCCATGGAGAAGCATGGCTTCATCAAATCCCTGGAAGATTTCCAATCGAGGGGAATGTAAATTGACCTCATAGGCACGGACAGACATGTTTCAATAGCCAAGACCATGAGAGAGCAGTTTCCAATATTCGCCATCAATTTGATGTATGGCACGTTGCCAAATCAATCAATAAAAAAATCTCAGCTGCAGGAAAAAAAAAAGGTTCTCAAAATATTTTACAGTGGTCCCAGTCTTTCAGCAACCATCTTTGGTGGAGCTCCAAAACTTGTGGTGGGTCTGTGGAAATTCTACTAGAAAAATGGCGGTCACTAATGCACCACTGTTCCAACGTTTAATCTTGGACAGAAAACAAACATTTCCACTAATGTGCACATGGAGCTTTGTCGCCAGAGCAGGAACGCAAGAAGAAGTGGTTGATTCCATCGTCAGCTCCACACAAAGCTCTTGAGAAGATTGTGTTTGATAAAACTCTATTAAGAGATCTGAAGGGACTCACAGAATTCTGTCACACAGGAGATTTGGAGGTGTTGCCCAATATGTGCCCAAGAGATTGCATTTCGGCATAGACGGCATTACTAGCGGTATTAGCGCATAAAGAGAACGTGGGGCGTGAACAATCGAGGACTGCAGGAAACTTTTGGATGCTTTGTTACACAATGGCCTTTATGAAAAGAAGCAAAAAATGGGTGGTCAAGCCAATGTACTAAGAAATGGAATTCGATTTTGTGAAAGATTTTATTACCACTGTCTTGGACATACATACTCATGGAATAGCGCACAATTTTGTTCCGAGGACACATACATTGCCACAAAACATTGCAAATGTGCCCTGTCCACCTAAAGCAGAGCTCGTGGAACAGTTCTCTTCCCGGTACAAATAATTACCATCTATTTCTTTGTTCAACAATGTTTATATAAAGTGTCCAAATAAAGCATCCAATTTGTCTTTTGCGATCTATTCTCTTTGTCAATTTTTTTTTCAACAAGTGCCTTTTTGAGAATGCAATACAATGTAATGCTGTGCTGCCACACTTCCCAGTTTCGTAGAGCTATTGGGGGACCTTCACTGATCGTGGGAGGGTCAGATGGATAACAGCATGAAAGCAACTTTGGGGTTCTGCAGTTACCTTACCAAACACTTGCCCAATTGGCTGAATAACTGCGCGTCCCACAAAAGGAATCATACCTTGGCTAGATAAGATAATCGACATGCAAGAACTACTGACTGTAAGCAAAACAGCGTATCAACGGGGATTGTTGGTGAGAAATAGCTACACTCTGATATATGTTTTCATGGGGCCATATGTGGGGGATCGTTGCTAATGTAAGGAAGGAGTGGGACGGTTGAGCCCCCAGCACCCCCACATTCCACGTGAAAGTGACACCTTGCTCTTGCACTCATGGGGGGCACCTCCTTTGCCATTCTGTAGCCATGGCGAAGAAGACCCTGACATGAGCAGAGGTGGTGCTATTGCTAGACGCACTTGGACTCCATTTTGTGTACCGTCGACTCCAACTTTGGACTAGGCTGCATTCTGGCATTGTAAAGTTTCCCCTCCCCCTCAGCAGCGACGTGCACAGCGAGCACTGACAGACCCCACCTTTTTCCTCCTGCGCCTGTGCCTCCCAAGTCCCTTTCTGACGGATGCGCTGAGACAAGATGTTGCGAACAAAGAATGCATTAATTTCATTCTTCCTCTGAGATCACTGTCCTGTGTGTGATAGGGCCAAACCATGACTTGTAGTTGTTCATCCATCTCAACAAATGTGCTCCAGCACCTCTCACCCGCGCTGCAGGAAAATGACTGCCTGTTCAACCTTGTGCCCCTCCAAAGCTATTCTTCTGATGTACCAGAAGTCTGACCCTTCCTTGCTGACCACCCCAGAGTGCCTCCTAATAAAACAAGACACCAGTAACAGTATATTCTGTCCTAAACTAACATATGTCACTCAACCCCCTTTCTCACTCTGATGTGCCAGACCTGTCAGCTACCAATCCCGACCCCCGCAGGTTACCTCAGGGGCAAGACCCCCTCACCCTTCACCTCGCTAATGATCTAAAGTGGGCTAGTACAAACACACGTGTTCAATTTTTAGGCCTGTAATATATACTTAAAAGGTATAGTGATGATCATTATTTAATGCATGTCTAGGAAAAGTGTGTAGATCAATGTGGGGAGTGAGCGCCTTCACTATAGGATGCCTTATCACAGAGGCCGATCTTTGATTTGCAGCCCTCGGAGTCTTATGATTTCAAACGCAGTGGGGGTAGCTGTCAGCATTACCAGAATATATGAACAACATAGAATAGGTATATGGGGGTGTGGTTGAGGTGGTGCAGGGTTAGGGTCTGGAAAGCAGATGCATTCAAGGAGAACTCGGGTCATGGGTTCAGGGGACTGCGGCCTGGCAGGAGGGGTTGCAACAGGGCTTGCTCGGACATTCTCGTACAAGTACATTTTGTCAGGGTTCGAGACTCGCTCCTTGTGAAAAATGTTTACGTGATTTGCCGTGTGAACAGGAGATGGGCTGAGCTGACAGGTGGTGTGGGCTGGCTGTGGGAGTCGCTGAGAGATTGTGAATTTCTCCAGAGAAACATTACAAATAAGGCTTTTGGAATTAAACGAACTGTAACTGTTTTAATTTTTAAAAAAGTAAATTACTCGAAATTTCACGTAGCATTGGTGGATGGCAGCAAACAATTCATTTGTTTTTCAAAAATATTTCTAATGCCACTATGGTCTGAAGGGCTCTTCGCTCACATTTACAGTGAAGGTCAGCGGCTTTCATTTTTGCTTGCGAGCTGAGCAAACCCATGCATCATACACAGTATAAGGTTCAATTGTTTTTCGACCTTCAAAGAAAGGGAGGATTATGAAAGGAATGAATGAAGGGAGGGGTGTAATACCATCAAATATGATAAGGTTCACCATTCCAAAACTGGAAAAAGGAACATGTAATTTCATTTTATGAAAATTCATTGATCTGAATGGAGTCTCTGCGTTACGCCGAGAGAAAGGAAATGGTGGATATTATGTAAGTTTTACTGTAGATGATTTTATAGACCAACGAGTCAACATATCATTAGCCGACCGTTATTGCTGGCTTACATTGCACTGGGTTGTTCTTTGTGGCATATTGCAATGACACGCAAATACAACCTGTGTGTGTACTTGTCTTTTTCCCGGGCACATGGGCAGTCCAGCATCGAAATGCATGCAGTCCACAACTGGGTTCCCCCAGGTTCCACAAACGCCAAATTCTATGCTACTATTTAGTTAAAATGCCATCTATCTGTTCTTCGAATTGTAGCGTCATCTTCCGCATCCCAATTCGAGTTGAACATATTCCATAGCACTAACCTCAGAAGCAAATTGTAGACTGCTTTCCACATTGTTTTCTCTGCGTTCCCATTGTTTCACGTTTGTGTTCATTATTAGTTTTCACACGGTGCAGAATTAATGGTTAAAATGATACATTCTAATAAAGATCAGCTACTGAGACACATTTCTGTTATGTTTTTCAAACAGCTACATCCTGCCTTTCTGCGATTGTCATCGATTCCAGATACCAACTGACAGAATTTTTAACAGGCAGCTGCAGATACACTTAAATGGCTGGATCACCGTGACACTTTTTTTTGGACGATCGCCATGGGCCGATATGCCCTTACGCGGTACCGGTGATAAGGAGCAACCTGACATTGTTTATGGTGGCCTTGCGCCAAGCTGATGCCGAAGTCCTCCGATTCGCGGTGCGTCCAATGCGCTATACAATCACCGGATGTTCTCGGAGCGTTTATTGTGAAATAAAAGTACTTTACAAATTTTAGAGTTTTGCTATTTCCCTTAAAAGTATAGTTTTATATTTAAAATTGGGACGGGCTGTGTTGTGAGATGATGTGTGTTGATATTCCAGGTTCTGCGTCAACTGACGTTAACACATAGGTGATGACTCGGTGCGTTTTGCTACGCTGCCCAGAAACGTCATGGAGATAGGCGGAGAACATCACTAGGTTTGGTGATGTCAGCCTCAGGGGTGGGGGATACGATTTAGTGCCGCCAGGGCAGTTCACCTTAGGGCGATGCGGCAACGGATAAGATTAGCACAAAATGGCTGCGCCCTGCTGCCTGATTTCACATGTGTAAAAAAGAGGAAAACTAAGGTAAGGTGCATAGGAAATATTTGTACAATCAATGAACATATGATTAAAAACACATGACCGAACCCTCAGGACAATAATGTTTTTGAGCGCACTATTCCTTTAATTTCGCGGACTGCTTCATAGCAGGATCTAGGCTTCTAAAAGCCCAGTCCATCACCTTGGATTCAGTAGCCTGGTGCATTCACGCTATGACAGACATACCACAATTCACGGGTGAAGCCTGCTGGATTCGCATTTGCTCCAAGGCCCATGGCTCCCACTCCAAGGTGTTGGCAAACAGAAGTTTATGCTCCTCTCTGGTAAGTTCTGAGATGAAACCCATGTGTACTAAACACAGAGGGTATATGCTTACAAGGCCTTGGCCTTCAACTTGGCATTCTATGTATGAAATCTTAAAGGGCAAGCAGTGACTGCAGTAGCCATGTTGCGGTCACCTGCCCAGATCCGCAGTATTGTTGAGAGGACCAGGAGATCCCGTCCATACTGCCACAGCGCCCACATTACACAGTGGGTAGTGGGGCCTTGCCCCTTGCGTCTCCCCTACAAACACCTTAAAGGTCAAGCAGGGGACTTTGCACAGTGGCCATCTTGCTCTGACACAAGAGAGTCCTCTAACCCTCAACATCTGGAAAACTTAATCTGGGCTTCATATTTAATGGAAAAATCTGCATCTCCTAGAAAATGCTATATAATTGTTGTACATGTATACAGACATTAGCCCTGTAAAAGACAAATATTCAGTTACTTGCTTGAGAATCACATGAGATTACTCCCCCATTAGAGTGAATATCATATCAGCTACGGTAGAAAAAACAAATTTCTGTTAGAGGCTGGGAGACCACAATTATTTTAAATGTTTTGGCCAGTAGAGGAAAACCAAAACCAGGGTTCCTCATGGTTGAACATTGTTGGGCATCGTCAGCCATTGGTTAGGGATGGTCGTTCCGTGTTGGCCATTGTTACACATAATCAGCCATGGTGTAGCGATGAAAGGCCATGGTTGAACATGGTCTGGTGATAGTCGATGGTCAGTCATAGTCTGCCAATGCTCACAAATTATATTTCTATTGTGAGCTATGGCTGAGCATGGTTGGACATGGAAGACCATAGTTACCGATCGGCAGTCCTTGTTGGTGATAGGTGGCCAGTACATGCTATGGTCAACCATGGTCTTGCAATGGTCAACCATGATCTGGCAATGTTCAACAATGGTTGGCCATGGTCTGGCAATGGACAACCATTGAACACTAGTTTCTGATTTATTTATTTATTTTATTTATTGTTTACTTGATAGGTGCTTATACAGCAAGTAAAACAAAGTGTTTCAAAGTGCCCACAGGGCAGGGGCAGGGGGGACAATGGAGTGGAATACATTACATAACACAATAATGAATAAGAGCAGTGGAGGGAAAAGGAGGCGGGACGAACCTACTATGACTTGTGAGTATTCAGAACATGCAAGTGCAGCAAGGAAAGGGCAGAGGGAGTACGTTCTGGAGAGTCCGGGCTCATGGGTGAGTAACTTATGAAGTACTTGGGTTGTTGAGTGCTACATGTCCAAGGGCCACGTTAGGAGTAAGTGTGATCAACCAGGGTGGAGGGTGTGCCAAGGCAAGTGCTGAGGGAAGACAGGAGTTAGGCTGATTGGGTGTGGGAGGTCAGGGGCCCCGTGGATGCAAAAGGGTCCAGACAGCAATCACAGCAACTGTGAGATTAGCAGAGAAGAAAAAAGGGGAAGGAGAAGGTGAAGAGGACGGTCTTGAAGAGCTTCAGGATTTTAGGAAAGTCCTGCTCAAGACGTAGAGACAGGGGGAGGCTGTTCCATAGGTGGGAGCCAGCTGAGGAAAGTGATCGACTACCTACCCTCTGTTTAGCAGAATACTTTTCACACAAAGAGTTGGTGCCAGAGGAACATAGTGGTCTAGAAGGAGAGTATTATATAAGATACAGTTGAAGATAGTGTGGTCCCTGGGCCCAAACAGCCTTGTGGATGATGTGGATGATGCAGAGGGATTTGATTTTAATCCGTGAAGCAACCGGGAGCCAATGAAGACTTTTTAGGGCAGGAGAAATGCAGTCCCTGGGCTTAAGCCCAAGGATAAATCTTGCTGCCCTATCCTGGACTAGCTGGAGGGGTCGCTGAGTGGAAGAAGGTAGATTCAGCAAGAGGCTATTGCAATAGTCAAGCCTAGACTGAACCAGGGCTCGTGTAACATTGAGCCTCTGGGGGAAAGTGAGAAAAAGGAGAATTCCTTTGAGAAGGAAGAGCTGAAAGTGGGACTTTTTGGCAATGTGTGAGTGTGAGGGAGGAAGGAGAGAGGGGACTTGAAGATGACTCCAGGGTTTCTGGCTTCAGAAGAAGGAGCAGGGGAGAACCCAGGGAGGAAGGCCAGAGTGAAGGGAAGAAGGAGGGAGTAGTGCTCCTGATGGGAGGGATCTCAGTTGTACAGGCATTGAGGCAGATTGTTGGAGGTGCACCAGGAGTGGATGGCTTATAGGCTGTCAGGGATGATGGAGGGTGCAAGAGGGTGAGCAGGAAGTTTGAAAAAGAGCTGTGTGTCATCTGCATAACACTGGAAGTTGGAGATGAAGGAGGAGATGAGGCTTGCAAGCAGAGCAAGGTAGATGTTAAAGATCCAAGGGGAGAGGATAGGACCCTGGGGGACACCACAGGTGGAGAAGGAAGTAGGAGAGGAAAAGGTACCCAAGATGACTTGGGAACAGTGGTCAGTAAGGAAGGATGTCAGCCAGTCCAGTGCTCATTCCGAGATGCCAATGTATCATGGAGACTTTATATGAGGATCCAATGGTTGACTGTGTCAAAGGCAGAGGAGAGATTGAGAAGGATGAGGACAGCAGGGGAGTTGGAGTCCAAAGATGCGAGCAATTCTTCACGGGTGTTCAGAAGAGAAGTTTCTGTGCCTCTGGATGCTCAGAATCCAGATTGATGGTCGTGGAGACCATCAACAAGTTCTGTGTGTGAGGTGAGTTGGGGCAATGCCAACTTCTCCATCCGCTTCCCCACGAAGGGGGTGATGGAATTAGAGTGGTAGTTGGCAGGGCAGGTAGGGTTTGCCAAAGGTTTTTTCAGGAGTGGGCGCACAAGGGAGTGCTTAAGGGAGTAGGGGAATGATCCTGTGTCAAAAGATTGATTGCAGAAATCAGTGAGTGCAGGGCAAGGGACCCAATGTTATCCGTGTTGGTTCTGGAAGAGCAAGGGGAAACCTGTTTAGAAGAGACCTTCATGGAGTGGACAACTCTGGTAACTTCTTCAGGTGTGACAGGGGAGAAGGAGGAGAAAGAGGAAGTAGGAGAGTGAGGGCCCAAGGGAGGCAAGGGGGAGGGTTGGGTTGGGAAGGAGGCTAGCAAGGGTGTACAGGATGTCCTGAGTTTTAGTGGTGAAGTGTGTGGCCAGTGCATTGCAGGGGACCTGGGAAGTAAAAGGGGAGAAGGAGACTATAGAAAGGTTGGCTAGTTCCCTGCAGACCTTGAACAATTGAGTAGTGTTGTTTGATGCACCGGAAACCCGTGCCTGTGTGTGGGCTCTTTTCTTGGCACAGACAGAGAGTCTGTGTTGCCTTTGGAGCAGGCGGCAGGCCAGTTTGTCAGAGGGTAAAGTTTGCTACTTCTGTGCCACTACCCTGCACTTTTGTTTCAGGGCTGCAAGTTCGGAGTCGTAGCAGGTGTTACGCTTAGAGGCAGGTTTCAGGTGGATCCTCATGACTGGGGCAAGAATGTCAAGAGTATTTATGATGGAAAGTTGGAGGCTGATGAGAGCAGAGTTGGAGGTAGTATCAGAGGCAGGGGGCGAGGGTGAATGAAGGCGGAAGCGAAGGCAGCATCTGACACTCGTTTAATCAGGCAGATATTAGTCAATGAGGTTGACAGGGCTTTTTGGGGGGCAGTCAGAGGGAAAAGGGACCCAGGTGTGAGGAGAGGAGAGAATGATCTGACCAGGAGAGGTAGGTGACTAGTGGAGGGGAGAGAGAGGGGTCAGAGTCTATGAGGGCATCCAGAGTGTTTCCAGCTGAGTGGGTTTGCCCAGAAGTGATAATGGAGAGGGAAAGAGAGGCGCAGAGGTCAGTTGAGAGAGTGGATGCAGAGCCTGAGGAGTCTGGCTGGATGTTAAAATCACCCAGGAGGAGGAGGTTGGAGGTGGATAAAAGTAAGGAAGAGCAGAAATCAGCCCATTCAGAGAGGAACAGGGTGGAGGTGCCTGGAGGCCGGCAAATTGCAGCAATGGTCAGGGTGTAGATGGGAGAGATGACCAGCTTGCAAACCAGGCTTTCTAAGGAAGGGTAGTGCTGGCAGGGTAAGATGGAAGCAGGAACCCACTCAGGGAATATTAAGGCAACCCCACCTGCCTCCGGTGCTCAATCTCACAGCACTGGAGGCAGGGGGGGGTTGCCTTAATATTCCCTAAGCTTGGAGATGATTTTGAAGCTGTCAGGGAGGAGGGAATAAAAAGCAGTGCCGGAGCTGGCATTGAACCATGTCATGGTAAGATCAAGAATGTCGAGGTCAATGTCTTCGAGAAGGAGGCAGATGGCAGCAGAGTGTTTGTTGGCTTAGCTGGCATTAAGAGGTGCCAGATGGAGGAGGTCTCTGCCTTTGAAGGTTTTCTGAGGTGGTGTGCAGGGGCATGGTACAACAGTCAGAGGAGGGAGAGGGAGAGTGGTAGGGAGAGATGCAGGAGAAGGAAGGAAGTTAATGAGAGAAGGCAGGATCCAGTCAAAGAGAAGGAGGCTGTGTTGTGGACCCTGAACCAGGATAGTGCCTGTGTGAAAGACATTAATGAAGCAACGTGAGGATGAGAAGTTGGCCAAGAGAACTTCTCATTTTGTGCCACCATTAATGCTATAGGATGTGGAAGGAAAGAGAGTGGATATGAGATGGGGGGGTCCATAGATTTTGAGAGGGGTCAGAGAAGATGATATCAGTAAAAACCTCTATGGAGGAAGCGCTTATGTAGGTGTCTGCGATAGGAAGTCCAGGGTTTGCACTCAAGATGTCTTTTTTGTGCTTATTTTTACTGGACTTCGTGAGAGAGAGAGGGGATAGGTGATAGTGTAGCAGTTAGAGAAAATAGGAGAGATGGAGAGAGCCATAGGGTCGGCTGAGGAAAGTTGAGGAATGCAAGAAGAGTGGCTGCGCTGCACAGCTCTAGCTAAACTTACCAGGTGTTCTAGTGGAAGTAGTCACAAAGGCATAAATGCAATCCAGAAAGGGTTAGAGTATCAAGAGATAAGAGGTGCACAGCTGTAAAAAGTACAAACAGCCTAAAAATGACTTGATTTGAAAAGGCACAGATGCAATTCAAGAGAGGAGCACAGATGTTAAAGCTACACACACCCTAAAATCGAGTTTTTTTGACAAGGCACAGATGCAATGCAAGAGAGGTGTACAGATGTTAAAAATTAAGTTGTTTTTACAAGGTACAGATGAAATGCAAGAGAGGTGCACAGATGTAACAGCTACACACAGCTGAAAATCAACTTGTTTTTAAAAGGCACAGATGCAATGCGGGAGAGGTGCACAGATGTAACAGCTACACACAGGTGCTATGCAGTGTTAGGAGGTGTAGATTGGTGCTGGCAAAGAAGGCAAAGTACCACTGCAGAGTAGAATGTTTCAGTAGGATTGGTGGAGGTGGCAATGTAAAAGTAGAGCCATCACTCACTTCAAGTAAAGCTGCAAGCGTAGATGTTCACGGATCAAGTCTGGAGGCCGATGCATAGATCGTGTGGGTCCCCTCAGGGTCTCCTCGGCCCGGACAGGCACAGAACAGGGCCTCAGTTGTGGGTCTTCGATGTAGGGGCCGGCTTCCGCCTACCGGTGCCCCTGATTGGTTGAAATAGAAGTGAGGCAGCCAATTGTAGATGGGGCACTCTAAGACAAAGGATGGCTCCACTGCCCTAGGCAAGGGCGCCCATCTTCCAGAGTGCCCGCAGCAGCAGAGTTAATGCAGGAAAAAATGAAAAGTGCCCCTTCATTTAATCGGCAGGGATGCATCCCATTATTAAACGCTTTGATTTTAAAATTTAGCAACACTTTCTCGTTTTTCGTGCGTGTCACGCACACAGCGGCAAATATTGCAATTAATGAATTTTGCTTTGCAAGAGATGAAGGGGAAGCCTCCTGCAATATTTAAAGCCCCTTTGGGCTTACCTTCAAGCAATGCTGTTCCAGTGGGGGAGGAAGGTGGGGGCTGGAGGGAGCACGATGTAACTGGTGTTTCTTCTGCAGGCTGGCCATGGTTGCTGATGGTCAACCATGGTCTTGCAAGGTCAAGCAGGGTCAACCAGGATTGCAGATGGTCAATCATAGGTTGCAATAGTTGGCCATTGTTGACGTTGGTTAGCCATGGTTGACAATGCTCAACCATGATCTGATGATAGTCAACCATGATTACCAAGGTCCGGTAATAGTAGACCAAGGCTAACCATGGTGTGGTTCATGTGGTGTGATGGTCAACCATAGTATCATAAGAACCATCTGTAATTAGCAATGTATGACCATACACAGAGATGGTTAGCATTGTGCAAGTGTTGGTTGATCATGGTCAACCGTCACATGACAATATCCAGCCATGGTCTGGAGAGTGTTGAAAATGGTCTGACTATAGTGGACCATGGTCAGGAAAGGCTGATGATGCTCTGACAATGGTTAACAATTGTCTGGGTATGATCATCAATGCTTGACCACAGTTGGCAAATGACAACTATGGTTGGCGATTGAGCCGGCCCATGCTTTACCCTAAAGAAAACAATGCCAATGACCAAAGCTGCATGCCTCATCCTAAAATTGATGCTCACTGATACAGAGGGCAATGAAGGTAAACACAAAGCATACATGGTTTATTCCAGTATGCAAACTCTGATCACTATACAACTGTAGCATTACATATGACTCACACAACAATGGATCTAAAGCATCACCCTTGTGAGCTAAAATTTAAAACTATCTCCAGAATTATTATTTTAGACGGATGTGAATGTGACAGTTAAAATGACTCTACCACCTGTCAGTAATGCCCTTAAGGTGCACTATAACCACAAGTGGAGACTGCTCTTGACAGCTTGCATTTGATTGCATTTCAGCTCCTGTGTGCACAATCAATGAAGGGGACCAACCGTGTGCAAATCAGTTTCACTCCTGCCACCATTGGAGTGGCCCAGCCTGAACTCTTGGCAACGACCTCTCTGCATCCAATCACAAGTGATTCAACACATCTATCAGCCTTAGTGGGCCTCACCAGTGTGGTGTAGCTCAGACCTTCAACACAGCCATCAGGTAACCCACATCTGGGCGTACCTCCTCTCACTTAGGAAGATTCACTACATACAACAAAGAGTGATGAATCGGAAGCTTTTAATAAATCACAACCACTGGCAAATTCTTTTTTTTATCGATTTTCAGTCCATCAGTACCATTACACAAGCCAGCTAACGAGACAAATAATGTTATGTCCTGCCACTAGTGGAGCAGCCCAGACAAAACTGGTAAGTGCTCGGACTGGCATGTAGGGCAATAGGGCAATGCCCGAACCAAAAACGTGAACTGCTAGTTTGGGGCAGTTTTTTGAGTGAAGATGGTCCACTTTTTTTTGGCCCATGTGTGCCATTTTGGTGAGTTACTTCACCATGTATTTTTTATTTATTTATTGGTCACTTATTAGGCACTTGTGCAATTAGCAAAACTGTTTCAAAGCGCCCACAGGGAATACAGGGTGGGGACATGGGAAGACAATGAATTACAGCAAGGATAAATAATTGCAATAATAGTACAAACAAATAATGCGATTAAGGGAAGGGAAGACAAGCCTACTATGCCTTGTGAGTGTTCAGAACGTGCAAGTGCAGAGGTGGGATGGCTGAGGGATAAGGTGCTTTGATGCTCATGGAGAAGTGGTCAGGGTAAGTTGTAAGAGAAGAAAGTAAATGCAACCATTGATGAGTGGGTGAGCTAAGCAAGTGAGCCAAGTTAGCCCGTCTAGTAGCTTTGACAAGTGTTACTGAAAATATATTCTTTAAAATGCACAATTTGCATCACATTTTATCAAAAAACTACCCTTTGGGTACTACTCATTCTGTCACAATGGAAATGAATTGCCATTTGCAACTGTTGGACACTTTTTCTTTGGTGCCCCAGATAATTGTATGCTCCAGTCCGACCCTGCTAGCAATACCATGTCACACCTGCCATAAACTTTGCCTGCGTGAGGCATGTAGTACTCCTGAGCATAGCATTTACTAATCCCATGAGTGAAACCACATGGCCCTTTACAAGCAGCCCAACAGGTGACCAATCCATTGGATTCCCTAAGAAAGAAATCATGCCTGTGAGTGGCAGGCAACACATCCGGCATCTGACATTCTACAAGTTCAGAATCAGACAAATGGAACACTGGCAAGAAATGCTCTCACCTGCAAAAAGAAAAACTGTTTAGCACTTATTCCATGTATCACACTCATTTACAGATAAACATTTTAAGTTTCAGACTGCTCACTCCACATTTACACCATGAACTGTTATGTGTAAATTAAGTAAGTTTTTGGCACCTGGAATATTTTGTAGTAAATATCCTGTAAGTAAAACCGTCTGGACCTCATTACAAGTTTGGCAATGTGACAAAAAGTGGTGGTACTTCCGTTACTGCCACTTTTTTGGGTGGTAACAGAATTACCACCATTTTTCCCACACCACCAAATTATAGGTTTTGGCAGATTTACCACCAGTGTAATGACAGTGCGGTAATCACCTACATCTTTTTAATGGAGGTAAATCCATCACTTTACTTCCAAAAATTGGCAGATTTACCACACACTAATTTCACTTGCGCTGAATCCACCAAAAATCCCCATGGAGTCATATCACCCAACTGCTGCCCTACCACCAATTGTAATTCCGTGGTAACACCACAGGATCAAGTGGCGGTAACAGTAATTGGGTTTGATGGTAATTCAGTGGATTTACGGGAAAATGACAACCAAACTCTTGAAGAGGCACTTTTTTATTTTCCATTGACACACCCACTCACACACAATCAAGTGTGACAAGCCGCTTGACACGCCCATTACAGGAAAGAGGTTTAGGTGCAAATACATTACGTTATGTAGATGCCAATTGATTTTCTACATGTGATCTCTCTTTCATTTGATTAATCACTTGATTTCTCTTCTGTTATTTGTGTAATTCTTTCAGATACGAGCTTAGAACAAGCTGTATGACATTGTTTCCTTTGCAGATAATGAGAATAGGCTTTATTGCAATAGTAGATTATAAGTGTGATATGTGTTTTCTATTTTAATTAGTTTTCTGAGCTAACTGCGTCATTTAATTGAGGCAGTAGCGGTGGCGAGGCAGCCGTTCTGTACAGCAGCAGAAGTGCCGCGTGGTGCAGACATCTCAGGGTGGGCGCTTGAGCAAGTGATAATGGAAGGTTACAGCCACGTTGGCGATGGAAGATGGCGATTCCGATCATCTATTGGATGGAAGGCTTCCAGGTGATGAGCCATGTGATGAGCAAATGGAGACATCTGCATCATCACAGAATTGTAACCTATAAAGGTGGAGGTATGGTAGTTGGCTCATGTTATTCTGTAATCGTTCTGGTAGAGTGGAAATGCAGCCGTGTAGACCCTTTTTGCAAGGCAGTAAAGTTGTCTGTCGGAGTCATTACATATTTCCCAGAAAAACGCTGGTAATTCTGTCGGGCAGCAGGTACTCATTTCAACCCCACCATATGAGATCTCTGGTGAACATTGACACTGAAGGATGTCCGTTGGGGAGAGAAAGCTCCTTGCATTCCTTGGTTGGGCCAAGTAGGCTCCAGTGTAGGCTTATGGAAATAAACAGGGGGCCAACTGGGGATTCCATGAATTGATGGGCCGGGGCACCCCGAGCAGGGACTTGCTTCATCTGAACCATCAAGCGAGTTGCACCAGGTAGGTCTAGGGGGTAACGGACCCCAGCACACCCCAGGTAGTTCAGTCCACCGAAGTCTGGCGGTGTGCATCCTATCTTGGAATATTGCCAGGTTAAATAAATATCTGCCAGACAAGGTCTGACAGAATTTTCTCCAGGGTCATGGCATAGTAAGTCTCCAGGAAACTTGGCTTTTGAAGCACCAAATCTGCAAGGGTATGCTACTTTTACAATCACATCACACCAGGGTAAGAAGGTCTGCCCGAGTGGTGGGCTGGTGACATGGGTGGATGTCACATTATTCAAATCTATCAGCGTACAGGAATGTGACTCACCCAATATACTAGAACTCCATTTGGAACTTAAGGACGACTTCATGATCATCCTTATAAACTTCTACAATAGGGGCTTACCCGGTGTAGATTCTGAACTCGCCCATATGGTAACTGAGCGTGTTCACATTTGGAGAACTAGCAAGTCTGGCCCCTTGAGAGTTTTGGTCATGGGGGACTTGTTCAGTTTGAGACCCTACCCAATATGGTAGCCATCTTAGAGGAGGAAGACTGTCTCTGGAGGATAGGTAGCCTGAATTCTATTTTGCCAAAAAGGAAACACAGGCATGCTGAGGAGATAGCTACCCTGTTGTTCACGGCCAACTTCAGGGCATGCAATGGACATTTTCCTAGGGACGATCCTGCGTATATAACTTTTGATAACGAACAGGACCACAGCAGAATAGATTACATTCTTGTCAAAATGAAGACCTGGCATCTTCTGGAACGTTTTTGTATCCAGCGTAGAGTTGAAAGTGACCATCACCCACTGGTGCTAGTGGTGAGGGAAAGCTTCCTGGCATTGGTGGATGCTGGAGTTACTGAGACCAATGAGGGTGGTGTGCCTCTGGCCATCTGTGGCCTTACTAGGTGGAATATCAGGTGGGGTAACCTCGACTTACAGAAAATATTGCCCATGACATCGTCCCATTGTTGGACAAGTTCGCCCTAAAAGATCCACAGCATATTGCAACTATAGTGAACGTGAACAAGAAGATGTCTGGGAAACTGGGGCAGGTGTTCTCCCATCCACAGAAGTCTGTGCATAAAGTCATGGTGGCTATAACCCCCGGGTACGATGATGAGTGTAGGCAGACAAAAGCCAAACTTGTCAGGGAGGTTAGAAACCGGCACTCAGCAGATAACCTTGCCCTGCGGGCAGCAAGGAGTGAGTACCACATGTTTCTAAAAGACAAGAAAAGGGCCTGGTGTGAAGAGACCTGGGAATCCCTCCTGATGGCGATAGGTAAAGGAAAGTTTGGGGACTTTTGGAGCATTATGAGGCGGGGCAAAAGCAGGGGATTACAGAATCCTCTTGGGGTGATTATTTCTCTGGGCTGTACCCTGAAGATAGGTTCCCAACTGCTCTCTCTCTCTCGCTCTCTGTCTCTGTCTCTCTCTCTCTCTCTCTCTCTCGTTACCCACCACTGGTTCTTACCAATGAGGAGGTAGCTAAAGCACTACAGCTCCGGGACCAGATAGGGTCCCAATCGATCTATATGCCAGAGAACCAGTCATGTGGATTCCATATTTCACTACATTGTTTAATGCAATCCTGAGCCATAATGTGGTTCCCGAATCCTGGACTGCAGTCCAGATAATCTTTGAAAAGGGAAGCTGAGAGCAACACTTTTCCACCTCGACTCCTGGCTTAGTGTCAATCATATCATAAATCATTGACAGTCACTTGCCAGTTACCGCCCAATATACTTAATGGATTCGGGGGGAGGTATATGCAAGAGCTATACTTTTCCACTTTGAGGCCTGGATTAGTGACAATAATATCATAAATCTTTGGCAGGCAAGGTTCTGTGGGGATTGACCACAGTCAACCAGAGCCTACGGGTGAGACTGGTCTGTGACAAGTATTCTGTCCTGAGGAAAATGTGTGTCTATAAGATTTACGTTGACCTGAGGTCAGCATTTGACACAATGCCTAGGTGCCGAGTGTGTGAGGTCTTACAGGGGCTAAACATTCTGGTTCATCTCCTAAGGGCTATACAGAATTTATATTCTGTTAACCGGGTTGTTTTCCATTGGGCACTGGATGGGAGCACCTCCAGAACTATTAGAATCGAGAAAGGGGAATTCCAGGGTGTGTATTGGCCCCCAAGTTATTTCTCAAATTCATTAATGGCTTACTGGAGGAGCTACTGGCCTGTGACACTAATGCTCCAATGTTAGCCGGGGATAAGATTTCGGACCTATTGTTTGCCGATGACGTGGGATTATTGTCACTGACACCAACCGGCGCACGCAAACAATTAGGGATTTTTATGTAAATTGCCTGGCCCTTAATATAGCAAAAACACAAACAATGGTATTGAACACAAGATCCAGAAGCAAGACTAGAAGGTTAAGTATGGCCCTTGATGAATGACCAATTCAACAGGTTGACTAATATGACTACCTGGGGGTAAGAGTAATGCCATCATATAGATGGGGCATGCACCTAGATAAAGCGAGGGTAATATTGGCAAGGTACATTGGCGTCCTTGCAAGGTTTACCAGGGAACAAGGAAATGGTGCAGTCTGTGTCTCACTGGAGGCCTATAAAGCACAAGTGCGACAGGCCGCAATTTACAGGGCAGAGTTATGGGGACAGGAAGGTATTAGCTCTCTAGTCACTGCTGAAAACAAGTATTTTAAGAACATCCTGGGACTAGCATCAGCCACACCCAATCTACCTGTACTGCTGGAAACAGGATTGCAGAGTATTGAATACATCTGTCGAGTACAGCCCATTTATAATTAGGTTCGGCTTTGGTCAAACTGCACTTTATCACAATATAAAGATGCTCTGATGGATGTAATCAATCAGGCAGGGGTCCCAGCTTTACCATGGGTTAGGCATGTCAAGGAAATGTCAAGTGACCTGGGCCTTGGGGAGTATTGGTCTAATCCAAGCACCATATCCAATGCATCCAAGGCAGTAAGTAAGGTGGGAGCCCTGGACAAAGTCTTGCGAGAGGATAGCCGTAAGTACACCGTACCACCGCATAAAGACAACAGAGGGTTAAGAAGAGTACTTGGATTATGTAAATCCCAAAAATGAAAGATTCTTATTTATTAATATGTGCATAGGGATTTTGCAACTGCAAGTCCGCCGCAAATGGAACGATAATGTTCCTGCAATGTGGCCACTGTCCGGCAATAGGAATGAGAATATGGTACATTTTATGCTGATATGCCCAGAGACTAGCAATGTTTTTGCCGTATATGCCACTTCTAAATATCTTGTGTGGATTGGACACTCAGAGCAATAAAGATATTAGTGCAATGATAACGATGTTGGGCTTACACACCTTATGAATTGCTTAATTGTCTAATGAATTGTTTTATTGAATAGCTTTACCGGCCGTGTAACAATGATTACTTTTATATATTCCATGTGCACTGTTTTAATGTATCGTGATAATTGTTGCTTTTCTGACATTTTGCTGTCAAAACAAAGCGTTATTAAATGAAAATCTCAATCCCCTTTAAATCCCCCGCTCACTTCCTGCCGACATCCACACCATCTAACACTGCAGACATGCCAGGAAGTGGGCAATCTAGAGTCCCAGGGGTCTGGCTGCGCAAGCCCACGTTTGCAGAGCCTGAGCTGGATGCTCTTGCCGACAATGTTGTCAGGTAAGCTGAGGCCTTCGATGGCGCAGGAAATAGAAGGACAAGCCAGAGGAAGAAGACAGCCATCTGGCAGGAAGTGGCCGACAAGGTGACAACTGTGGGGACCCATGCATGCCGCGTGACTGTCACAAGCGCTGGGACAACTTGCAGCTGAGTGTCCAGAACATCCTAGTGGCCCATAGGAACAAATCTGCTGCCACAGGATGAGGGGCGGTGGCACCCCTGTCCCTGATGCCCTGAGAGGAAACATGCAGCTCCATCCTGCACATGGAGGGCATCGTGGGAGTCGGGGCAACAGAGGCCAGAGCTGGGACCCAAGGCGATGGTGGTAAGTACAACAAACCGCATGTAAATGAAAATCCTGGCTCTAATTCACAGAACGTTTAGCGTGGAGCAAAGTGACTTTGCAATGCAAAAATACACTTTGCCCCATGCTAAATGGGCCTAATTCACCAAAAAGCAAACAGACCAAAGAAACAGTATGACAAGAGCAGGACACACACAATATAGCTTGAGTGTAATGCAAGCCCGCAGGTGTGACCCACAGAAGACTAACATCATGCTCATCTCATCCTAACAGACACATCCACTGATAACAAAGACACAGCTGGACCATTGTCAGGCTCAGCAATGTGTGGACAGTCCTGGCAAGGCCGCACCATGCACCCTCCTGCACCAGCACTGCCACCTCCTGCACCAGCACCACCACCTCCTGCACCAGCACCACCACTTCTACCTCCTGTGCCAGCACCACCTCCCCTTGCGTCAGTTCCACCTCCTCCTGTGCTAGCACCACCACTAGCTGTGCCACCGCCACTGTCAGTTGTGCCACTGCCAGCTGCTGCAAAAACCACCCCTGTGGGCAGTGGCCCCACTCTCCCTCATGTGCCCTCCGTACCACCATAGGCACACAAGCAACCAGGCCTAACATGGCCAGTACAGCACATCGGAGGAGGAGGACCACACCCCCTACCCGATCCTGTCTCTCAGCCCGGTGACATTCACAGCCCCCCTCATCCTGATGTGATTTGTATCACCCCTACCTCCAGAGCCTTGCATTTACCCCCAGGAGAGTGTCAATGACCACACCAGCAGGGGCTGTGGTAGGTGTAGGGGTAGGAAAAAGCATTTACCTGTCACTGTGCAACAGAGATAAGAGCAGGCAACAACCACTGTAGTAGGCAACTGCTCTCAAATGCCAACACAGGAGAGATTTACCAATGTCAAATAAATGTATATTGATAGTCCACTGCTCACACCATCCATTAACCCTTGGTGTGTATTAAAATACATGTACCTTGCATAACACATCAATACACATGAGTTCAAATAAATGCCCCACACTTTATAATCATGTTCTATGCCATGTGATATCACCCAGTAATGAACACTCAATGAATGTGTCTTACTCTGTCATGTAAACATTTAGATATTTTTAATTATTAGAAACATATAATAAAGAACCTCATCATTATTCTCATCACTATACACACCACACTTAAAATGCAATCAGCCATGAATGAAAAAGATGAACCATTGTCATTTGCTTCTACCACAAATAAATCAAGAGTGAAACTGATCAACCTTCTCTAAGAAATCAAAGTCACCTTAAAAACCAACTACCGGCCTCACCAGGTTCTGATGGGCAACCTCACATATCATGCTAGGCAATTTAGTACCTGCCTCACCAAATCATGATAGGCAATCTCATAGAGGCATCCGTCTCAATCAATAATCAATACCTCAATTCCTTTCTCAATGTGATATCAAATGTAGGGTAAAGAAAGCACCCTCTACCCCACATACTCACTAAGGTAGGGAACTGAAGAGAGCTGCAAAAACGGGATGCCTGGCCAAATCCTCAATTCAAAATAAAAATGAAAAAATTGGAAAAAAATCCCGAAAGACACTTGTTGCTGCTCCTTGGGGGTTTCATCAAAAATGCATAACGTTAGTATTAAATGCTTCAAAAAGAATTTAATGTATTGAAAAATAATTAAATGTCCATTGGGCTTACTGATACCAGCATATTGCCAATCCAGGATAAGTTGTTTGCTCTTAGGCTGTGAGGTGAATAAGGTGCCTTGAGGAAAAGTAAACATAATTCCCCAAACAGCTCAAAAGAAAGTAGAGTTTTGCTTAAAATAAATAAAAATAGCCAGTTTAAACCTTCAAAAGTCCAGAAAAAGATTTAGAAGTGGAATCACCCCTCCCATCAGGGGAAGACTTGTTTGCTCTTCATCTCCATCCAGCCTGCATCCGTGTGCTCCTCCTGCCAACTCTGTCGCCTGAACAGCCGTCTCCTGGGGTTGAACTCGCTGCTCCCTTATATACCCTGTGGGCAGTCCCTATTCTCATGTCTTCCACGCGTACTCTCTGTGCTACAGTGAGTGAATCTTAGCTGCATGCCGTGTCCACAAGGACAACTTGGCGGAGGACGTGGGTCTGTCCTTCATTGACAGTTAGAAATTTCGCCAATAATTGTATATTTAAATTTTAGCTGACTTCATTGCTCTACTGTAAAGATGACCAGTCCTGTCCTTCATTGACAGTCAGGAATTTCACCAACAATTTTTTTTGAACATCCAGCTGACTTCATCCCTCTGAAACCAGCTAAGGACAAGGTTCCCTATCCTTCAATGGCTTCAGTGTCAGTGAACTATGATACCCAGATTAAGACTACCGAATAAAACTACAAAAGGACTGCAGTTCAGTGTTTGCCTTTATCTTTGTCTTATGTTTGGCGAGAACATTGGCTTTCTTCCTACAGTGAGTCTGCATAGCATTTAACAGACATTGTTTACACAATCGGCAGGAGCTGTTCCAGACTCAAGGACACTGGCTCACAGCCCGGACTTTTATAAAAAGAAACTAACATACTTCTTCGCAACATGCAAAAGTAAATTTTGCGACTTGTATTTAACTAAATATGTGTGCATGTTTATCGGGATTCACTGTGCATTATATACATGAAAGCCTGTATTTCAAGTGTTCACCTCGCACTGTGTTATGTAGCACAAAGTCCTGTATTTCAAGTGTCTGCCTTTCACCCTGCAGAAGGCCTCTTTTTTCCAGTGTTTACACCACGCTTTGCATTTCAGCAAATACGATACCGCACTTTGCATTTCAGCAGATCCGATAATGTTTTCTTCGCACTGTGCTTTACAGCAGAAAGGCCTGTTCATGGCTCAAATGTGTGGCTAATGTGGGCAGACCTAGAAAATACATGTCTGTCCATCCATGCCCAACATCTGGGACATGGATATGCAGCTCCGTGCAACGGAGGACCAGCACGGGGCGATGACAGAACTGGCCTACCAGCAGCTCAATGAGCTGCGGCTTGTGCAGGAGTGTATACAAGTCAGCAGCCACAGGAGCGCACAGGCACAGAGACGTGTCACTGCTGCCCTGCTCAGGCTGGCCCAAAGGGTCCGCGCAGGGAATTAGGGGATCTCGGCCATGGCTGAGTCCCTCTCCCCCATCCTGCAGGCCACACTAGAGCAACTGCTGGTTCAAGAGACAGATCTGCCCTCCACCTTCACCACCCCTGTGAGCACGCAGCAGGGAAGCCCATGGTGCCACTCCCAGCAGATTTCCTCTACACCTGGGGCATCCAAGAGCCCTATGACTAAGAGGCAGAAAAAATGACTCTTGGCGTGACACTATGATGTTTTACTTTGTGACTTTGGGGTGTTAAGGGTGTCTGGGGAGGGGAGTGGGAGTGGGGACGGGCTTTGTGGGGGAGGTGTGGGGGCGGGGACAGGGTATGTGGGGAGGGGGGGTGAGGACAGTGTGTGTGAGAAGGAGGTAATGGTGTGGTGACAGGGTGTGTGGGGAGACAGAAGGGGCAGAGAGGGTTTCATTTAGAATATTATTTCAATACATAATGCTTTACACTTGAAGCAATGAGTGGACATTCCTTATTTTTGTGCAAGTATTTATTGTGTGTGCGCATCATATGAAGTAAGGTGCAAGGGAAGTGCAGAGTGAGAGGGGTACTAAAAAAAAGATGAGTTCTTGACAGGCCATGCGCCCATCCCTGGCCACCATGCGCACGTGCATGGGCCCGGCTGGCACTGCATCATCAACATCCTCCTCTGGTGGAGGAAAACCCAGATCTGGGGACAAGGGTATGTTGCGTCTGAAGCAGATATTATGCAACATTGCACAGGCCAGGACTATCTGCCCCACCTTCTCTCACCTGTACATGAGACATCTGAAATGTGCCTTCAAGTGCTTGAAGATTTGCTCACTGGTAACCTGGGTCCTTACATGCGCCCTGTTGTATGCCATTTCCTCCTGCATCTCGGGATTCCTCAGAGGGGTCATCAGATACAGAAGCAGCAGGTATTCTGAGTCAGCTGCAAGTGGTAAGGACACATGTGTGAGTAATGATGCTCGACAGTGGTGTTGCCTGTGACAGCGGAATTAGAACAGTCAGTCTGTGCATGCATGTCCCATACTTTGTCTTTCCAGGTCATATGTCTCATGACCCTAGTTGGCCTAGTCTATAGATTCTCTGGCAGTGGAGGGGGCGGGGTTGTTGCAATCTGGTACATGTAGAGCATTACATCTGGATGTCCTTTTAGGTTTGAAATGGCCTGGTCAGTGACTGCTACGTCTTTGCAGTCATGTGCTACTCCTGTGTGTTGTGGCCTGTCAATTGAGGCATGCACTGGTTGGTCCTGCATGTGCAGGATGTTTGCAGGGCATGCATTTGTGACATAGTCCCCCCTTCCCTTAACTGTCACTCATGCTGCAATATAGGTGTAAATGTTCATGTACCTACCCACCATCCTGGTCCTTAGTCCTCTGTGACATGCCATGTAAGCCAGCAGGGTGGTGTTCCGTAGGTCCATGGAGTCATGGATTGATCCTGGGAACCAGGAACAGCAGTGCATGATGGTCAGTTTGGCGTCACTGGTCACCTGGACATTGAGGGAATGGAACTGCTTCTGGTTCCTGTAGACCTCCTCTGAGGCGCGGGGAGCGGGGGCACATTGGGCATGCCTGCAATCACATAGAAGCGTACCTTGGTAGTGTTTAACTGTGCCTGCGTGCTGGCGAGGCACGATGTGCTGGCTCACATGGTGCAGGAGAGCTTCTAGTACCTGCACCCGCACTGTGGAGAAGGGTGGTTGTGTAATGCCCTGCAGCTGAGTCACGGAGTGTTGGAACGGGCCACTAGCCAGGAAGTGCAGGACAAACACCAGCTTCAGCAGCGGGGGTATGGCTGTCCTGATGCCGATCCTGCTGTTAATGTCCTTCTGTATGTGGGTCTGGAGGTCATGGATGCTCTCCCTGTTTAGGTAGTACAGAGTAAGTATCTTGGCGTCTGTGAGGGCCCAGGGTGTGGCTCTTAAGTGAGGGGTCAGGGCACGCCCCCGCCTCACCACCTGCATCACCTGTATCCTCATCCGTCTCCTCCTCCATCTATCCCTGGCCTCCTGTCACCACTGCTGCTGTTGCTGCAGCACCAGCAGCTGTACATCAGCGTCGAGCAACTCCAGGTCCATGGTAGCTGCAAGGAGTGGCAGCATGGTTGTGTTGGAAAGTGTTCTTGGGAAAGGTGTGTCCCTTACGTACTGTTCTTGTGTGCATTGGGTGCACCTTGGTGGATTGGGTGCACCTGTGGCTTTGCTCCCCTCAACTGTGTCCATTTTTCCGGCTGCTCTGAGGTTTATCTCCCCCTTTGTTTTGTCAGAATTACCAGCAAAACCTGCCCGTAATTCCAGCAAAACCATTCTCATGATATGCCAGTGATACCATTGTGCTGGTATTTTCGGCGTTGCTGGTATTTTGTTTGCCAGAATCACTGGCACTGGAAATTTCGTGTGAGGTGCTATCGGTGCCTGTAATTCCAGTAGGTGTGTTCCGAGGACTCATACTTTGCCGGTCCTGTCAAAGTGCTGGTAAATGGTATTACTGGCACTTTTACTGGAAAGCGGCTAGGTTATGATGACCCCCTATGTCTTTGCTACTAACCCAAAAGGATGCAAGTGTCAAGCTTAGTAACTGATGGCCCCGCTTCCTGATCACCCCGCTCCCACTCCTCCTCCTCACCTGATGCTTCGGGTTCCTGTCTTGCTCCGAACCTCTTCTGCCACAAGGCTTTTTTTTTGGTGTGCAGATAGGGTTGGCCGCGAGAGGAAGCCACCCTGACCCTTAGAAAAGAGGTCTAGGAGGGGCACCCCTTCCGCGACAGACTGGTCCGGGGAAAAAGCCTCACGGCATGAAAAACCCCTTTGCCAATTGGCGGTCCTCACTTCAGATGGTGTATTGAAAGGGAGATCCGGTATGATGCGAGTGTATCCAATATAAGAGCACACTGGTAGTTTCCAACAATAATGCACAAGGCGGTGGGAAGGCAAGGAAAGGGTATGCTGGCAGAGCGAGGGAGAAGAGAGCATAGAGGAGGAGGCTGAGCGACGAGGATGGGGGCACTAGGACAGAGAAGGAAGGAAAAGCGGTAAGGAGGGAAGGAAGCAAGTACGAGCAGAAGGGAAAACAGCGTGTCAACCCGAAAGCCTGAACGCGAAGGTTGCAACGCGTCGGCTTCCGGGTTGAACGCCAGGAAAAAGGCTTCCGACGGTGTAGCCTGAAAGGCTAGACCGTCACACTACGGTGCGTGGGAGCATGGCGGCAAACTCAATGGCGGCCCATACGCCAACGGGGCCACAACCGCCAGCTCCCACGGTTTGTGACAGTATGCCCCCCTCCCAGACCTATGCCACCAGGTTTACCTGGATGGAGTCTATGAAAGCGTCGGGTAAGAATAGGAGCATGAATGTGGGAAACAGGTTCCCAGGAATCCTCGGAACGAGGATAACCTTTCCAGGATACTAAATACTCCAGCCGGCCCCTTCTGTATCTGGAATCCACTATGGCCGCTACCTCATACTCCTCTGGTGAAGATGGAACAAGATCAGGTATCCCTTTCTTACTAATGGAGGGGGTGTCCAGATCTACCGGACGAAGGAGGCAGGAATGAAAAACTGGGTGTATACAATGCATACTCTTTGGAAGCAGCAATTTATATGCCACAGGGTTAACCTTCCTAGAAATCTTAAAAGGTCCCAAATACCTAGGAGCTAATTTGGTTGGATGGAGCCGCCAAGGCAGAAACTTAGCGGATAGCCATACCCGATCCCCTTCCTTCCAATTGGGGCGGGGGGTTCGGAATCGATCTGCCTGTCCCTTACATCTCCTTCGGGACTGAAGTAAATTCTGCTGAGCAACCCTGTGGGCTGAGGCTATGTCCGCTAAAGTGGATTCTATAGTAGGGATGCTGGTAGGAGGATTACACACTGGAAGAATGCCACGAGGATGCATTCCGTAAGTGCAGAAAAAAGGGCTAAGGCCTGCGGCAGTGTGTATGACATTGTTATATGCGAATTCTGCCATCGATAATAAGGCTACCCAGTTATCCTGCAAGCTATTGGTATAACACCTAAGGTACTGCTCAAGGGAGGCATTGAGTCTTTCGGTCTGGCCATTAGTTTGAGGGTGGAAACCAGAGGAGAGTGCCCGCTCGATGCCTAACCGTTGACATAAGGCTCCCCAGAAACGAGAAGTAAACTGACAACCTCGATCGGATATTATTTTATCAGGCAGACCGTGTAACCTAAATATCTCTTTGAGAAATACCTCAGCCATCTCAGATGCGGATGGAACCCCTGGAAGCGGAGTGAAGTGAGCCAGTTTGGAAAAAGAATCCATCTAACCATCAGACAAGTGAACCCTTGGGACGGAGGTAAGTCGACTATAAAATCTGCCGAAATCTGGGACCAGGGACGAACAGGTATCTCCGGTTGCACAAGCAAGCCATAGGGTTTATGAGTGGGATTTTTACTCTTGGCACAAACCTGACAGGTACGGCAATACTTCTTAACGTCCTGAGTGAGAGAGGGCCAGAAGAAAGAACGAGATATTAAGTCAAAAGTGCCTCGTATGCCTCTAACCTGAAGTAACGTGGTCATGACCCCATTTGAGGATCTTTAGTTGTAAAGTCTTCGAAGGGATGCATAGCCTCCGATCTACGAATAACTGGCCCTCAGACCATCTAACAAGTTTCCGTTGGTTGAGGGGCACCTTCATCTCCAGCTCCGGTGTGGTAACAGATCTAACTTCCTGGAGAAAGGAGGTAATAGCCCCCACTATACGGTTACGGGGAAACATGTACTCTAAGGGCGGAACCAACTGAGCAGCTTGTGAGTCTCGCCTGGATAAAGCATCTGCCAGGCTATTTTGGGTGCCAGGAATATACGTGATGGAAAAATCATATTGGCTAAAAAAATGGGCCCAGCGTGCCTGTCTGGAATTGACACATTCCATATTCCTGAGCACCTGCAAGTTCTTGTGGTCAGTGCGCAGTATAACCGAATGGGCACTTCCTTGTAACAGGTGTCTCCATTCTTCACACGCTGTCTTGACGGCCAAAAGTTCCTTTTCTATTGTTGAGTAATTCCTTTGGCTTGCTGACAGGGTCTTGGAGAGATAATCCACTGGGTGTTCTTCTCCGTCCTTAAATTGTAAGAGTACAGCTCCCAAAGCACTTGCAGAGGCATCTGCTTCAACTATGAAAGGTTGGGTCTGGTCTGGCTGATGCAGGACAGGAGCGGTACAGAACATCTTCTTTAAACACTGGAAAGCTTGGTTGGCTTGGTCAGTCCAGACAAAGTTTCTGGCCTCTTTCTTGAGTAGAGCTGTGATGGGCAGTACAATTTGGGAAAATTGTCTAATGAATTTTCTGTAAAAATTAGCCAGACCCAAAAACCTTTGTACATCTTTCTGGGAGGAGGGAGTGGGCCACTCTAGGATGGCAGACACCTTCCTGGGATCCATCAAGATGCCCTCCTGGGAGAGGATGTAACCTAAATAAGGAACTGAGGAAGTATTGAATACACATTTCTCGGGTTTGACCAGGAGGTGTTGAGATTGGAGACGAAGGAGAACAGTCTTTAGATGTTGGGCATGTTCTTGTGGAGAAGATGAGAATACCAAGATGTCATTGAGGTAGACGATAGTGTTCACATACAACAGATCTGAAAACAGGCGGTCCATAAATCGTTGAAAAATTGCCGGGGCATTGACTAAACCAAATGGCATGACTCTGTATTCAAACAATCCAAAGGGAGTTCTGAACGCGGTCTTCCATTCGTCCCCTGTTCTTATGCGTAGAAGATGGTAGGCACTCCGTAGATCTAATTTCGAAAAGATGGTCGCTCTTTGAACGGCCTCCAAAATGTCGGAGATCAGGGGCATAAGATAGCGATCTCGAACAGTGACCTTATTCAAACCCCTATAATCAATGCAAGGTCGTAACTCAGATGAGTCACGTTTTGGAATGAAGAAAAGAGGGGCTCCAGCTGGGGATCTTGAAGGCTGGATAAGCCCATTGGTTAAATGGGAGTCCAAATAGGTGCGTAGGACCTTCTTTTCCATAATGGATAATGGAAACATGCACCTGAAAAGCACTAAGGCATCTGGTACCAATTCTATGGCACAATCTTCCGGGCGATGGGGAGGTAATTCCAAAATTGGATTATCACTAAAGACTTCCCGGAAGTCAGCCAGATCAGGAGGTACACTACAAATGTCACACGCCTCTTTGCGTTCGGGAGTCAGGATCTGCACAGTCTCTTTCAGTATCTGCGACAAACAATTTTGTCTACAAAATACAGACTCAAAGGACATAGTGTTACGGGTCTAATCGATGGCTGGATTGTGTTTGCTAAACCAGGGGATTCCCAGGATGATTGGGAAATGGGCGGCCCGGATAAGATCAAACTGCAGCTGCTCCGTGTGTTGAAGTATGAGCACCTTGAGTAGTTCAGTAGAGAGGGTTATGGGACCCGATGACAAGGGTGACCCATCTACCCCTTCCACCTTTTGGATGTCTTCCCGCTTCAGCAGGGTGAGCCCTTGTTGGTGTGCCCACTGGGTGTCCATAAATATTCCCATGGCTCCGCTATCCAAAAGGGCCATAGAATGGAGTACTGTGGTTGGAGTTTCTAGTTGGATGGCCACCACCATAAGACGCAAATCCATGATGTCGGTGGGCGAGGATATGGTTACCGTGACATAGGGACTTGGAGTTAGACCTCGGAGACTCGTCCCCATTAGTTCCGAGGTTGATTGTTTCCCGCTCTCCTAGGGGGTACATCCGGACAGCTACGAAGCAGGTGAGTATTAGACCCACAATACATGCAGAGGCCTGTCTCCCTCCGTCTTCTTCTCTCTTCTGAAGTCAAAGGAGCCCGAGCAGCCCCTATCTCATTGGTTCTTCCTTATTACTTCGGGCGGCAACAGAGGAAGGGAGGAGGCACCAGGAGTGTGGGGTACAGGGGGCTTATGCTTCCTTCGTTCTACCCTTCGTTCATTCAGCCGGTAATGAATCTGGAGAACGAGAGACATCAGATCCGATAGGGTGGTAGGCCGGGCGATGCGGGCTAGTTCGTCCTTGGTCTCCTCCTTGAGACCACGACGAAATATGGTATATTGAGCCCGTTCTGGCCAACCTGCTTCTGTGGCAAGGCTCTTGAAAGTGGAGATATACATGAGTAAATCACTGGCCCCTTGTTGAACATCAAAGAGTTCTTCGGCTGCCACATGCGTGATTTCGGGTTGCTCAAAGGTTTGCCTAAGCAGGGTCAGGAAAGCCCCATAGTCACGGGTGACGGGATCGTTGTTTAAGACTTGCGGTGTTGCCCAGGCTAGGGCATTTCCGGTCATGTTGGATACCATGAATCCGACCTTGGTGTGATCAGAAGAAAAGGTCTGGGGGTGAAATGCGAAATAAATGGAGCATGCTTCAATAAATTCTTTCAATTTCTTGGGGCTTCCGTCAAATTTACCTGAAGACAAAGTCATGGGAGGTAAGTCGATCTCACGAGTTTCTCGGGTAGCTATCATCTGTCTTAGGGCTGCATTGTCAGCCTTGACATTCTGTAGTTCTACATTCATAGCCTGAACAGCCGTTACCAGTTCTTGGATCTGTTCAGGGGTGGCCATCGCTACACTTGGGCATTGCAAACTGTCAAGCTTGGTTACTGATGGCCCCGCTTCCTGGTCACCCCGCTCCCACTCCTGCTCCTCACCTGATGCTTCGGGTTCCTGTCTTGCTCCGAACCTCTTCTGCCACAAGGCTTTTTTTTTGGTGTGCAGATAGGGTCGGCCGCGAGAGGAAGCCACCCTGACCCTTAGAAAGGAGGTCTAGGAGGGGCACCCCTTCCGCGACAGACTGGTCCGGGGAAAAAGCCTCACTGCATAAAAAACCCCTTTGCCAATCGGCGGTCCTCACATCAGATGGTGTATTGAAGGGGAGATCCGGTATGATGCGAGTGTATCCAATATAAGAGCACACTGGTAGTTTCCAACAATAATGCATAAGGCGGTGGGAAGGCAAGGAAAGGGTATGCTGGCAGAGCGAGGGAGAAGAGAGCATAAAGGAGGAGGCTGAGCGACGAGGATGGAGGCACTAGGACAGAGAAGGAAGGAAAAGCGGTAAGGAGGGAAGGAAGCAAGTACGAGCAGAAGGGAAAACAGCGTGTCAACCCGAAAGCCTGAACGCGAAGGTTGCAACGCGTCGGCTTCCGGGTTGAACGCCAGGAAAAAGGCTTCCGACGGCATAGCCTGAAAGGCTAGACCGTCACAATACGGTGCGTGGGAGCGTGGCGGCAAACTCAATGGCAGCCCATACGCCAACGGGGCCACAACCGCCAACTCCCACGGTTTCTGACAGCAAGAGCCCTGTCTCTACGACAGTGACAAGTCCTGTATTGCAACTCATATTCCAAGACACTGTTCCTCAAAACCAAAAAGCATTTATATGAGTTGAAAAGATGGACAACATACTATTGAGCAGTTTGGCTATATTTTAAATTTGGCCATATCCTTTTCCAAACAGTAGCACAATCCTCCACAATTAGTAATTGTTCTTTTATAACACACTTATTCCAACCAGTGGTTTCTAAGCGCGGGATCGGGATTTTAACCAAGGCAAACACATTGGCCCTCATTAGGACCCAGGATTTAAGGGGTTTACGGCGCCGTAAACGGCGCCGACCCTTAACGCCTGATTCCAAGGTCCCTTTGCGGGATGGTGATTTTAACGCCTGCTTTTTGCAGGCGTTAAAACCCATGCCGCAAAGGGACCTTGGTGCTAATTACGCCACCGTAATTTACGGTGGCGTAATTAGCGCCTTTCCCCATTCCCATTATGCCCTATGGGGCAAAAATGGGAATGGGGAAGGGTAAAATGGGAAATGGGGATTTACCGCCCCACTCACCTTGGAATGGGGCGGTAAATCCGCCAACCACCATGGCGTAAACGTAGTTTACGCCTAAATAGTTTACGCCATGGTGGTAAGGGTACGACCCAGGCGGTAACTTACCGCCTGGGTCGTAATGAGGGCCATTGCCCTGAGCTATCCTTCCTCCCCAACACAATTATGTTTTGCTAGAGGGCTGCGGGAAGTATTTGTCAGAACCAGCACATCCAGACTAAGGCAGAGTGAACTTCCACCCAGCCTTGCTCGTGGCTCATTCTGAATACACCCTTCGAAATTCGATGTTCCCACCTGAGCCCATCGGTTTCGCAGGCAGATAAAAATGGGGAATTAACTTGTCCCGAGGCTTTCGCCCCACAGGGTTCTGTGTGGCAAGTCAAGCAGAGTCCCTGAATCTCTGAGTGCGATTCCATGCTCTCTGGGAGGTTCTGGAGCACTGTGGGATGAGCAGATCACGTTCACCTTCTCCTTGTGTATTTCATAGGGCTTTCAGAGCAGAGGTGTGTGGGCAAGCCAGCAACATGTGTTTTAGAGGAGTCTTGGTGGATTTTGGAGGCGTTTGGTAATCTCTTTTCTCTGTGCATTAGCTTTGAGGGCTTTATGATATTTCTGTGCATCTATGTTCTCTTTGTTTGTTTAGTATGCCCCGGGTGTTGTCTTTCTTTTTTAGTTTTGACTATTAGGTGGTCCTTAAGTGCAACTAATAAGCTGCACCTATTGCACTGGAGTCCATTTAGGAGGGATAAGGCATGTGGCAGGGGCACAACACGTGTGGGTAGTGTCTGTTTATTTACCCACCCACTGACTGCCCATGGCTATGCGAATCCCTATGGCCATTCCCACCAACTACCTGCCCCTCTTCGCTCAAAACACTTCTGCCTGGGATCCCTTGGGAGTCGGGACTAGCTCTTTCAAGTAGGTACATCAAACTTTGGCTCGCCAGTGTTCTTTCTAAACAGTCTGTTGGAGTTAATTACGTCATTGTGGCTGTAAAGTTGCTACTGCTATACTAAAAATGCCCTAACCATGTCTGCCTTCACCTACTTGAGTTATATCTATTCCTTGCACGAAAGGTCTGTAAAAAACAAACATTGACAAAGCCAACAGTCGTGGCTTGTGTATTGGTTTTAGCAATGCCTGGCACATCCTTACCTATAATGTGCCCATGTAATCATATCCTTTTCCAGTTGTTTTCATCTTATGTCCAGGTATTACCATTATGGCAGTGCCTAGCAAATGTCTATACCACGATTACACAAAAGCCAAATCTATTGGCTTTGCCAATTGTTGTTTCTCTTGTGCACACTCTTAAGAACGTTTTCCCCGTTGTTTCACCTTTTTCTTGTGCCCTTTGTTTTACCAAACAAAGTAAAAAAATAAAAAATAAAAAATAAATCCTTTTATATTCCTATACTCATTTGGATGTGTGTTTGTTCTACTAATCCTTAAGAGACTTCTTTTGATATTCCCTTTTAAATGTCTTCTTATTTGTTAAACCTAAAAAAAGTCCATTTAGTGTGTAAACCAGAGAACCTTTCATCGTGTGTGCGAGAACCCTGTGTGAATCCATTTGTTTTTTTCTAATCTGTCGCTTGCCTTTGTTTTTATTCCTTCCTTCCTAAAAAAAAGGAATTGTAAATATGAAGCAGGGTAGAGACTTGATTTTGAAGGAGGAAGAATTGGAGGAGACAGTGGAGACTGAGATCTTGTGGGACCAGGATGTTAAATGTCAGATAAAGGGCTTGGATGAGACTAGTGTGTCTCTTGTGGCTGTAGGCCCTATAGGTGCCAGATACCCACTGGTAGAGCAGATGTTGCCTTAAGTGGGGAAATCAGTGGGGTGTGGCTCAGCATGAGGAGAGGAGGCAGCCCTGCCACTGGAGTGTGTGTCTCTTCCATAAGCGGAGGAGGCGGAGGAGGGGGCAGGTCTGACAACAGAGGGCTTTCCACTGTCATAGTGGGAGGATGCAGAGAAGGAGACATGTCTAACAAGATACATTTCAGACACGCTACACTTATTGCTGGGAAATGCATTAACCAACTTTGGAGTTGGAGGGGAAATGGCAGTAGCAGTGTTGGTGCAGGTGAGGGGTTGGGGTAACCAGATACAAATGAGGAGTGGGCGTCGGTGGTGGTACAGGAGCAGAGAGAATAGCAGCAGGTGGAGGGAAGATAGAAGGTTCCCAAGCAGATGTCTTAGGAGGAAGAGGCAAAGTCCTCAGCACCTGTGCCTACTCTTGTAGATAGGGCATATCAGCGTCAGCCATCCAAAGTCACAGGGCATCTTAACAACGACATTGCCTATTTTGTCATGGGCCTGGGAGCACTTTTCAATCCATTGTAAACTGTACGCATTCGGCATATTAATCTAGATTACATCAGCCGTAGTTTCAATTCTAGATCTCCACCTCTCTTGTCACAGATGGCTTTCTGCAGTCCAAGAAATCTCAAGTCCTTCTTGTCATCCATCTAATGCTCTCCCTTCCAGTCGTTCACCAGTGGTAATTTTGAATCTTTATTCCCTAACCTTGTATTCTTGTTTGCAGCTCTCGGATTGTATTGCCTATGTATATCTTTTTGCACAGACATATGATGGCATAGACAGCACATTTGATTCAACATTAAATAAAAAAATTTACATAGACTTTTTTTTTTCATAACAACATTTTATTGATCTTACAGGATACAGTGTTACATGCAACAATGCAATATATTTCAATTTAAACGTTAATTAGTGCCTCTGTAGTCTAATGTGAGTTGGAGGGTGGAGGAAATGGTGGGTGGTGGTTTCTGGATGTGGCGATTCGGTGGAAAAGTTCTGGGTACCTGTTCCCTCTGTTCCGGAGTGTTCGGGGTTTGGTTGAAGATTAGCAGAGAGGACTGCATTTGAGCCATCTAGTAAGTGGAGGTCTCCTGGTGAGGGTTGGGTATTTGGCCGCATAGTCCAAGAATGGGTCCCATATATTCAGGGTTCTGTTTAGGGAGTCCGAGCGGATTGCTGTGATTTTTTCTGCTACTGCAATCTCCCAGCATTTGGCCCACCATAGGGCGATCGAAGGGCCATTTTTGTCTTTCCATAATCGAGCCATGGCGATCTTTGCAGCTAATAGCAGGTGGTTGCATAGTCGGGAAATATGACCTGAGATTGGGAATGCTCCATCGCCGGTTTCGCCCAGGAGGACAATTCCTGGGTCCCAAGGGATAGAGAGGCGAGAGATTTCTTTAATGTGTTTCAGCACTTCTTTCCAGTATATTTCTGCCTTTGGGCAGCTCCATACTAGGTGTTAGAGAGATCCGAGGGTTTGGCACCCTCGCCAGCATGTGGCGGGAAAGTCCGGGTTGGCTTTATGGATTTGGGTGGGGGTGATGTAATATCTGTAGCACAGTTTATAGCCTCCTTCTTTGTTCGTGACGCATTGTGAGCTTTTATGTAGTCTGGACCAGATTTGCTCCCAGCTTTCTGCTGCTATTTCCCGGCCATTATCCTTTTCCCATTCCGTCATATATTTTTCTTTCTTTGCTGGGTCCGATCTGTCTAGGAGCCGGTATATGATGGATATTTTCCCTTTGTTGGTCGGGGATGTTAACGTGAGCTCCAGGGCTGTTGGTTCTCTCGAGCATTTGTCCCGGGTCCTTCTGTGTGACATCCAGTGTCTAATTTGTGAGTATCGGAATCTTTCCCGTTCCCCCACTCCAAATTTTGATTTGCATCTCTCGAAGGTGATGGGTAAGCCTTCTTCAAGGAAATCGCTAGTTTTTGCCAGACCCCCTGCTATCCAGGCTTGAAAGTCTCGAGGTGGGTTTCCAGGGGTAAATTCCGGGTTGTTCCAGATGGGTGACATGGGTCCCAGGGAGCTGCGAAGTCCCCATTTCCGCGCTGTGGATTTCCAGCATTGGGTTGTGATGGTCGTGGCAGATAGTGGCCCGGAGTTGGCTTGAGGTTTTAGTAGTGGTAGGTGTGGAAGGTCATGTAGGGGGACCGGGCACCAAGATTCTTCGATTTGACGCCATAGCGGGGGGTCTACTTCCTGCACCCAAGCAAATGCGTGCGATAGTTGAGCTGCTAGCGAGTATCTGGCTAGGTCAGGGACACCCATTCCTCCTAGTGGTTTGCCTTTCATCATGATTCGTTTGTTGATCATGGGCCTCTTCCCTCCCCAGACAAATTCCATTAGTTTCTTCTGTAGTGCACGTATGGCTGGGGGTGGGATTTGTAGTGGCAGGGATGCGCATTGGTATAGCCATCTGGGGATTAGGTTCATTTTCAAAGCTGAGATTCGTCCGAACCATGAGATTTCTTGCTGTTTCCATCTTTTAAGATCATTTTGAAGGGTGCTGAGTAATTGTGGGATGTTCTTTGAGTATAGTCGCATTGGGTTTCCGGTGATCTGGACTCCGAGGTATTCTATGGCGTCTTTGGCCCAGGGAATTGGTGAGAGCGGTGCGAGGGCGGCCTCGTCCCTGTGGGTTAGATTGATGGGTAGTGCTGAGGATTTGGTTAAGTTGACTTTAAATCCTGACATGGTGCCAAACTCCTTGATCTCTTTCCATAGTGTCCCCAGAGAGGCCGCAGGGTCTGTAATGGTTAACAGCACGTCGTCGGCATAGAGTGTGATTTTATACTCGTGATTTCCCGCTTGGATTCCTTTTATGGCTTCATTTCACCTGATTCTGGCGGCGAAAGGCTCCATGGATAGAGCAAAGATCAGGGGCGAGAGCGGGCAACCTTGTCTAGTGCCTCTTGTGATACGGATGTGTTCGGACCTTGTGCCATTAACTCGGAGTTGTGTAATGGGGATTTGATAATTAGCCATGACCCATAATGTGAAATTGGGGCCGAAGCCGAAGCATTGGAGGACCTTGTGGATGTATCCCCAGTCCACCCGATCAAAGGCTTTGTGGGCGTCTAATGAGATTACCGCCATTTTTGCTTTAGATTTGTGAGCGCCTTCAATTAGGTTTAGTACTCGCCGAATGTTGTCATGTGTCCCTCTGCCAGGGATAAATCCTGTTTGGTCCCGGTCGATTAGGCTTGGAGGAGTTGGGCCCAGTCTTCTGGCTAGTACTTTGGCAAAGATCTTCCCATCATTGTTTAAGAGTGATATGGGCCAGTAGGATTCTGGGAGTTCGGGGTCTTTTCCCGGTTTATGAAGTAGGATTGTGATTGATTCGGCCATGGATTTAGTGACGGCTTTCGTGGATAGGAAGGAGTTGAATAATGCGGATAGTTGTGGGGCCAGAACTCTGGCGAATCTTTTATAGAAGGCTGCGGTTAGGCCATCTGGGCCTGGGGCGGAGGGTTTGAGAGCTTTGATGGCTTCAATAATTTCTTCTACTTCAATGGGAGCCTCCAGATGTTCCAGATGTGCAGGGTTGCGGGGCGGCAGTGCGCTCAGGTATTCTGGTAGATCTTCTAGTATTAGCGGGTCACTGGACATTATAGATGTGTGGTATCTCAGGAGTTCGTTTATTTTCTCCGATTGGGAGAAGAGCAGTTTTCCATTTCCTCCTCGTAGTTTAAGTATGTTGTTCCGATTACGGAGTGCCCTCAGCTTTTGTACTAATATCCTGCTTGCTTTGTTTCCTTTGGCGTAGTAAAATTGCTTTGTGTACGCCAGGGATTTTGCTGTCCGGTCGGCACAGTGCATTTCCAGAGCTGTTTTCGCCTTTCTCAGGGCCCGCTCGGTTTTCCTTGAGTATTGAGTTTTTAGCTGTGATTCGTGGAGGGATACTTCTTTTTCTAGTTTGGAGGAGGCTATGTTTGAGATCCTTCGCTGTTCAGCTCCGGCCCCTATTAGGACACCCCTAACCACCGCTTTCATTACGTCCCAGATTGTACTGATGGGGGATGTTTGTGTGGTGTTCTCTTCAAAGTAATTTATCAGTGAGTCCTGCACTTCGGCTCTTATGCTAATATCTAGAAGGAGTGAGTCGTTCAGTTTCCAGTACCTTTGAGGGGGGATTTCTGGCCTGAGATGGCTACGTTTACAGAAATCGGGGAGTGGTCGGAGATCATGCGTGTGTGGATTTCTGTGCCATTGACACAAGGGTAGAGGATACCAGGGATTAAGATTAGGTCAATTCTTGAGTATCCCTTATGAACATTGGAGAAATGTGTGTAGTCTCTTGAGGTGCCATTTTGTATTCTCCATGCATCTACTGTTTCTATTTCTCTGAACAACTTGAGTAATGCCAGGGCCTGCGTGTAATCATTATTCGTGGCGGGAAGAGTTTTGTCTATCAGAGGGTTAGGGATGGCGTAGAAATCTCTGCCAATGAATAGGTGGCCTTCCCGGAATGATAGGATCGTTGGTAAAATGTCGTTTAGGAACTTGCATTGGGAAGTATTGGGACTGTAGATTGAGACAAACGTGATGGGAAGTTCTTCGAAGATGCCTTTGAGTAGCAAATAACGGCCCTCCGGGTCTCTCCTTATTGTGATGTTGCGTAATGGGATTTTGTCGCTGAGAAGGATTGCCACCCCCCTTTTCTTTGAGCCAGAGGTGGCGAAGAAGGACTGTTTGTATCTCTTGAATTTTATGCGGTGTTCATCCTCTGCGAGGAGATGCGTTTCTTGCAATAGGACGATGTCTCCGGCCAGTTGACCCAGACAGTGTTCTACCGATTTGCGTTTTCCTGGGGAGTTCATCCCCTGTATATTCCAGGAGAGGAATCTTAACTCACTTATATTAGCCATCTCTGGCAGCTTGGCGTTGAGGCTGTATTGTGGGATTTATCCCTGGATTGATCTGTGGGTTTTGGATAAGGCTTGATGTGTGTGATGAATTGTGGGTTTGTTTTCGTATGTTGTTGCATGTTGTGTTGCAGAGTCCTTGGATGACTCTAGGGACAGTGAATAATCGTGATGAATGGTATAGTCCTGTAAGTTTCATTCTTCTTTCTGTATCTTAACTCCTTTCCCAACGTTGAACTGGTAGAGGGAACGTCTACCTACTGCCACTGGGGAACTTGTGGCACCAATGCGCTCTGTGTGGCCAACTGGGCCGCCGAGACGAACCGTGTGGAAGCTCGCCGGAGGACACGTCTCTGTATGGGTGCCTGTGAGTTGCTTGCGTTAGCTCCAGAGGGGCCTCATTTGTTCTTGGGTGAACGCTGCATGGGGGTCCACCGCCTCCTGGACCAGGAATCCGCTGTCGCATGCTCAGCCACCATCGCCGTCTTTTTTCGGGGGGCCCCTGAGTCTGCGTCGTCTACTGGGCTTGGACCATGACCCTCCAGGGGAATCGTCCCGGGGGGGACGAACTGGTACTTCGGGTTCGTCGCTGGGGACGGTATTGCTTGTGCCCATGAGTTTTTCCGCTTCTCTCAACGACTGTATTTGCCTCTGTGCTCCATCCCATTTAAATTTCACTGAGGTGGGAAAACCCCAGTGGTTTGGGATTTTCTTCTCTTGTAGCCAGGTTGTCAAGGGCCGCAGGGCTTTCCGTTTCAAGAGTGTTGCGCTCGCTAGATCTTGGTAGAGTAATATCATGGACCCTCGGAAGGTGATCTGTCTCATTTGCCTTGCTTCTCGCATAATGTCCTCCTTTATCTGAAAAAAATGTATTCTGGCCAAAACATCTGGGGGGAGTGTGGAAGTCTTCCTTGAAGTGGTTTTGTGCACTCGGTCCAATTCTAGTGGGGACTTGTCTGGGAGGGTGATGATAAATCGAAAGAGGTCCGATATGTAAGCTTTCAGGTCTGATTCCGGGATAGTGGTTGGGATCCCTCAGACTCTGATGTTGTTCCTCCTTGATCGGTTTTCCAAATCCTCCTGTTTTGCGTCAAGGATGTTGCATCTAGCTTCGAGGGCGGCAATCCTGTCCTTGTTATGTTCCTCTTCAAATCTTTGGTCACAGACTTCGGATTCAATTTCGGCAGTCCGATGTTCCACTTTCCCCATTCTTTTGTCCAGTGTGTTTATTTTCTTTGTGATTTCCTCAGAGCTTTTTTGGATTTCCCTGGTTAGGGCCGCTAGTAAGTCTTGCAGATCAGCTTTAGTTGCAGCTTGTGGCAGAGTGGAATCTGCTTCTGCAGCTGGTGGGCCACTTTTTTTGTTAGTATCCCCCGGCGGGTCGGCTTTCTTGGCTCTTTCAACAGCCGCGGATGTCATGAGGGTGAGAATGTCCGATTGTTTGGGTGTCTTCGCGCAATTAGACATTGTTGTGGAAGACTGGGAAGAGTGGCAGCTCTTCGGTGTGGGTAAGACAGTGGGAGCTGTGTGATATCCGGGAGGTTCTGGGGCTGGGACTCCAAGTCCAGAGGCGGGAGTCGCCTGAGTCAAGAGGGATCACTCTAAGGATTTTTGGGGAGGGGGGTCCTGGAAGCGAGAGGAAGCCGAAGTTGGAGCAGTGGCTGCGCCTGTGTCCAGGATAGATCAGGAGGGGTCTGCCGATGTGGGGCTCGAGGGGCTGGGACGGCGAGTCCGTGGGGCCTCTCCCCGCTGCACCCCTGGAGCAAGTAGACCGCACTCCCACTCCCTCCCCCAACTCCTGACCTCCCGACCCCTATGTTGGGGGGTCGCTGTGCAGCTGTAGAGGATCCGGGCACTTCCTGTAACCCGGGGTAGCTTGGATACGTAATGGGGTAGCAACCACTGCAGGTCTGTGGAGAGGTGGGCCAGGAAGGGGGGCCAGAAGATATACGGTGGAAGCAGGCCGACGAGGGGAGGGGGCGAGGAGCACCGGAGTTGGGGTGCAAAACCGAGTCTCAGCTTGATGTGATGGGCGTGCTGGCCTGGGCGGCTGGGGGGAGGAGGATCCAGGCGAGCTTTGGTGATGATGTGAAGTGGGCAGGAGGCCTTGCTGCAGTGGTGTCTGATCCGGGTTCCGTCGGGGATCCGCAAGATGGCCGCCGGGCCCAGAGGCGCAAAAACTGTGGGGTCTGCAGCGTGGGTCCTAGGCCCCCGGGTGCCGTTCCAGGACGGGCGGGCTGCGGCGCATTGAACCAGCTGCCCTTTCGCCCGCACAGTGCCCCATGTGTAAAGAGGGAGGCCCGCAGGTCGGAGCCTCGGGGGATGCTATGTAGTTTTTGAGGAAGTTCGGGGAGTGCAGGCTTGATGGACGGCTGGCTTCAGGTGTTGGGGAGCGACCTCTGGCCCCCCGAGGAGGGCCACAAGCAGGCGGCCATGCTGAGTATGCGCCTTGCAGCGATGCTTGACTCCGGATTCGGGGTGGGAGGCAGCCCAGTTGTTGCGTCCCGGCAGGTGGGTGAGGGGGGAGAGGCGGCTGCTCCTCCGCCCGATGTGAGGATCCGATGCGGGCGTGGATGGAGATCACTCCCATCGGGATGCCACTGGCCAACGCTGGGTCGTTAGCGTTCGCTGGGGCTGCCGGGAGGTTGGAGGATTTGTGCTGTAGGACGTATGTAGGCTGAGGCCCGGGAGGGCACCAAGGGCTGAGCAGTGTTGGCAACTTCGCCCCGTGGGGGGGTACCGCTGCTTAGGGCAATGCTGGCTGGGGAGGCAGGTTGCAGGGTCCGGAGGCGGCGAGTCTCAGCCGCGGGAGGCGAGCAGGAAACACCGGTTCGTCATGTGTGGTTGCCGATAGGCAGGGCTTCTGTGTCCGCACTGCCCCCTCCTGGGCTACATCCGACGCTCGTAGCTGCGGCGGCCATTCCTCCGCCGAGTGGGCCCCGAGGCGGTTGAAAGGACTTCTGCCATCGTTTCAGGTTGAGGCCGGGGCCCACTCGGTCGATGGGTGCTGGGGGGGTTCCCCTCGCCTGTAGATTGAATTATAGGTGAAAACGGAGGGGGAAAACGGACATTAACTGCAAGGGCGCATTGGGCCGGACGGGAGCTCTCAGGGAAGCATTCCTGTCGAGTCGGCTCCAGGCCACTACATAGACTTATGCCTAAGTGGCTTTCAAAGAGATAAGTCTTGGCATGTGCAAATCTATGCATGCTGCAGCTCCCACTTTTTTACGAAAATCATTGTCTATGGATTGAGCCCGTCAGTTTGAAATACCATCAGTTCAGAGAGTAAAACATGTTCAAGGTAGGATGGTTGAGACATTGTATTACCCTTTCACTAGTGATGACCAGCCCAACCTTCTCTGGTCTTTCTAGATTTTTATAAGCCAGTTCCCCTTCATATATGACAATTGACAGTACTGAGACAAGGAAGAGGCAAACAAGAGCAATCAAAAGTATGCTTTTTTACCACTCTGGAACTGGGACGAGGAAGATGCCTGCTGAGAGTTGTAAGGGTCAGATATGTCCCTTTAATTGTGGTCAGGCAGGGCAAATTGAACATTCGCCCTGCAGCCTGCCAAGGGCTGCAGGTGTATAAAAGGAGCCCAATTCAAGGAGAGAGGGTGAAGATGGAAGTGGAGGCCAAGTCAAAGCAGCAGCAGCAGAGAGGCCAAGAGAAGCAGCAGCCAACCGTGATGAAGAGGCACGCCAACACACAGAGGTCTGGAGAGGTAGATGACCTATGGATGCATGACGTGGGAGCTGCAGCTCTATGGAAAAGATCAAATTCTGGGAAGGCAGTGATGTGGAGAGGCTGTCCCTTTACATTGAATACAAAGTGCTTGTTCCCTATTGTTCAGAAGGATGACAAAAGAGTTCCTGAGGGGCAGGAATTGAATCCCGGATATGGAAAGCAGAGGGCTGTGTGTTCCATGCTGCTGGGAGGCCCTTAAACGTCTCTGATACAATCCATTGTAAAAGTGAAATACTAGGAATACTTACTATCTGAGTGGTCATGTGTGGGAGGAAACATGTTTTCGAAAGTCTCTGAGCCCTGGACATTTCATTTGAACTGAATTAAAGTAGTATTACACAGCAGGCTGATTAGCAATTGTGTTTTCAGTGCAACCCACACCTATCGAATTTTATTAAAGAAGTATTTCACAGCAGGCTGAATAGTAAGTGTATTTTGAGTGCAATCTGCACTTATTGAACATCGAACTAAGTGGAAACTTACACCACGGGTGAAAAGGGAAGGTGTGTTCTGAACGCAATTCGTGTCTATTGAATTCTAGACTTAACGCAACCTTAGCAAGTACAATTCAACATCTATTGAATGCCAAACTGAGTGAAAACTTTACTAAAGAGCAAATCTATTACATATTTAGTTCAGAAGTAAAACACAACATTAAAATCAAGTGAAACATTTAAGTGTTGGAATTTAAAAGCTAAGTTAAGCCAACAAAATGGCATATCACAGAGAATTAAATTTGAAGGAGAACTAATCAAGACTTTGAAGTTGCTTTTGAATATAATTACAATTTGTACACGAACCACCAACCATAAAGAGAAAGCTGATAAGTGGCAAGGACCTTTACAGAGACAAAAGCCGTTTGTGTGTTGCTGAACTTAAGTCTTGGGGAAGGGAACCATTTCTACTTTTTGTACTGTGGAACTAAAGACATGGGGAAGGGAGCCCTAAGACTTGAATCATGTTTTTAATAAATGTTTTATTTGATTTTATTAGGATTTATAGAACACAGTAAATAACATACAGATATCATTTGGAACGTGTTACAACCAAGTATACCTTGTTCGTCCCTCCCTCCTCCAAATGAACTGCAGTCTTAAACAGTAACTTAACTTCCTTTCCTCCCTCTTCCCCATCTCTGGCCCCCAACAACACAGTTTCTTCTCTTTAGTCCACATATTTTTTTAGTTCATCTTAACGTTGTATGAGGTCCACTCTCGTTATTGTCTTGTTCCGTAGTCCAGACTGAGCGGTCATGGCTTATATAATAATCTATCCCTAGAGTTCCCAGGTAGACGTATTTTGTAGATCAGTTAGTTCTGTGTTTACCTGCGGCTCATCTGTCATTAACTCTGCGCTGACCCAACCGAGGACCTCATTCCAATACACCTGAAACCGGAAATATCCCCACCTCATGTGCCAGTAGTTGGCCCTTCTCCTCACACTGACACCAGCACCAAGGGCTTGCGATTTGAAACATTTACGACAATCTGTGAGGGTCGTATTGCCATCTATGGAGTAACTTGATGGCATGCAATTTATTTTGGGTCCCTATAGATACTTGTGAGATTTCTTTGTATATCTTTGCCCACAATTCTGCATCTAATTCTCCACCAAAATCCCGTTCCACCTGTGCTTCAAGTTAATAGTCTATCCCTTCCCAGTATCTAACAGTGCTCTGTACATGCTCGAGATGATTCCCTTGGTCTTCTTCACTGAGTCAAGCAATTTCTCAAACAAGGTGAGGTCTCTCTGTACTTTCTCACGCCATTCATTCCTCATGAGAAGCCCTTTAGTTGTAAAAAAGGAAAGACAGGTAATGGGTCTATTCTCAGCGCCCCTTCCAGTTCCGTAATCATGAGGAAGATGCCACCCTTCCATAATTGAACCACCCTCTCGAGGCCCGCATCACACCAGGATTGGAATTGTGCATGGCTAGGGATCTCCTGGTGCACTCCCAGTGCCCGTATGTGGCTTCGAGGAGAAGGCCACGTGGTGACACCCTTCATGTAGACCCCCTCCCTCCAGATTTCCCATATCGTGCCTAGTATGGGGTGATTTCGGAGTCCCCGAAGTAGTTTATCTTTAGGGACCCACAGACATTCTGGAACAGTGGCAGGGTTAGGTAATGATTATCAAGGTGTATCCACTGTAACTCTTTCCTTCCTTCCTCTCAAATGGAAATCAGTACCCTTAATTGCATGCTTGATAGTATAATTCTAGATCAGTGAGACCCGCTCCTCCTTTTTCCTTGGGCAAGATGAGGTCCTCATATGATATCCACACTTTTTTCCCCTGCCATGGGAATTTCATAATGGCTATTTTTACTTCTCTAAAGATTACCTCCAGGAGTTTCAATGGAAGCATTTGAAATGGATATATAAATCTTGGGAGACACACCATTTTAGCTGCATTGAATCTCCCCATCCAGGAGATTGTGAGCTTCTGCCATTTTGCCAAATTCTTATGGAAACAAGCTAGGAGGTGGGGAAAGTTTGCTTCATATATATATTCTCTAATTCCTGTGTCAAATTGATCCCTAAATAATTCAGGGTGGTCCCTCCCATCACAAGGCCAAGCGTAGAGAGTCTGACGGAATTCTCGGGGTTGAGCTCCTGTAATGGAAACAGTATGGATTTGGACCTATTGATTTTGAAGCATGAGAGTGACCCATATCTCTCTATCAAATGTATGGCTCTAGGTATTGATGTCATGGGGTTTTTAACATGCAGCAAAATGTCATTGACATAGAGGGCTACCTTTATATTCCCTCCCATCCACCTGAAGACCCTCAACTTGATGATCTGCTCTAAGTGTCTGGGAGAGAGCAAACAGTATCGCTGAGAGGGCAGCCTTGTCTTGTGTCTCTCTCTAGGTCAAACCATCTGGAATATTCTGAATTGTCCATAACTGATGCCTTGGGAGATGTGTAGACAGCCTTGACCCCCTTTTTAAAGATAGGGCCCAGTCCAACCTTGTATAGTACTGCTTCTAAGAAGCCCTACTCTACCCTGTCAAACGATTTTTAAGCATCAATAGACAGAAGTGCGGGGTCGCCTGACATTCTCTTTGACTAATGAATTAAGAGGAGTGTCTTGTGCATCGTGTCCGTGCCCTGTCTCCCTAAGATAAATCCAACCTGGTTGGAGTGTATTAGTAGGGGCATGTGAATCTCAACTCTAGCTGCCAGTACTCGGTGTACGTGTACATTTTGGCGTCAATATTGAGTAGTGAGATGGGACGATATGATCTACATTGCTTGGGGTCCTTGCCTTCTTTGGGGATCACAGAGATCAACGCCTGTGAGAAGGATACAGGAGCCACCCCTGTCTGCAAGATGTTGTTAAATGGGTGAACCAGTTAACAACATGTTAAAAGGGAGGAGGGACGAGATAAAAGTGTTATAAAATCTCGCTGTGTACCCGTCGTTGCCCGGTGCTTTCCCTAATGGGAGTCTCTTGATCGCTCTTTCAACCTCTTCCGCCATGATCAGAGACTCCATCTCTTCCACTTTGCCTCGAGAGAGTCTCAGCATGTCCACCTCCCGCATGTATTGGTCTATGTCCTTTTCTCCCTGTACAATGTCAGATCTATGTAGATGTTCATAAAATTTTGCGAAGGCCTCTGGTATCTCTTTCGCCTCTGTCGTCTGGGCATCGCCTCCCCATTCAATAGCGGCAACACACCTCTACGCTCGCTGTCCCCGCAGCCTAGCAGCAAGAAGTGCATCTGCTTTATCGCCTTTCTCATAATTCTTTTGCCTGAGAAACTGGAGTCTGCGTATGACTAGCCACTCTTCCAAGTGTCGGAGCGCCTCCCTTTTCTGTACTGCTTCCGCAACTTTCTCCGCCCTCCCTTCGGTGGAGTTCTGTTCTGCAATATTTAGCTGCGTAATCTCCCTCCTCAAATAATTCTCTATCAGAGCCCTTTCTCTCTTTTTCTCTGCCCTCTCCTTGATCAGGATACCCCGCCATGTTGCCTTCCCCGCCTCCCACACCATTCTCTTGGATACCTGTCATTTATTTTAAAGTACTCCTCAATCTCACCTGCTATTTCAGCGCGGAAGATAGGGTCCTTCCACAGGGTTTCATTTCACTGCCACTTCGCACTCTTATGTGGCAAAGTGACCAGATTCATGTCGACGGTGACCATGTCATGTTCCGACCACGAGATTGGCACAATATCTGAGACAGTTGCGGCCTCGCTCTGGCCCTCCGAAAGATACAGGCAGTCTATTCTAGTAAATGTAGTGTGAGGTGCTGAGTAAAATGTATATCCCATCTCATTGGGATGAAACTTTCGCCAAATGTCTCGCAATCTGTACATCTCCATAATTTACATCACCTCTGTACGGCCACCGTCTACCGGTTCACATGCCTCTTGGTTATCAGCCTGTATATCCCACATAGGATCTGCCCATAAGTTAAAATCTCCTCCCAGAACGACATTTCACAAGGGTTCCAACATTATCTTCGGAACAGTGTGTTGCAGGAAGCGAGATTTCCCAACGTTGGGAGAGAAAAGTGTCGCGAGTGTGAGTGTGGTATTGCGTAGCTTACCCACCACTATGATGGCCCTCCCTTCCACATGAGCCCACACATTAGTAGTCTCAATATTCAGTTCCCACCCTGGAGTACAAGACCCTACGTTCTTCCCCATGTATATATTTAGTCTCTTGAAGGAAAAGCACATCCAGCTTCTCTCTCTTAAATTCCCTACACACTAGTGATCATTTTGTAGGTGAATTCAGTCCTTGTACATTGAGCATGCCTGCCCTGAGTAGCCCAGGTCTAATGGATGGAGATTCTACCACCATAACCTTTTCTCTGTCTATTGCACTCGTGCGGCACGCACATACAACCTCTTCTCAGTACATTTACTGCATCATTAAACATATTTATGTAGAAACTTGATTTTGTCCAGCCCCCTTCCTTCAATCCTGCCCCTAGCGGCATCTGACCTAGCCGGGTTATCTTCACCTAGCCAGTCCTGGACCACCAGTGGGGTCTGTGCATCCCATGATCCCATCTCAATGCACCACATCAAACATAGAGCCCCTTACCAACCGTCTTTCCCCCTGAATCACATGGCTTGTTAAACCCTTACGTTGTTTAAAAGTGATCCTGCTCTTGATTATAAACATTTCACCGAAGGTGTCTGGATCAGGTATTTTAGTAGCGCCCCTCTTTTACCTTTGGGGTGCCCCCTTTGCAGTATCACAACGTTCCGCGAAGATCAACTATTGGCGCATGTCCAAATGTCAGCAAATATTTGGTCTATCGCATCTTCACTGGGTAACCCTTCCTATGACGCAAGTCACCTTTAGTACTCAGTGGTTTCAAGCCAGCAAGATAGTCTGTAACAGCCAATGGTATGTGTGTTTGTCTTATTGCAGGTAGCCACTTGGTCATCTCTTTTTGTCGTGTGAAGCGTCCTTTCTCCTGTGTTGTCTAGTTCCCATTTTCTTCAGAGTTCCGCACCTGCCGAGGCATTCATCCTCCTGTATTTTCTAGATCCTGGGATCTTCTTCCATCTCGGTCTTTGGATATGCCATTGCCTGTCATCTTCTCATCCTTCTCGGTGGTTTTGTTCATTGTCCTGGTTGCCCATCAGGTCTGATGTGCAGATCTTTATGTCCTTCTACATTTTCAGTCGAACCGTATTTCCCTCCCATTCGAACGTGAGAGAGAAGGGGTAGCCCCAACAATATTGGATTCCCTTTTCTTTAAGCCATTTGGTTAGGGGCATGCACATTCTTCGCATTGCAAGGGTGAGTGTGGATAGATCTTGAAAAATCGTCACTCTTTTCATGTCAAGAAGGATTTGTGGGGAGCGCTTGGCCTTTTCGAGAATTCTGGCTTTATCGGCATGTGGAACTGTGCAAGGATTGTTTTTGGTCCACCCGCAGCTCCCCCAGCCCTGTGTATCCAATCGTTCTTTGGTTCATCGACTGTGTCATCTTTGAACAGGAGTTTCAGAATCATGTATTGAGTCTTTTTCAGGTCCTGCTCGGTTTCCCCTTCCCTATTCGGGATCTCGAAGATCTGCAAGTTATTGCACCGTTCACGGTTCTCTAAATCGTCCATCTTCAGACAGAACTCTTCCTCTCTGGTTTCTATTTCTGCCATCCTTTGATCCATTTGGGACTCCAAGGTATCGAGGGAGGTTTGATTGTGCTCTACCCTTTCTAGCCTCTCTTCAATTTTGTCAATTCTATGCGTAATCTTGTTAACCTTTCCAACAATGTCCGCCCTCATGCTTTTTAGTTCACTGAGTAAGGCTGCCACATCAGCCTTGGTCGCAGCTGCTTCCGCCCCCGATGCTGCCATTGCCGATTTCAGGCAGGAGTCTACTTTGTGGGTGATGCAGGGTATAACGGTATTTTGCCAGCTTATGGTGAGTGTCCATGTGTTCTACGCGTGTAGTTTGATGGGTGATACATTCTTTGATTCCCCTAAAGCGTTATCACACCGGCCTGATTCCTCTGATTCACTCTCCACTCGTATAGCTCATCATGATCTCTGAGTTCAGTCGACCACTTCATTGAATGGAGAGCCTTGCTCTCCTCCTTCCCCAATAGTGGATTTTGAAGGAGGGCAAATGCCTCAACTGTGAGGGCCCAACCCTTTCAACAACGGACGTAATGCTGGATCGGGTCGCTCAGTGGCAGTATGCTTGAGTGGGGATGTGCCACCAATATGAGAAGGAGATGATCAGAATATCTGAGTATCATACATAGGGTCGCATTAGTGGGTCGTGTGGGTGCTTTCTGGGCACATACTCTGTTGAGGGCATGCATAGTTCAATAGGAGCTGCTTGCTGATGACCATACAGTAGCAGTAATACCAAACCCTCCAGCTAGTCGTCGTGGTGCTGCTCGCTAAGCACCTGGTGCGTTACCAGATGGATCTGTGTCGTCTGTTGGTTCTTTAGGGTCCCCAGGTGTCGTTTCTATATTATATTCTCATTGAACCTGTTCTCCTAATGAGAAAGGAACCTGGTCTTGTGGGGTGGTCTCTTTGGTCATGATTCCCTGCAACTCACGTCCCTCCGCCTGCATGCGTTTTGTGTCCACGTGGGGCTGGGTTTTATCTTTGTCTTTCCAGGTATGGGAATGGTCTCACCGTGGACTCAAGCGTGTTGTACTTCGGCTATGCGCTGCAGGAAAGCATTTGCTGCACCAACCCCTTTCCGGTATGTGAATTTCTCCAGGGTGTCTGCGTTGGCATAGTCTTAGATGTGACGGGAGTCGGGGGTCAGGGGGCTTCAGAATGATTCCAGGAGTGCATTCTGGCTTGTGCCCAGCATCTGTAGGTACTGATTCTTTTTTTTGGGCCTTCAAGCCCTTTGGCGGACTGCTAAGTGCCACTTAATAGCACACACAGATAGTGCATTGCTTTGTCTCCCAGGGCTCACTCCGTAAGTATACCCCTTTATAAGAGAGTGTGTCACCTGTTTTAATATCAGTCATCAAGGGGCCGGAGGGCCTTTCAAACGTCTCCTGTTGCTGGTGTGATTAGGACAGCTGAGGAGGAACGGAGCGGGTTGTGAGCGGAATCTGCCACGTGGCTTGGAGCGCTCATGGTGATGCACCCCATGTTCTATCTGTGTTCAGTTAGCAGTGGGTTATGTGGGCCAGTCAAGTTCTGTGTAGAAATATCTGCCGGTAGTGTTCCAGGGCAGTCTCCCCAGTGCCAGAACCACCACTTGTTATCATACGGGGCTTGAAGCGTAAACAAGGTCACCTCCTACCTGTCTGTGTTTCCTAGACAGAAAGTATGACTTCGGCTGTCATGGCACGTAGAAATTCAGCCGAGTGGCCTCCACGTAGTGGGGCAGACGCAGGAGGTCCGATGCACAGGGTCTGCGATTAGCATCAGTACAGGACAGATGCACTGCACCAGTGCGCGTCCCCTCTGCAATGAGTTATTTCCTCTGCACAAACGCTTGAAGCAGCACGAACAGGGGAGAGGGGCCAGAGCGGGAGCTCGCCGGAGTTGGTGGAACCTACCGACTCATTATCAGTGCTCCGCTGGGGCAATGTGTCAAGGTTGCGCTCGTTCGCCCTTGATTTTCTCTTCCGTGATGCAACGGGGGCAGCGGCACTGGATTTGGAAGCCAGCACTCCGTTTGCGACCACTACCTCCTCCAGGTGCTTCTTCAAATGGCGTAGATTGCTCCCTTGGCCTTCACAGTTCATGTCAAGGCCCTCCTCCACACCTACGATCATTATGTTACTTTCGCTTTCTGTACCTTCTGTCATGTCAGGCCGCCGTAGGAACGCACCACTTTTATAGTGTGTTTCTTGACGAATCCTCCACCGATTTTCTTCAGATTTTCTCTCAACAAGAGGAGGGATATGCTCACAGAGCAATCATGGTTAGTTCTACCAGGGTGGGGGGTCTATAACTGGGGGCACAAGCCACCTATGGGACCACGGGACGCAGAGCTCACACAAATTTGAATCATTTTTTAACTTGAGGACAAAGTCTCAAGACTTGTTTGTGCTTGGATTTGTGTTATTTGGAACTTGGGGAAGGGAACCTTAAGTGCTGGATGAAACTGCATTATTCTGAACTTAAGAGAGGCAACTTAAAGACTTTTGCTAGAACTGTTTATATACTTGGGGAAGGGAGCTGAAAGAAAGCTGCGATCTGGATGAGACTCCAGACTTTATGTTGGACACTGTTTCTTTTGGTTGAAGACATCCCTACACATTGTATATATTAGTTGTGAGGACAAGTATAGGGTTTGGAGGTGGACAGATTCTCCAGTTGAACTCTTTGACTCAGACTTTCCTTTGTTTTGTTTAAGTGGGGAAATCCCACCTTAGCATAGGGCAAGGTAGGACTTTTTCCATCCTGGCATTTAAGTTAATGGAGGTTTTTGTTTTGAATGTTGAATCTGTTGTCTGGGTCCTTCTTCATGATGCCTTCACAAATGGTGTCAAGAGTGGTATGCGGCTCAACTGATACAAGGTGAGGAACCCTTATGTGGATGATAATTCAAAGAGAAGTACGGAAGTACCTTAGTGCGAAGGTTTAAGAGCAGGATAGAGTGTTGGCATTCAAGAAGGCCATTGCCGTGCAATTACATCTTCCAGTTAAGTGTCGAGACTTATTTTTGAAAACCCAGATCCAAATTAAAACTTTTCCCTTGGCCACTTATCAATTAAGGCACAGGGATAAAGTCTGGTTGTCAGTTAGAGAATCGAGAGAGAGAGAGGCATGTATTACTACCTGCCAACCCTTAGTGCACTCCCAAGGGAATATAATCCCAAAACATGTAAATGTGGCAGGCACGTGAGCTCCGATAAAGCTTCCACTGCTTGCGATTCTGAGCTTAGCTAAAGGTGTCGATCTCTTTTATCTAGGGTTCACAGTTGGTGGGGTAAATAGAGTGGTCAGATGTGTGATCGCTGCTACCCGATAAGGTTGCCAAGCAGTTGTGTTTACCTTTCTAAGTTCACTTCACAGAGTTTTACAATAAGTATATTAATTCATTGATGTAAACCAATACAACTTTTGGGAAAGTAAAGAGACCCTTCATGGGTTGTTTTTAGTCAAACCAAAACAATTTTTTCACTTTCAAAATTCGTCAAGATCCATAATTTGTACAGTTAACGACATCTTATTCATAAATACATAAGGTTCGTTTCTTTATGTACATAAATTCACAAAGACCCTTTAGGGTAACAACAAAAAATAACTAATGTTTAGAGTAGCAACAAGAAAAGTAGTCAAACAGATTTCCTAGTTATAGTCAACAAAACAAAATAGTATCCAGATTTATCAATGTGTTGCCAACGCGTTTCGGACTTTTCTGACAGTCCATCTTCAGGGCTAAATGATACTACTTCTTCTAAAATTCAATTCCTACGGTAAAAACATATAGATAGTATTACACTCTAAGTGTTTCAAAACTTGTTCAAGATAAGACATCTTAACAACACGGGATTGTAATTTATAATATTACATATCTGATACCATAAAACAGGTTTACTCTAAACTTGTTCAAGATAAGACAGCTTAACAACACGGGATTGTAATTTATAATATTATATTACTGATACCATAAAACAGGTTTTACTCTTAACGCACCTTTTTCTGATGCCACTGAAAATGGGAAGGAATAGACCACTATTCCTTCCCAATTTCTTTAGAAACTGTTTTGACGAAGAATAAACTCCATGAAGTACGAGTGTCCTTACACAGAACAGATTAGGTGCAGCCATACCTATCTACAAGAGGTTGTCCAAAAATCAGAAAGCAGATGCCAGTGGCATCAGAAAAAGGTGCGTTAAGAGTAAACCTGTTTTATGGTATCAGTGATATAATATTATAAATTACAATACCGTGTTGTTAAGCTGTCTTATCTTGAACAAGTCTAGAGTAAACCTGTTTTATGGTATCAGAAATGTAATATTATAAATTACAATCCTGTGTTGTTAAGCTGTCTTATCTTGAACAAGTTTTGAAACACTTAGAGTGTAATACTAGCTATATGTTTTTACCGTAGGAATTGAATTTTGGAAGAAGTAGTATCATTTAGCCCTGAAGATGGACTGTCAGAAAAGTCCGAAACGCGTTGGCAACACATTGATAAATCTGGATACTATTTTGTTTTGTTGACTATAACTAGGAAATCTGTTTGACTACTTTTCTTGTTGCTACTCTAAAAATTAGTTATTTTTTGTTGTTACCCTAAAGGGTCTTTGTGAATTCATGTACATAAAGAAACAAACCTTATGTATTTATGAATAAGATGTCGTAAACTGTACAAATTATGGATCTTGATGAATTTTGAAAGTGAAAAAATTGTTTTGGTTTGATTAAAAACAACCCATGAAGGGTCCCTTTACTTTCCCAAAAGTTGTATTGGTTTACATCAATGAATTAATATACTTATTGTAAAACTCTGTGAAGTGAACTTAGAAAGGTAAACACAACTGCTTGGCAACCTTATCGGGTAGCAGCGATCACACATAGGACCACTCTATTTACCCCACCAACTGTGAACCCTAGATAAAAGAGATCGACACCTTTAGCTAAACTCAGAATCGCAAGCAGTGGAAGCTTTATCGGAGCTCACATGCCTGCCACATTTACATGTTTTGGGATTATATTACCTTGGGAGTGCACTAAGGGTTGGCAGGTAGTAATACAAGCCTCTCTCTCTCCAGTTTCTTGACCAGTCCCGAGTGGCCCCGTGACATTCGCCCTGGTGCACCTGAAACCTTAACTACACTATAAATAAACAAAACACGGATAAATTCCATCATCTGTGAATAATAGACACGTACAAATAACCTATTGTAGTGCCTCCTCCCCCTTTCCTCACAACTGTCAGTTAGAGAATCTCAAACCTTTATTCGACCTGGAATATACAGACCCATAAAATCAGGGCAAGGACATTTTTCTATTTCTCCTCCTTCCCCTCTTGTAGAACCGGGAGAGGGGGTCCCAGAGGTAAGGTTGGATACCACTGAGGATCTAGAATCTTTTTTTGGATCCGACTCTGACAGAGGCTCAAGTGATACACTATGCTCTCCTGATACAATGGCAACTGTAGAGGAGGTATTGACACAATTAGCCAAACACACACGATCGAAGCTGAGAAAAGACTACAATCAGGGCTGGAAAAACTCTTAGCCGCCCAAGAAAAACCCAGCATTCCCCAGGGAATCGTACAGCCTTACAAAGAGGGAGACGATCTGGGTAGGTATTTTCTGAACTTTGAAAGTCTAGCTCACCAATTCAACTTTGGGGATGATTTCAAAATGTGTTATATAGGTCTCCTTTGAAAGGAGAGTTACAGACATCATATCTGCTGTTGAATATTCCATGTAGTGCATCTTTTTCTGATATTAAAGAGGAACACCTACAACGGGTGGGTCAAACTGGTAATTTCTACTGGCGCGAATTTAGAAATTTAAAATTGGGCTCCGGAGAAACACCAATTGAGCTCAGAGAATGGGGTAATGATACCTTGGCATTTTGGATAGGAAGAAAGACATTGCTTGAAGTATTAGAAGGTTTAAGCCCAAAGCAATTTATTAGTTCTTTACCTCCTTCACTCCAGTGGGCTGTTCTACAAGTAAGCAGACCTACACTCTCACTAGGCATTGGGAGTGCCCAGAATTTCTCTGATGCCAACAAATATTTTCAATTCTTACATAAACCTGAGGAGAGAACAGAAAGTAAAGGCCCTCTGAAATCCACTTTTGTCCCCAAAGACCGGATTGAGTCCCTATACTGGTTCCGAGATTTTTATAGCAGGGAGAAAACCAGGATAGGGAGGAGACACAAATCCAAACCCAGGGATGAACTGAAGAGAGAGGGGATTAAAACAACAATAACCCACATTTTGACAAGCTTTTCCTCTATAGAGACTTGACATTTAGCTAGAAATTGTACCCCGAACCGAAAAGAGGAACCCATGGAGATCAGTTGTATAGTGGAGAAGTAATGGGACAAACCAGAAAATAATGAGGAGATAGAAGTCCAAAGCAATTTCTTTTGTGGCACATCTGCGCAATCCTCTTATGAAGCAGCAATGATTAATGGAAGTCCAGTACAGGCCCCAGTGGATGCAGGTAGCAAACAAACTGCAGTTAGGACTGTCCAAGTGCAGACTGGAGGATTGAAGGGAGCTTCCTTAGTGAAGATAATATGCGTACATGGATATCAAGAAATATACCCTAAGGCGAATGTCCCGATTCAAGTAAAAGGGATAACTACCAACTTTCCTTCTGCGATTATCCCTGGGTTAGCAGAAGAAATCATTATCAGAACCGACTTCCCAAGTTTTTCAGCATTGTTACAGGAAGTCGGCCCTTCCCAGACCTCTTTTTCCCCCTCTAAAAATTGGCAAAAGGATCCATTTGGAATTTAGGAAAGGGAACCCTGAGCGCTGGTTAAAAGTTAATACAAGTGTTTGTTTTGAATTCTGAATCTTGTCCTTCTACATGATGCCTTCACAGCTCCTGCTTGATAAATAGGTTAAACAGCAGCAAGTAATTGCCATCATGCAATTCAATGTATAATTCTTGGAGGTCCCCACATCCACATTCTATCAAGGTAATATTAGTGACAATTGAAGGGTCGAACCATATTGAACGGCCTCCACCCAGCCTGCCTCCTAAGCCTTTGTTAGCGAATAATTTGAAGGATGCATAACCTTGAATGTTAAAACTCATCATTGCCCAGGTCTCCTGAAAACAAATAATATGATGCTGTCTAATAACATTTCACCAGTCATTATCCTGCATATTTTTCCTTAAACCCCCAATGTTCCAGGAGAGAAGGCGTACCTCATGTGCCAAGGGAATGCCTCCGCCCTCAAGCATTTTTGAACATTTACTTCAATGAGTCATTGAAAACATCGAAAATGATTTCCCCCAATAAGCAGCCCAAAATATATGCTATACATGCAACCATATACACAACCAAAATCTGCCGGTTGTGTTTCATGCACATGGACATTCTGTAAGTAACGGTCAGTCTGATTAACATTCACGTATTACACCAATTGTTGAGCTTGCTCAAAATCTCTTAAAATGCAACAGGCAATAAAATGCATTTCTTGGAAATGCCTAAATAAAAGAATAGCAACGAATAAATACATACATGACAATAAGCAAAAAGGAGAACAGTAAGTAGATGGTCTGTGATGAATGTTTAAAATCAATAGCAACCTCGTTAATTGGATGTTCGAAACATAGCTAATATTCAATTACACATTGGATCTAATATACAAAGTGGTTCAGCCCTAATTACACCAATTATTTACTTTTGAAATGTATCCCCAATTATACCAGGCCTGTGAGCCCTTCAGCATGCACTAAAATTGACCCATAGTTGCTCACCATGATTAATAAGTATAGGTGCTTGGAAAAATTCTTTGGGACTCTGTTTTCACACTTGTGAATAGTAAAAAGTGTACCTGGATGGTATTACTCAAACTTAAAGGAATGGTTTGGTCAAAAATGTGTATTGCCCCTATGGGTTGGCCATGTGTTTTTAAGCCTAAGTCGCTCGATTTTACAAAAATTTCCTATGGACCTTACCTGGGTTTTCGTCCATTAAACGCATGCGAAAACAGGCACCAGGGAGCTGCCATTTTGTGATAATCCTATCATTTCCCCCATCGCCCTGGCTGACCTGATTTTGCGGCACTAAATCATATCCCCCGCCCCTGAGCCTGACATTATCAAAACATTCTTATTCCCCGCCTCCCTCCGTGACGTTACTGTGCTGCGTAGGCAAACGCGCCCAGTCGTCTTCGGAACCAACACAGATCTCGGAAACCAACACAGATCAGCTCACAACACAGCGCGCCACAATTCGGAAAATGAAACTGTACTTTAAAATCAAACAGCAACACGGTAAATTTGGTAAAGTACATTTATTTGACATTAAATGTTTATAGAATATTCTGCAATTTCCATATGAACTCCGAAAGTCATTTATTTTCTTTTATCTCTATCCGCAAATCCGTAAAATTTTATCGTGAGTCACGCGCTGTTCCTTTATGGTGCGCAGGGTGTTGGTTTTCGTTCAAAGAAGCATTTTTGTCGCACGTTGAACCACAAGGCTGTTCCATCAAGTAGGCACTAGGCCAGCGTAAAGGTTCATATGTTGCTTCTAGCCGCTAGTACCGCGTAAGGGCATATGGGCCCTTGGCGATCATCCCATAAGATCATCAGAATGGTGCAGTTGTTTACATTAAGCTGCAGCTGGCGGCTGAAGAAACCATCTGCCTGTGTCTGAAACTGGTGGCTGGGGCAAAAGGGAAAGATGTACCTATTTTGAAAACACAAAATTTATAATTAGTCTCGCCAGCCGATCTTTATTAATATTATTCATTTTATTTATTATGGCCGAGCTGAAACTATTTGCATTCAAGGATAGTGCAATGGAGTATGTTCGGCTCTAAAATCAATGAGAAAACTAACGAAATAAATCGAGGTTGGTACACAATGAGAAATGACTTTTTGTCTGCATGCGTGTGGAATGTGGACCTGCATGCCCACGTGCCCGCTACAAGGACGATCCCACAAACCTTTTCAAAGCTCTTCATTCATTCATTTATTCATGCATCCATTCATTAATTCTTCATTCCGGTATAAAAGCGTCTAAAGAGTTACTTACATTATATTTGCAATTTCCATTGTGTCTCTGCGTAATGCAGTCCGTAAATCCCACTGTGCTCGTGACAACGATTTTTCGTATACTGAACTAACATGAAACTCGGTCTAGTTTAAGAATTTTCTGCCTTAACGTCTCAAACATTATTGCAACCCCCCAAACCCCCTTCAAATGAAGTTCTTTCTGCATGGTCCCTGTCTCTCAAGGTCAAAAACAATAGAACCTTATACTGCCAGTGCGAGTTGTGGGCCTCTTCAGGGCACAAGCTGAAAATCAATGCTGCTGACCTTCACTAGAAATTAGCATACATTCTTTCTTTGCAACATCCCATAGTAAAGCCATCTGTGAGAACTTGAAGCTTCGAATCCATCTATGTAGTGCGCCTCAATGTGAAAATGCGAACTGGCTTCTCTCCCATCTGCAACGGCTCGCTTGGCGCGTTCTAAGGCCCCAATTTTGTCCTCGTTGTCTGCGGGCTTTGAAGCCCCAAAGAACCATAACTATTGAGACTTTTAATTTTTTGGGGAAGGTCAGGGAAAGTATAAAGTACCCGAGGAGTTGAGTTGAAAGTGAGATTTATTGTTTGTTTGCTTTATTATTTGCAATACACAAGCCTCCCCTCGGTTAACAGTGCCCAGCATTTATAAGAGATTGCAAAAATTAGTTACATCAACAAAAATATATACATACACATATAGACAAGGTCAGCAATATGAGGTGAATAGAGAGAGAATTCAAAGATGACACCCAGGTAGTTCGGCACCCAGGATGGTGAAGGTAGGGGTTAGGGTTAGCGTACCTTGTATGCACACTGTACAATACAATTTATTTACAAAAAGACAATCGTATTACAATTATTTAAACCGGGATTTGTACTTCACAACCAGCTCTCCTTTGGGTGGACATGGCACAGTGGCAATGTTGGGTGGCAATGGATCAGTGCTCTGCACAGAAACGTTTAAAATTCCATATCTGTGCTTCTCTAATACAGCAACAATAAGGCTTTTGACAAAGTCGAACTCCATTTCCTCATAGACTGGTTTGATCACCCATTGCTTACTTCTTTTTGAAAAGGCCTTAGTGTAGCGAGGCATCCTTACATTACCCTTAGTCCTAGATTGTTCACGGCCGAGATTCTCGTTATGGGCCAAGACGGCAAGTAGAGTCCTATGTCTCATGCCCTGTATGCTGAAATGCAAGCACTTTGGCCTGTACTTTAGGCACATATTGTGGAACACCTCCAAACCTCCTGTGTGACAGAATTCTGTCAGTCCCCTCAAATCTCTTGATAGAGTTTTATCGAAAACAATCTTCTCAATGGCTTTGTGTGTCGGTGAAGATGGATTCAACCACTTCTTCTTCCGTGCCTCCACTGGGGATAAAGGGCCATGTTCACATTGGTGGAAATGTAGGTTTTCTGACCAGCGGTGCACGTTGGTACAGTGTTGCATCAGTGACCGCCATTTTTCAAGTAGTATTTCCACTGACCCTTCACAAGTTTTGGAGCTCCACCAAAGATGGTTGCTGATAGACTGGGACCACTCTGAAATACTTTCCAAACCTTTTTTTTTCCCTGCAGCCGAGATTTTCTTATTGATTGATTTAGCAAGATGCCATACGTCAAATTGATGTTTAATATGTGGGAACTGCTCTCTCATTGTCTTGGCAATTGAAACGTGTCTGTCCGTGGCTATGAGGTCGATATGCATTCCCTTCGATTGTAGATATTCCACTGATTTTATAAATCCTAGTTTCTCCATAGCCACAGAGGATGTACATTGTGTTACCTGCACAACCACCGAACTCACAATCTTCTTACTATCCATGTCCTGAAAGTGGTAGGTGCGGTACTTGGCAGAAAATCCAGGGCTGTCGCACTGTCCATCGCCAGCTAGCCTGAATCGTCTGCCTTCGAATGTACTTGCTAGAGACAATTGTTCAATTTTCCAAGCATCACTAATGGCCGGAAACAGATAATCATGTTGGTATTTGCAGTACTGCGTTTTTTTAAATGAAATGGAGTCCCACAAACTGAAAGAAAGACTCTAACTTTCTAAAACTGGAGCCACTAAAAAGTGATGCAGCTGCACACAGTAGATTGCCTGCTGGCAGTTTCCCCAGCATTGCGTGACGTTACTGCCTTGTTTTTGACGAGTCACATGAATCAATGGCTTCCCACATACTTTCCCTCTGACGGAATGCCCACATTTCAGCATACTTATAATATCCATCAAACAACTATTGAATACTATGTATTTTCCCTCTTTCATTAGACTGTCATCCTGCGTCAAAGTTGTTTCGGCCTGTGACGTTGAGGATATATCACCACATTTGAAAGAAATATCACTGCTATCAAGTTCTGATGCGTCGGTGAATGCTGCTGCTGGTTCATTCTCTGTCATTTGAACATCTGCTACCTCAACATTGATGGGAGAACAGAACAATGTCGACAGCTTTTTTGGTGGCAATTTTTTGGCGGGTGTAGATTGTGTGAATTGATCTGCGACTACTTCAGAGCTATCTTCAATACATCCAGTATCATGTTGTTGCGGCGGTGCGGTCGTACTGTAGCAATGGTCCAATAAAACTTTGCTGGATTCTCCGGACACATTCATTTCATGTTCTGGCCATTGGACATGAGCATCCCGAGTCTCAACATGCTGCATCTGAATTAATAGTTCCTCCATAGTGTAAATGATCTGGCAAGCAACATCTCTCATTCGCTTCACTGTCTGTGTATGTATAGTTCGTAGACCCACGGGTAACTAGAGGACAGATTGGAAAAGGGATGTTCAGTTTAAACACAAGATAAAGTATAGTACAATTGACTGGAAAAAAACATAAAATAGTTCCCAGCACAAAAAGATTTCTAAAGTTATGAACTGTTTGTAACTAACCTTATTTTGGTTTATTTTCTTTGCAACTTTTTTGACTCGACCTTCAACATCTGCACGCTGTTGCTCCGATACGTATCCGCATGTCTCCCCTTCCTCTTGCACTGCAACGACTATATTTTCTGTATCTGCATAGACAGCATGGAATGAGGCTCCATCGACTCCCTGAAACATAGTATTTTCATTACTGTGTATCAAAATATTGTTAGCATAAAACGCATGTGAGGACGAACACACATGTACATCTCAATATCCAAACACGATTTAAACATTGTGTGGAACAATCAAACAACAAGTATTCGAGCTCTGATGACCTAGTTCGATGGAGCTGCCAGTATCCATACCTCTGGCTCTGCATGGACTGCCACGAATGATTGTATTGAAGAGGAGTCATTAACAACTCCCTGAAACACAGTACTTGCGTTAGTATGGTTTTCAATATCGTAAACATAACACACACTTGGGGTCGACGGCACAGGTACATATAAAGAGATAACCACAAATGTTGCATTGTTTAAAAGAATCAAGGAATATTTAAAAATGATCAGATTAAATCGACTTATTTCTCCGATTTCTTTACATCTGCATCATCTAAATGGGATCTTGTGATTGTAGTGGAAGCTCCATCATCTCACTGAAACACAGTACTTGCGTTAATAGGGAAGAAAGTATAGCAAATGGAATCACGTTATATGATCACGCTCGATGGAGTTGTCAGTATCCATACCTCATGCTGCTGAAGAATATCTAGGGCTGTTGTCAATGTGGTGCGCACTTCTGAAAGCTGTTGCGCCGATTCGTATCCGCAAGGTCCCGCTTCCACCGGAATTACTTGAATGTCAGGCTCTGCATCAAGTGCGTGGGTTGACGATTCAACAACTGCCTGAAACATAGTATTTGCATTAGTAAGGATTACAATATTGAAAACACAACACACGCTTGGGGTCGACCGCACAGGTACATATCAACGGCTAACCACAAATGAAACATGGTGTAGAACAATCAAACGACAAGTGTTACAGTCCTGATGATCACGGTCAGTTGAGCTGTCAGTCTCCATACCTCGGGCTGCTGAAGAACATCTAGGGCTGTTGTCAATGTGGTGGACGCTTCAGCATCTCCCTGAAAGACAGTACTTGCATTAGTATGGATAACACTAATTATAACTGAAAACAAACACCAGGGGACGACAACTAAGGTGTATATCAATTTGAAAGCACTAACCAAACAATTGGTAAAATAGTCACACGATACATACAAACTATTACTTGACATGCATAAAACAAGTCAGTAGCGGAATAGCCAAGTATGATTACCTGATACGCGCTAGAAGTGGTTGATAACTGCGAGCACGTGACGGAAGTAGAATGTTCTTGCTTCAGATTCAAGGGATAGTCAAGAAGTTGTAAAGGTAAATTATTGTTTGATAATGAAATGCCAATATTTAAAATTGCCATGTAAGGAGACAGAATACTTGAGTAATGCGCAATATAGCACAGTTCCCTGTGCCCATATATAGATTTCGTTTGTGGGTTATGAAATCTAAAAATAATATATTGATAAATGTCATTATTCAAAAAGCTATACACTCATATCAATGTCGAAAGTATTACAAATTGGAAACAACACCTAAAATATCAATGAATCCATTCGGCTACCTACACACTAACGCAAGAACTAAAGCTAAAAATGGACACTTGACTCACCAGTGGCGGATTGTGGACGAATAGAGTGGGAATAGCGTTTGCGAGCAATTTTCGTGTCGATCGCCGTTTACTCTTCTTTGTTACCCAAGATGTGGTGTACATGTTCGAGGGAAAGTGCCGGCTGCAGATGCGGTATCAATCACCCCTCTTGTCCCCAAAGACTTGTTGGACTCTACCTTCCAGCTCATCCAGTGGATATCCACAATGTCTGACCCATTCTCTTATTCGATCAACAGTTTTCGGGAACACATGCATTGTAGTGCCTTCAGATTTAGCATGGGTCTTCGAAGGGCAACCACTAATCGAACAGGCAGGCATTGTTGAAAATTCTGAAAAGTAAATATCAAGATTATTATAAAACCTTGATGAATAAAAATGTCATAAAAAAAGTAAATGAACCATACCATGCTCAATGTAAGGTTTGTTTTGGTCGCCGGAACTATACCAGTTTATCATGTGCGGCTTAGTATTTGCATAAATTACAGACATTTTTTAAATTATGTGACTAAACTCTGAACATGTGACTCGTCCCTTGGATGTTCTGTCTTGCACGAAAAGGAACCATGCTTACATTATAGACTGGTCCCCCGAAGGATGCAATTCGATGACAATTGGCACAGATGAAAATAAATAGATCTATTGATAGCATAACAATTGAAACTCAAGTCAATAGCAATGAGACCAATGACCATAGCTCTATTGGGTACTGTAATAGCAAATAGATTGAAATGTAAAAATGATTGAAATATGACTAGGATACATGGCCTTACCTTGACCAACAAACAGTTGGATTCAGCAGGCCGAGCAGTATGTTGCAGGAGAACAGGTAGATGGCCACAGGTAGCACACCGACGAGTTTGCTCGAAGCGGTCACAGATAGCACGGCGACGAGCAGATTAGCATAGATCTCAGTGCTTCTCAGGTAGAAGGTTCAGGAGTTGACTTACAAAGCACAAAGATGTTCTCATGAGACATATCAAGTGGTTTATAAAGTATTAGAAACAGGGGTGTGTTTGTGAATGAATGACGTGTGTATGTCGTGGTATTATGTTTATTGCAGGGGGGCGGCCTGCCTCAGGGGAGGCCAGCCTGGAGACACAGGGTCTGAGGAGGCCATGTGAGTGATGGCCCCTGGGCGTGGGATACCTTTTGAAGTGTACATGCTGTTTGGCACCTTGGCCGTTTGCGCCCGTCACAGCCCCCCATGCTAGCGCTCATCCCTGGGTGTGAACCGCCTTTGATAGAGGGGTGTGGGACGGATGGGCCGGTGGGCGTGCAGATAAGGCACAGGAAGACTGCTGAATGGAGACACACTTATGTGGATTGCAGGGGGGCGGCCTGCCTCAGGGGAGGCCTGCCTGGAGACACGGTCTGAGGAGGCCATGTGAGCGATGGCCCCTGGGCGTGGGATACCTTTTGAAGTGTACATGCTGTTTGGCACCTTGGCCGTTTGCGCCCGTCACAGCCCCCCATTCCAGCGCTCATCCCCGGGTGCGAACCGCCTTTGATAGAGGGGGGTGGGACGGATGGGCCGGTGGGCGTGCAGATAAGGCACAGGAAGACTGCTGAATGGAGACACACTTATGTGGATTGCAGGGGGGAGGCCTGCCTCAGGGGAGGCCTGCCTGGAGACACGGTCTGAGGAGGCCATGTGAGCGATGGCCCCTGGGCGTGGGATACCTTTTGAAGTGTACATGCTGTTTGGCACCTTGGCCATTTGCGCCCGTCACAGCCCCCCATGCCAGCGCTCATCCCCGGGTGCGAAACGCCTTTGATAGAGGGGGGTGGGACGGATGGGCCGGTGGGCGTGCAGATAAGGCACAGGAAGACTGCTGAATGGAGACACACTTATGTGGATTGCAGGGGGGCGGCCTGCCTCAGGGGAGGCCTGTCTGGAGACACGGTCTGAGGAGGCCATGTGAGCAATGGCCCCTGGGCGTGGGATACCTTTTGAAGTGTACATGCTGTTTGGCACCTTGGCCGTTTGCGCCCGTAACAGCCCCCCATGCCAGCGCTCATCCCCGGGTGCGAACCGCCTTTGATAGAGGGGGGTGGGACGGATGGGCAGGTGGGCGTGCAGATAAGGCACAGGAAGACTGCTGAATGGAGACACACTTATGTGGATTGCAGGGGGGCGGCCTGCCTCAGGGGAGGCCTACCTGGAGACACGGTCTGAGGAGGCCATGTGAGCGATGGCCCCTGGGCGTGGGATACCTTTTGAAGTGTACATGCTGTTTGGCACCTTGGCCATTTGCGCCCGTCCCTTGCCCTTATGTGATGTTAACTTTGCATGACATTCGTGTAGATGGGAACACTGAGCAGGACACGGGCATCCATTTTTGTATCCCCTTTCCACTCCATTTTGGTGACCAGGCCTCACTGCGATAGTACAGCGCGCAGAGCACATGGCCCACAGCCTCGTTCCTACTCTGACTGGAAAACTCCAGAGGTATTTGCAACAGCTAATAAATGTAACACATCACTCTCTGAGATCACGGTCCTGCATGTGAACCGGCCTGAACCAAGCACATGGCTCGTTCATCTCCACAAACGTGTCCTTGCCCACGCACCCTCGCCAGTGGAAAGTTACTGCCATTCTGACCCTGTGTCCCTGCAAGGTATTCTCTTCATGTGCCAGACCACTGACCACGCCATGATGGCCACCTAGCAGATCCCCAACTAACATTAGACCCCTACTGTAGTATATCGTTGCCTATCAATAACAAATGCCACATATCGGAGATTCTTGTGAGCACAGACCCACACTTCAAACACTGTATTATAGTGGTCAAGACCCTTGACCTAAGGCCTGTATAATCCAATGTTCATTGATAGTATTGATATATGTGTGACTTTTATAGAGACATAACCGACTGAAAGACTTTGAACAAGTGTTATTTAGTGCATGCATTATTGATAATATATTATGTTAGCTTAGATAGTGACCACCCCGCTTCACAGCGACCTGAACTTCACCCATTCCGAGCACAGGTGTCTGACGTCCATCCTTGAATGGAGACACACTTGATTGATTTAAAAAATTGAAACAACCGCTGTTAAAATATATGTGGTGTTTTATTTTGTAGCTTATTTTGATGACACAAAAATACAAAAGTTTACACATTGTACAGTTCATGTTGCCGCACAGCGAGAGAAAATCCAATGTACTGACCGCTGTCACTCGGGAATGTTTCTCTTATGGCACGAAAGGCACAGGCGGGTATCACTCTTCGAACGCGGTGTGCAAGCCTCCCGTGAAGCCACCATGTAAAGGAACGATAGGCCACCAGCCTGTACCACCTGTGAAAAGGAATGAAACAAACTGTTTTTAAATGACCAAGATAAGTTTAATAAACGTTTGTTGTCAATTACAATTCTTGTAACTAATGGCATTCTGCTCCGACAAATGCTATCTAGACACTGCACACTATTGAAAGACTTTCATGTGTTACAATGATATGTATATGTAATTTTGGATATAGTAGAAGACCATGAAATGGGAGTGGCATGACAAGCAGAGTATACTTACTCTTTGCTTGGATTACGAGGACGAACAGTTGCACGAAGTTCGTGCATAAGCACCATCATTATCCTCAACACGGACTGTGTGAGGCAGGCTACCCTGAAGTCTGGCAGCTCGGTGATGCATTGCGGTCGTGGCTCGCCTTCCGAGATGTAGGCCACGCATCCCGAGTTTTCACAACAGTAGCAGTTCTCCTCCTCAGTCGGCATTAGCTCGCACCGATTGCATGTGCACCAGGTGGAAACACCGTCCATGCAACTAGGTCCAGTGTCTTCATCCGTTGATTCGTCCTGCCAACTGCTGTCCGAAGCCACATCATTTTCGCGTGTTTCCCTTTCCAGTAGTTCCTCCTCGGTATACTCGGGCTCGTACATGTAGGGCATTATTGTATCCATTGTGTGTTGCACAAACTAAAATAATTGATAGCGGTGGTACTGGTATCTGTCCACACGGGCTACAAGCAACGAAGTTAGCTGACCAGAGCACAGAAACGAGTCACAGAATACTCAAAGTAACACAGGGAGAGGAATGGAATCGAAAATCTGCTGCTGTGTGTTGTGAAACGGTCTGTTTATACTTATTGAGGAAAGAGGCGTCCTGCCATTTCCATGGTGACACGTCATTAGCTGAAGCGCAGCGAATGTTGACATGAGACGTGCTTTGGCGTTGTGAAATGGGCGGTACTCGTCTGCTGATGACAGGCTCAGGGGCGGGGGATATGATCTAGTGCCGCAAAAGCAGGTCAGCCAGGGCGATGGGGGAAATGATAGGATTATCACAAAATGGCAGCTCCCTGGTGCCTGTATTCGTGTGCGTTTAATGGACGAAAACTCGGGTAAGGTACATAGGACATTTTTCTAAAATCGAGCGACTTAGGCTTAAAAACACATGGCCGACGCGTAGGGGCAATAAAAAAATTTGACCGAACCATTCCTTTAAGTGACATTATTCTCTTATGAACTAGAATCCCGAATGCAAGAGAATGCCCTAATACCCCCCATTCCTTTCATCCTGTGTGTTTCAGTCTGTTAAGAATCAAAACTAGTGTTACAAATTATACATAAAAGTCAATACTTTTTCCATTCCTGAATATCTACTGATCTTTGGATCAAAGTTTTTCTAATGTCTTGCCAAAATGTGTTTCACACAATGAGCTTCTCCAAGGGCAATTTATAAGAAAGTGATAGCAGAAAAAATCCACAAAAATGTGAAATAATACAATTGAAAGGGAAGAAAAATGGAGACACCATAGAACAAAGACACATTTCCTGAAACTATTTCCTGAAATGATATTGGATGATAAATCTAGCCTCAATGTAGACATTATGTTTCCTTAAAAAATAGCTTTCAATTGTAACAAAAATAGGAGATGTAAGGATCATGGAAGGCTCATTTTTCTTAATATTTGTTAAAATTAACATCCATCAAAGGAAATAAAAAGTTGTCATCCCAACTCACACACTTCGCTACTACCTTGTCAAGCATAACACTAATCATTTTAATGAGATCACTTGTAAAAGTAATACCTTGTATTGGTGGACATGCCCATTTTACATATAACATTCCAAAACATTTCTGAATAATAATGTTGAATCATGGCATGCTACAAATGTATTCCACATCCTCCATTGCCTTACTTATAGAGTATGTATCCCTTCACCACAAATTGTAGATAATAAATGTGCTTGTTCATGGTCACTCCCTGGAGTGGACACTTGCTGAGAGGGAAGCTCTGGGCAGGGCATCATCTTTTCTCAAGATTCTTCCTGGAAATTCCATGCTGTAGACAAACACAGCTAGAAGCAACAGACATCCTGTGTAGACCCCACTCCACAAGTGTAAAGAACTGGAAAGCCAATCCACATCCAACTCTTCCTTCAATGGGTTTGTACGTGTTGCACACCCAAAAGACAAACTTGACTGGCAACACAATAAAGCATAGGATCTTGACTAAAACACAGGCAGTATTTATTCATATGATTCCTCTAGGTCTAAATCAATAAAACATAACAATGGCACTTTTTTTCATTTAATTTCAATCAGTTCATAATTTTTTCCCCAGCTAAAATCAAGATAAGAGCCATTTGATAACATGCTACTGCTAATTCGTTATCTTGATTGATGTGTTTTTGTCTTTTTAGTCCTCATTCTTTTTGATAACATTTTAGATTTGGCCATTTTATCAGCAATGGATAAAATTGTTGGCCCCCATGTTTACCCAATTATTTATTTAAAGTGTTTTCACACCTGTGTCACGTTTCGTAGGATTCATATTTCTTGCATTACCTCTATTTAATCCATAACTAAAAATGACTGTAGTTTAAAAATGCTTGGGATAATCCACATTATCCTAGAGTAATGTATTGTATTATTTTTACTGGAAACAAAACACTATAAGTATTATTATTTGTTTGCACTATTGTCCGTGCTAATAGTGCCAAACTAAAATTAAAATTAAAATTAAAAATTAAATTAAATTAAATTAAAAAATTAAAAAATAAAAAAAATAAAAAATTAATTAAAATGAAATACTGCTACCCCAAGTAATTCACCGCCTAATTATGGGTTTGCATTACTCCCCATAACAAAGTCACATACAACTTGAGTGGGGAGTGGTGGTAATAAAGCAGGTGGTAATAGCACCAGGGCCAGTACCTCCATTGTAAGTGGAGATAATACCTCCACTCACAAGCTCGAGGTTTTTACATTCATGGATGTCGAAACCATAATCAGGTAGTGTGATAAAAGAGGCAGTGTTCAGAAATGCTGCCTACTTTACATTAAACCCAGCACTTGCAACCATAGGTCTTCATTGGAGAGCGGTGGTATTGCAAATGCTTATACTACCAGCATCATTACCACCATTGTGAGTGGACACAGTACCGTCACCGAATAGCAGGCAGCTTTTAGGTTTATGGGTGCCCAAAAACGTAATCAGGCTATGCAGTAAAAGAGGTATTATTCAGAAATACCAGCTGTTTTATCGTCACCTTCACATTTGTAATGGGTGCTATTCATGTTTTCCTTAACAAAACGCAATGTGCTATTTCTTTATATAAACCTTATTTACAATGTGATTGTAATCATATACAATTTTATAAACAAACAATTACTTTTTATTTATTTATTTAATGTTAGATACACATCTAGCCAATAGTCTTTGTATAACACATAGACAAACAACATTGATACAAAAATCTAAAAACATTTACATTTCCAATATATATCATTCAATGCATTTTAAAATTGCCACAATCCGCATAAAAAATACAACAATAAAATATATCAAGTTAATATCGTTTCCTCTCATAAAAATCATCCACTGATCAGATATGTCTGACATCACAATTCCATTGTTATAGGATTTAAAACACTTGGATCTCAATTCATTTAGACTTTCACAACACATAATAAGATGATGGAGTGACTCAACAACATTGACTCCACATAGGTGACAGTTCCTTGAGGTATATGGAATTCCCATTCTGTGACCTTTTGTCTCCAGAGCCTCAGTAATGTTAAATTTCATCATAAAATAGGATCAGAAGTTACCAGTACTTGGCTAAGCTACAATATATTTGGGAGGCCAATCTCTGCTCAAATACTCATCCAAGTACCACCCACTAAACCTCTTTAATGCCAAATTTACTGTGTTTTGTTCATGGCAAAAGTCATGTACTTTTTTCTTAAGTCTCATTTTGAAGACTAATAACGACAAAGATCCTGGGACACGCCCAAGGGACCATGCGCGATGGAGTCTTTGTATGGTACCAATAATACCAATCAACACATTCCCTTCCAGACTGAGATACGCCTTTACATATGGAACAAGGATTGTATCGGTTGATAGTGTCACTGCTTTTTCATAGGACATGACACATTGGCAAATATATGCATACCAAATGCTTTTAATGTTAAACTCCAGATACAGGTATTCAACACTAACATGAGGAGGCAAACGTAGGAGTTTCCATAAAAGTTTGGATTCAAGAACCACAATGCGTTTATGTCCCCATATTTCAACAGCATAGAGCAACATTGATCTAATTTTCGCAAAATAAATGTTAAGTACTGCAGTAGCCGAGAAACAACAGTTTCTGCTTATTAAAACACTCAGGGCATTTGCGCGACAGTACAGCGGCTTTTCATTGCAGACCATTGGTCATCCCAATTCAACCTTTCATCAACAATAATTCCTAGATATTTATATGATTTCACCTGTTCGACTTTTTGTGGGCCAGGTTCCAAGATTATTGCTTCAATCTACGTTTCTTCGAGAAGACCACAATTTTACTTTTGTCTATATAATTGGTCAAACCATTCTCGGAAGAATAGGTGACCAGGGAGTCAAGCATATGCTGAAGACCTGATGGGGTATAATCCAGTAGCAGCAGGTCATCAGCATAGGCAAGCCAACCATTAGTCACGCCATTTACCCTCACAGGATTTGCCTCTGGTATCAGGAATGCTTTCATCATATCTGACAAATATAGGTTGAAAAGAATAGCAGCAATCACACAACCTTGCTTCACTCCACAACTAGTAGCCATAAATTTGGAGAGTTTGCCAGCCGCATTGAGTCTTATACGAATATAAGTTTCTGAGTCTAGCAGCATCAACATCTTTAAGAGACCTTGTGGGATCCCCCATAAGTTCATTTTTTGCCACAGTCTATTTCTAAGAATGGTATCAAATGCGGCAGAAAAGTCTATGTACGCACAATACACATCAAGGTTGCGTTTACTCCAGGCATGCTCAATCGAAGATGTTAATATAAACAAATTGTGGGTAGTGCTGGATTTATCGCGGAATCCAATTTGGTTCGAGGGTAGTGTATTGTGTGCACTTATGCATGCATTGAGTTCCTGGAGCAATGCCTTGGTAAAGATCTTAGATGATACATCAAGCATTGTCAGCATTCAGAAATTTGTCGGGTTGTCCCATGACCCTTTCTTATGCACTGTTAATATGTGGCTAGTTTGCCATGAAGGAGGAATTGCACCCAACTTTCCTATTTGTTTGAATAACAATATAAGTGCAGCCCCCCACAATTCTGGCTGTTTTTTTATGACTAAATTACAGACCCCATCCGGTTCTGCTGCCCGTGAGTTCTTGAGATTTTCGATAATCTTAATAAAGTCAAGCTCCGAAGCTTTACAGTCCCACAGGACTTCTGGAATTGGAAGAATATGTTCAGGTGGTTCAGCCTTACCCAGTGTACTGTTAATGTAGAGAGCCCATATTTCTTTAGTGATACAATTGATTGTCAGATCACGTTTTTTATGTTTTCTAAGCAGATGCCAAACGCCTTGGTTGTTATTTGACAGTGCCGTCAATGCCATTTTTTTCCACAGTTTTGTTTCACATTCACGTTTGTGCAATTTAAGCCAATGTTTATAATTCTTTTTAAGTTTTTTAATATGGCATGCTACCTTGTTTTCTGTCAGCAAAGAGTCATTTTTCCTTACTACAATACGAATTTCGTTATGAAGATTCTTTTTTGCTTCATTGATCATTTTATCATTCCCAGGCCTGCGTTGTATTACCATATTGGACCATTCACTGACTGATTTATAATTTCTACGTTCACCCACTTGTTTTTGAATATTTTGCATAAGCAATGTGAAATTTTGCAATATTTGGTTTTCGGTGTTCATTCCTGACACCACCTCCTTAATAAACTCTGGAAGTAGGGTAGATACCAATTGGGTTACACTCTCAATATTACGGCTGTGCCAGACTATTCTATTTTTGCCTTTGTTAATACTAAGTATCCCGTTTTCATCATAATCATGACTTTCAACAACATTACCTGGGATAGCAAATAATAGGCACAAGGGTAGATGGTCACTTTCATTCTTCTCAACAACACCCATATCAATAACTGAGTGGAATCCAATGTTATTAGTAAATATATAGTCAAGTGTGGCTTGAGCATTATTTTAAATGCACATTTGCCAGACCCCTCATCCCCTACACAGTACATTATTGTTCAATAGACCCCCTGTTCCCTTAAAGCCCTCCACAACCCTGTTCTCCTCTAATCCTATCATTAAATCTAACTGGAACATCCATTTCAATAATTTCCACCCAGCGTCAAAATTGTATTACTTACACTGGGGGTCATTACAACCCTGGCGGTAGCCGTGCCGGTAGAAACGGCAGGCTGCCACCGGAGTTGTGAATTCTTTCTGGCGCCTGGCAATGGGGAAAAAGATACTCCCCATTCCCATTTGAGTCCAATAGGAGTCAATGGGATTGGGAGGGAATGGGGAGGAGAGATGCACCGGCCCTGTGTGCAACAGTGCCGGTGCGTCCGTCAAAGTTTGCAGGTGGGTCGCAGAACTCGGAGTGTGCCGGTCCAGTAACAACAGTGCTAGTAGCTTATCAGAACCGTTGTTACCGGAGCCGGCACTCTCCCAATGAGGCCCTTTGTCCTTGAAAAAAAGAGTTCTATCTGTTCTCTTATCATCTTGAACCAAAGGACCCTAGATCCAGACGAGCAGGTCAACCCATTATGTTACGAACCTCCTGTTTATTGGCAAAATCTTGGAAAAAGTAGTTGCTACACAACTACTCGCTAGAATCGAACACCTCCACCTGCTATCTGACTATCCGTTAGGGTTCCACCCAAAGAGTAGCATCAAGAAAGCCACCATCCAGGTGGTGGATGATGCTCTCCAAATCATGGATAAGGGTGACTCTGTCTCCTTGTCCTCCTTGACCTCTCGGCTGAATTCAACATTGTTAACCACTGAATCCTCCTCTTCCTCGTTGCTGACAGGATGAAATTCTCTAGAAGGCAAGTGGGGTTTGTCCCGACAGGAAAATATATACAGTTTAACAGTGAATTGAGGACGCTAACGCTAAATTCGAGGCATGGAAGGCCGTGATCAGAGACATGTTCCTGCCGTCGGATGATATGCCCCCATGAACTAACGAGTAGGTGGACTGGCACACAGCCCCAAGAGACACGTGGTTCGTAAAGAAGAGAGGAGAGAGGTGTGGCACATTGGGAATGAATGCTAACCTTACCCTCAACCCACAAGCAGAGATTGGGACGGGCCACCAATCCGACCCTAAGTAATCCAGACGCCATATTCGCTACAAAAGGAAGACAATGTATGTTTGTGGTATGTTAGAGTTTTGTTTATTATGTATAAGAAATAATAGAACATGTTTCAACCTCATAAAGAGGATGTAATGCCAACTAAGAAATGCTAATAAAAATATTTTGAAATAAAATAAATAAATTAACAGTGAATTGAGACACTGTAAAATGTCTCAAGAGGGACCGCATACATTCTGTTTGTAATTTACACCTTATGTATTGTCCTTATGTTGACTCTCTAGGTAAGAGCTCATAACACACTGCGCTGTATCCTAGCACTGTGTAGGTTTCATATTTATTATTTGCAATAAACAATAAAAATATAAACAAAATCTGTATAAACAAGTTAAAGCATTATGAACAAAAGACCAGAAACAAGAGTCAGTAAGTTAGAGCATCGGAGATACGAAAAGTCAAAACAGTGTAGATTTGCATTCAAAGGAAAATGTTAAAAAACAGTTAGTCAAGCATAGTCTTCACATTTAATTTTAGTAAAACATTATGACCATAACCTTGTCTATAAGCATCATGAGACCTATTGTTCAATCTGTGAAGCTTTACAAAGCACTTACTAAGGGACTGCCCTATTGGCTTTGATTAGTACAATATGGAGCTGATGTATTATTCCAAAATTGTTGTGTGAATGGAAAGTCTCAACATGGGTTAGGTCATATCGGGGTCTACGTATGGCACTGGTTGAAATCCAAATCAGCGCACGCCTTTTTTCATGTTTAGATCAGTTTGCAAAGGGCCTTTACGTTTCGGCAGTGGAAGGTAGTGTCCGCCTTCCTCAGGAGCAAAGGAGTACATATTAACGGGCTGACCCCTCGCAGTAAGGCATCAATAGTGTACAGGGGTGGATGGGCGATGATTAAATGAACCTCATGGATATGCGCACTTTGTTGAGGCTAACCAATTATTGTGGGTGGTAACATTCGTATAATCCTGGAAGTGCAGATCTAAAGGTGCAGTTATGGAAGGGATTATCTGAAGCTGCATGATGTCAGGGTGGTACTGTCCTGAATTGGTTTACCTCCTACCACTCAGGCAGACACCAGGTTGTCCACATGAACTTGTTCTAACTGACTCCAGGTCTCCTGTGCAGTCCCCCAAGGCTCCATCCTCTCACTAATCATTTTTAACCTATTCACGGAGCCTCTTGGCACTCTCCTAAAAGATCCCAATACAGCCATACAAATAGCATGTAGGACAGTATTCATCTCTGTGATTACCAGCAATCATCCAGTCTTGGTTGTCGACTGCCTACCTCAAACTAAACCCATCCAAGACTGAAATCTTAATCATCGGTCCATCCGCTAAAAAACAACTTGTCCAAAAATGGCTCAATGATATGCACCTAGAAAGATTTGATCCACAACTCTCAGACTCTAAATACTTAGGCTTCACATTGACAGCAATCTGTCCTTCCAGAAACGCATAGCCAAGAAGGCCCAAATAGCCTGGCTCAGAATCTCCACCCTTTGAAACATCAAACCCTTCATCCCACCACAGGACTTGCTGACTGTAGTGCAGGCTCTTGTGGTCTCTCAGATCTACAGGAGGAAATGCTCTCCTGATAAGGCTCCCATCTGCTCTCTTGGCTCCCCTAAAAGCTCTCAGGTTTGATAGTAAATATATTCTCAACCTCCAAGTCACCCACCTCCTCCGCCTCCTTACCTGTGGATCCTTCGTCTGAGGAACTTCCGGAGGAAATCTGTCGTCTTTCTCGCCAGGAGTTGTTAGGCTTTTCTTTGCAGATTTTAGGGTATGCTCCTCTGGAAGCCACACTGCCTATTAGCGATAAGCTGGCAGTAGGGGCTCCCAAGGAGTCCACCCCACTTCAGGGAAAAGCCTTTGCAGAAAAACCCTGATGTCGATCTTCTGATGGTTGATAATGGAATGACCGGGTAAATACTCTTCTTATGCTGTTGGTAGAACTTGAGAGCGTAGATCTTGAGAGCGTAGATCTTGAGAGCGTAGATACTACGATACACAGAATGCACCGGACCCGGGAGAAGGATTGACCAGTTGCCGGTGAAGCTTCAGGTAGGAACAAGAATAGCCGTGGATAAGGTAGGAAAATACTCAGAGGTAAAAGGGCGGAAGAGGAGAGGAGGAAACCAGGAGACCGGCACCGAACCACCGACGAGACGGCAGCAGAAATGCCAGAGGGGCATTTAAGAGTAACACAGAAGGAGAAAAACAAAGGCGCAATGCCTATAGGGGAAAGAACAACTGAAGGCAAAAAGCGGAACACTCGAGCAGCGTGTAAACCCGACGGTGAAAACAGGGTTGCAACGCGCCGAGTGCTAGCTTCGACGCATCTTTAAACACGTCATCGCAAAGTCAGGGTGAAACACTAGAACTTTACACCGATTTCGCCAGAAGCGTACTCAACTCATTTCCTCCTCCCTCGTTCCCACAGCTTCCAGGGGGCTCGAATCATGACAGTATGACCCCTTTTCAATGGCATCCCTCCTGGTTTTCCGGGGTGCTGCCTATGAAAAAGACGTAGGAGTCGAGGAGCCTTAAGATTCCCTGCTGGTTCCCAGGTCCTTTCTGACCAGGGATATCCTTTCCAGAGTATCAGGTACTGCAATGTTCCATTCTTGTATCTGGAATCAAGGATACGGGATACTTCATATTCTTGTGGAAGGATTGTCTTTGTAATTTCCTTTTTGTATCTCCTTTGATGGGGATCAGATATATATTTTTTGAGTAGTGATGAGTGGAATACAGGATGGATCCTTCGTAATGACTGAGGCAACAACAGCTTGAACGCTACTGGATTGATGCATTCTGTGATGGTAAACGGACATTCTGTGATGGTAAACGGACCTATGTATCTTGGGGCAAATTTCCCGGGATGAACCCACCTAGGTAGAAACTTGGTAGAAAGCCAAACCTTGGTTCTGATCTGCCATTCTGGATCAGGTCTTCTTCCTGGATCGGCCCACCTTTTGTATCTTTGTCGACTGTGTCTCAGAGCCTCTTGAGCCTTTTTATGGGTATCTTTCAGGATGCTTAAAACCTGATCAAGTGTGGGTGCTTTGGTAGGTTGGATTACGGAAAAAGGTAAGTCTCTGGGGTTGTACCCATAGGTACAATGGAACGGGCTCATACCAATGGCTGAGTGAAAGGTGTTGTTGTACGAAAATTCAGCAACTGACAGGAGTTGATACCAGTTGTCTTGTGCTTGATTACAGAAACACCTTAGGTACTGTTCCAGGGTTCCGTTGAGACGTTCTGTTTGACCGTTACTTTCTGGGTGAAATCCAGAGGACATGGCCCGCTGGATGTGGAGTTGCTTACAAAGAGAAGCCCAGAACTTGGAGGTAAATTGTGTTCCTGTCGGACACAATAGTAACAGGAACTCCATGGAGTCGGACTACTTCTCGGAGGAATACTTCTGCCGTTATGGAGGCAGAGGGTGTTCCTTTTAAGGCGGCAAAGTGAGCCAATCTACTGAATGAATCCACTACCACCATAATGGCCGTATGACCCATAGAATCAGGTAATTCCACTATGAAGTCCATTGATATGTGTTGCCAGGGTCCGGTTGGAGGTTCCTCTTGTTGTAGAAGGCCCAATGGTTTGGCTGTGCTGTATTTGTTCTGAGCACATGTGGGACAAGAGGAAACATATCTTTTGACATCACTGATGACAGTAGGCCACCAAAAGTGTCTTCTGATTAGCTCCAGAGAGGCTGCTTGACCCTTGTGTCCTGCCGTAGGTGTATCATGATACCATGATAAGGCCCTGGATTGAAGTTCTTGAGTAGGTAGGTACAACTGATTCTCCTTAAACCAGTATTTTCCTTTCTTGTTTAATGATTCCTCAAGGGGAATGGGGTTGTCTTTTTGGGCATCGTACACCTGTTGTAGAAACAGGTTAACGGCGCACACAAATCTCTTTCCTGATAACAAAAGCTCTTGTCCAATGTACTTCCCAGATTCTTCGCCATAACTTCTGGATAGAGCGTCTGCTAATTGATTGTCCTTCCCAGGTACATAGGTGAGTTCAAAATCGAACTGAGAAAACAAATAGGCCCACCTTGCGTGACATGAATTTTGACATTGTATTTGTTGTAGTATACTTAGGTTTCGGTGATCTGTACGTACACAAAAGGGATGTTGAGCCCCTTGTAACAGATGCCTCCATTCCTCACAGGCTCTTTTGATAGCGAGTAGTTCTTTTTCGAGTACCGAATAGTTTCTTTCACTTGAGGTTAATGTCTTCGAATAGTAGGCTATGGGGTGTTCCAATTGATCTTCCTTCTTCTGTAAAAGGACAGCACCTATCGCTCCTTGGGAGGCGTCTGTTTCCAGAATGAAAGGTAATGACTGGTCCGGTTGTCTGAGTACGGGTGCTGAAATAAAGGCTCTTTTCAGTTAATTGAATGCCAAATCAGCCTCTGGGCTCCATGTAAACTTCACTCCCTTCTTTAATACGCAGTGATGGGTAAAACCATTTCTGAGAACCTGCCGATAAACTTCCTATAAAAGTTTGCTAGGCCCAAAAAACATTGAACATCCTTAACTGACTCAGGAATAGGCCATTTGTTTATGGCTTACGTCTTGTGTGGGTCCATCTCTATTAGATTAGCGCTTAGGATAAAGCCTAAATATGGGACAGTGGTACCTTCAAATATGCATTTTTCTGGTTTGGCAAGAAGGTTGTTTTGACGGAGTCTTTGTAACACTTCTCTGACATGTTGACGATGGGTTTCCAGGGTGTTTGAAAAGATCAGTATATCGTCTAAGTATACAATAACTGATGTGAAGAGTAAATCCGCAAAGACCTTGTCCATAAATCGTTGGAACTGAGCAGGAGCGTTGGCCAAACCAAAAGGCATAACACAATACTCATAATGCCCCAGAGGTGTTCTGAATGCCGTCTTCCACTCGTCCCCTTTTTTTATTCTGAGCAGGTGATATGCGCCTCTCAGGTCCAATTTGGTGAACCATTTGGCCCCCTGGACTGCTTCCATGATATCCTTGATAAGAGGCATCGGATATCTATCTCTGATAGTACAGCTGTTTAGACCTCTGTAATCTATGCATGGCCTAAGTTCTGTGGTCCCTTTTTTAGAAATGAAGAACAGCGATGCTCCCGCAGAGGAAGTGGATGTCTGAATTAATCCATTCTGAAGGTTTGTATTAAGGTATTCCCTCAAAACTTATTTTTCTGGGAGGGATAACGGGAACATACGCCCGAATGGAACCACCACCCCTGGCAGTAAGTCAATCTTACAGTCTTCTGGTCTGTGAGGAGGTAAAGGCCGGGGTTGCACGTCCAAAAAGATATCCGTGTAATCTTTGTATTGTGGAGGCACGATGTGCAAACTAAGTATAGGTACTGGTCTTTCTTGAGTTATGGTCTTTTCCGTTTGTGTAAAACAAGAACCAGAACAATATTCGGATTGGAATTCCACTGTATTAGCCTTCCAGTCAATACACAGATTATATTTTCTGAGCCAAGGTACACCCAGTATAACTGGAAAATGTGCAGCCTTTATGAGATCGAAACCCAGTCGTTCTTGGTGGAAATGCATCTGTACCGACAATTCCTGATTTTCTTCCATGATGGGTCCTGATGTCAAAGGAGTGCCGTCTACACATTCAACTGGAATGGGCTGGGCTTTTACCTTCCTCGGTATGGACTGACTTCTGGCCCATTGGTCGTCCATAAAATTACCTGCAGCCCCACAGTCTAACATGGCAAGACACTCCACTCCAGGGTGGTTCACCCATTTGAGAAATATTTGAAACACCATTAAATGATGGGATGCGTCCAAAGTGACTGAAGGGGTAGGAAGACAGGGATTAGCAGTTTGAACCCCTTCCTTGTCCCTGTTCAGGGTCGGGGTCTGTCGTTTCCCGCTTTTCTGGGAGGAACGTCAGGGCAGTCTCGGAGTAAGTGCCTCTCTGAACCACAATACAAACAGAGATTCAGGTCTTTCCTTCGCTTTCTTTCTGCTGCTGTTAATGGTCCTCTGGTTGATCCGAACTGCATAGGTTCTTCGGAACAGGATGTTACAGATGTCTTCTCAGAGAGGATCGGGAGGTTAGGAGGTACAGAGGGTAAGACTTGGGTCTTTTCTTTTCTGCTCGCCTCTCTGACAGGCGAAACTCAATCTGTAGAGCTAGTGTGACCAAATCCTGAAATGTGGAGGGTCTGGCAACTCTGGCCAGTTCGTCTTTTATTTCCTCTTGTAATCCTCTCCGGAATAAGGTTTGTTTAGCAGTATCCGGCCATCCGGTTTCTTGCGCCAGTCTTTGAAATGTGGATACATAAGATTGTACGTCCAAAGTCCCTTGTTTGGTATCCAACAAGTTCTCATAGGAAGAATACTGTACTTCGGGTCTCTCAAAGCGGGTACGGAACAGCTGAACAAACTGACCGTAGTCATCCAACACAGGATCGGAACCTGTCACCAATGGGATGGCCCATGCTAGAGCATTACCCACCATATTAGATATAAGAAAGCCAACCTTGGCCTTATCCTGTTCAAATGCCTTAGGGCGGAATGTAAAGTATATCAAACATACTCCTTGACCTTCCTTGGGTTTCCGTCATATTTGCCACATGATAGTGGAAACGGGAGGAGATCTCCTCTTACTTCCTCCCTCTGAAGTAACTGTTGTCTCATGGCGGTATTATCTGCTCTGAGAGCAGCATTATCAGTCTTGAGGTTCTGTACCTCAACATTGATCCCTTGGATAGCGTTCACCAACTCCTGGTATTGTTCTAGACTAGCCATCTTTTGGCATTGCAAACTCTCAGGTTTGATAGTAAATATATTCTCAACCTCCAAGTCACCCACCTCCTCTGCCTCCTCACCTGTGGATTCTTCGTCTGAGGAACTTCCGGAGGAAATCTGACGTCTTTCTCGCCAGGAGTTGTTAGGCTTTTCTTTACAGATTTTAGGGTATGCTCCTCTGGAAGCCACATTGCCTATTAGCGATAGGCTGGCCGTAGGGGCTCCCAGGGAGTCCACCCCACTTCAGGGAAAAGCCTTTGCAGAAAAACCCTGATGTCGATCTTTTGATGGTTGATAATGGAATGACCGGGTAAATACTCTTCTTATGCTGTTGGTAGAACTTGAGAGTGTAGATCTTGAGAGCGTAGATCTTGAGAGCGTAGATACTACGACACCCTGCTGCACCGGACTCGGGAGAAGGTTTGACCAGTTGCCGGTGAAGCTTCAGGTAGGAACAAGAATAGCCGTGGATAAGGTAGGAAAATACTCAGAGGTAAAAGGGCGGAAGAGGAGAGGAGGAAACCAGGAGACTGGCACCGAACCACCGACGAGACGGCAGCAGAAATGCCAGAGGGGCGTTTAAGAGTAACACAGAAGGAGAAAAACAAAGGCGAAATGCCTATAGGGGAAAGAACGACTGAAGGCAAAAAGCGAAACACTCGAGCAGCGTGTAAACCCGACGGTGAAAGCAGGGTTGCAACGCGCCGAGTGCTAGCTTCGACGCATCTTTAAACACGTCATTGCGAAGTCAGGGTGAAACACTAGAACGTTACACCGACTTCGCCAGAAGCGTACTCAACTCATTTCCTCCTCCATCGTTCCCACAGCTTCCAGGGGGCTCGAATCATGACAAAAGCAGTTCACCACACTGCAGCATGTCTTATTATGGGAGCGTGGAAATTGGACTGAATCACTCCCATCCTACGCAAACTACATTGGCTTCCACTCCAAGTCAGGATACTGTTCAAGACTGCATGTACCATCTACAAAGCAGTCACGAGTAACACACCAGCGTACCTGGTGGCTAATCCCCACATAGCTGGTGGCACACGGTCCTCACGCAGCAAAACGACCAACCGGCTTGAATCACAACTCGTCCGCAAAGAGAGGACCCGCAAACAATCTTCCTCTTGTCATGCCCCCAACCTCTCGAACTCGATCCCGGTGTCGGGTCGGTATGCCGCACAAGTCTCCAATTTCACAAATCTCTCAAAACATGAATTTTTCTTCAACAACTGACCAAGGACTTATTCCAATGTTGAAAGATGCCAGTCCAAATGCTGGTTACCCGCACTCTGTACAGTTCCCTGCTGCTCTCGAGCTACATCAGCGCTTTAAACAATAACATAAAATGAAATACAAATCTTGCCATCTCTCAGTTCATGAAATCCCAGCTTTTCTAATATACACAGGTTTTATGCATTTCTTTGCAAGCATTTTGACTCCTTTTCCTTTCTTGCTTTCATTTATTCTGTTTAAAAACTAATGTTGTAGCATACTTTTAACCAAAAAAGAAAGTTCAAATAGTAGTACAAAAAAAAGATGAAATGTTTTCTATTCTTTGTGTTCTTCTAAAGAATCAGTGCACATATACTCTACATCAACCATGCACCTTTATCTTTATTTTCATTTCCCAGGAGCTAGGTGAACTATAAACTGTGCTATACTGCACACTTAAAATGTTCCCATCTAAACACTAAATCAATCAATAATCCAATTTCACATGCTGCATTGCTCCGAGTGTAACTCTTCACCCCTGAATGAACTAAAGGAACGCCATCTTTCAGTCTAAAATGTTGTGAAATAGTGCCCTGCTATGCCTTCACTCTTTCCCCAAGCCTCGATTAAAAGCACTCATCAGCAATAAGTGGGCTCATGTAACAAGATGCTGTCTGAGTTTTAAAAAGGGCTCAAATCTCCCTGCTTTGTTCAGCACATCATATACATTTATTAAAGACACCTTCATTACATTAAAGGAAAGAATCCATTTTTGTGAACAGCCATTTTCAATAACACCTATTGCTGGCACCTCCGGCCCTATATTTTCTAATAAAATTGCGATAATTGCGATAACATAATTCGGATTTTTATGGTCGCTAGACGCACGTGATTATCCCAATGTTCTCCCTTTCGTTAAAGAATGATCAAATTTCATAAACTGAGTATATTTGTCCTGCAATTTCTTTAAAACAAATCTTTATTCATGAATTCGTCACAGTGCATATAAATGCATATGAAGTATTTCCAAAAACAAACAGAAAGGTGCCTTTACAGATATTCCATCACCAAGCAGAACAACATACACCAAAGTAATTAAAACAGGAACTAAGAAGCAAATAGAATGAAGATACTCACAACCTTCTGCACATTAACCTGTAACTCTGCCTCCACAGGGCTCAACCTGACCTATGGCGATGAACTGAAATGCTCAACAAGTAGTGCCTAAAAGGTACCCAGTAGGCAGTTGGAAGGGCACACACTGTCCTCACTTCTATGAAAGATGATTCCATATCATTAGCCCAGGCTACATTTCTCAATCAGTCCTGTACCGTTGGAGCATGAGGATTAAGCGACGTTTCAACAATACAACTTTTAGGAATCATGAAGCAAATTGACATAGGTTTCATTTTGGGCATATCTGCTACTCTCCCAAAAAGGCAGGTCAGGGGATCACACGGGATATCAGTTCCTAGCATCCTTGAAGAAATAGAAACAATGCCATCCTAGAATGTCAACACCTTCGGACGTGCCCACATCAGATAGAAAAGATCTGCATCTTCGGAGTGGCATTTGGGGCAAACACCATTATGCGTCCGATCAAATTCTTTCAGAGGGTTGGGGGAAAAATAGGCCTGATGGGGGATCTTATGCTGTATATGTTTCCAGTTCGTATTAAGGGATGCCAATCGAGTGTACTCACAGACATATAACCACTCATGATCATCTAATGATACTTGTAAGTCACGCTCCCAGTTGAGTTTGCCTTTGGGGCTCTCCAGAGGGTGTTGTGCTGTATTAATCTATAGGGGGTAGACTTATAAGTGCAAGCTGTGGGAGAAAAAATAATTAATTTGAATATTTGGAGAGTGTGTTGGTTCACTTGCAAAATGTGTAGACCAAGCATTAAATGCAGCACGTATTGGAGGGAAATATTGAAAGACCATATTGAAGTCTTCTTCTATTTTATCAATAAAGTGGGCTTTGGATCCAAACATACGACTCAGGTATATATTGTACAGATAGCATATACCTAGGTCTCACCAAAGGCTTTTTATAGTCTGATCACATGTAAGAATCAAAAAATGTGATTCTCCATATGACATCTCCAGAGTATTTGGGAACGAGAACCCCATTCATCGATACAATCTGTGAATGGCTCTAACCGTACATGATACTGGATGAAACAGACATGTATCAGGCCGCGTCGGAGAAAGCAGCACAGACTTGAGCAAGAATGGGTGGGCCGATCTTCTCTCTAACCTGACACAAAAATTATAATTGTTCTTTTAAAATGCTCTTAATACCAGCAAGTGGTTTTTAAATGCGGGATTGGCATTCAAACTTGTGTTGCACTACTTTGTCTTGCTTCCAAGACAAACGCGTTGCCACTGAAGGTAGAGCAAATTCGAAATCCAATAAACCGCAAATTGGGCTTGGGCTACCATATAATAAAGTTCCATATCTGGGGTGGCTGGCCCTACTTGGGAGAATGGTCGCACTAAGGTTTCCAACGGTATCTGAGGAATCTTTGGATACCATAGTAACAATATCATGAGATCGCAATTGTATGAAGGAATTCCTCCTGGGCCAAACAGGATGTTCTGGAAGTAATATAAATGTTTGGGCAGAATCACCAATCATTCTGATAGAGAACCGAGCATACAAGGAGATGGGGAGGGCTACCTATCCAACAATGTTGTGTTAGAAGATATCAAGAAGGTCAACAAGTTATCTTGGACTAAGATTTCACACAATCTACTAACACTGATTCCCAAATCTTTTACTGAGCCTGGTTCCAATATATTATCGCCTATATTAACAGGTTCAATAGTTGCAGGGCAAAAAGCATGGATTTAGTCCAATTTATCTGAAGGCCTGAGAGCCGTCCAAAATGTACCACCTCTGTAGTAATCACTGCACGATTAACCCCTGGGTCCCTTATATACAGGAAAAGGTTGTCAGCATAAAGGGAAATAATCTCCTCTGTCCTCCTAGGACCAGGCATGTATCAATATGAAACTTCCTTATCCGAGATGCAATGGTTAAATCGTTATGACGAAAAAAAGAAGAGAAAGGAGGCAGCCCTGCCTAGTTACCCTTAACAGGGCAATCTAATGTAATTGTCTATTAAAAAGCTCCACTCTGTCCATAAGATTAGAATAGAGAAGTTGAACTGCTTGAAGAAAATATCCTGTCATTCGAAAACACTAGAGCGCTACAAATAGAAATTCCCAATAGAGCGAATAAAACAAAAGCAAATAACAATGCAGTTACCACCCAAACTTCAGGATCCAACTGGGCCATAACTGCAAATAGCATGTGAAGATTTAAAGCAGTCGATCTCCCGAAGAGAATCCCACATTGGTCGCAGTGCATCAACAGGGCCATCCAGGTCATCAATCTGTTCACTCGTATTTTAGCAAATATTTTACTATCAATATTTAAGAGGGAGTTATGTCCATAGGACAAACACATAGTAGGATCTTTATTGGGCTTCACTATCAGATTGATAACTGCTTCTTTCATAGTAGTTGGCAATGTACCCAATGCTAGTGCTTCATTCCACAAATCCAATAAATGTGAAGCAACTAGTGTGACTAATTCTTCATATAACTCTGTCGTAAGACCATCAGAGTCCGGGGATTTTGATGTAAGGCGTGCAGAGACAGTATTACGAATATCTCTAACCATGATCAGAGTATTTAAGGACTGTTGCTCAGAAGACAGAGTTTATGAAGGTGAAGATCCTCCAAGTATTCATCAACTATATCAGGAAAGTTGGACACCAATGGAGCATATAGGTTTTCATAACATTCCTAGAACACGTTAAATATCCCATCCGGAGATGATACCAAGATACCTCCTGAGTCACGTATGACAGGAATCTCAGGATGATTCTGCTCACGTTTCAAGATATGGGATAGAAATCTTCCTGGTCTACCCCTGACCCTGTATTAACTAGCTTGTGTGGGTCTAATGATGCATTTCACTTCTTAGTCTGCAAGGTTACGAAATTCATCAAGCTTGACTTTCAGGTGAGGTAAAAGATCAGAGCTATATGATCCCAAAAGTCCTTTTTCTAGAGGACCGATTTCAACCTCCAACTTAGACAAACAACAACTAATAGATTTAAGAACGCTGGATTACAGTTCAATGGAGAGACCCTTTATGTATACCTTAAAAGCCTCCCAAATACTAGATTTAGAGGAAACCGAGTCAACATTAATATCAAAGAATTCAATAATAGCCGTCTTCATGTCTGACTTATAGGTTAGGTACATTAGAGAGTGGACTTCAATCTTCAAGGAGGGCGCTGCAGGAGAACGTAAGCCATATGGAAGGACCACATTACAGGCAAATGATCTGAAAGGGCCGTAGGGTGAGTATTACAGGCAATAGTGTTATGGACCAGTGGAACAGAGACAAAGAGGTTGTTTATTCTGGACCAGCTGTCATGGACAGATTAATAAACGGAGTATTCAGTAAGGTCTGGATGGACCTTCCTCCAAGTATCCACTAAACTCAGCACAGACATACACTTTCTTGTTTCCCGAGCCGAGTGCGAAAGCTATCTAGGAGTGGAAGTGGATCTATCAAGATGCGTACAAAGAATGGTATTAAAATCACAGACCAAATAATACAAGAATCAACATATTTCATACACTTCTCAAAGAGGGACCTATAGAATTGAGGATCATCAACATTGGGAGCATACACGTTCACCAAAGTTACCTTCATTTGGCAGAGGCTACCAGAAATAACATAACAGTCCTGCTCATCTCCTTCACTTTCCATAAAAGTAAACAGACGAGACTTGTGTATAAGTGTAAGCCCCCCCCCCCAGAGTTAGAGTAATAGGACGTAGTACCTCTCAATAAGTAGTACCTCTCCTTAATAACAGAGTTCAGTCCCCTAACATTCCAACTAATCAAAGTGCAGTTATCAGAGAGCACCTTACCTCTCTGACCTATGTTACGTGCCCTGGGTTTTTCCACAATTTCTGATAGTCAAGGAGTTCAAATGAAACAGGAACCTAAAAGACATAGCACTGTGACTTTGTAGAATTACATTAGTACCTTACCCAACCCCAAAAAACCAAAGCTGAGACTGTCAATGCCGTCAGCCAGAATAAACATGTAATACTGGCCTTCTCTTGCTCATAAATCAACAGGCATTATTGCAAGTTTCACTGAATTAATTACTAATATCGGATGTTTTAACACTGTCAAACACTGAGTTTTGTTAATGAAACTCATGTTTGCTGCTGCTTTCATGTGGTGGTAATTACTGCCCCACATAAGCATTACTGCATGCAGTATTTACAGATCTCCATGCAGTCCTATGGGTCTCCAAAACAGGGAATAACAGAAGGGCCTGGATGACTTGAAACCATGCAGAGCAGTCAGGTTACCTGAATTTTAACACATGTGATAACAGCAACTGAATTTGGAGGTATTATCGCAAGTAATAACACCAAGCTCGTTATTAGGCCAATTAGACTTCATATGTTGTATCCTCATTAGACATAAACAAAAAATCCTTTTCACTATTATCATTTTACATTTTGGTTACATTAAGCTTTATAGCACCCCCTCCCTCACCCCAAAGCAGCAGCAGTTTACCATTACTGAAAGCAAGAAATGAGGGAAAGAGCTGGTGTTGAGTAACGCTTACAAGATGGACACGAAGAGAAGAAAAGTGTGGGGTGTTGTCTGCAGATGTACAGGCTGGGAAGGGGGGTGCAGTGCACAAGAAGAGAGAACAATAATTACTGAAACTTTCTTAATAATGGTTGAAGAGATGTGAAAAAAAAAAAACATCAAGTAATGGGATCCAAAAGAAACTGAATGGTGCAAGTTCATTTCCACTGGTGTTAGGATGCATGTGCACCTCCCAGATGATTTAAAATGGGGAAAATATATTAAAACATGGAGAATAGGCGCAGGACGGTGTAAGGGGAGCACTTCACGGAGGGGATTAACTGGTGGGAATGGGGAATCACATAGGGTGAAGTAACCAGTCATTTTATAATAGAATTATACAAGATACATAACATACATATATACACAGTAATTACGATATAAAGTAGCGTTGCATTTAGGAGTAGGCTTGGATCCTCGCAGGCCATGTTGAAAACACAGAACAACAAGGCCTCATCTTCTGTTTGACCATTACATTTTGATTCCCAGGCACGGTGAGAACCACGCACGTACACTCACACCAGCTAGGCTTTTAAACAATTAGGTAGGAATGTGCGAAGCTGATCACGCGAGGGGCTGCAGCCTAGTACGAAGGTTATATATTCGGGAAGCGAGGAAGCGGTCCTGGAGTGCCAAAACATGAACCATGATTTAAGACACTAGTGCCCCCCAGAATGGTGGCCATTCTATTTGAACTACCAGATTTGAAGGGAAATTGGTCCTAAAACATTTGTGAACTGGATTGATCAGTGGCACACTAGGTTTTCTCTTAGTGATTACAACTGATAAAGGGGAAAGCAGAGAACAACATGATCTATGATTTGTGCCAGGGAGAGCCAAGAATGGTGCCCATACAGTGGGGAGGGTATGATGGGGCGCCAACATGTCTGGGATGAGAAAAAAGGCTGCTTTGTTTGTCAGGACCGGACTGACCTTGAAGTCAACAGCTGAGTTCTTGTTGATAACCAGGTGTACATTACATGGTTAGGATGAAAGATAGGGTGGTGCCTTTTGAAAGTAACCAATTATCTTACAGTTTCTGAAGATGGACAAGGGCGTTACCCACATGTGGGGAATGTGGGCAAGAAGACAGCAGTACCAACTGGAAAATGGGCTGTATGTAATCATTAGCATGTACGTAGATAGGTGCAAATGCGGGTCGGGGATTAACACTGTATATCGAGTGTGTCATATGTGATGATGTTTTTGTTTATATTCTGAGACTAGTATGGAGGACAAGAGAGCTTTGTGGCAGTAGTATTATAATACCATTGTCATCATTTTTCTTTTGTATACAAAATAAAGCTCTTCTCTTTCTCGAACAAGAGTGCACCTAGCCTTTTTCCCTAGTGGGTTGTATTTTCTTGGTCTGATCACTGGGAACTTAACCTACATTAGTGGTGACACTGACCTGATCCCAGAATACCCCAGGAGGATAGAGGATGGAGGATTTCTGGCAGCACATCTGGAGGGGCTGCGCCCACCTGCAGTGACCAGTCCCCTTTGTGCACAACCGTTGAGAGGGTGACAGGAGCCGTATTATCAGAACTCCTGTCTGTTCTTTGAAGTGGGGCGATGTCCCCGGATTGTGCAGGCCATTAACGGGACCCTGTGACAGAGGACTTTGGGAGAACATGCAGACGTAACTGCACCCTCTTTGGAGAAAAACAAGTGAGTAATGAGGGGAGAGTATGGGCATTGAGGAGTGTGGGGGAGAGTGTATATATATGCCTGGTGAGAAGAGATTGGATTGATGGTTTAGGAAAACATGTGGTATTGTATATATTTTCTTTCTTTTAACAATTTTTGTATAATGATTGTGGAGTATACGGAACCCTTTCCTTAGGTAATAGGGTAGAAGACAGCGCTGTGGATTGAAATAAAAAAAGTATATGGATAGAGGCTATGTATATTAAGTGAGTCTGGACTCTCTCCGTCTAGTATAAAGGGGCGTGGGAATGATAAGTAGCTGTGGTAGAGGCCCCTGTTGGTCTGGGATCTCCTCACCCAATGTAAGGGGGGTGTTGGAACAAAAAAGTCAAAATTATTGTGTTTCTATTTATATCTGTTTTTGTGATGGTTAGTGGTGGCTGGAGAAAGGGCAATTGTGGTGTGATATAGGAGGTGTAAGAGAGGAGTGTGTTAGTGTGTATGTTTGTAAAGGGGGATTGTGAATAAGGATAATTGAGGGACATAACACGTGGGTATTGAAGAGGCGGGTGGTTTGTTGGGGCAGGAAAGAGGTGTTGAACAATATTGTAAAATAATAACTGGAAGTAGTGGCTACAATGGAGACAGCAACCCTGTTGGATTACATGTGTAAAGCCCTTCCTATGTACCGAGATAAGATTCTTAAGTATCGTAAGGAATGGGTTGTGGAAATAAATGGGGGATGTTTAAGTCATGGCCAGAACACGTGATCAATAATAGGTGTATACATTTTCGACAGCAAAATATAAGGGAAGAAAATGAAAAGTGTTAGAATTATGGAAAATGGTGTAAGACTTGGACCATAGGCCAGTGGATTCTTTGAAGGCGTCATGTGAAGTGATTTTGTAGCCCAACTACTACTGTGGCTGTCTTCCTGAGTGCCCCTGCAGCCCCTGTTTAGACAGACCAGTGCCCCCGTTAGGGTGTTACTCCCCAAGTGCTGCGTCAGGATACACAAATCCTATATATGTCCCTTTGTCCATCATGGCTCACCAACGCCGACACAATATCAGAATCTCCCTAACCCTACTGCCTCAACAGCTATGAGGTGTAAGGGATCGGAGGGAAGCCATACAAAACCACTGCTATCAAGGATGTGCATATAGAGAAAGAGAGGGAAGATCAAAAGGAGCAAGAGGAAGGCATAGATTATGGCGTGGCAAGGTCAGAAGAAGAATATGATTATACACATGAAGGAGAAGAGGAGTGGGATACAGTTGATGAGGTGGAAGGGGAAGAGCAGCCACCAGTGATTTCTCTGCGAGTAGAGCACTTGTGGGGACCTAGGCTATGAAATAGGTTTGGACAGATGGCAGTAGCTAAGAGGTTGGTGATGGGAAAGAAGAAAGTTGGGAAGACAGTAGAAGCACAGCTTCCACTACTCCATAAGGGACCTGGAAGAACGCAGTACATCCCTTACATCCAGGTCAGGTAAGTGGGTATACGCATTTGAGAAGCATACAGCTGGTACTACCTTGGCTGTAGGGGATTTGAAAAGCTTTTTTCATATTGATTTTGGCAGATCAGGCTGAGGACATATGGGCTAAAGCAGGGTGGTGAAGTTGTGTAGGTGTGAAGTTGCATCATGATAGCCATGATGGAGCACATTGTAATGATGTCAGAACTCAAATTTGGCTGGCACTACGGCATGCATACCACGATACGCCTGAAATCCAGTCGATCATGAAAGGAATGATGCATGATCATGAAGACCCCTTCCAATATATATTGCATGTACAAGAGATGTGGTGGGCAGACACGGAGAGATTCATGAAATCGAACAATTCCATTTTCTATTTTGTGGTTAAAATAGGCCTCCGGAAGGAAGTATGGAAGGTGCTTGATAACAAAGTGGGGATTGAGGCGAAGGGTTAGGCAGAAATTCAATCTATCAGTATCCATCATTGTAAAAAGTTGAAAGATAAGGAGAAGGAAACTGCACAGCGAGCGCAAGCAGAGGAAGCAAAACTGGTTCAAAAGAAGTTAGCAAAGGTTGCATTAGAAGGGGCTGTAGCAACAGTGCAGACGTAAGGGTCGGCTGATTTCAGGGCAACTCAGGCTGATGTGTGTGCAGCACCTGTACCTAAGTGGGGAAGAGAAAATGAGTGGGCAGGTGGGTATCAGCCTCAGTTCAAGTAGGGTTTCCAGGGGGATTTCAGCAGGGAAGAGGGGGGTTTTCAGGTGTCCAAAGGAGAAGAGGGGGATTTGGTTGGAATGGGACCACGAGGATGAGAAGGAGCAGGTCAATGTTGGACGTGTGGGAGAATGGGTCATTTTATGAGGGAATGTAGGAGTAGACAAGCATATGGGTATCCTCAACAACACATGTATCTGTACCCTCAGGGAAGTCCAATCTCGTACCCTCAGCCATACAGACAGTGATGTCTGGCTGCCCCCTAAGGCGCGCCGGTGCCCGCGACCATGCTTGCTCTGCTGTCATCCTTTCCACAGCTACCAGCTCCATGTTCTAGTAATGTACCATTGTATGCAGTACATTCAGGGCAACAACAGGGATCTCATATTCTGAACAACACTACTGTTCCGAGTGGTACAATGACACATTTTCAGGGGGCCACAGTGGTCAGAGGGAACCATCTGAGTTCCTGTTCAGGCCTACTCAGCCCCAGGAGGTTGTTGCAGGAACCGTCATTGAACTGGACAGAGGGCGTTTTAGTGGAAGAAGACAGAATTGTGTTGATAGCAGTTGATTCAAACAAGGGGAGTGGCATACAGTTTTGTGTATTGACCGAACCATTTCTATGAAATATTTCTCAGATGAGGATTTATTTGAGAACAGAGAAAATGAAGGGGAAATAATTTTGGAGGTGTGTATCCCCTGTGAGATCCTGATACATTACAACATGTTTCTTGTCCCATGTTATTGAAAGGGAATGTTTCCTCTTTTTCTACTATGATATGATATGATATGGCATTTATAACACGCCTATACACAAGTGTTTCACTACACTACAGATTTGTTTCAAGTACTTGATAAGTTATGGACAAGTAATCTGCATAACATGGGGCTCCTACAAAGTGTTGCACCAATACGTATTACTTTGAAACCTGCGCGCTGTGTTATCTCGAGTGAAACAATACCCTTTATCAAAGGCAGCAGAGGAAGGAATATATGACATCATCATTGCCCTTTTGTATCAGGGCATAATAGTAACATCTAACTTTCCCTGTAATACAGCATTTATCTGGTGAAGAAAGCCAAGGCGTCTAGTTGGAGAATGATTCAGGATTTACGCCCCCTCAATGACATTGTTCAGGCAGAATTTCCAGTGGTTCAAAATCCTGCTACCATGTTATGCAATACAGCAGTTGAAGCCACCCATTTTACTGTTGTGAACTTGAAGAATGCGTCCTTCTCAATACCCTTGCACCCTGATTAACATTATCGTACTGCGTTTACATTTGCCGGGAGCCAATTCCACCACACTAAGCTTCCTCAAGGATACTGTGAGCCCCGAGCATCTTCAATAGGGTGTTGCAAGAGGATTTGGGCAATATCATTGTCCGCAGCACTACAATTCAATGGGCCTCATTACCCGGTAGGCGGTGAGCCATGGCACTATTAGCGCCATGGCTCATGCCGGTAAAATACCGGCACCGCCTTGGCGGAAAGGGGATTTACCGCCCCATTCCAAGGTTGGAGGGGCGGTAAATCCCCCTTCCGCCATTGCCCTTCCCCATTCCCAATTCTGCCCCATAGGGCTCTATGGGAATGGGGAAGGCGCTAATTACGGCACCGCAATTTTGCTGTGCCGTAATTAGCTCCGAGGTCCCTTAGCGGGTTGGATTTTAACGCCTGCAAAAAGCAGGCGTTAAATCCCCCAACCCGCAAAGGGACCTCGTAGTAAAGCGGTAGGGATTTACCGGTACTGGTATTTTACCGGTACCGGTAAATCCCTACCGCCATCCGTGTAATGAGGCCCAATACGTGGATAACTTGCTGGTATTGAGCACTATGGGGCATCAGTGCAGAGAGGATTCTACTATACTGTTGATATTGTTGGCTGAGAAGGGGTCCAAGGTGGACAGAGGAAAATTGTCAGCAAGAGGTGTTGTACTTAGGGCAGATGATTTAGGTGAACAGTAAAAGAGTAACACCAAAGTGCGCGGCAGTAGTGTACGCTACCCCACAACCAGTGAAAGTTAAGGATATGAACACATTTTTTGGTTTATGTAATTATTGTAGGGCATGGATATTTGACCATAGGTCATATATCAAACCATTGCAGCAGGAAGCGCAACAGACATAAAATATTATCATTTGGACTGATGAGATTATTACTAATTTTCAGGAACTAAAAGATGTAGTTTCTACTGCCCCTGTCCTGGCCACATCTGTTTACACCAAAGAGTTGTACACCTTCTCGCATTATGATGGGCAGATGATGACTGCTGTATTGACACAGCACAGCACAATGGGTCATAAACCCCTGGCGTATTAAAGTGGCATGTTGGATTCTGTTATGCAAGGACAGTGTCCATGTGAACAAGTGTTGGCTGCTGCTGTCTTTGCTATTGAGAAATCTGCAACTATTGTCATGGAGTGTTCACTAATGTTGTACATGGAACACACAGATTTTGCAATATTAGAGTGATCCAAATCTACCTTGACCACTCAATGGGCTTCGGCATATGAAGTGATTCTTTCAAGCCCATCCATTCATATTTTTTTTGTTGTAGAACAGTGAATCCTGCCACCTTTTTGACCTAACCTAATACTGATGATTATGAGGTTGCACAACTGTACAACATATGAGGGCCCAGAGGATGGTATTGCCAAGGTATGTGATTATGTCTTGGATGATGGAGAAGTGTTTTTTTCATTCATGGGTTATCCACTATTGATCAAGAGACTGGTCAGGGACATACTGGGGCTAGAGTGGTGTGGTTGGTGGACAGAGAGTATGATGTTTTTCTAACCCACAAGGCTTCTGGGTTATTACTCTGCACAAGCCGCAGAATGAATTGCTCTCGTTGAGCACTTGAGGTAGCACAAGGGTGACTTTTTCTAACTCATCATACGTCACAATGACTGTTCATTCAGGATTGCCAAGATGGATGAAAAGGGGATTTCATAGGGCGGATGGGTCTCCGGTGCTGCACACAGCATTATTAGATTGACTAATTATTTCTTAGCCATCCCTTGCTGCCGTAGTCAAATGCACTGCCCATACGAGTGGTGTAGATTTTGTTTGTCTTGGCAACCAAGCAGCAGACACGGCAGCCAAACAGGCTGCATATTTGCTGCTCCAAGATAATCCTGAACATCCTGTTCTTGTGAACATGCAGCTGCAGCTGCAAGTTCCATATATGGCTCTTCCTGTGGCCGAAACTATTGAGATTCAAGGACAGGCTGCACAGAGTGAGAAGTTGGTGTGGCAAAGGAGCGGGTGTGCCTAATCTCCAACTGATTTGGTATGAAGACAAACAAGTACAGGGAAGATAGTGTTGCTCCAAGCATTGTGATGGTGGCATTTGAGCAACTTCACTACCCTTCCCATTAATCCAAACAGCATATTGCAGCAGGTCTCCAAGAGGATTGGTATGTACCCAACATTCAGGAATTGTTATCTGTGCTTACATCTTATTGTGTAGTGTGCCAGACATACAGTGCAGGGCCAACATTAAGGACCTTAAGGGGCACCCTGCGATGGCCAATTGATCCATTCTGTGATTTGCACATAGATTTTGCTGATATGGGACAGAGGTGTAATTCTTATCGCTATTTAATAGTGGTAGTTTGTCCTTTCTCCTGTTGGATTTACGCTGGTCCATAGACACATCCCGAAGCAAGATACGGCCAAAACATTTGATGAGAGAAGTGTTTCAATGATGGGGAGTGTGTGATACTCTTAAAAGTGACAACAAGGGTGTAATTACGGGGGCTATGTCCCCCCAACCTTTGTGGCATGCCTTTTTGTTCCCCCACATCTTTTTGTGGGAGGGCCTGTGGGCCGCGCATAATTTTTCTGTGTCTGTTTCAGGGTTGGGTCGACTTTGGTTTTTGATACTTGGTGTGCCTTGCCGCGGGGCCAGTGTCTGTAAGCTTCACTTCCATTGTATTACTATGCAGGTTGGTAATTTACCAACCCGGATAGTAACACACATTGTACGATATTTCATTGGCTGTTTGTCAGCCAATTAAATTCTTTATAGTGTGTTGGGGTGATGGACATGCTGTGCACACGCATGCGTGGATTGCCCCTTCTCCTGTTCTGGACTGTTCTTTCCTTTCAGTTTGGACACAAAGCGAGCTGAGGCACTGCCCTGGTCCCTGAGAGGCACGTAGTGTTTGGTGTTTGATTCCCGTCACAGTGACGGTGTGGCTTTGCCTTGCAGCCGAAGATTTACACAGAACAGCAGGTAAGACAAGAGTTAGGCACTGGCCGTGTGCGTGTCAAGCTCAGGACTCATAGACTAGGTTTGATCTTTCCCCCAGTGCCTGACATTTAACCTTCACAGTGATGATCCTGCATATAAATCTATGTTGGCTGTCGATAAAGGCCTGTGCTGTTGGTTCCTGACGTATTATTTATCCATCAATACCTTAGACAACACACGGATACTGAGTTTAACTACTTTAATCTGTATGGGTTCTGGGTGTCGCAGGATTTACCCCCACAGATGTCAACTGTTGAAAATGAGAACTCTCTCAAATGAAAATGCCTGCTCAGCTTGAGTTCCTTTTGATTATGCTTTGTAAGGGATGTTGTGCACAGTAATGAATTCCCCTATCTGTCTCTTTGGTACTGGGTGAGCTAGTCAAGGGGGTCAGGTGACACCACATGACGTGATACCAGGCCTGGGGCAGAATATGGGGGATCCCTTGAGCCACCCCACCATTGTGTGACATGCCCATGCTGGGCCTGTTCCTTTAAGGGATGCCCCAATGTGTATTAGGCAGGGCTGTTCAGGTGCCTGATATGTCACCACTGCGCACTCTGGTCAGCCGAAAGAGAAAAAAGAAAGAGAAGAGTGCACGTGTCACTCGGGCTGCACATTTTTGGAGTTTGATTTGAAGCCTGCAGGAGAGTGCGGATGCTGTAGCAGTCTGAAGGAGGAACGCTGAGTGTAAACCAGCTGCCCCGCAGTGCTCAAACCACATATGTCCGTTCCAAGATTTCAGACAAGCTTCATGAAGCCACTGGCCATTTTACACCACAGCCCCATGTGCCCACTTTCTTTTCAGTTGTGCAAAATGTAGCCAGTCTAGTGCACACATCATGATCAGAAAGCTATTATTGTTCACAAGAAGTGCACCTGTTCAGGGGAAATGCAGCCCAGAAGGTGGAACAAGGGCTGATTAAAAGCCACAGAGCACTTAGTCGGATGTGGGCATTAGGATTTGGTGACAGACCCGAGGAGGTTGTGGCAAAGAGGAGTTTGAGGTAGAAGGCAACAAGAGGCAGAATAAGATTGGAAAAAGGGGCAAAGTGGAGGAGAGAGTACAATGAGAAAGGTTGGAGGGAACAGCAAAGAGATTGGTAAAAGGTGTAAATAAACGTTGGCCAAAGTTGTGAAAAGTTTGTTGGCAGAAGGTGTGAGGTAGGTCAAAGTTGTGAGAAAGGGTTTGACCAGAGTCATGCGGAGGGGTGGAAAGAACATCTGAGAGGAGAAAGGAACAAGTTATGAGAAGAGTAGTGAAAAGAATATAAAACAAGAGACGGGTAGGAGTTGTATGGTGGGAGTTCATAGGGGTGAGCAGAGAGAGTAAGAGAGAGCTTTAAGTTTAAGGTTATGTCGAAACTTAGAAGAAGGCCAGAGAGCAGTACAATGGAGGAGGAGGTAGGAGGCCAGGGGACGAAAACCAGACAGATTGACATTGAAACTAAAGAGGTACCGGATGAGGTTGAACGTTCCGTTAAACCGCTTCCCACTGAAATAAGACATTACAGAATCAAAGCATTTAAATGATCATTTTTTGGCAAAACAGGATTGTGAAATAAAGCTATGAGCCTCCACGTGATGGACACATGTGAGCTAGGCAATCCTTCCACTCCTAACTCGTCATTTTATTGTTCTAAACCCAACTAAATAAGTATAAACATTTTGAATATATGACCATTTTATAAAGAAATGCTAAAGCATTCGAGGGGAAATGCTATAAAAATTGTAAAGTATTATTATTGTTTAAATCCACTTACCCTGAGATAGGTTGAACCCTTGGGACAAAATGATGGTTGCTGAATGACAGACTTAGCAATATGGAAATAAAGTAGTGCAACTCAATTTCACAGCTAGTCGCCCTCCCCTCCTCTTTGGGGGTTTGGGTGGGTGGATGGCCATAAAAGCCGGTCAGATAGCACAGCGAGTAGAGCGCTCGCTTTGACATCCGTGCAGCGCCTGCTGACGCAGGTTTGAATCCCGGCAGGGCCAAACTCAGCCTTTCACAAACTCAGCCTTTCATCCTTCCGAGGTCGAAAAATGAGCGCCACACACCAAGTAAGCTGCGTTCAGATACCTGAGGGGTTGTAGCGCTATATAAATGCTCAAACAAACAAACCAACCAATGTTATTTCAGCTGTGGCATGGCCTGTGCATGGTCACATGCTGTCATAGCACTGCCGGGAATCGCTTAACCTGTATAGGAAGCCTCTCACCAGGCAGTATCAGGATGGCCATGACGCCAAACACTGCTATTCGTGGTGCCATTGCATTTGTCGTGCTGGTCGCTACTAATAGGACTCTGCAGCCCATCTCCCGATAGGCAGCATGGGTGGGCGAAGGCTGATATTGATGACGAGCCGATGGTCATGCTCTATGATAGGGTATTCAAGGCTTAAGTGTGTGCCTTGTTATTATGGAGTTGGGGGTGAGGTTGCTGCGAGTTCGCTACCCACGCATGGGTCTGCAACCTTTGGCTCTCCAGATGTTTTGGACTACAATTCCCATGATATGTGGAAATTCACTATGCTGGTTAGGAATGATGGGAGTTGTAGTACAAAACATCTGGAGAGCCAAAGGTTGCAGACCCCTGCTAGGGGGACATTACAAATGCAGGCTATACGAGAATTCCCATGACTTAGTGCTCGAGGCCAAGGCTATCTGAGCATTATCCCACTGTTGAGTGCTACTGAGATGCTCTGACCATGCGCGATGGGGGGTACTATATACCATGGGCGTAATTATAGGGGGGCATGGGGGTTATGTAGCCTTAGCTTCAGGGGCATACTTTACCACCAACTGCTGCTGCTTCATAACACCCAAGTGGCAGCCCAAACCCACCTACCAGGATGGCTCCAGAGTATGTGGAATCCGCCTCATGCGAGTTAGCAGCCATGGACACAAGGAATCTTCTCAGAGGAGCTCCTCAAGGGCTCTTAACGAATGTCCACAGACAACACACAGCGGGTCCCACTGGGCTGAGATTGAGAAAGATGAGGGGCGGGTGTTAAGGAGGACCGAGAGCAAGTGAATTTGCGGTTTCAAATAAAACGCTCTCACTCTGAGTGCCATTTGATGCAGCAAGAATACAAGCGTTGCCATTCTTGCTAGCATAGAGCATGTACACTGATGCTGTTGTTATAAAGCAGAAGCAATGGAAAATGATGTCCCCGCTGGAGGGAGTCAACAATCATATTCCCATTTGTGCAAGAATCAGGATGCAGAATTTACTGAAAATCTGCCCTCCCACCCTGGTCCCTGCCCCTCGACTCTCCTGAGTCTACTTGATTTGCTTTTTATGCCGATGACATCTCCTACTTATACTTGGACATTCGCCAGTGTTTCATATGCAAATATTTCCTCTTCGGCACGTGCCGGACTTGCTGACCAAGATGGCGACAGGGGAATGCTGATGACATGAAAAGGAGCCTTGGACCCAGAACTCCAGTTTTATAACACACTCTAAAATGTCCATCTTGGTGTTCCGACATTGTGAGTAACTGTAGTGTTTTTCCAACCTTCACATATGCATGCTGCTCCCTACACTCGGTGTGCCAGGAATGCAACTCTGAAAACAATCATTGGCAATGCCAACAGGGTTGGCTTTTGTGTAGGCATGCATTTGCAGATACTGCCTTAGTGGTATTAACTGGCCATCAATGGTAGCAGCTGGAAAATGGTATGAACACCTGGGCATATATTAGCAGTGCCTGGTAAATGCCTAATACCTATTCACAAGCCAAAACACTTGGCTTTGCCAATGCTTGTTTTACCAGGACTTCAGCGGAGGACACATAGCTTTCGTTCCAACCACAGAGACTAGTGCCTGATGTTATGGTACTGCCGGATGAAATCTTTTCTCCTCAATCAGAATCTATCACTTCACAGTGGCCCCGGAAGGACATTTATGCATCAATGTGCTCCTATAGAGGAAATTGCGCCGTCACCAGAGGGAGAAAAGGGCCGATACTGTGCCTCGCTACCTTCTTGTTCATCGTCTTGCTTGCTACCTCAATTGTGCCAGGTGCAGAGCGGTTCTTTGTCCCGGTTCTTTGTCTGATTCTCCCCACCCTTCCCAAAGAGATCTGCTTGGTTCTGAACATGCAGCGCAAAATGGGCAGAATTACAGCATTCGCAGTGCCTCAAAGCTGTACATCAGTTACATTAGGGGCTATACGTTCAAAGCACACAGTATTCGCCCAGCAATCTGCTCCACATCAGTCTCTTGGGTCACCTGCACCAAAGTGCAGGGCCCGTAGTCCAAGAGCAAAGGGAGGTTGCGGCCCTGTAGCTTTGAATAGACAATAGGGCCCTGGGCCCCCATGGAGCCATGCGAGCTATCCCTCAGGGGCAGTCAGCCCTCCTCCTGCTATTCACCTCATTGAGAGGAGCAGAGGCAGCCCCCAGCCCACACCTCAGGAAGGGGGAGCAATGAAGTAGGGTTCTGGGGTCTGGGCGTGGGTCTCGAATAAAAATGACCATGTGAAAAACACAGAAGAGTTGAAACCGCTTAACTCATTGATAATGGGCCTCATTCCGACTCAGGCGTTAAGGGGTTTATGGCGCCGTAAACGGCGCCGACCCTTAACGCCTGATTACAAGGTTACCTTTGCGGGATGGCTGTTTAACGCCTGTTTTTTGCAGGCGTTAAAAGCCATGCCGCAAAGGGACCTTGGCGATAATTACGGCACCGTAATTTACGGTGCCGTAATTATCGCCTTTCCCCATTCCCATTATGCCCTATGGGGCAAAAATGGGAATGGGGAAGGGGCCATTGGTGAATGGGGAATTACCGCCCCACTCACCTTGGAATGGGGTGGTAATTCCGCCATCCACCATGGCGGAATTGCAACCTTAGCGGCATGGACCATGGTGCTAATAGCACCATGGTCCTCCGCCAAGGTTGTAATGAGGCCCAATGTCTGCACTGCACGTAATGTTCACAATGGGAGTCATTAAGACCTTGGAGGTAACCATGCTGCAATATGCGGCATGGTTACCCCCTTACCGGGTCCCTTAAATGAGGAATTACCGAGCCATTCCAACCTTGGAGGACCCGGTAATTCCTCATTCAAGGAACCCAGACCCGGTACATCCCCATTCCCATTTGAGCCCCCATAGGGCTCAATGGGAATGGGGAGGGAGCTAACAACGGGCCCGTTAATGACAGGCCCGTTGTTAGCACCCTGGTCTGCTAGCGGGACCCGCTAAGGGCACCTAGTTTTACCAGGCGCCCTTTGCAGGTCCCACGAGCAGACTCGTAATGGGGTGGTAAGGGGTTGATGGCTCCGGCACCATTACCGGCGCTGTTAACCCCTTACCGCCAAGGTCGTAATGACCCCCAATGTGTGCCTGAAAACGGTGCCTGAAAACTACAGAGTCAAAATTGGTCTGCAAAAATGATAAACCTTTGAAATCTTTACTTCCATGTGGGGCTCTTGCTTTGAAGAAGGCACGTGGTAGCTGTTGTATGTATTTATGAAGAGCTCCGTGAAGGGCTCTGCTGTGCAACCAGGGTCGGACTGGGACAAGCAGGGTCGGACTGGGCCATAACATTGTCTTGGGCACCAATGAAAACGTGACCCACAGTTGTGAATGGCAATTCATTCCTTTTGTGACTGTTTGAATCATACCCATTTTAAAGAATATGTATTCAGCAACATTGGTCAAAACTATTAGTCACATAGTGAAGTAGCTCATCAAACTGGCCCCCTTTGACCAAAGAAACTGGCCCACACCAGCTTTTTGTGTTTTTGTTTCAGCCATGGTCCTATTGCCATACAGGCTAGTCCGAGCACACAGCGGAGCACCCAGCTCAGGCCCCTGCAGCATAGTGAGATCAGCCCCTGGGATCCGCCATCATAGGTAAACGAGTGGTTTTAGTGTCCCCCTTGTTACTGGCATGCAAAGAGGCAAGGTTTGTAAATAGCCTGCAGCATCTCATAAAAGCTGTATCTGCTTCAATTGCTTCAACTGCTTCAATTGCAGCAGGACTCCCTAAAGACAGGACGTCGCTGCTTAAAGCCAGGCTCAAAGCCAGCAAATTGACTTAGCATATTAAGAGTATACTCTGCAAGATTGCATGTTGTATTTTTTTTTATTTTTTGAAGAAAAACTGTAATAAAAGCAATGGCAGGTGGATCAGATGCACTAAAGTAGCTCATACATCTATTTTTTAAATAATCTGTAGGTGAGGAGGACAGAACGAATGCTTGCAGCAGTCCTTCCGCCACCACTTTGTGCACATTCAAGGACTTCCTTATTGAACAAGAAAGAGATCAGGGCAGAGAGAGGGCACACAGGTAAGACAGAAGCTGAGCCAGGGGAGGTAAGGACAGCCCGGAGCTATAACCTGCTCTGCATATGCTTTTGTGGGAAGATATAGCAGCCAATCTCTCTGTCCCCTCTATTCAACACAGCAGCTTCAGTGTGAACATGAAATTACGCAAGCTTCCACTTCAAATGTCTTACTTGCGATTTCAAGGGCATGAATTACTATTGTCTTGTTGGCTTGGATGATTATTTTTGGTGTTAGGCCACATACTAAGTAACCGTTATTCATAGGTATGATATCTAAAGCCATTTTCTGCATTCATTTCCAATTTAGTACCAATGTGCACTGTCCACTACGCAGTCTGTCTGCTTCATTTCAAGTGTGCCAGGGACTGTCACTCTCAATCTGTACATAAATAACACACACCTTTTAATCGTGCCAGTCGACAACTGGAGACAAGCCCCTTGGTGCCTAATGGGTCACCTTTTTTACGATGGCTTGGCTTGAGCTTTGGTTCCCAGAGCCAAGTTGCACTACTATTGACTCAGCTCTGGCAAGTGCTGTGAAATTCTTGGCTGGCCCACACCTCTCCTCATATTGTACTGATTTATAATCCTAAAATGTACTTGCTGAGTGAGTCTGATTTTGATAGAAGAATGTATTTGACTAATTATCGATACAAATTATGTTACATAACTACATTTCAGAGCAATTCACTATATCCCTCCAAATCAGAAAGAGTGCAGATGAAGCGCCAAAGAGAAGGCCAACCTACCATTGAAGCCTGTTTCAAAAGAGTGTTAACCCTGCAGATCATACTAAAACAGCATTAATTAGTGCTCCTGATAAGGACGAAATGCACACTGAGTGTAACGATGAGCATGAATCAGAAGCCCAAGTTGAATCACAGTCATAACCAAAAACTGTGCTGGTGATGACATCGCAACAACAAGTTCTTTCAGACCAAATAGCACTCTTTGTCAGTCTCCAGATTACCATGTAACGCAGATGTCAATCCTAACTTTGGAAGAGCCTTTCAACTACCTTCGGAGGAGATACCTCCACAAATCTGTGGTCAAAGAAGCTTGCGACTTCAAAGTGCCTGGTACAAAGATTTGAGTGGCTACATTTCAGCCCTGATTTGAAGGCAGTGCTGAGTTTCACTTGTGCATCAAGTGAAGAAAATGAGTTTGCTTGCCTTGTCAAAGAGACGTGAGCCAACATTTTCTTCAGTAGGATTTTCCAACTGGAAGAAGGCACGTGAAAAGCTTGCAGCTCACCAGTAATCTGAAACTCACCAGCATGCAACTTGGAAAATGATAGATTCCCTGCTACTCTGCAAGATCAGTGAACAAAGTCACAAAATCTTTGAGGAAATGTAACCTTGTCAAAGACTGCCACTACGAGGTCATCAACTAAATGAGGGAAATCACAATGAGTTACTAAAAATGTTCAGCGGCTGTGAAGGGAGTGAAACTTTCAAAATGCGTCTACAGCGAAATCAAGACTAGACCAGTCCAGCAATACAGAAGGAAATAATCTGTTCAATGAGTCATGAAATAATCAGTTCCATCATAGCCGACATTAACTACAGCTCAATGTATTATTCCATTATTGTTGATGGAACTCGGGACTGCTCAGGAAAGGAACAGGAAAGCATCTGTGATCATTATGTGGACTCTGACCTGAATCCTCATGAAGAGTTTTTTTACTTCTATGAGCCAAAGGATACAATGGGTGGATCTACTGCCAACCTAATTCTCAATATGCTTGTTCGTCTTTCGATTTCTGTTGCTAGGTTCCGAGGTATGGTATTTGATGGTGAAGCTAACATGTCTGGGGCATATGGCAGAGCCCAGGCTTTCATCAAAGAGAAACAGCCACTATCCTTATTTGTACACTGTGGTGCACATTGTGTGAACCTAGTAGTGAAAGAAAGCTGTGACGCGAGCCCCTTGCTACGAAATGCCCTACATTGGGGAAATTAACTAGGGAAGTTATTTGGTGAATCCCTGAAGTTCAGAACATTGTTTTTAGCTATTGCCCAAACAGAAAATGTATCAGTCAACAACATAAAAGAACTGCAACCTCTTTGCCCTACCAGGTGTACAGTCCGACAATCTGCCATTGAAGCTCTCCTAGGACAGTATGAACTTGTCATACAAAGCCTACAAGGAATGGAGGAAAGTACTGGAGAAGTAGCTGCAAGGGCAAGTGGTCTCCTTGAGCACTTTCTGACAGGAAATACTATTCTTAGTTTAATACTAATACATTAAGTAATGGAACCACTCACAATACTAAATAAAAGCTTACAGGAGCGGAAATGCACTGTATCATAACGAGGCTCAGAGATGATTCACGTCTTCTCTTGTTTTTTTTAGCAAGCAAGGGCAATAGTTCAGAAGCTGGAGTTAGAACCAATCACGCCCTCACGACCTAGATGATTGCCAGTATGTTTAGCTTGTAATAGGGAACAATATAAGTCAGCTGAGCAGTTCTTCAAAATAGAGTATTTTAAAATCATCGATATGGCCCTTTCTCAGCTACAACACTGTTTTAGTCAACCAGGATTGCAAGAATTTTCCCAACTGGAAGAAATACTTCTCAATGCAGCAAAGTGCAGTGCTGGTCTCACTGAAGAAAGCATTAAACATTTAAAGCCATATGCAGACATGAATGTTAGATTGCTGCCAGTGCAACTGTAAATGTTCTCACATCCTTACACATACACTTTCTAATATTAAGCAGTTCCAACAACTCGGGAGTGATGTTAGGAGACTTTGGTGAGCTTTTTTGATGAGCTGAAAAGATGTCTTAGGCTGCTGATGGTCATCCCTGTAAGCACATGTGAAGTGGAGAGGAGTTTCAGTGCTCTTCTGGGCCTAACAACATGGCTGTGCTCCAAAATCATACAAACTCGTTTGAAAAGTGTTGCTGTTTGCCATGTGCATCTAAGTCTCCTAGATCAGGTGTCTTTAGAAAAGGTTATCCAGCAATTAATTCAAGGAAATGAACGCCCTCAGGCTACATTTGGACACTGACATTTTCAGAAAATGGCATCTTCAGCCAGGGTTCAGTCTTAGGTAAGCTTCTAGTTTCTCTCTATACAATTACTTCATGTCTTGCTTTCGCTCCTTTTCCTTAGTGGCCCTTAAACAATGGAATGCACTCCTCTCCTCCTTCACACTCGCTCCTCTTTCCACACTTCTCTTCGCGTCTCAAAACACATTTGCTTGCTTGCTGATTTGGTTGTTTCATTTATTTTCACTTGAATTGTAAAGTTTCTTTTACTTGTTAAACACTTTGGCCCTCATTACGACCCTGGCGGTAAGGGGTTTACGCCAGCGTTAGCTGCGCCAACCCCTTACCGCCAACTACGAGTTCCCAAAGCGCCATGGTCACTTTTCCGCCCGCTTTTTGCGGGCGTAAAAATCCATGGCGCTATGGGACCTTGGTGTTAATTACGCCACCGTAATGTACGGTGGCGTAATTAACGCCTTCCCCACTCCCATTGAGCCCTATGGGGCCGAAATGGGAATGGGGAAGGGTAAATGGGTCAATGGGGACTTACCGCCCCGCCAACCTCGGAATGGGGCGGTAAATCCGCCATCCGCCATGGCGTAAACAGACTTTACGCCATGGCGGAAAAGTCCGTCGATGGCGGAAAAAATCCGCCAGGGTCGTAATGAGGGCCTTTGGCTTTTACTGCTCTATACATAAAATAAAATGCAATAATCAGGGTTGTACTCTATTGGTGTAAACTGGTGCTACATCTAAAGAAGACAGATAAAAGATGGTGCAAGTAATTAATGAAATCAGAATAAGCAACCTAATGTGTTGTTTTAAAATCTTGCAGGCATCCATTTTGTATTATGTCTAAATGCGTGTTTCTATCAGTACCCTGGTGGCAATAATCAAACATCAGCTCCCTTTAGCCTGTTTGTAGGACCTCTTTAGGTAGAGGGGGCTCAGGCTTTTCTACTGTTGTCAATGCAGTGAACTCTAAAGAACAACTGTGGTGTTATAAGTTTCAGAAGACTGGTGTGTCTTTAGAATTGAATTACAAAGATACCCACCAGTTTTATGAAAGTTATAACGGAGCATCGGCAATGGACTCTTGTCATATAGTAGTTTAGTCTTATCCCTCAACGCCACCATCCGCCCTCTCCACCCTGCCCTTTCTTTCAGTCGTCATGCTGTCCCCCCAACATTTTCAGCAAAGTTACTCCACTGCACACAAAATCTCTAAGTGCACACTGATAAAAGAAGGGGCCTTTAAATTAATCCACCAATGGTGTATGCCTCTGTGCACAACATTTACCTGGAAGTCTCGGACTGCTGCTAGCAAAACTGTGATCAAACAGGGAATATGGCACATATGTGATGGAGTTGCCAGACAATACAAACCTACTGGAAAGAAATCTTGCCAAAAATAAGAGAGATCACATGACACACCCTTGTCTTGAATCTGGTATTGGGAGATGTACCCGATAAGGATACCGATCCCATGTCAGGGCTCAGAGCAGACCTGCTATCCCACTCTCCTATGGTGGCAAGAATAACGCCGGCTCGACTCTGAAAAACCCAGCAGAGGCCAATAATCTTCTATTGGTGGATTACGGTATGGGAGATTATAGCAATAGGAAGAATGTCAGCGCTAATGTCCACCACCATGCCCAAATACACTTGAAAATGAGCACTGTTTCTGGAATACGCGAAAGATAAGGAATCCATACTACAGAGGCCACGACTACTGAGAAACCTGACCTTAGAGTGAAAGCAGCGTTGGGGAAAGGAGGGAAACATGGGAGATTGTGTTATCTTTGGAGTTAGCACACTGAGCGTTGATTGTTAAAAATCTGTGAGGTGCAGCTGGCATGTAACTAAGTACAGGAGACTCAACCTTCTCTTTTTTCTGCTCTATTTTGATCGTTTCTGGGGCAGTTCTCCAGATTCCTAAGGTGCTTGGAAAATCAATGTTTATAATGACTTTGGGGACTGTGGTGGAAGTTATTATTGGGGGTGTGGGGATTTTGTTGAATGAAAAGACATATCTTTGAATGTAACCCACAACTTGTAGTTGCTCACGTTTCTTGTGCTTGATGTACTCATGGAAGATCCAATAAAATAAAGCTTGTAATAAAAAAAGGTTGCAAATTCACATTGACTTTAGAGTCTTGCTACGGTCTTGATGTGCTGGCAGTGGATGAGGCTGGGATAAACATACGTGCAGCTTTTTAATTCTGTTCATCATTGCACTGATGCTATGCTGGCAAGTTGTTTTTTTCCCAAACCTGTGATGCTACTCCAGAGCCGACCTTTTGCTTTAGCCATGCTAAGGTTTTATTCGGGAGAGCCTCCCAAGGAATGCACTAGAGAAGATAATATTTCATTAGTGCTTCATATTATTAGACCCCACTTTCTGGAATTTCTCTTTTCAGCACACAAGACTGGATAAGAACCAAAAGAGAACTTTGAAACAGTGGCTTGCAAATGTTTCTTCTTCGGTGTGGTACTTCAATGGAGAAATCTCCTTCTCAAGGTATTGCTTTAGAGGACCTTAAATATTACCTGAAACGGTTTGATTTGAAGACATCATAGTTGTCATTATTAAGCTTTCTTTTCTTACAGATACAGACTGTAAAGATGGCTCGCTGACGATGCAGGGCGATTTATTGTTCACGAATTACCTATGTCATTGTAGAGTAGTCTTTTTAGTGTGGGAAGAATCACTTTTTGGGGTTTTTCCCAACATTGAGTACTTGCTTTGATGGCATTTTCGGCAAGATCCTCTCTTAATACAATTTTTGTCTTGTGGAGGGTGTTTTTCTCAAAGGGGTGTGTTTGACCTTATACAATATTTTGGATGTTTTCCGTTGAGATAACCACCATGATGAAAATTCTGTATTTTGAAAGCTCTCTTTTGCATGTTTAGTCTTCCAGATGTCTACCATCATGCTTATGTCATGTGTGGTTGTGGATATAATTTAGGAATTGTGGTTTTCCTCATTAATTGCCCTCTTGTAACTGACCTATTTTTCCTCCTGTTTCCACAGCCACTGTGTATGTGCGGGCACACGCACTAAGATCACTCAAGGCTAAATGTAAGTGCTAAGTGGTCAGAAAGATGTACCAGCTAAACCCATGGACACTTCAGCCTCCTCTCATCCAGTACATTCAGCTTCATCACCCCCGGTCTCCCAGCCTCTCTGTGCTGGATCTTCTTGCCCAGAATCTGAGGTAATGTAGGAAACATCAGAGGGCTGTGCTACCCGGCTGACTTCTCGATTTACCATATGTCACACATTGGCACCCGACATAAAAGTCCAGTTGTTCAACCTTTTTGGAGCCACTGGAGAGTCACCCTGCTCCTTTTCTGGCCTCACAAGCCACGCTCAACAGGTTAGAGCTGGATGCAAGGCTTCAGATTGAGGTGTTGATTGCTTAATATTACAGTTTAAATATATGCAGGACAACCAGGAGCTAGTTAGAACAAAAGGTAAACATGTTTAAGATCTAGAATGTGAGTGCGGCAGAGGAGTTAAGAGAGAGAGTGGTGAAGCTGAGAAAAGCAGGTTGGAATGGGAGCTCCTGGTTGCGGAATGAGAAGATCTTTTTAATATGAATAAAGCGAGAAGTGAACTTTACATCACCCGGTATCAGTCTCAACATAATATAGGGGAATGCAGGTGCTCAGGAATAACATCAGTAAATGCCAAAAGACTGTTAAAGGTAGGAGAATTGAATGGAAAGCTGAACCGTGTGTGAATTACGAGCACGCATGTGTGGCCTCTTCTGCCAGCCAGAGAAATGCACTTGGAGCCCACAAATGATTTTGGAAATCCACTGAAAAAACTTTGGTTGAAGAGATGTTATGGTTTCTAAATAAAACATAAAGACCATAGTAATGTGACAATTGTGGTTACCCAAGCAATTGTGTTATGTTTTGGTTCTCCCTTGCCCTGGTACTGTGTTAATCCAAGCCTTTGGAATCACTGTGGAATGTTCGGGAATGGAATTTTTTTGTGTGAGAGCCCCTGAGTGTGCCCTGGGTGTCAGTTGGTGAGATGACTGCTTGAGAGAGAGGGTGCCGGTGGATGTCTCTTATGCCTTTCCTTATACTTACCTAAGAACTACCTATTATGATTGGACTTCAGTAAAGGAGTTTCAGTTCCCTACCTGGTGTCTCAGAGTCTTCTTCACCAAAGAAACATCTTTACAAACTGCAACTGTAAGTCATCCCCATAGGCGCATGACATCTGAAATGATACACCAATACCAAGAGTTTCCACAGGGCACAAGAAAAAAACAGCTTAGAAAAAATGTTAACACCTCAGAATGTTTACGATGGGTGTTAATATTATTTTGTGGGGCAACAATGAAGGGAATGTAGTGAATATTTTCCAGAGATTATTTTTCATGGGAATTAGCTCAACCAGAGAATTTACTAGCAGTGAAAAGCGTTTATAGTTAAGATTACTTTAAATTTTACACAGGAAAATGAACAGGTGTTTTCCACTGTCACCTTTGTGCACATCCATGAAAGGTCACCAAACAACATTTTCATGCTCAGAATCATTACTGGAAAGAACATGGCTGTTGCATTTCATTTTCATAGAGCCCCAATACATAGCACAAAACTGGGACCTCTAACAGGCGTGATTTTCTGAACACACCTAAGTCTTAGGTTAAAAATGCAGGACACCACAAAAATCACACCTGTCAAACCCCACTCGCTTCTTCAGAAAAATAAAATGTATCATTACACAGTGTCTCTAAATGTACAATAGGGTTGGGGAGACAAATGCAAATGAAGAATATATCATGCAATGCAAAAAAATCCCAAAAACAGACACCAAAACATCCCCTCCACAAATGCACACACATCATCTGCAGCCCTTAGATCATGCGCACACAAATCACATATACACACACACACACACACACTACCACCACCACTGCCAAAAAAGGACATAATAATACAGTATTCACCAAGTTATATTAGAAGACTGTTCCTTGGAAGCCCACCCTAATCATGAAACATTTGAGCCAATGGATCCAGTAATCACTCATTATCCACAACTGGTGTGACAAATCGGCAACCTGTAAAAAGAAAATCGTTTAAACATTGCACCAATACGAAGAACACTTTACAAACACACATAAGGGAAGAAAGAAATTGCAGGAACAATGAACCATACATCACACATTCACATACACCTAGCCTGTCTGCATATGCCAATAGGCGGGAGGATAGCTCAGGGATAACGCATTTTAACAAATAGCATCTAGCAACACTGGTTAGAATCCCGGTCTCCTGCTTAGAAACCAGTCTCTGGTATTAACCACATTATAAAAGAACAATTATAATTATTCCACCACATACAACAATCAATGAACAATACAACATAACAAAAAATAAATAAATCCAGAGAACAAGATCCCACTAGTAAATCATTAAAAAATATCATGTTTCAAAAGATAACATAACACAATGTCCAATCAGTAAGACATGCCCATGAAAACTGATTATGCAGGTTTTCTTTCCCATATGAAGCCTGTGCAGTATGGTAACTTAACCTTCTAGACTAAAAGCACTTGCAGTAAGTACCCCACTCTCGCACTAAAGCATGCAAAGCATCCTAAATATGCAGGTCTACAACTTGTTAAATACAACTAAGGTCCTCTCTGTCTCTCGCTGCCTGGAGGACCTCATCAGTACCCCTGACAAAATAAAATCATCCCTTATAGAGACTATCCTATGCACTAGTTGAAGAACATTCTGATCTCCTTGCAACATTTCTACTGAACATTTAAGGACGGTATAATTCCCTTATAAGCGTGCTGTGATCTGGACTCCCAGCAGATCTTTAGCCATCTTTCCTGAAACCTCCAAAACCTTCAGAACGTGCACCTACAAATCACATGCTTTAATCATCTTTCCTGGATAAATACCAATCAGGATTCAGACCTGGCCTGGCACACAGATGTCTCTCTTGGCCATGTCATGTGTGATGGCATTCAGGAGACAGCTCATTGAGGCACATTAATCCAGCATTGTCTTCTGGATCTCTCAACAGTATTTCATGCTGTAAATAATAACATCCTTCTAGGAGGATGCAGAACCCCTCATAGAGCTGGCAAGGCCCTGAATTGGTTCTGGTCCTTTTTGGCCAAAATATCCAAGATTATCCAACTTCGACCATTCCTCTCCCTAGAGATTAAAACCTCATTTGGAGTGTCTCAAGGATGCCCTCTTTTCCCCTTCTCTTTAACTTTTATCTTCTCTCCCTTTTCTCAGTTCCTACATTTTTTGATGTCATCTATCACTGATAAGCAGATGAAACCCGGTTAAACATGCATTGCTCTTATTTCTCTGATCACTCTTCAATAGGGGTGTACCGAAATTTGGCTAGGAGTGAGTATTCGCCCAAGTTCTGCCTTCAAATGTGGTATTCGGCTTCAGACAAATACTTTTTTTTAAGAACTTTATTTTTGGTGATTTAAAAAACAAAAAGAACAGTTACAAAACAATCACACCCATATTGGGGGTGAGTTACCCAAGTGCCTTCCCAACCCTTCTCCCTCCTCCCGCCTCCCCCGGTTCATCAAAGCCAATGTTGTAGTGTCACCTCCTTAGTGCACAGTCTGATCAACCGCTGGTTTCTGTATTCCGGAGGATTAAGAATCACAGTTTTGGGGACTGCGTCTCCCCGACGATGTTGATGAAGCGTTCTCGTCTGACTCGTTGATTAAAAATGTCACTAGTGGCCCCCAAATGTCAGGGGAGGCCTACGTGTTGGGGAAGTGTTTTGATAAAAGCAGACTCGACATATTGACAGTATAAGATGTCTTTACGCCAGTTTGCCACCGGCGGGGCTGGTCCTCTACCCCACGACACGGCAACTCTCCTTCGAGCCAGGGTCAATAGTAGCCCTGTCAGTTTCCTTATTCTGGGTGAGAGTTGTTTCGTCATCCCGAGCAGTGCTGCCCTTGGGATGTGTCGCACTTCCTCTCCTATTATTGCTGATGTGGTCTGGAGGATCTGAGTCCAGAATGGGGTCAGTTTGGGGCAGTCCGAAGCAAGGTGGACGAAGTCCGCTGTTGGGTTTCCGCATCTTTCGCATTGTGCTAGTTGGTCCGGTTGTTGTTTTTTCTTTTTAGCGGGGGTGAAGTACGTCTGGTGTAGATAGTTAAAGTGTATTTGCTTGAGGCGTGCATTAAGGGCTATTTTGTGTGTTTTTTTCAATATGTATAACCATTCTTCATCAATGGATACCGTGTCTGATAAGATGGATTTAGAGATTTGTGAAACTACTCTACCTTCGCCCTGGGCCTTGATCACATTGTGTAGCAACTGCCATGTTGGAGGTTGTTGCGGAAATGTGGGAAATAAAGCCTGTAGGGTATATCTGGTTCTAAAGTAGATGAACTTATCAAGGGGCGTGTTACCCCCTCTTTCAGTTGCTTGTTGTGGTGTGATAAAGGAGCCTTCACTGAACAAGTCCCCAAGAGAATTTATCTATAGCTTTTCAACCCATTGGTGAAAAACCCTTTCAGATGTCAGGGGGATCCCTGGAATGAATTTGATTGGGAGAAGGGGTGAGTATCTCACCTGAACTTTGTATTTTATGCAAGTTTTTTCCATATCCCATATGTCGCAAGAACCACATTCTTTGTGTTGATAGGCACTGGGAGCTGACTGATGACAACGGCCCTTAATAAATTGGGAGTTGCTAATGCCTGCTGTATCTGCACGTGTGGCCTAATGAAGTGCGTGGCATACCAAAAGCTGAGGAATTGCGCCTGGGCCACCCAGAAGTATCTTTCTAAGTCAGGGAGGGCCAGTCCACCACTGGACACTGGGAGTATCAGCATTGAGTGAGCGACCCTGGCTGGTTTGCCCGCCCATAGTAGGTCGAGAACTAGGCTTTTGGTTTTCTTTAAAAAGGATTGTGGGATTAAAATTGGGATGTTGGAGAATAGATATAGTAGTTTTGGTAATATTACCATTTTAACTAGTGAGGCTCTCCCCCACAAGGTTAGTGGGAGGGATTTCCATCGGTTCACTTTTTCCTGTAGAGTTTTTGCTACTGTCTCATAGTTATCTTGGAATACATTGTGGTATTTTAGTGACATCTGTATCCCAAGGTAGGTTTAGCAACTGGGGTGAGTGGGAATATAATTGATTTTGCGTGGTTAATTTTTAGTCCCAATATTGCCCTGAATTTAATTACTTCTCTCATAATGGGATTAAGATTTTCTACGGGATCTCGTACAAATAACGCCACATCATCAGCATACAGAGATATAATCAGCCTGTGTGGGCCAATGGTGAGGCCCCTGTGGGTTTGCAGGTTCGACGCTAGTGGTTCCATTATTAATGCGAATATTAATGCAGAGAGTGGACACCCCTGTCTAGTGACTCGTTGCAATTTGATGGGGGAAGACTTTGTTGATCCCACCAGTATGGTAGCTTGGGGGTCGCTATATAGTAGGGAAACAAGTTTATTGAAGCGGGATCCCAGGCCCATCTGTGTAAGTACAGCGAATAGGAAGGGCCATTCCACGGAGTTGAAGGCCTTTTCGGCATCGAGTAGAACCGCGACGACCTGGCAGGTGGGGTCGAAGGCCTCGATAACGCCAAACAAGCTCCTGATGCTGAACGTTGTGCAGCGTCCGGGCACAAATCCGGCATGATCCGCGAGCATGAGGCCCGGCATTAACGGCAGCAGTCTATTTGTGAGAATTTTTGCCAATATTTTGTTATCGAGGTTGAGTAGAGAGATAGGTCTATAGGATGCACATTCTTCCGGAGGTTTGCCTGCCTTGTGTAAGAGGATGATGTTGGCCTCGCGGGATGACCATGGAAGGGAACCTGTTTCTAACGCTTTGCAGTATACCTCTGCGAGTAAAGGAGCTAGGATTTCAGCAAAGGCCTTGTAAAATTCCCTGGTTAGACCATCGGGTCCTGGGGCTTTGGTGTTTGGGAGGGTTTTATTGGCTTCCACTATTTCCTCTGGGGTGATGATTTCATTAAGAGGTTTGCGTAGCTCTCTTTCTACGCAGTAGAGTTCAGTGTCTTTGAGGTAACTGTTTAGGGCGTCTGTGCTAGAGTTATATTTAGAGGTGTATAGGTCCTGATAAAAGGTTTTGAATTCTTCAGCTATTTCTTCATCTGTGTGCACGAAAGTGCCATGTTTGGAGTGTATCCTCTCGACCATTGTCGGCTTCCTGACGGCTCTGATCAGTCTTGCAAGGAGGGCTCCAGGTCTTTGGCCCTCGCCGTATTGACGGACCTGGTTGTTACGGCCTAAGAACTTCAGTTCGCGTTCCGCTGAGGTCCTGAACGTTTGTAGCTCCTTCTTAAGTGCTGCTTGGGTGCGTGGGACATTCATGGTGGAGAGCTTAAGTTTGAGTTGTTTCAATCTTTCCTCACTGGCGGTGAGTTCCTGCCGGATCAGTTTGATTACGTTCTCTTTGGCAAGGCAGACTCCTCTTACGAAACACTTTAGTGTTTCCCAGATCGTGCTTGAAGAAATTACAGTGCCCAGGTCTATGTCTAGAAATGTTGAAATTTCGTCTCGGATTCAGATGAAAATACTTGGTCTTGTAGGGATCCAGGCTTGAAGCCCCACTGTAGCAAGCAGGATTTAGTAGTAGATGGGTTGCATATGAGAGTTACTGGTGAGTGATCGAAGAAGGTTTTAGGTAGAATTTGACATTGTTCCCAGCGGAGAGGGCCACTGGCGGATACCATCAGATAGTCTAATCTGGAGTTGGTGTTGTGGACTGCTGAGTGGAACGTGTAGTCACGCTGTTCCCAATTACTGTGTCTCCAAGCGTCTACCAGGTTGTAGGCTCTGCATATTTCCTGTACTTGGAGGCTAGCTTTGGAGGTCGGCAGTGACGTGCTCCGCGACCTGTCTTTTACGGGGTCCAGGACGGTGTTTAGGTCGCCTCCTCAGATGATCATTGCCGAGGTTTGAGTTGAAAGGTGTGTAAGCACCCAGTCAAAGTTGTTTGCTCCATCGACGTTGGGGCCATAGGAGTTGACAAAAGTGATTTCTTTGCATGCAATAATCCCTCTCACTAACAGTGCTCTACCCTCAATGTCCTTCTCAGTGTTGATCATCCGGAAACCGGTCCGACGGTTAATCAAGATCGCCACTCCTCTGGCGTATGGACGAAAAAGAAGAGAAGTACCTATGGCACCCCCAGTTTCTGGCCCATTGGTATTTGTTTATTTGTATTGCGCAACCTGCCCGAGGGTGTTCCTTCTCAGGGAGTAGGTGGGTTTCCTGAATCATGGCGACATCCACTTTGTGCCTCTTTAAGTATTGAAGGATGCTTCTTGTTTTAGAGGGGAAGTTGCCTCCTCTAATGTTCCATGTGGCGACCTTGAATTGTTTGTCCGGCGTGGATGGTTGAGCTGATATTGTTGAATTCGTCCTGAGGGATCACAGGGCACTGTGTGAGCCATGGTTTATAGTCATTTTTTCGAATGCAAAAATGTCGAAAGTCATTTTATTCAAAATGGGGGGGTTCCCCCAAACCCCCTTTTTAATTTTTTTTTTGTTTTACCCATTTATTTTTACTCCCGGACCCCAAAATAAATATATAATTTAAAAAAACGGAATTTGACTTTTTTTTTTCGACATTATTTTTTTCACTTTTTGTCTTTCGACATTTTTTTTTCGAAATTATGACCGACCACCGTGAGCCATACCTTGCTGATTGTTGGAGGTTTCACCGGTGGTCAACGTAGGGGGTCTAGCTTGGCATGGTGTCCGGGGGGTGTGGCGAGGGCAACGGGTCGGCGGCACATTCACAATCCCATTCTCCGGCTTCCTTACTTACATGGGCAACCCCCAACTAGCGCGTTTGCTTATGCCATCGGAGATTGAACCGCAGTGGTGCGTGTCCATCTCCTACTTTCCCACCCATTAACAGTGAACGGTTTTTGATAACATTGCTGTGCAAGGGGTACCAGGGGCCTCCCAAGTTGCACGGCCTTGGAGTGTTTAACTCCCGCTTATATTTTGGTTAGGTCGCTGAGTTTCTTGTATGGGGATTTCGTGCCGTTGACCGCATGTTGGTTAAGGTGGATTTCTGTGTGCCCGCTCCCGCTGTGTTCGTGCTTGGTTGGGGTTCAGCCCGGGGCATCCCGCTCTGTCCAGGAAAGTGTTGGCTTCCTTTGGCGTCTGGAAGAAATGGACTTTCCCCTCATGTTGGATTCTGAGTCACACTGGGACGAGCATGGAGTAAGTGAGCTGATTGTCTTTGAGCCTTTGTTTGACAGAGGTAAAGGATCTCCGTTGCAACTGGACTGCCGGGGAGAAATCTGGGTAAAAGTGTATTCTGTCTCCATCATGATGTAGCATGCCCTTTTCTCTGGCAGGTTGGAGAATAGTGTCACGATCCTTGTAATTGAGAGCCTGGCGATTATAGGTCTGGAGGGTGCTCTCGGGATGGGTTTGGAGGATGGGATCCTGTGAGCCCTGGGTCCTCTTGAAGCCTGTGGGTTTTGGGGAGTGTGCTGGATTCAAAGGTTAGCTTCCTTTGGGATCTGTCAGTTTTCCCCATTGAGGTGGAGTAGCGGACGTCACCGCGTGGAGTGTGATGTTAGTTGGTAGTTGCCTCGCTGCCAGCCGACTCCCAGAGACGGGGTTTGTTTGCGTTGCGTCAGAGTGATTCATGGGGCAATAGTGCCTGCAGGGCTATGAGTGGTGATCTGGACATTTGTCTCTGATTGCGCTCGTTATTTCTCAGGTCTCTGAAGGATGTGAGTCGGGTGAGGGGGTTAGGTGCGCCACTCCCTGATGGCAGAGTGCGTGGAGTCGCTCAGTGTATTTGGCCGAAAGTTAGTGGTTCGTGGGTGTCTTCCGGGGGGATATTTCCAGCGCAGTGGACTTGACTGGATGTAGTATTCCTGCAGGTAAATGTGGCTGTTTAAGGGGGAAATGGCAAGAAACTGGCTGCGGATGCTGAGAAGGAGAAAGGATTTCTGGCGGGGATGTAAGAGGTCAGAATTGGTCTTCCGCAGCACGCTCCATACCTAAGGGTTGAGGTGGGCCATGGGGCGCTAGTTTCTGCTCTCCACCTGTCTCTCCGGCGCTTCGGTGGTGCTCCACTGTTTGGAGACAGTCTCCATGTCCCATGCACATGCAGGGCCGGGGGGCTGTGTGGGCAGCGGGTCTGGAAGGAGTGGGTGGCTGTGCTATGTCTCCCTCGCTGCAGCCGCTCGCCGTGACTCGGGGTGGGACTGAGTTAGTCGCAGCTCTCCGGTGCTGTCAGCGGTCTCCGGTTGTTCATGGCTGTCGCCACGCTGCAGGATTAATGACACAGGGAGGGGAGAGGGGGAGCTTCCTTGCTGAGTCCTGGGCTGGCTCCTACCATGCCCCGCCGACTGCAGAGTTCGGTTGCCGGTCTCGGGCTTCGGAGGGTGTGAGGCCCAGGGGGGTATGTGTTTGGGGCCCTCTGGTCGCCGATTTTGGCTGGGCCTTGCTTGATCACGCAGGGGGGGCTCAAGCAAGGCCACTGGCAGTTAGATAGACGTTCCCCCCAGTGCGCTCCGTACCTGTCGAAAGTGTTTAGCTGATGGGCACACTTTCTTGATTTTCTCCTGCCTCTCCCGCTCTGTGTAGGGTCTCTGCTGTCCGGGGGGAGCGAGGGGGGGAGGGAGCCATCGCCTTCCACCCCTGAGCCGTGGTCGCTGGTCTGGCCTCTCAGTTCCGCGCTGCGGGTGGGGGGCACCTCACACTGCGCCATGCAGATCGGGTGATCGGGTGAGAAGAGGGGGAGCAGGGAGGTGGCGTGGGCTTGCTCCTCCCCCAAAGGCAGCCCTGCATGGGTGATCAGGCATCTGCCGGGCTCTCCTGTGGTCTTCCGCGGTCTTTTGGTGTTTGCTCCGGCCTGGGTCGCGGGCGCCCCGGCAAGAGGGCTGATATCATAGGGGGAGACCCTCTCTGGCCACCGCCTGTGGTTTGTGGGCGTTCGGCCTGCCTCCGCCTCCGGAGGACCCCGCGGGGGACAGGCAGCTCCTCTCCACTCGGTCCCAGCTGAGGACTGGGCTGTCACCTCTTGTCACGGCTGGCAGTGGGCCAGCACGCTTCTCTTGGGTGTGGGCGCAGGGGGACAGCGTTTAAAGTCTTCGATCTTCCATTTTGGCCCCAGACTTCACGGGGTGATGGAGCAGAGTCTGGTTGACACGGATGGTCGACGGTCAGGGCAGGGCTATACCGAATTAAGGATAATTATATCGGATTAATGTTAGGCCGTGCGGGAGTTCACTAGGAAGAGGCCATCTTGGTTGGCCCTCTTGGCTTCAGAAAAAATACTTAATTAGCACTCAAAGCCAAATAGTTTCCCCTGCTAAATATGTAAAGTACTGCTTACATATTTGGATCATTAAACAAATGCTGCTGTCCCTTTTTGGAATGAATAGGGCAGAGCAGAGGCATGAAAGTGCAAAACAAGTCCCTGCCATTCATGTTCTGGGCAGTCAGACTTTCATCTTGTGGTTTGTTGGGGAGGGGTGAGCTGAAGTAAAACTCTGAATATTTTGAATGTATCTCGGGTCTCCCCTGTAATTTGCAGGTGAAAACCATTGAGCTGGAACAATGTTTATGAAGTCGCTATTGGAAAATTGTTTTTTCTTTAGGAGCTTATTGATTTGCTGATGATGCATGTGAGAAATCTGAAAGTTACTGATTCCAATCCCACCAATCCCCAATCCATATAATATAATGAAGTGGATTAATATAGCTGTTGCAGAAATCCCCAGATGTTCCAAATCCTGAGTAAAATATCTCAGGAGGTAGTGTGCCTGCAGCAAAGAACTGTATTCAGCCTGCAGGCCAAGGTTATGAAGAAAGTAAGAGGGCTCAGTGGCAAGTGTGCCTGGTGCAGAGAGGTGCTTGTAATATCTAAACATAGGTTACAATTCCTGCCTTCCAACTTCCTCATGTTGCCAAAATGAGTCCCTTTGAATTGAGTAAAAGTCACAGATGTTACAAAAGAATGCAGCTATATTTTCCTTAACCAAAATGCAGCAATCTGTGGCAGCAGAAATATTCCACCCAACATTAGAGAGTTAAAAAGAGGGATAGTTGTATAATATAGACAAGGAGATACAAGTTTACAATTGAGAAGCATTGGACCAAATGGATGTACAAGTCAAACAAATAGGTAAAATAAACATCCACATGCTAATTAAAGATCCGAAATCAGCGCTGTCCCATGTCTATAATGATGAAACATAACTGTATTCGTCTTTTTGAGCCATAAAAGCATATAACACACAGAATACAATTTGTACATACCATTCCAAATTTAAGATATGTTTCATACATTATAATTCATAGAACCACATCATAAAAACTCATCCAGGTCTCGTTAAAAAAGTACACGTCGTTAAAATTACAATCGTTAAAAACAACAGCCACTTTTTCAAAACCAAGTTAAAAATCATCCACATCATTTTATGAGCTTTAAAGGGCCACATGTCAGAGCTAAGGACATCCCCTCTGATTTAAAGGCAAGGGGCACATTATAGTTTTGATCTTCTCAGCCATGCCCGGTGCAGATATTTAGACACAGCAAACACTGCCACTGGGTCCGTGGCAGTTATACAGAGCTCAAAGGCTGCTTGCACTAACCTCACATTCCTTATTTTAATAGGGGTAACAAATAACAATTTCTAAAATCATTATATCTAGTGCAAAAAAGCATAAGGTGCATAATGGATTCATCAGCATCGCCACAGGCTACACACACAGAGCTTTTATTTGACTTCCATTTGGCCATGAACGAGGCTGGCGTCAATGTATAAGTGCATAATTGTATATATAGAGAATGCGCATATACAGGTCTAACATTATCACGGTATTCCTCGATCCATGAGCCAATTTGCTTGCCAGGTGAAGGTACCCTGTACTCAATGCCATACATTCCTGCATCATTCAGTCTCTAGCTGCAGCATGGAAGGCATGTTTCACCACCAACTTGGAACCCGGTATCATACAATGCGGGTTCACCCAAAGCGAGGCCAAGCCCAGTTCGGTAAGCTCTATACGAATAAACCTGAACCAGGCAAGTGAACACGCCTCACTAAGGGTTAAAAAATGTGTTTACACCAAACGGTAGGGTGCCAGGTGCTCGTGTGACCAGATCCTGACCCAATATAATAGCAGTTTCAAAGACAACCAATGAGCAATTGGAGGCCAGTTGCACTCCCACCGGAGGCTGGCTTTTGGAGCCCCCTTAGACTGCATCAATATGGCCCTTGCACTCAGAGTCTCCAACTCTGAGTGCAGGGACCCTCTGGTGTGCCAGAGCTCGGATCCATATATAGCCGCAAGTAGAGCCTGGGATCTACCGAGTTCCAGTGCAGGGGATACCGCTCCCCTGCCATGGGCATTAAAAAACCTCCAGATAAGCACACAGTATGTGTCCGCTGTCACTGTTGCCTTGTGGTGATGATTCAACCACTGCAGATTCTCTGAGAACCGGGCACCCAGATAGTCGTACATAGCGACCTGTACTAGAACTTGGCACTCACATTTAATTCTCAACACAGTCTTCTTAGCCTGATTTTGCCCAAGGACCATTACCTATATATTTTTGTCGGGTGTCTTTCACAATGTCCCAAAACACCACAAACCCACCCCACCCAAAAAATAAAGAAAAATATTATCTATTAATGAAAAGACATTTAGCAAATGCCTCTTCTCTCAGTACTACAAGTCGTATGCATGGCTTTAGCATCACAAAGGTTTGTGTTCAGTAGCACTTCAGCCATCACCAGGGTGCTAATTGATGTAGTCGCTCCTTTTGTGTTTCAGTGCCTCGCTGGAGCCAGAATGGTAAAGATGGGCAAAGGAACATTCGAAAGTTTGAGTAGACACATACAAGTGTCCCCTCACAGTGATTGCATACATTCATACTGTACTTTTGGGCTAGTCTTAGTTACTTGGGCTCTTCTCAACAAGAGACACCTGTGAAGGCACACAAATACAAACTGTGCTGTTATTGAACTGTTTATTTTCTGATAATGTATTCTTTTCATGGTCTACACAAACATCTTGCATAGACAACGAAGAAAAGAAATACAATAAAGAATAAATCTACATACTTTAAAGTCTGCTTTTAATTTACAAAATGTTTTTTTTCTACATAACTTTATTTATTAAAAAGGCAACAATCGGCTCCAGGAAGGATAGCTCAGGGGCAACGTGTTACAATGCAGCGCAACACAGGTTTGAATCCCGATGCTGCGCTTAGAAACCACTTCTTGGTTTTAATCGTGTTATAAAAGAACAATTATAAATATATTTGGCTCCTTGGAATACTTTCAGTCCAACTATTCGGTATTGGACAGAATACTTAATCTACTATTCGGTACCCCACTCTTCATGAATGACTCCTTGCATTAACCAACTGCATGTTCAAAAATTGGCCGCAACTAAATCAAGAAAAAATAGAATTTAGCATTTTTGACCATCTTAAACTGGTTAACGGGTTCTCACCTCCTTTCCTGTAACCCTATTGTCTGGAAACCTCTGAAGTCACTTATACCCCTATCTGTAATTATGGATTCTGTATTGATCAAACACTAACCTTAATACGACAATACAAAAAATAAACAAGCATGCTACTTCCAAATTTAAAAATGGAGGACCATTCTGCCTTGTGTACCACAGGATCTCAAGTTCATTGTCTTTGGGACCAGCATTGACTCTCGACTTGAGTGTGGGAAATCCCTCAGCACCCTTCAAGCTGTATAAAATGTAGCTGGCCACCACATTTCTAAGGTTCGTGCCCCATACGCTGGTTGCCCGTAAAAGATAGACGTTATTTTAAGACTCTATGCCTTATTCACAAATGAGTCCATAAAACGTCGCTGGTCATTTCGTCTGAATAAATAAAAATATATGAGCTGGCAAGAACCCTCAAATCGTACAACTCAGACCGCTTGATCATCCCCAAATTCAAATGTTTCTACAGAGGGGAAGGTGCATTGGCCTCTAAAGTAGTCAACAATAGAACAATCTTCCCATTACAGTTCCCCTATAATCCTGCTACCTCCACTCCCAAACCTTTTTCAAAACTCACCATCTCTGCACATAAGTACTTGCAGGTAGGTCTGAGAACATTAGCACCAAGAGGCAAACTCATCCAGTTTGCAGCCTATATGAATGGTCACACAAACCTACACACAATAACATTAGGAACGCATCCCCTCACAAAGAAACCAGCCATGCAAAAACACTTACATGAAACACAAACCTTAAACAACCCTTACAAACATAAATCAGATGCAAAACGCTCACTAACACGCAGAATCACAGATTAAAAGAGTATCGAGAAACAAACTGAAACAACGCATGACGCATTATGATGACAAGGAATCTTCATAGCCACTCCCCAGCACTCGGTCACACCCCACCCAAGCACAAGGTAAACACATTTAAAAAGACATGAGCGACTGGAGCCTGCCCTTGGGAGGTAGTGGTGAGTGGTATAAATCAACAGAATAGAACATGACATAACATATTAGGTACACTTCATCTACTACAAATAATCCCCTGGTACTCGCATGGAAGACTCTCAAACACACATTCCTCAGAAATGTATACTGCATCCGGGAAAACATAGAAAGATTTCATGAATTGTAGGTTGGGCTCCATGTTTACAATTTTTACTGATTTCTACAAATAAATACAGATTAAATCACTATTTTTTCCTTTCTGTATTCATTTCTAAACAATTGATAAAAACGGAAATACTTATCTCTTGGTTGGGTCTTCAAGTTGCCATTCATGCATTGCTTAGCAATGACTGTGCAAAGTAGGATAAGAGAGGTTGAAAAAAGGAATTGAATTCCTTTTAAAGTTGTTTTAATGTCTACAGACATGCAGCCCTTCACCTGATGTGCAAGAACGCAGCAATAGGAGCCTCCTATTACAGGCGTGCAAGTGCAAGTGTGTTTATTTAATGTAAATAAATGTGGAAAAATATGAGTTTCAGCTTATTCTGTTAGAAAGCAAAAAATAGATGTGGATAAATACAGATAAAATCACTATGGATAAATACAGACTGAAATGGTGAAAAAATAAATACCATAAAACCAGGAGCCTTAACCGTAACTTAGTGAGATTGATTCCGAGCACAATTCTCACAAGTTATCCAACCTAATATACTTGACAGGTTTAAAGCATCAAGGTAAGCTGCATATAGCTCTGTTTCAAGTATTGGGAAAGGTAATCTACTTCACGAGCCTAAAACATTAGAGAATAGAAAGCATTCTACATCTGACTTTATTCTATGTACTGAGAAGAAGATGACCAGGAGTCCAAGGATCACTTTGGAGAAGCAGAGGGAGCGCTCTGGCTTCTCAACAAATGTGATTGGCCCGAAGCAATTGCAGTTTCCAACATGAGAGTTTAAACAAACCACAACTGAGATGCAGAGAGAGAGAGCTGTCCTCCAAGGAGGAATCCGGTGAGCCATACAGCAGCGAAGCAGACAAGAGCAAGCAGGAGGGGAGACACAAACAGAGGAGAAGAACTCGAACGCAGTCCAGGGAGCAAGGACTGCTCGGGCTGCTACCGAGTAATATCTCCGGGACATCCAGATCACCGGCAAAGCGTCCATGAGAGAGGACGTGCTGCCGGGGAGAAGCCAACATTAGGAGACCCGCTGCATACCGCGACAGAGCACCGAACTCTACCGCAGCACTGAATGCTACCAGAGCCTGAAGAGATGCAGCAGCTGCTTGGGAAACAACGGTACATAGCTGGAAGAAGAAAACAAGTGTGCAGGTTACCCAAGTGGTGCTGGAGGCCCAGGGGAGCAAGGGGGTGAAGGCAGAAGCAGGAACAAGAGGGACTGGGACTCTGGGAACAAACTGTGAGTCTGTTACCCCCACCCATATGAGAAACAGAAACATAAGCCAATCCAAATATTGCGAGTCTGGGAGTGGCACCTGTATGAGAAACTGAAACAAAGTCAATCTGTATATTGTGAGTCTGGGACCAGCACCCAAAGAGAGATGGTCCATGCTAGGACTACAGCTTGGCAGGAGAGTAAACCCAGCAGCTCTGAATATTATGAGTCTGGGACCAATACCCAAAGAGGGACAGTACATAAGATAATGAATGTTTGGCAGGAGAGTACAACAAGCCATTTAGAATATTGGGAGTCTGGGGCCCGCACCCAAATGAGAAGTTCATGAAAGGATAACTGCTCGTCAGAGTTGTAATATTGTGAGTCTGGGATCCACCCCCAAAAGAGGGACTGTCCATGAGAGGACAATTTCTTGGCAGGGGAGTACACTAAGCCATTCTGAATACTGTAAGTCTCGGACCCGCACCCAAAAGAAGTGAAGAATAATTAGTGAAAGAGAATCATACACTTAGCAAAAGGAGTGGACCAAATTGGTGGGATAAATAGTAGAAGCATAAGGAGCATATTCTTGTGAACTGTCTACTGACATTTGTATAAGCAAGGACAGGCCTGAGAGGCCCCAAAAGGAAAGAAACATTATAAGAAGGACTCTAGAGGAAAGGATTACGACCCTAACCTTGGTATCCTACAGTTTTTAACATTTCTTAATTTTTGCTACTAGTGATTACCTGAGAAACTTTGAGCTTTTTTATTGGTTGGATCTACAAAGAACTCTTTACTTTAGGAAGAGATCATCCTTGCACAGTTGGTTTAAGTTATTATTGTTAGGCATAAAAGTAGGCTATTTGAGGCATGACAATGATGGACTTTATAGTTTTGGACATTCTGACATATTCCTTAGTTTTCTTAGAAGAAGGGAACCCCCTCTTAGTTTTAGGGACAGAGAGGCATTTTCCCAACCCCTTTTAATATAATAAAGGTTTCTGCCAAAAAGCATGCCACTATTGTGTCTGTGCCTTACTTATGCACCCTCACAGTTAGCAGAGGCGGAATCACACAGGCCCACCAATATTCCCAAGGCATGGTATATACCCACCATGTCAGTGAAAGACAAACTATAACTTGTAGAATGCACTAGACCCCAATGAAGGTGTCTGTATTTTTACAGGTCTGAAATAGGGACTCTGTGTATGATTTCCAAATGGTGCTCTGCATCCCTGAACATTCACAGGCAGAAAAGAGTAATTTTTCTTGGCACTGTGAGGGTGCATTACTTACACAACATGAGAGAGAGATGGAAAGGCCTCCACCCTAGGACCACAGAAAACTCACCAGCCACGGCAACCTCTCTGCTGTAGAGTGAAGAGAACACAGAATGTGCCCACAGGGGCACACTGACCAGTGCACCTCACCGAGAATGGGGAACCACAGGGGATAAAAGTCTGCATAGCTATGTAATCCACAATGAAGCCAACCCCGTACCTACCTTTAAGATTTCGCTGGCACAGCAGAACAGTGGAAATACATGGAGATTTCACAGTCCCAATTGTCATTCTGGATAAAATGGATTGGTGTAAATCTGCAAGCATTTGAGTTTTGGAGACGGAGCTTGAGGCTGTGGAAGACAGAGGAGAAAAAAGACAACAGGTGGAGTTGGGGGGATGCCACCTGGAGGATAAAAGTGAGAGAACACCAAGTGGATTTTTTAGGAAGCTATCAGGATGAGAGAGGTGGAGAAAGAGAGGTGGAGAAAGAGAACATGAGATGGAAATAGGAGGAGGCTGTCAGAGCAAGAGAGGAGAGTAAGAGAAATTCGTGTGGAGGTTGTAGGAGTGTGTCAGGCGGAGCGTGGTACAGAAATTAAGCAGTAGAAAGTGGTCTGAGCAGGTCCAAGATCCGAGAGTGGAAATAACACCAGGAGGAGATTGGAAAGATGATTAGCATCTGAGATGGGAGGAACGGACAGAAGAGGGGCAACGGGAGAGGAGAGAGGAAGGAGGAAATATCTGATTTTAGGAGAGTTAGAGTTTGACTAAATAGTAATAGGTCAAAGAGCTATGCAGACTTTTATCCCCTGTGGTTCCCCATTCTCGGTGAGGAGCACTGGTAATAGTGCTTTGTATTCTGCCTGTGTCACCTCCTGCAGTAGTTCCGGTCCGACAAAAATGTAGTCTAATCTAGTGCGTAGGTTATGTTGGGCAGAGTAATGTGAATTCCCCCTAGTGTGTGCCTTTCCTCTCCTTCCCCAGAAGCTCATGGTATCCCAAGCTCTGGTTCTCTATAGCTTGGACTATTGTAACAACCTATTTCTAAATCTACCTGCCTCTACTCTCCGCCCTCTGAAACTAATCCAGAACAGGACTGTGAGACTTGTCCTTGGCCTCAAGCCCTGGGATCGTACCTCTCCAGCTCTGAAATCTCTCCATTGGCTCCAAGTGGATGCAAGGATTAAATTCAAAACCCTCTGCATTGTCCACAAGGCTTTCTGGGGCCTGGGTCCAAAATACCTTCAGCTATCCCTCTGCCAATACCTCCCCTCTCGAGCTCTTCACTCCTCTACCCCCAACTCCCTCAGGGTCAGTCGTTTTTCAAAGAAACGAGCTGGGGGTAGATCTCTGTCTTCCACTGGGGCCTCCCCCTGGAACAGCCTCCCTGCCACTTTAAAACTTGAGGAGAACCATCTCTGGTTCCGGAAGCACCTCAAGACCTTCCTCTTTTCTTCTGCCTTTGCTCCCCCTCTCCCCTGATGATCTGTTCTCTCTTGGCACCGTGCACCTGGCCACGCTCTGTCCTCTGGGGCCAGGTACCTGCTCACCCAGCCACCCTCCCGCACTGCCTCCGGGCCACCCCTTGCACTGGGGTCTGTATCTGTACCCATACAGCCCCCCCCTTTCCTTCCTGCACTTATCAGAAATACCCTGTCTGCTGCCTTAAACCTAGCACTTGGAAATTGCTGGCTGCACTACAACTGTTTGTTGCCTTTATTATTTATTTATTGTTATTTATCTGTTTCTCCTCTGCTTCGTATTTTCCACTTCTCCCCCCGTCCATGCACTTTTCCCCTCTCTCTCTCCCATGCACTTGTGCATTCTCAATGTCACTGGGCCTAGTAAGATCGCTGTTTTATTCTCCCTTGTTCCCCTACCTTGCCTTGTCACGCTCTGAAACACTTGTGTACGAGCGCAATAGAAATAAAATATCAATATCAATATCAATATCAAGTGGCATTATATTTGATACAAACTTTGTAAACTATGTAAATACATCCCGGAGAGCACAAGGGGATGAAAGCAGCATTTCAGAGAGTGACAAGAAATTTGTAAAGCAGATAAACACATAGCAAAGACTACAACAGGATAATAGAGAGAGTACTCAAGTTGATATTAACTTTAGGAACACACCTATGTGGGATAGTGTATGTCAGGCCTATCCAAGTGGACACTGGGTAAGGGAGGGTAGGAGATCCCGTAAAAGTAGAGCAACAGGTTCTGGGACCTACATAAAAGCAGTGAAACCCCGCCAGCATTCAGCAGTGTCTGGGACCCAAATGGAATCGGGTAAAGCCCAACAGTAAAATATGTAAGGGTTGAAGGCCCTCATCAGTGCAGAGATAGCTATAACCAGTGGGCTGGAGCCCAGAATAAGTCGTGGAGACCCTGACTAGAAAAATAGAAATAAAACAGGAAACAAGTGACAAAGCAAACATCTTTTGGGACTAAAAAGTTGTGAAGTCAAGTCTGGCAAGGTAGTGAACTAGACTTGATATATCAGTGAGTAAGTCTACGGTCAGGTCTGGAAGATTAGTGAACCAGACTTTGGGTGGGCCCCTGTGCATGTGGGGCTCAGCCGTGCTCACCACTGTACCCGGCGTCCACTGTTGATCTTCAGGGTTGGCCCAGAGGCTGGGGGGCCCACCTCCTTTTACCGCTAGAAACATGGCTTACATTAAAATCTTCAGCCAGCCCCATAAGCATGGGAGAATCCCATGTCACCTCCTCGGCCCATTGCCACCATCCTAGCTTCAGGTGTTGTCCTGTTGGCATGGGGATGATGCCGCTCTCACGGCCGTGCCCATGCACCATTTTTGGATCATGCAGCTTCCCCAGGGCAACAGAGACATCACCAATTTTACCCGCCACTTGCCTGTGGCTCTTCTCGGCTCCTCTGGACTTCACCAGGCTACTGCATCGGGGCAGCCCAGGATTTATTTCACTGCTCTGACCTCCTGAGCAGAGGGGACTCTTCATCTCCTGGGCCATTGCATGCTCACGCAGCCCGGAAGGACTTTCTGAAGGGCCTGCCTCGCTGGCCACGATGCAGACCAAGTGGGGGAACGTCCATGCAGCCTGGTTCGGGTTGCCACCTCACCTAGCCAGGACTGGTATGTTCCTCTATTGCACATGTGGCCCCATGCACCCGGGGGCCCTCTGGGCCCTTTGTGATTCCTGGGCCCGTTAGGTCCAGCCAACACCCTTCACAGCCCTGCCAAGTAGGCCAGCCCCTTGGCTCACTCCTGGGGGGTGGCACAAATGTTTCCTGGCAGCTGGATGTTTTTGTGACCTGGAGGGCCTCACGAGGCAGCATGCTCCCCATAGAGTTATTTTCTAATTCTGATTCTGTTTCTCTCTCCTCTCTCTTTCTGTCTCTTAACTGTTTTATCGATTCAAATCCTCTTTGGATTCTTTTCTTCCCTGCCCACCCAACTCATGTTTTGAGAGATTCATTATCATTTGTGTCCCCAACTTGTCCTACTGTAAAGGTGTTGGGGTTGCTGTTGATGTCCCTATTAATTTAAGCCTCCTTGTCTTCTGCCTAAAAATCCTTGCCAAGCCCTGCCCTTGTGTCGCCTAAAATTAAATCCTCTTGACAATTGTGGGTGTTTTGTATGATGCTCATTTGATTTACCAGCTGTAGGTATTTCTGTGTTTGCTTTGTCACTACTTCTGTTAATATTGAATGTGTTTTCTCTAATTCTCACTCTTAAGGCATTATTATTGATTAACCAGCATTTATTCATCTCGGTTATAATTATCCTTAACATGGGAAACACTTTGTCATGTTCAAATATTGTCACATCTGATTTTATTTTTTTTATCTTGTCTTTCATGACACATTCCTTGAAATCCCTTATAACTATCAAATGGAACTAGTTGCCTGAGAGCTGTCTCAATGTTCTCTAAATCCATGTGTGTTTCTCTGCCCACTTGGCTGGTGGTGTCAATAATTAACACCAGTGAGTCTCTCCTGATGTTGCTAGCCACAGATCACTTTATGGTCTTTTCAATCTAAAAACAACCTCTGCTGATTTCTCACTATGAGTTGTCACATATTGCACAAGGATAACTCCAAATCTCAGTGGTGGTTCAGGGGATTTAATTGATCTCTTTGTGGTGGGCCCCAGCACCATCCCCCTGTCTCATCTTATTTAGCACTTTCGCATAACCCAGGCAACCCTGGCCCAGGTTAGTATATATAGAATGTTGACCCCTGCTGTCAGACTTGCCTTCTCTACCTAAACTCCCTCAGGGACTTTCTAACTTTCCCTGCTATACCCAGTTGTTAGTGTTCTACTGGGATTTTGGAATTGTGCCTTACACACACTCTGTTAGATTTAGTCCCCTTCCTGACACACTCACTCTTTCCTACCTATATCCTAATAGCCCCTCTCTCTACCAACTTCCTTTATCCACCCACTTCTTCACACTCCTCTTCACTCCAATCTTCTGTCCCTTCAATGTCTTGCACTCCTTCTGATTATGCCTCCACCCTTTGATGTTACTGTTCCCTATTCTTTTTCTACCACTGTCTCCTCAATGCCACCATACTCTCTACCACACTACTATTCACTACTTCACTCCAGGACATCCTCCTAGACACCACTTCTCCCTCTTCTACACTACTACTCCCTCCTCCACACTACTACACCCTCCTCCACATCATTACCCTCTCCTCCACACTACTTTGTCTCTCCAATTACTACTCAACCACAATTTGTTTACCCCATACAACACACTTCACAAATAGTATAGCCTAGACTTTAAAACAGATGTTATCTCTCAAGAGAGTAATAGGTTCTGCCCAGATCATCGTTCATTTTTGGTAGATGTGGAATTCTTAAGATTTTGTTCATATGGTATTTCATTGCATACGGCTGGGGCGAGGTAGAGGGCATCAATTATCATGCACAGCTTACCAAGTGGGGAAACTTATATGATCCAAAATTGTGTATACTGTGACTGCTTATGAATAAATAGTAAGGCTAACATGAATAGTCGACTTGCTTCTGCAGGCTTTGATCCTACATAAACAAAAGAGGTGATGGCTGGAAGATTTTGAATTAATCGTAACCTCTGGCTTTGCTCTGGGCAGCCCTCCAGACCATCATACTTTGCCTGCCAAGCCATTACAAAAGGGGAAAGACCATATGCGAATCAGGATTGGTCCTACCCCAAAAGGGGCAGTCCAGACCAAACTGCTAGGTCACATCCCTTCTGCACGAGACAACAGAATGACAAATGACAGCAGAATTTCGTGATTCCTCAAATTATTCAAATCAACAAATAGTCAAAAGGGCATGGGATCTAACATTTTTCTCAATAATTTTAGTTTTTGCCTCTCAATATAAGCCTGCCATGACTCAGTACATAATTTGTACCTGACAAGTACAAAATGTAAATGTGGGGGAGGCCCAATAATCGCCTTCAGAATTTTCCTTCAATTGTATGGATCTTATCCCAATCATGGGTAGCCCTTTCCAACCCATACAAGATAGAAGGCAATATGTTGCCCATATAAAATTTCCTTAGCGGAATCAGTGAGTATTTACAATTATTAAAATAAACTTTCCTCATTAATGCAAATAATGGAGCCAATTGTATCTCTACTCTGAAAGAGATACTGGACCATGCGCTCCTATCCGAAATAAAATCCACAAGATAAATATTCCTCTTGACTGTTTTCAATGTGATTCCCTCTACTGCATACAAGATGTTGCCCATAAGATGTTTATTTTGATCTTCTTGTTGGTGGTTACTATAACCAAGGATTTGAGAGAATTTAAACATACATTATTAATCTTTAAATATGAACCTAAGCACCCCAGGGTGCTTGCTAGACCAATTTGTGTTTTATCCAACAATTATATTGTCTGAAAATAAAAGAGCTGGAATAGAGAGATGACCTAACTTTGGAGGAAATATATTCTAATATTGACTGAGGTCCCACAGTGAAACAAAATTAACATGTTTAAAAGTCGACTAGGAATACCCAAATTTGAAAGCATGTTCAGAAGGTTCATTTGATTTACACAATCGAAGGCACAAGAGAGTTCTGCTGTGGCCATGTAAAGGGAAGACCGATTAGGAAACCTGTGCTTGTCGTTGCAATAGTGTGACTAGCAGCCCATTAAGTGAAGTACCATACCATTTCCTAAAGCCGGTCTGGAACTTAGACAGGCAGCCAATACATTGTACCAAGTCATTTAGTTCATCTAAAAGAAGTGATGCAAATATTTTCATGGAAGTATCCAACAGCGCTATTCGCCGATAGTTGGCCGGGTTTGAGTAATCATCTTTTTTATATACCAGTACCACTATGTTGTTATGCACTGAAATATTTTTGAATTGTTACCCTATTATAAAATAAGAATTATACTTTTACAAAAATTAAGAGCTCATCTCTTAAAGACCATTGAAACTAGATCATCCATTTGAAGTTAGTACAACAACAACAGCACTTTATTCAATGAAAGCATATTGAATAAATCAATTCAGACAAAATAACATTACAATGCATTGTATACAATTAAAGTCATTTTTTAAGGGAAATCTGGCACACACTAAAAATGTGCAGCTTTCTTCCTTTCAAAAAACATTTGGTACCCTTGGACGAATGTCTCGCAGTGCTAATAAACAACCTCCTTCAAGACCAGACATAGCAGACATCGCTGATAAGGGCCATGGGCTATTGCAGTTGCTTCGCTACACTTGGGCCTTCTAGTCTTGGGCTGGCGGGCCTTTGCCTGCCATGTTCACCACAAGGAGGTAGTTGTTACTATGACATTGCTTTTCAAAGAATACAATTTAGAAAACAATGACAAATGGTGAGATAATGGCCTTATCAGGGCATTTTACAAACCGTGTTGAATCGTCAAAGTCAAATCCCAGGAAAAACCTTTACAGGATGCTGAAGATGAGCAGACATGGGAATCTTCCAAATAAACTGACATAGACAAATTAAGAAGAAGCAACACAGCTTGTGGCTACATTTTTCACCTAAAATCCAACGCCTGTGGAGTGTACACAGCCCTGGCACATTCCAGGTGCCATTCAATGATGACAAAGGACCAATCATCTATGCCCACCAAACCACCCAGAGAATGTGTCACTGGAAGTGCAACATTGTGTGCATCCCTTAGAACTAAAACTAATTTAATGTTGGGTTTCCAAAAGAAACACATAGAAGAGGCAGTATGCCACTACCACCATGCCAAACTAGACATCAAATCGCCTATGCGCCACATAAACGTCCCATATGTCATGTGAAATACGGACATGTAATTTTGTAAATGGTGCAGAAGCCAAGGTCATTTTGAAGGCACCAACCCAGGATGGCCGTGTGGCAGACATGGTGAATAAAGGTGTCCGTGTGTCAGTACGAACATTGCTGAAGTGGACTCTGTCCTCATCATAACACATTAACCATAATGAAAATGTGTGAAATATGCATAGCAGCAGGCAAATGTATATGTCAAAGATGCATGGTAAAGGAATGGACACCTGCATGATGCCACAGTTGTCGGCTGAAGTAGGGAAGAAGAAAGGACACAGTATGGGGTTTTCCTGGACTATATTTTCAGGAATGACGTAAGCAAGTCCACTGTCCGTTCATGGATCATCAAAATGAGGATGGAATGCATAACTGTGTGAAAAGCAAATGAGACATTAAGGACGATGAGGACAGCAGGGCATTATGAATGGATGGATGCCACCATTCATCATGTGACCCTAGTAACTGTTGCTCCGGACTGTTACAATGCACAGTGGTGTTCACGTACATCTACAAGCACGCCCTAATGGGCGTACCTTTGTGTGTGGACCAACTTCGCTAGCAGTTTCTCCCGGAAGGCTTTCAAGCTATTCACCAGTATGTTGGTGGTCAGGAAGGCTGTGCATATGTCATGTTAGCAATGTTGTGCAGAGGTGAGTGCCTGATGGAGGATTGAAACGAAACACCAGTAAAGGAGAGTATTCATAGATCAGCAAAAGCATTAGACGTACAGGAGAAGTTTGCAATGATGGTTCTGTATGAGAAGCTGTACACCAATACACATGACACCTTCATGTACTTGTCAACTTGGTTGAGTACTTCAGGGGAGACATGAGTGAATGAGTAGAATGAATAATGATGATGGTGAGTGTCAGGGTGCGTCGAGGTGCGGAGGGTTGTGTATTAAGTGTTTCTCAGTAGTTGGTTCATTCAGTCACATGTATTATCAAGACAAATGTGGTGCGAGTGCATAACAAAGGTACTGTGAAGGTGGCCTAGGAGACTATACAGTGGGTGTCTTCACAATACATGATCCACTCACCTCTTACTCTTCCGCCAGAACCCTGTTTGATGGCACAAAGTACTCCTGCACATCGACCGAGCGTCAAGGGAAGACATAAACCAACAACAACACGCAGAGATATAAAATCCTAAACATACAAACAATGTTAAAAATACACTGTAAACCACCAGAACATGATCAATGAAGACTTCATTGTTACTGCATACCTATGGTGTAATGCTGCATCTATTCCAATGTCTCACCGCCATGCTCCCGGATGCGTTGCACTAGAAGCTGCATACACCATGTTGTCACATGCCTGAGAAAAGGAAGAAAGACCACTAACAAATCAAAACCTGAAGTGCTGTAAAACCAAATAGGCCACATACCAGCAGACATGGCACCATGTTTGTGGAATGGCAATGCTGTAGCACACATAAATAGTTGAACCAAAGATTTGACGTGGCGAATTTGAGAAACATCCCTAATCCCACAAACCCTGATAGGGATTAGATTTGCCACTCATTAGACCTGATAAAAGTTGAATCAGTCACGCCTCAGCTCAAACATCTGCCCCTGCCACAGTCCACAAACTGTTGACCATGGTACACACTCACAACCAACCATGAAAGCCGGACACACAGTTATAAACCACTGTTATAATAATCAGTAAACAATGCCCCAGCAATCCATCAGATTAACAAGACCATAACCATCATTGCCATCACCCCTGGGTGAGTAATACAGCCCTTGAGCAATATTGACAGAGCTAAAGGTTAGTAAAGCCAGAGTGAACACACACAGTGCCCCACTCCCATGAAAACACCACTGAAGTGTCAGCAAATGCCATGCACTCACCTGCCCGTGAAACTCACCTGCCTTGTATATGCACACTATCCAGAGACACTCGACTTAAATGGAATGCAATGCAGAGTAACAGCACAAAGTACATGCACATACATAATCACAGTTGACACCAGAAAAAAAATATGATGCATACAACACAGAGTGCATGAGCAACACAGGGTGACACAGGGTGAATTCCATTTACATTGATTTGTACAGGAGTACAGTGTACCACAACAGAGAGAGGGAGAGAGTGGCACAGAGAGTGAATAACAATGAAATGACAGATGAAGGAGTCCATGGCCTGGTTTACCGATGTACAGTGACATGTTGCACAGTCCAGTCAGTGCGCCCATTGAGGTATCCACCTAGGTAGCTTACACAGTGACATGAGCTCTAATCAAATTACCAGAACGCCATGTGAGCATGCAAAGGACATATTAGACAACCGACACATGCAGCAAAGATGCCCAACAATGAAGCATGCCCAACATGCAAGACAGTGCAAATGCTTACCAAATAACTGTGTCTGCATGTTTTAAATCCCACATGACCTTCATCAGTAAGTGTGTTTCCTAATTCGTCAAAGGAAGGACATTGTTTGGTGGAGGGCATGAGGTGTATGGACTTCAAATGGTGCAGGATGTCTCACCCGGGACACGGATCACGGATTACTGGAACAACATGGGCGAACATATTAAAACACCCATTGTGCAGTATAATTGACACAGCACACATGTGCCATGGAAAAAAAAGCTATGATTACCTGCACATGCCATGCTGTGCACCTCCATGCAAACATGCTATATGATGTCACTAGGCATGCCTGCACGTACAGCATGGCACATGTATAGTCCGTGAGGAGCTAATGGCACACCTCAAGGGCAATGAATACAAAAAATAACAAAGACCACAATTGTGAAAGGGCAAACAAAATATGCCATGCCAACATCTGGCCAGAGGGGGTGGAAAAGAAATGTTCATCTTGGACCGGGGGAGGGGAGTTCCACCCAGGAGGGGGGAGGGAAGGGTGCACATCTACACCCATATGTGTGGATGTTGAAAAAATCAATTCCCTACATAGGTTCATGGACCGCACAGCTATCTTGGATTGGGAGGGCTGTCACTGCTTTCGCCACCTTCCTGTGTAGAATGAGAAGATGGTAGTGGTAAGGGAGGTTGACCACATAGAGCTCTGGGCTGGTCCCCCATGGCAGCGGCCAGGCGGGACCCAGATTAATGCATCTACAACATGAAGCCTCAGAGGTCCGCATGCAACACCTCACAGGATGCACTGAGTTCCTCCGAGATGGTATGACTCAACAGTTGCATCTGCTGTTGGTACTGTGTACTGTGAGCTGCCTCTAGCTCTACCATTGAAGCTCTTAGGGCCAGAAACTCTTGCCTCAGGGCTTCCCTGTGGACCAGACCCTCTGCAAGCAGAGATGCCTACAGAGACCTCAGATTGACCCGTCGGCTCCTGCTGCTGGCCTCCATGTGCAGCCTGTGTGAGCGGCATGTGGACTGCAATGCCTGCAGCTGGTGTGCTACCTGTGTTTCTCAGGAGAATATGGAATTAGTTACCCTATGCATGTCCTGAGCCAACATCTCATAGGAAGCACCCTGTTGCTGTGCAACACGCAACATTGACTGCTCCTACACTGTCTCCCCAGCCGTGACACATCCACCACATGTGCGTACCCCACACTTGTAGGACCCAAGGGTGCATGGCCCTTGATGTGAAGCCGCTGTCTGTGGCTGCAGGACTGCATCCTTCCCTTGGTCATCCGTCCCAGGACCGGAAACCAATACAGTGGAGCGTGGCCTTGCAGCTGTAACCACCACAGATGGACGTGGTAACACTGACTGGCCCTGTTCGGGGACGTGACCCCCTGCAGACGCATGGGCTACAACCGCTCCAACACTTGATGCACTCACCTCCGACAGCATAGAGGAATGGGCATCCGGTTCACCACCAGAGCTACTGATATCATTGGAGTCGGACTCACACTGAGTCATGCCCCAGATGGCCTATAGCACCAGCAGATTTTCATGGGCTGCCACAACACGTCCTCCGCTGGTGCTCCCATGTGAAAGGGGCTGCCTTCAGGGTGGGATCATGGGTGATGGGGCGGGGGTATCCCATGTGGAGGTGGCTGCCTGCAGTGTGGAGTCACAGGTGATGGGGGCTGGGGCGGGGGTATCCCATGTGGAAGGGGCTGCCTGCAGGGTGGGGTCGTGGGTGATGGCAGCTGGGGGATACCATTTGCAAGGGGCTGCTTGCAGGGTGGGGTCATGGGTGATGGGGGCTGGGGCAAGGGTATTCCATGTGGAAGGGGTTGCCTGCAGGGTGGGGTCATGGGTGATGGGGGCTGGGGTATACCATTTGGAAGGGGCTGCCTGCAGGTGGAGTCACAGGTGATGAGGGCTGAGGGATCACATGTGGAGGGGGCTTCCTGCAGGGTGGGGTCATGGGTGATGGGGGCTTGGGCGGGGGTATCCCATGTGGAAGGGGCTGCCTGCAGGGTGGGGTCATGGGTGATGGGGCCTGGGGGATCCCATGTGGAAGGGGCTTCCTGCAGGGTGGGTTCATGGGTGATGGGGCCTGGGGCATGGGTATCTCATGTGAAGGGGCTGTTTGCAGTGTGGGGTCAAGGGTGATGGGGCCTGGGCTATCCCATGTGGAATGGGCTGCCTGCAGGCTGGGGTCACAGGTGATGGGGGCTGGGGATCACATGTGGAGAGGGCTGCTTGCAGGCAGGGGTCATAGGTGATGGGGACTGAGGGATCCCATGTGGAAGGGGCTGCCTGCAGGGTGGGGACACAGGTGATGGGGCTGGGGTGGGGGTATCCCATGTGGAAGGGCTGCCTGCAGGGTGGGATCATGGGTAATGGTGGCTGGAGTATCCCATGTGGAGGGGGCTGCCTGCAGGTTAGGGTCATGGGTGATGGGGGTTGGGCGGGGGTATCCATTGTGGAAGGGGATTCCTGCAGGGTGGGGTCACAGGTGATGGGGTTGGGGCCTGGGTATTCCATGTGGAGGGGGGTGCCTGCAGGGTGGGGTTATGAGTGATGGGGGCTGAGGTATCCCATGTGGCAGGGACTGCCTGCAGGGTGGAGTCACAGGTGATGGGGGCTGGGGGATCCCATGTGGAGGGGGCTGCCTGCAGGGTGGAGTCACAGGGTGATGGGGGCTGGGGGATCCCATGTGGAAGGGGCTGCCTGCAGGGCGGGGTCACCGGTAATGGGGATGGGGATCCCATGTGGAAGGGGCTGCCTGCAGGGCGGGGTCACCGGTAATGGGGATGGGGATCGCATGTGGAAGGGACTGCCTGCAGGGTGGGGTCATGGGTGATGGGGGCTGGGGCAAGGGTATCCCATGTGGAAGGGGCAGCCTGCAGGGTGGGGTCACGGGTGATGGGGGCTGGGGGAAGGGTATCCCATGTGGAAGGGGCTGCCTACAGGGTGGGGTCGCGGGTGATGGGGGCTGGGGTATCCCATGTGGAAGGGGCTGCCTGCAGGTGGAGTCACTGGTGATGGGGGCTGAGGGATCCCATGTAGAGGGGGCTTCCTGCAGGGTGGGGCCATGGGTTATGGGGGCTGGGGCGGGGGTATCCCATGTGGAGGGGCTGTTTGCAGTGTGCGGTCAAAGGGTGATGGGGGCTGGGGTATCCCATGTGGAAGGGGCTGCCTGCAGGCTGGGGTCACAGGTGGTGGGGGCTGGGGGATCACATGTGGAGGGGGCTGCTTGCAGGGTGGGGACATGGGTGATGGGGGCTGGATGATCCCATGTGGAAGAGGCTGCCTGCAGGGTGGGGTCACGGGTGATGGGGGCTGGGGCCGGGGTACCCCATGTGGAAGGGCTGCCTGCAGGCTGGGATCATGGGTAATGGTGGCTGGGGTATCCCATGTGGAGGGGGCTGCCTGCAGGGTGGGGTCACAGGTGATCGAGGTTGGGGTGGGGGTATCCATTGTGGAAGGGGTTTCCTGCAGGGTGGGGTCACAGGTGATGGGGTTGGGGCCTGGGTATCCCATGTGGAGGGGGGTGCCTGCAGGGTGGGGTCATGGTTGATGAGGGCTGGGGTGTTCCATGTGGAAGGGGCTGCCTGCAGTGTGGGGTCACAGGTGATGGGGTCTCCCATGTGGAAGGGGCTGCCTGCAGGGTGGGGTCTTGGGTGATGGGGACTGGGGTGGGGGTATCCCATGTGGAAGGGACTGCCTGCAGGGTGGAGTCACGAGTGATGGGGGCTAGGGGGTTCCCATGTGGAAGGGGTTGCCTGCAGGGTGTGGTCATGGGTGATGGGTGCTGGGGCAGGGGTATCCCATGTGAAGGGGGATGCCCTCAGGGTGGGGTTATGAGTGATGGGGGCTGGGGTATCCCATGTGGAAGGGACTGCCTGCAGGGTGGGGTCATAGGTGATGGGGGCTGGAGGATCCCATGTGGAGGGGACTCCCTGCAGGGTGGGCTCACAGGAGATGGGGGCTGTGGTATCCCATGTGGAAGGTGCTGCCTGCAGGGTGCGGTCAGGGTTGATGGGGGCTGGGGGATCCCATGTGGAAGGGGCTTCCTGCAGGGTGGGGTCATGGGTGATGGGGGCTGAGGCGGGGGTATCCCATGTGGAAGGGGCTGCCTGCAGGGTGGGGTCACGGGTGCTGGGGGCTGGGTATCCCATGTGGAGGGGGCTGCGTGCAGGGTGGGGTCACAGGTGATGGGGCTGGGGTATCCCATGTAGAGGGGGCTGCCTGCAGGGTGGGGTCATAGGTGATGGGGGCTGTGGGATCCCATGTGGAGTGGGCTGCCTGCATGGTGGGGTCACAGGTGATGGGAGTTTAGGGGGGGTGTCCCGTCTGGAACGGGCTGCATGCCGCGGATTGCAATGTGTTGAGACGCCATTTGGATGGTGGTGGGCCAAGCCTTGCGTGGGAGGGCACGTTTTTTCTAGGGGGGGCACACAGGGCTTGGGGGGTGTTTTTGCATGATTACGTTGGGGTACAGCCAGGGATTGCAGGGTGTTTTCACGAGATTACACTGGGGTGCGGTCGGGAATTGCAAGGTGTTTTCACGTGATTACGCTCTGGTGTGGACAGGGATCGTGGGGCATTTTTGCACGATTACGCTGGGGTGCTGCCGGGGATTGCAAGGTGTTTTCACGCGATTACTCTGGGGTGCGGTTGGGGATCGCAGGGTGTTTTTGCGCGATTGAGCTCGGGTGCGCCCCAGGATCGTGGGGTGTTCTTGCACAATTTGCCTGGGGTATGGCCGGGGATCACAGGGTGTTTCTGTATGATTTCGCTAAGGGGGCTGTATGCTGGCCCAGGGATGGCATGGAGGATTGTGCCGTGTTAGGCATTTCGCTTGCTTTTTACTGTGCTTGGGGGCGTGTTGGGCACGTTACTCTTGCAACTTGCTGTTACTTGCGCCACGTCCACTGATGCCTCTGGAAATCCATGAATACACGTGCTGCACAAAGATTTCTCTGTGTCACGGCTGACGCAGACTCCTTCTCGGAGCGCTGCCTTTGTGCCTTTTCTGCACCAGACTATATGAATTGGGCACTTATCTTTAAGCAATATCTTTGCTGATAATAATCCATAATGAACATTGGAATACATTTTGTGTTTTAATGTAACCCACTCCTCCCGACACTCTGGTGAGAGGCACAGAGCCCATCTCACAGCGCTAATTGTGGGCTAATCCCACCCACTGCTTCCCGCCCTGATCCCTTCCTGTCCTCCAACCCACCCATCTAATGCCAGATTTGGCCATGACCCATGCCACATGACTGGAAAATCTTTGCATTTCATCATAATTGTTTATTTCGGTAAAACAAAGCATACCATGAAAACTAGACAACAAAATGAACAATCAACAATATTACAAAACATTTAAATTGTTGTAGTTAAACCCAACAACCATTAAAAACCTTAAAAAAACAAAACCACATAACTCAAAATCTACCAGATCTTAGTAAACATTCTCTCAGAAACAGCATGTTTTAAAAAAATAAATACAGCCCAACCCACTTGTACAAAATCCTCCCACAGCAAATAATACAATGCTGGCTCATAACGTCGAAAGCCCAGGCCCTGCAATACACGTTTCAAAGTATATTCTCTAATTGCTGAAAAAGCAGGGCAAAGCAAAAACAGTGTGCCAAGTCCTCCTTGGATGCCCCACAAAGCAAAATTGATCCACATCCTCCTTGAGCCACGCCTCCACCACAGCTCTTAACTGAATAGCATTAAAACGCAGCCTTGAAACAAGGATGCATTGAGACGGATGCATTAGCCAGCTCAGATACTTCTGCAAATCAGGGGACATAATGATCTGATGTTTCCTATTGGCTGGCCTCATAATCTCCAAGGACTCGCTCTTAGTTTCGTAAGACTGACATACAATATCTTACAATCTTTTTAGATAAGAAAGTTGCTGTAGAAAAACAGCAACCAGCATCCAACAACACCGTTTTCACATATCTGAGCTAAGGAGTCCTCAAATGGGGATCTCTAAGCACAAGATAGCAAACTAATTCCTGGGTCAATATAGCTTTAGTGTTACCCCAAATTCTTAGCCAATATTGGGCCTCATTACGAGGTTGTCGGTAAAACCCGCTGATGCTGACGGGATATCAGAGGCAGTGGCAGTACGGTTATTTCTAATTCCCATGGAGTCAGATAGGACTCCATGGGAATGGGAAACCTCATGCACCGGCACCATTAGTTATGGTGCTTCAGTGAAAATCATGCCGGTAGGGGCCTGAACTCCCAACGGGTCAGGCCTGGCGGTAGTTCAGTGCCCCTACCAGCATACTTATAGTATGTTGCTACTGGCGCCTTTATTTCCGTACTGTTGTGGAATATATTGACCCGCTCAACAGCATTGCACCACATCACCAAGCTGCATTTGCGCAAGAAACAGCAACCTGGTGGCGCTGGCCTATGTGCTCACCAGGACCTCAAAACTGCATTTTGGCAGCAACAAAAAAAAATTGCTAGCCTGCCTAGCACATTTCAGGCAAATGGAACAAGGGGACACCCTGAAAAAATATGCCAGTGTGTTCTGAAACATAAATGCAATCAAGTGAACAGGCAGCACTGCATTGCTGCAAAAGCCAAAAATTCCCCTTCAAAATGAAACCTTTTTCACCCTGCCAAAATGCTGTGTTATGCTATATCCATCTATGCATTCTAAAACCACTGTGATGGAAATGGCCCTGTCAGGCCCAGGATAATTCATTGTGCCTCAGAAAAACCAGGCACAATTCCTGAATGACAGGTCCTGTCAAAGTAGATTTGAAAGAAATCAACAAGCAACTTTCTTTTCACTTGCACGGGAACACGCATTTATTGCTTGCCAAAATGTATCCAGGCGTAGCAGTTCAAAGAGACTTTTAACTCTTTGAACCTGGTCACGTGCAAATGTATCTATACTTTGGATAAAACTCCTGCTGCAAGGAAATGACTACAGCTGCAAAGACAGTGGCAATCTGAGGAGCTGCAAGCCTAATTAAAGAAAGAAATGCTAGCAGTTTTTAACACGTGGAAAAATGGGCTGTGCTGGCTGAAGAGAAAAAACATGGCCTGTTTAAAACTCAATTGTTAATAAAAGCCTGTTTACTTATAAATATAAAGTAATCATGTTAGTGGTGATAATACACACATAGGCTATCTTCTTTCACAGGTTTGTTTACGTCAAGACCCAAAGTAAGAAATTAAACAGTTTAAAACACATGGGATGGATTTGCAAACTCTCAGAAAAACCAGTCAGTCCAGTTGCCAGCCATGAAACTTCCCAAAGGAAGGGAGATACACCATAAATCCAGGACATGTAGGTGCGAAGTGCCAGCTTGAAAAACTTTGTATGGGACAGGACGATAAAAGTTCACACGCTTGTCAGACATTCGTCTGTGCTCCAGGCTGGGACAATAGCAGTCCTGGGACACTCACCTGTCAAGTGTGAAGGGGCAATACAACCTTCAATTAAGACTGGAAACCCCCTTACCTGGAAGGAATTGACAGCTGCTTGCAGTTGGAAGAAGAAATAAACAGGATCTAGTAACAAAGGGACTGCCTTGTGATTACAAAGACTATGTTATAAAGAAACGTTAAAGACCTTTATTTCTGTAGCAAGAGTTAGCAAAAATGTTAAAAGTTTGCAGTTTTAAATCTAATTTTGTGGGCTATCTATTAAAACTTTGTAGAACTCATTGACGCATGGGGAACAGCCGTTACAAATTATGACAGATTCCAAGGACAGTATTAATGTGGCAAACATAACATTTTGTACATACACCCCCGGGGACAATTTGCATTTGTGTATAAAATTGTGGAATTTTAGGCCAAATCTTTAATGTGTAAAACTACCAAAATGTATCAGAAAGGCGAAAGAAGGTCGCACAGACCTGAGAATTGGACTGATCTGGGCTGCACATGATATGTAACATGTGTTTATAATTTGCCAAGAGGTTGCAAGTGAAGAAATGTATGTTTTTGGCAAAATCAGATATTAAGTAAAGTAAATGTGGGAGTGTTTGGACATTGTAAACCTCACCTCATAAATCTGACATCATTCCCTTAGAAATCCAACCAACTGGGAGTGAGGCGGAGATTAGCTCCCCTGCCCAATCCAAGTAGTTTAGGTGCGGGCGTAGTTAACCCTGCCCAGCCTCTACCTTGATGATGTCATTTTGCATTATAAATAAGGGTCCCTGACAAGACCCTGGACACACACTCTTCCTGATTTCCTGCACTGCGTTCCTGTTTCCGTCATCTTCCAGATTCCAGACTCCAAATACAAGGCCAAGCATTACTGATCCTACTCCAGGGTCCACTGCAAAACCCAGGCATTGCTGATCCTGCTCCAGCAAGGCCTACCCTACAATATTAAAACCCACTTATCTCCCAGTAACCAGGAGAAACTGTGGTACTTTTGGCATCCTAATCCAGCTTGGCTTGCCGCCACTCACTGCATGCTGCTGCTATCCTGCTACCCTGATGACCTATAGTATCCAGTAACCAGAATTGCCAGTCCAGAAGAACTATCCTTTGGTATCCAGTCCCTGCCGAGCTGATCCTGTCCCGCTTATTTTGTCCGGCTGTCCTTTGTTAGACCAGATCTGTGTGGTGACCAGAACCACTGACTGTCCAAATCCAAACTAAAAAGTGGACTGTGATTATCAATAGAAACCATAGAAAACCATAGTATACCTTGCCTTGTCCTTAGTTCCACTCTCTAAGTCATCCTATTCTTATCCTGATAACTTGTAATATTGTCAAAAATCATTCTTGAAACCCTGCCTTTGATTTCTTGTGCTAGCGCCAACTTCTTTAATAATTTTGTCTTGTGAAATCCTAAACCCTTAGTCCTCTTCCGAGTGATCGGACTGGTTCCACCAGGTCGGGGCGCGGAGATGCTAGGGTTGAATTCGCGAGTCAATCCTGGAGCTTACTGTGTCTCAATCTGGTAGTTTAGCCTGAAGTCTAGCTTGAAAACTGTTCTTGTCAAAACTGATTTCTTGTCCTTTTTCGTGCCTTCCTTTTCTCAAAACGTACCTCACTAGATCTTGCATAACTCATTCAATTTACAATATTTCACCCATTTTTATTAAAAACTGTTTTGGTAAATTCAGGCGGGAATTGCAAAAGTTTGCAAAATTTTCAACGTGTCATTTTGATTATCAACTGTTTTAAATCTTCGATTCAATTTCGAATTGTATGCTTTTGCTCAATCCATTGCTTGTGATTGCTAGTCACTTTCCAGTGTTGCTCCAGTAAAGGCGTGTTGTTGTTTCAAGAGTTTTATACACATTCATTGTTTTGTCCATCCATTTCCGAGTGTCATTTTTAGCATTGCCAGGGTTAAAATCTGTTCCTTTCTCTTGGTTGGGAAGGTTGGATTCCAATTCTGTTTTCAATTTGTCATTCCTGATTATCTGCTGCTTCTGTTTATCCACTTAGAATTGATTATTTGTGGGTTGAGGGAACATTGCAGGGGGAAATTCTAACTCAAGTGCTATCTTGCCTAAAATCAAAAAGTGTTCCTATTCCCTGTTGTTTTTTAGTTGTGTCAATAGAAGGTTAAACTAAGTGTACTGCTTAGGTAGAAAAAGAAGGTCAGGCGCGCACTCTGGTTCCAAGTCATTTAATCCTGATGTAAGTAATAACAGGGTTGAATCCCAACACAGTTCAAAAAATAATTGATGCAAATAGTCCCAACAATGTTCAAAAATTACCAGGGTTAAATCCTAACTGCTGCAGTTTCAAAGCACAATAGTTAGTTCTACTCCTCCAAGCACTTTCAAGTCTCAAACTCTCATCAGGGAGGCTGTGTTAGCTGTGTTCCTTTTCAGGTGTTGCTAATTACTTGTTTCAATTTCAGTCTCAAAGGATTCTGGTTATTGTAGTGATGGCACAAGTGTTTCATTCAGGAGACCAGGAACCAACTCCCCTCCAAACACAAATCTTACCCACAATTGGGGGAGGGGGGAAACCATGAATATGGCTCTCCAAAGTGGGGGCATAATAGCCCCGGTGCTGCTGCCCCTGGAGCCCGGGTCTCCTGTAACATTAAGTAGAAAAAGAAGGTCAGGCGCGCACTCTGGTTCCAAGTCATTTAATCCTGATGTAAGTAATAACAGGGTTGAATCCCAACACAGTTCAAAAAATAATAACAGGGCTGAATCCCAGATGCAAATAGTCCCAACAATGTTCAAAAATTACCAGGGGTAAATCCCAACTGCTACAGAATTGTGTTTGGAGGGGAGTTGGTTTCTGGTCTCCTGAATGAAACACTTGTGCCATCACTACAATAACCAGAATCCTTTGAGACTGAAATTGAAAAAAGTAATTAGCAACACCTGAAAAGGAACACAGCTAACACAGCCTCCCTGATGAGAGTTTGAGACTTGAAAGTACTTGGAGGAGTAGAACTAACTATTGTGCTTTGGAACTGTAGCAGTTGGGATTTAACCCTGGTAATTTTTGAACATTGTTGGGACTATTTGCATCTGGGATTCAGCCCTGTTATTATTTTTTGAACTGTTTTGGGATCCAACCCTGTTATTACTTACATCAGGATTAAATGACTTGGAACCAGGGTGCGCGCCTGACCTTCTTTTTCTACTAAGTGCACTGCTTACATTCCTATTTTTCTTATCACCCCATTGGTGATTGCTGCCCCATATTAAAAATGGTATGATTTCTTTTGAATTTTAAAATAAATAAATAAATATTACATTTTATCAGCCTGGTTCACGGTCCATTGTGACCCGGGGTATTTGAATAGGGTGCGTGATATGATTGGTGTACCATCTCAATATTGAATCTAACATAAAACATAAGCATTTCAATTGCGCGCTGCATACTAAGCTAAGACTAAGGTGTGCATTGCCTGATAGAAATCCTTAACACTGTCAAACTCATAATGACGGCCAATGACTAGAAGGCATAGATGCAACCAGGTCAGTAAGAAAACAATCCTGTTCTTGATGAACTGCGAAATTCGGGGCAGACCCAGGTAACCCCAGAATGCTCTTAGAAAAGGTGTTCTCAGCCATCTTGATAGATTCAGTTTTACCAAATCCCCACAGCTCCATGCCATATCTTGCCAAGGAAGAAGTTTACAAAAGACTTTGAGCACCAGCTCAATCGCCTTTATTTTGAACTCACCCAATGCTCTGCCTACCCCCAAAATTGCGTGTTTAAATTTTAGGGTCTGCTTCTCAATGTTTTCCTCCGCCGCAAGATTTGAAGAAAATCTCACCCCCAGTTATTGATAATGATCCACTCTTGGAACTAACTCCCCTTAGAGAAGATAGCTGGACACCTTGTGGGAGGCTCCCCCCTGTGACAAACCATTGCAGATGATTTCTAAGCATTTACCTTCAGACCCAGGGTATCCATGAATCAGGCATAATTGTCAACGAGGTAGTGGAGGGATCTGGGGGTATGAGCTATTAGGACTGTGTCATCTGCATAGGCAAGTAAAGGCAAACACCTATTGCCCAGCCTAGGAAAGTCAGAATTGGATTTAAGTAGATGGTCATAAAGACCATTTATATAAAGACAAAAAAGAAAGGGGGCCAAAACACAGCCTTGACGTACCCCACATTCAACTTGGAAAAAAGGGGTACACGTACACCGGCCAGCAGGTCCACTCCTCACACAAGTCATTGTTGAAAGGTGTAATCTCTCTAAGAGATCCAGCAAGGCGATAGAACAATTCATGGATCTGAGCATGCACCATAACCTAGCCTGATTAACCGCGTATAATGCAATGTTCATAACCTTGTATAATGCAGTGTTCAGATTCATGAAAGCCAGAAAGATGAATTCCTCCTTGATAAACAAAGAATGCGCCACCACAAAGCAAGATTCAGGGCATGTTCTGCAGTCCCCAGACCTGGTCTGAAGCCCAGCTACATAGGAGAAAAGATGTTTGAGATCTCCATCCAAGACTGCAGTCTCCCAAGAATGGCCCTCCCCAAGATCTTAAACACTGAGTCTAGAAGAGAGATTGGTCTACAAGACACTGCTAGTGCCCTTGGGCCTTTTTTATAGATTGGGTAGATCATAGTACGAGACCAAGACACAGAATGAATTTCTCCAGCACAAACATTTAAAATACATTCTCGGTGCAAGCAGCATTCTCTGGCCCACTCCCCCCGAGACTCTGGTATGAGGTGCAGAGCCCATCTCATAGAGCTCCTTTTTATTTGATTTGCCCCCGATTGCAACCTAATCCCATCCACCTCCACCCTCTCCGAGCCTTCTCTTCCTACAGTCCACCCATCAGCTTCCGTATTGGTCTGTGGCCTGTGCATTGTGACCAGAAGATCCCGATTTCAGTGATTCTGCAAGGGAAGCCTTGCCCCGGCAGTCATCTGACTAAGGACCAGAGGCAAAGGGCAGCTCCCCTCTCTGCAGCCGCAATCCCTGTTTGCCCCTGCTCACCTGTGGACACCTGAGTTAGACAAACTTCAGCAACAGAAAGGGTAAGTGTGGCCTGGGTGAGTACTCCTGTAAATCCCTACCACCCGTATTACCTAATATCATATGCCTACTGGCACCTAACCTAACAGTGTAAGTTAGCCACATTCTGCATCTATCCTTATTGTGTATATTAGCCATATTTTGCATCTAGCCCAATTGTGTAAGTACGTAATATTTTGCATCTAGCCTAATTGTGTAAATTAGCCATATTTTTTGCATGTAGCCTAATTGCCTGTTAGCCGTATATTGCATCTAGCCTAATTGTGTAATTTTGCCATATTTGACTTGTAGCCTAATTGTGTAAGTTAGCCATATTTAGCATCAAGCCTAATTATGTAAGTTAGCCATGTCTAGCATCTAGCCTAATTGTGTAAATTATAATTTTTTTGTTACATCTAGCCTGTGTAAATTAGCCATATGCTTCTCGCTGCTCTCTGAGATAGACATTATGTAACATCTGTATTGTGGTTCTCTGCTCCCTGACCTGGTGCTCTGCAGACCCCACCACTTTTCTACCCAGAGGCATTTTCAGGATGACGTATGCTTTTATTCTGGGTGCATTTTTGAGACAATGGGCCTCATTACGAGTCGGCCGTGCCGGAATCTGGTGATTCCGTGACAACGGTTACTCCACTTCCGCGACCGCAATGTTGCGGAAAGAAGGGCCGATTATGGCACTAGGGTCGCGCGCAACACACCGAGGTGGAAACGGAGTCACCGCCGTCATGTAAACACCCACGCACATGGGCTTTACGCCACAGAAAACGGTGCTAAACCCGTGTCCGCCCCCGTCGACACGGAAACACCGGAAGCGGAAACACCAACACCCGAAGTGGAAACACCATGACCGTGGGAAAAAAACAGAAACAGAGATGCGGCCATTATATAAAGCACAATCCACTGCCATCCTCAGACACCACAGGTCAGATTACCTCCCTGAGACTGACAACTCATCGAATGGCATCCAGGATACCAGCACGGAGACAGCGAAAGCCGCACTTTAGTGAGGCTGAGCTCACAGTTCTGGTGGACCACATTGTAGAGTATGCAGAAATGCTCTTTAGTGCAGACCAGCAGCGCGCTACTCAGCAACGGCGCAAGGAGGTGTGGGCGGAGGCAGCACGCAAGTGCACAGCGGTTGGTGTGACCACACGCTCTGTGAAGGACTGCCACAAGAGGTGGGATGACCTCAGGCTCCGGGTGCGCAACCTCATGACTGCACACCGCCAACACAGCACTGGCACTGGTGGAGGCCCTGCATCCCCTCTCAAGTTGCAACCGTGGGAGGAGCGCTGCAGCAGTGTCATGCACCTCAAAGGCATCCACGGCATAGGAGAGGCAGAGGCAGGAGTGAGCCCACCTGCACATGCTGGTAAGTGCACATAGTACAAAGCCATAAGTGTGAATGGGAGTGACCCTATGGACCCACTCACAATGCCCCCCCAACAGGGCAGGTGTGACCCAATGGACCCACTCACAATGCCCCCCCCAACAGGGCAGGAGTGTCCCAATGGACACACTCACAATGCCCCCCCCAAGAGGGCAGGAGTGACCCAATGGACCCACTCACAATGCCCCCTCCAACAGGGCAGGAGTGACCAAATGGACCCACTCACAATGCCCCCCCCCCAACAGGGCAGGAGTGACCCAATGGACCCACTCACAATGCCCCCCTCCCAAACAGGGCAGGAGCGAGCCAATGGACCCACTGACTGGCCAGATGACAAGTAACACATCCACAAAGCTTGAACCCTGGAAATGCATACAGTGCGTGCCTGACTGGAAGCAGACACACACACACCTGAGTGCATCAATAGTCACAAGTGTGTACATGCAAGTGGTCATGGATTATCATGTTGGATGCATGTGCTGGACACATCTAGTAACATCACACAACTAACAGCATGCCCTCTGTATCCCCACAGTCGAGACAAGTGACAGCGAGGGCCAAGAGGCAACGCAGCGGCCACCTGCACGCGCCCAACTCAGCACTTCTGCCCAGGAGGATGATGCTAGCTGCTCCAGCACACAAGCATCGGCTGCATCAGGCACACTGGCTACATCAGGCACACCAGCTACATCAGGCACACCGGCTACATCAGGCACACCAGCATACGCCACCATCCCCATGCAGGCACCCACCCTAGCCCCGGATGATGATTCGCAACCCATCTGCACAGCTGAGGAAGCTGCATCAAGTGATGGAAGTGCCCCGCCCATGCAGGCCGAAGCAGTACAACAGGGTGAGGGGGACAACATGGATGAGGTGTCACCCATCCATGGACTACAGTTCAGCCCCCAAGAACTGCATAGCCCCATGCGCTCCCCAACTCCCTCCATGGCTGAGCTCAGTACATGCTTGCAGCACTTTGAGCAACAACAGGCCACCCTGACACAGCTGTTGGAAAGTCAGCTGGAGGAGGCCAGGCTGCAGCGTGAGGAGGCCGTGCATCAGCTGGAGGAGGCCAGGCTGCAGCGTGAGAGCAATGCTATGTCGGTGCGGCGGCTCTCCAGGTCGAATAGACGATTTGCGGCCACCATTGTCACCCTGGCATGCCATGTCAGGGAAGGGAACAAGGGAACGGTGTGCAATCCAGCATGCTCAGTCAATGTTGGTAGCCCAGCAGGCGTTTCAAGGGCGCTTGCCCACAGTCACACCGACAGTCACCTCAGCCAGCACCACCCCATCCAGCTCTGCCACTGCCAGGACACGGAGGCGTTCTAGTCGGCTGACTGGAGCTGCCAGCAAGGACACGGCACCGCATAAGCGCCCCCGCAAATAGTGGCATGTGGGGATGCCATTCAACATGACATTTGGGGACACCATGGGTGTAGGGGGGTGGGTACGTTTGGGTGGTGGGGGAGGTCCATTAGGGGGTTAGTTGTTTGGGGCCTGGTTGGGGGTGTGTACGTTTGGGTGGAGGAGTGGGCCCGGGTGTACAGCTTACCTACCCAATGCACTTTCTTACCTGGTTTATTGAAAATACAACACCTTTGAAAAGTACCATAATGAATGGACATCTGTCATTTCATAACCAGTACAATTAACAGGTATTTCCGGTCCTAAATTTTGATTGTCCCTACGGATCGGCCATGTGTTTTTAAACATTAATCGGTCGATCGTAGTAAAATTTGCTATGGACCTTACCCCACCTTTCATCCACTAAACAAACGATAAATCTCACTTTTACATAAATAGACAATTATCTCCATATTTATGGTTCTCTAGGGCTGCAAAGCACGCAGACAATATACAAAGATGGAGTGTAAGATTAAAGTTCTCAGGGATGGCTTCACACAGAATGTTGCAAAGTAAGAATGTATGCACGTTCACAGTTAAGGTCAGCTGCTTCGATTTATTGCTCACGGGCCGGAATGGCCCACGACTCGCAGTATTAGGGTCTATTGTTTTGTTACCTTGACAGACAGGCACCGTGCCTAAAGACTTCTTTTGAAGGAGGGGTGCAATAACGTAAGAGATGATAAGGATGAAATTTCAGAAACGAGACCGATTTTCATGTTTGTTCACTATAAAAAGATCGTTGGCACAGACGGAGTGGTATTTAGGGACTGCATACGCCTAGACAATGAAAAATGCAAATCTAATGTAAGTAACCCTTTAGATGATTTTATTCCGGAATATATTAACAATAGCATAGCGTTAAAGCCCAGTTAAGTTGTACTTGTTCGTTCAATGTGGCATTTTGTACCGCACACTATCAATGCTGAAGTGGTCCCCTGGCGCTCAGGCGGCTCTGAAAAAGGCGGAGGAGAGGGGGTGGGTTAGTGGGAATAACGTAACATACTCCGTTGCACTATCCTCGCTAGCAAATAGTTTCAGGCCCAATAAAGAAAATGAATAATTTTAATAAAGATCGGCTGGAGAGACTAATTTATGTTTTTAATACAAGTACAACCTTCCCTACTGCCAATGCCATCATTTCCAGACCCCGGCCGACGGGTTCTTCAGCTGCCAGGTGCAGCTCCATGTCAACAACTTCACCACCCTGACCATTTTATGGGACGATCGGCAAGGACCAATATGCCCTTACGTGGTAATACCGGCTAGAAGCAACATACCAACCGTTACGGTGGTGTAGTGCCTCGTTGTTGGAACAGCCTTGCGATTATCAGTGCGACCATTGTGCTTCTTTTATCGTAAACCAACACCCTGTGTCCCGCAAAGGAACAGCGCATAACTCAAGATGAACTTTTGCGGATCGAGAGCAAAGACAAATGCGAATCGCTGAATATTCTCTAAACATTTGACGTCAAATAAATGTACTTTACCAATTGTACAATCTTTCTGTTTGCTTATAAACTACAGTTTCATATTCCGAATTGTGGCGCGCTGTGTTGTGAGATGATCTGTGTTGTTTTACGGGTTCTGTGTGAAGTTGTGTAGAAGTCGACTGGGCACATTTGGCTACGCAGCCCAGTAACGTCACGGAGAGAGGCGGGGAATATGAATGCTTTGTTGATGTCAGGCTCAGGGGCGGGAGATATGATTTAGTGCCGCAAAAGCAGGTCAGCCAGGGCGATGGGGCAAGTGATAGGACTATCACATAATGTCGGCGCACAGCAACCTGATTTATCGTTTGTTTAGTGGACGAAAAGTCGGGTAAGGTCCATAAGAGATTTTTCTACGATCGACAGATCCATGCCTGAAAACACATTGCCGACCCGTAGGGACAATTAGAATTTGGTCACGGAAATAACCTTTATTCATTTAGTGGCATCACCATATCCCTGAAATGCTGTGGATGTGCTGTCTCTCAAAAGTACATGCAAATCAGTGCATCCCATGCTCGTTGTCCATCTAGTGGACCCCCAGGAGGTGGCTGTGCCAATCGCCATACCCATCCCTATCTCTGTCTCCGTCACCATCCCCATCTTCATCTTCATCATCTCCGTCTGGGGGCATTGGAATGTTCCTGCGCAGGCACAGATTGTGCAGCATGGCACAAACGAGCGTAATTTTACTTCACTGGGCTGTACAGCAGTGATCCACCAGATCTGCCAGATCTGCTTAAACAGTGGACTTTCAGTAGTCCAAATGTCCTCTCAATCATGCCACGTGTGCGGACATGTGCCCTGTTGTACGCATCCTCATGCCTGTTCCTTGGCCTCCGTACAAGTGTCATCAGCCATGGCGTGAGTGCATATCCGGCATCTCCTACATGGGATTTAGATGCGGGAGACATGTCAGTGTTGGTAGTATCATGTCTTCATCAGATGCAGTGCAATCTTGTGTCATTGTTCATTCATGCGTATGTGTCATGCAGTGTTTTCACTGATGGGTGTTAATCTTCGATGGCCATCATAGTGGGGGTTGGCAGCTGGACATTGACCAATGCATTGGTGTGCATGTGGCTTGTGAGTATGGCATTGTGCAGTCATGTGCACACATGGCAGGGTCACTCCACAGTGATGATATAATAGATGCAAGACGTCTCATGTACAGCCATCATGTGCATTGTGAGTGCTGTGTTGCATATTATGGGGGGGGGATTTGCTGTGGCTCCAGGTGTGTGTGCCAGCGGGAGTTCAGGCTGTGTGTGTCAGGTGGCAGGGTGTGTACGGCCACACTGTGGCTACCTGTCATGTATTGCTTTGTGAAGTTTGGGTTCTGCTGTCCATTCAGTGGATGGGCCGGGGGTGATGCATGTGCAGTCGCAGCAGCCCACTCACGTAGCTCATTGCCCTGGTCACACACGCACACCCCACTTACACAGGTCCGGAGTATTGGCAGCTGTACTCACCCAATAGCCATGTGCTTTGTCCAGCATAGCGTTCCATGTACTGTGGCAATGTTGAATTCCGCAGTACCATTGAGTCATGGGTTGAGCCCGGGAAACGTGCGCAGCAATGTTTAATCACTTGCGTCGCATCACATACCATCTGTACATTCAGTGAGTGGTACTGTTTCCTATTGCGGAACACCATTTCAATTGCACGTGGTACTTTCAGCTCAATGTGGGTGCAGTCGACTGCACCTATGCAATTTAAGCATGCCTGCTATGGCATGGAAGGCCAACTTGGTGGCAATCACCTGGGGGAGGGTAAGGGGTAGGGCAATCTGTTCAGACACATGGCGCGACAGGGCATCCACTACCTGAACCAGGATTATTGAGAAACAGGGTTGTGATAGGCCGTGCAGCTCACCGACTGTGTGTTGATAGGTACCGGTGCCAAGAAAGTGCAGTACAGACATGACCTTCAGGAGGGGGGGGTGGCGGTGGGGGTGTCTATGTGGCTGCTGATGTTGTCCTCTATCAGGCCAGTGATGTACAGGATTGTTGGACAGTCCAGCCGTTATAATGTGTGGATCTGTCCTGGGGTGAGGTTCCAGGGTGAGGCCCTGATGCGTGGTATTGCAGGCTGCCTGCAGGGTGCTTCGGCTGGACAATGGGGTTTGCCATGGGTACAGGGTTAGCTGGTTGCCGCCTGCGCCTCCTACGCCTCCGCCTCCTCCTCCTCCTCCTCCTCTGCAACATTACTGCCATCATGTGCAGTGTTGCCTGTTGGTTGAGTAGGCCCAGTCCCAATGCTACTAGAGCTGCTGCCTGCATGGTTCTGTTTTGAGTTGGGCTGGGTGTGGCCCTTTTGTACGCTCCCAGTGGCGTGCTGGGTCCAGCTGGGCTGATTTGGTGCACCTGTGGCCTGATTCAGGACACCAGGCACAGTTTAACGTCATGTTCGCTGTGGCGGTGGTATCGCCACCGTGATCACGGTTTTACCGCCATTTTGTTGTCGGTGTTTCCATGTCCGCGCTAGTTGTGATGCTCGCAGTATTGCCGGCAACGAAGGGGTTTCCGTGCAGGCGGAGTTTACGGGAGCTTTAACTCCGCGGTGGCGGTTGGAGGTGGTGCTATTTCCAGGTTTGCAGGTCATGATTAGGCAGACGTGGAAACGGTGCCGGTAGGGTTATACCGGCAGCGTTAATTCCGGACTGGAGCACTTGTAATGAGGCCCAATCTATCCTTGAAACAGGTGCCTTTTCAGGTCAATGGATGCTTTAAATTCATATGCTTTTTCGGGATGATGTATGCTTCTGTTACGGGCGGGAAATGTACTGCACTTAACTGGTTGTTGGGGAACGGAAATGTGTTGCACTTGGATGGTTTGCTGGGGGAGGGAAATGTGTCACACTCGGATGGATTATTGAGGGGGGGGAAATGTGCTGCACTTAACTAGATGTGTGGCGAAGGAAATGTATCGCACTTAGATGGATTGGATGGATTGTTGAGGTTGGGAAATGTGCTGCACTTAACTAGATGTTGGGGGTTGGAAATGTATTGCACTTTGATGTTTTGCTGGGGAAAGGACGTGTTGCTCCTAATTAACCATATTAAAAACTCACCATTCTGCACACTCTGCCTCAAACTATGAACTAAACACAACCACACCTCTGCTGCACCACAAACCGCACGCACTTCACAACACCCAACATGAAACCAAACCACACACAATCACACCTCAACACCACATGACAGCTACAAACAGAATATGCACATGAGCTCAGTGACCGGTTTCTCAGAACTGAAGCTGCCAACAGCACATCAAAGCTCTCTTGCTCTTTTCCTCTCAATCCGACGTACAAACAACCCCAATTCCCGTTCCATTCAGATCCGCCAGAGCGCCAACAGATCACGCAAGTGGCAACAGCCGCAGCACAAAACTCATTAACATTAAAATAGCGTCTGATTTTAAAGGTGTGATTAAACCCCTTCCCTGCCAGCCTTAGATGACAAGGTTTCCTGTTGGATTATGATTTAACTATCCCAAAAAAGATTTCAAACATGTTCCTTGCAAAAAATATGACAGAGAGAATTAATAATTTTTGTCACTCCGTTATTGTTTAAAAAGTACACCATTTGTGAAAAAAGCAAAGCATAATTTCATTGCTTCCTTCAATCTCCCCTTCACCTAATTTTCTCTACACATTCATAAGACGCTAACAACTGCAAAATGGTGTGAGTACCTAGGTACACAAAGGCAGTGCCTGGCAAATGCCTTACTAATACCTAACAACAGGCCCACACATTTTGCTTTGGCAATGCTTGTTTTTGACAAGTCTACAGTACATGGACATGCATACTGCTTACAAATCAAGTGGTGCAAGGCCTTATTACACCAGTAGCACGTGTATAGCTCCAATCAAGCCATTAACTCTCCGAAGACTGCTTTTTTACCGACAGCTTACAGATGAGGTGCTTTGGGCAGGGAGGGGCAGGTAGTGAGTGGAAATGACCACATGAAGTAGCATTGCCATGGCCAGTCGATGAGTGGGTAAATAACCAAACAACACCCACAAGCTGTTTGTCCCATCTCGCATCCCATTTCTCTCCTACCTGTACTCTAATGCAATACTTTTGACTTCTAGGAGGCACCGTATTGCCACTTAATAGCCACAAATAAAAAGAGGGACTGTGAGTGAGTCCTGCTGGCTATCATGGGAAGTCAGTGGCGTGGTCTATTCCCTTAGCAATAATGCACATTTGAATGGACTCATATAGGCTGGTAATGGACCATGGCCCTCATTACAAGTCAGGCGTTAAGGGTTTAACGGCGCCATCGGCGCCGTTAACCCTTAACGCCTTATTCACACTTTAACGCCTGCTTCTTGCAGGCGTTAAAGTCCAAGGCGCTAAGCGACCTTGGTGCTAATTATGGCACCGTAATTTACGTTGCCGTAATTAGCGCCTTCCCCATCCCCATTATGCCCTATGGGGCAAAAATGGGATTGGGGAAGGGCAAATGGTGAATGGGGAATTACCGCCCCACTCACCTTGGAATGGGGCGGTAATTCCGCCATCCACCATAGTGGAATCCGGCATGGACCATGGTGCTAATAGCACCATGGTCCACCGCCTGAGTTGTAATGAGGGCCCATGACGCATGCTAATAAACCCAAGCACTCGAAAGGCCTTGAACAAGGGTTAGGAATGTTGCCACCCAGTACAGCCCGAGGAGGGGCGCTATTGGTATTAGCTCTCATGGGCCAACCTACAAGGCGGCAAGGGCCAGTGAAATGGGTAAAACAAAATATGGGTTGCAGCATGCATGCAACCCCTGAAGCTAGTGACTGTGACGTCATGAAGCCTCAGGCACAGCCATCTCACTAACCCTCCCCTCAGGATACACCATCCTCAGACAGGATCGTAAGACATCTAAAGGCAGAGGCATGGCTCTTATCTCCAAAGAGACACTTGCCATCAGACTCTGCAATCAACAGTGGGAAAATAACACGCTCTCCTTACCGCCAAGCTAACGCTATCTCCCTCCTACACCATCAATATTGTGATCACTTACAGACCACCTGGTACTGCCTGAGACTACCAAAAACAACTCCTCCACATCTTAGGAAACAACCTAAAAAGTACCACTAAAACTATTCTACTCGGAGACCTCAATTTAGGCCTGTCCAACCCTAAAGACAAAGCTTCCACCGCATTCGCCAAAGAGCACTCGGATTTAGGATTCTGTCATAGAATCTCGGAGCCAACTCACTCTAAAGGTCGCACCATAGACTGGATTGCGGACCACAACTGCTCTTCTACCATTACCAACATAGCACCACACCCCTGGACAGATCACCACTGCATTCAATTCACTTTTTCTACCAGACCTCCCCCCAAAGTGCTCTCCTACGCCCCTGCAGCCAAAGTCAGAAGCTTAAAAAAACTTACCAAAGTTAACCTCCTCCCTCTTCTTGACATCCCAGAACTTAAACCCCTATTTACTAACAACCCTGACATTCTTGCAAACATCTACTCGAACACCCTTACCAAAGCCATTGAGTCCATAGCTCCTCTTGAGAATAAGAAGGAAAAAAATCAATGCATACCAACCCATGGTTCACGGATGAGCTATCTACTCTACGTGAAAATAAACTCCTGGCCTTAGCTAAATGGCAATCATCACCCAACCCCTCGATTCTAACTGAATTCAAAAACATTGCCATGACCTATAAGAAAGCTATATTCAAAGCCAAATCAGAATCCCTTAACCACAGAATCACCTCAGCCAACTCTAAATCCAAAGAAATGTTTGCAATCTTTACAGCTCTCATCTCCCCTCCCTCCAGCCCTTAAGAAATCATCAAAGATGAAGCCTGGTGTGCTAACATTCAGGAAGCTCTCCTGAATAAAATCAATCTTCTCCAAGAATAAATTAATGCACAGCGCAAAGCTCTACCCAAGCAAGACAATATACCATCTGCTGCATTGTCCACCCCTCACCCCAACAGCCCACTATTCTCATTCAGGGAAGTCACAGATTCGGAGGGCGCAGACCTGCTCCTCCATATCAAACCCCTGACTTGCAAAGGAGACATCTGCCCTCCGGCCATCATCAAGCAATGCTCTGACACATTGACCCCTATCATCACAGCATTCATCAATGCTTCCTTCTCTATAGGTAAGGACCCACATAGCCCAAAAGAGGCTTGGGTTCGCCCCCTCTTAAAGAAGCCATCCTTAGACCCCACCAGCCCTAACAATTACGGTCCAATCACCACAGTTCCCTTCCTCCTTAAAATTTTGAATAAAGTCGCCCACTCCCAAATCCAACTCTACCTCAAAACTAACGCCATATTAGGCAAATGACAATCAGGCTTTCGCAAAGGCCATGGCATGGAAACTGCCTTTCTTGATTTGAAAAAAACAAATCACCAAGATAATGGACAAAGGCAAACATACATTACTGTTACTCCTATGTCTCTCCTCCGCGTTTGATCTGGTTGATCACAACATTCTGACTTCCCATCTATCCAATGAAGCCCAATTCTCTAATAAAGCCACTTCATGGATAACCTCATTTCTAGAAGGCAGAGCCATGAAAGTGTACTACGATCAGGCAAATGCTCCCTCCACCACCATCCATTGCGGAGTGCTACAGGGTTCTTGCACCACACCTACCCTTTACAATCTTTTCACAAAACCTCTCTTCGACAAATTGGCTTGCTCGGCATCACCTACACGAACTATGTCGACGACATGCAAGTACTCCTCCCCCTGACTGGCTCCTACGAACAGGAACACAACAGCCCTCCTTCAAATCTACACCACCATTCAAACTTGGATGGCAGCCAATGGACTCTGCTTAAAAAGGGATAAAACCGAGATTATCCTCCTAGGCCCCAGGGAAATACTATCCAAACTGGATCCAAAATATGAAAACTTCACCATTGACAATTCCATCATACCTGTCTCCAACACTGTCAAAACACTAGGAGTCTATCTTGACTCGACCCTCCCGAAGACTCAACAGGTCAAAGCCATTGCGTCAGCATCCGCCCACACCACCAAACTCCTAAATGCCATAAAACCTTTTCTAATCACCCAAAACTGGCTTTCCATAGCCCGAGCCACAATAGGAGCGAAACTAGACTATTGTAACGCCCTCCTTGCAGGCACCTCTAATCTTAAACTCCACAAACTACAAACAGTGCAAATCAACGCGCTCCAAGCAGCCCTCAGCATCCCTAAAAGGGACCACATCGCCCAGGCTAGGCGTGCAGCCCATTGGCTCCCAGTCAAAGATAGGATCAACTTCAAGATACTCACCCTGACGCACAAATGCATTAATCTCACTGCTCCATTTTACTTGGCAGATACTTTTACCAGAGACCTTCCCACACGCCCAAAAAGAAGTCCTCACACCAATCAACTCAGCGTCCCTCCCATCAAAAGAATGAAAGCAGGAGACATTAGCTTCCCACACATTGCTCCCAAAATTTGCCACCTCCCTCAGCCCATCTACGTCCTGCACTGTAACTAAGCTATGTTTATGATCACGTTGTGAATTGCAAAAGGAACATGTAACCAAGTCCTGTCGTTCAAGCACAACCTGTTTAACTTTAAATCCTCTGTCTTGTATTTTTGTAACCAGCATGTATCTCCTCTGTAACAAGCGCCACAATGCCTAAGGGCTGTTGCGCGCTCTATAAATGCTAAGAAAGAAAGAAAGAAAGAAAGAAATGGGTCAGCCACTAAAATGAAACGTGGGGCTCCTCCACTTCTATTTCTGTTTTCAAACGGAGGTATCCTGTTTCTTTTGAACATTATGGGACTCTTTAACCTTTGTGTAGTTGGGCGCTTTACAGTGACATCTCACCATACTGTCAGTTACACTCCCTGAGACTCTGGACGACCGCCAAAAATGAGGTGACAAAGCCATGAGGGCCTCTGCTGCGCATCCCTCTGTGAGTCCTCATAGGCAATTTTCTGGTGAACATGAAGCTTTCATGCATGTGATCATGTTCCTATGTGTGGGGCAGGCGTCTTCTGCCCCAGGTCCCGGGCCGCATGAAATGCGGGACGATAGAGGGTCTGGGAGTTTAGGCTCGGGGTGGGGGAAAACGGCACGAAAGCGTAGGGAGGGGCGTCTGAACGGCGTCACAAGAAACAAAAGCCCAGGAAAGGGCAGGAAGCAGCACCTGGGAAGGTGCGAAATATAACAGCAAGGGGGTGGGGGGGTAACCCGGCTGCCCCCAAGAAGGAACAAAAGGCCGGGGGTGTATAAGTAAGCCAGGAAAAGGAGAGGCGACACAAACCAGGTAAGAGCTCACCTCTCTTGGGTAGGCTCTTAGTGCCTGGGTAAGGGGAAGGAAAAACGTTTGCTCTTGCGGGCTCACGCATTTCCACCTCCTCTTAATTCGATCTAAACGCAGTGGCTACGTGTTCGCCCAGCTGTGCCGGAGCAGGAGCGACCCAGAGGTTTCAGCTGCGTGCGAACAGAGCACCTTTGCCGTGGACAAGCGAGACGGGCGAGGAAGATCGGGGGAAGAAGACCAGGAAAAACAGAGGACGCACGGTGCGAAGGAGCCGGAAAGCGTGGCTGACAGAATTCAGACCAGAAGGATGGTGGAAGGAAGAGCAAAAAGGGCTCAAGAATTCTCAGAATGGGCGAGAAAGGCAGAGAAAGAATATGGGGAACAATGGGTGCTGGAGATAAGGCAGAAGGAAGAAAGGGCGAAGGCAATGTTACCTTTGCTGTTCATAGAGCCCAGCAGCAGCGAAGGAGAAGACGAGGTACCGCAAGGACAGAAGAGGGGGAGAGTGGAGTCGAGGAGATCGGAGGAACAGACAGAGGCACCTACCAAGAGGAAGAAAAAAGATAAAAACAAAGGTAATGTGGGGAATAAAATCGTAAAAATGTTAAACAATTGCGTCATGGTTTCGGGTAAGTCGCCCAGAACCAATGGCAAGAAGAGCAGACGTGAGAAGGGATCCAGGGAGGAGCGGCAGGGGAGTTCCTCAACTGAAGCAAGCAGTGATGACGAAGAAAGGGACCATTTAAGGGCTTGGGTAAAATGGAGAGGAGTGGTGAGCAGGGAGAAACAGAGAGGGGCAGGGGGGGGCAGGGGCAGAACCTAGAGAAACCCCGGTCCCAGCGCCACAAGGGGCACCAGTAGTCCCGGCGCCACAAGGGGCACCAATAATCCCGGCACCACAAGGTGCACCGGTAGGGCCAAACACAGGGGGAGCACCGCAAGGACCCAACCCACAACCGGGGGTGCCAACGGGGGCACCAGGGGCAACAGTGTCAGGGGAACCAACACCGGCGGCAGCACAGACGGTGGCAGCGGCAGAAATTGGGGGGCCACTCATGACGGAATATGGCAGGCCAACCATGGGTAAAGATGCACAGGGCAGGTCAATGAAGGCAATGGCTTGGTACATAAATGACAAAGTAAAGGAGAAAATATGGAGGAAGGAATTGATCAATATTTTCACATTGTTAGATTGTCAAAAGAGGGGGATGAATGTGGCCCTAGAGGACATTAAGGAGGACGAGAAAAGCTTACTAAAAAAGGGGCCAGTGGTAAGGAATTTTGACAACTGGATGGCGGCCTTCACCATAATGTCTACAATTATATTACAAAAATTCCCGGAAGACGGGATAGCATTAGTGGCGTATCAGCAGAGGGTGCTGAAGGTACACGCAGCGTTTGGGGGTGACGCATGCCTGGAGTATGATCACGAGTTCAGAAAGGAGATGGACTGCTTTCCGGATATGGGTTGGGATGAAGAAAATTTTAATCTGTACATATTTAATGTGCTGAAGGAGAAATGGGATACCAAGGAGCGAAGCGCAGGGGGGCAGCAGAGAAGGCAATATTGGCAGAATGATTACAAAGCGGATTATAGATACAATAACAGAAGGTACGAATCCAGCTATGACAGAAATAGAGACCAGAGTTTTCGGAGCAGAAATTATGGGTCACAGAGAGGGTGGCAGAGCAGCCTGCCCCCAACAACGCAGGGGGGGCAGCGGGAGCACGGGACCAGCACGAGCAGAACCAGGACAATGTCAGAATTTCGAGAAGGGGGTACCCTGTAGCTGGGGATGGAAGTGCAAGTTCAGCCACAAGTGCGAGGGATGTAAGGGTGACCACAGCAGCTCCAAGTGCACAAGGGCCGCAGCTCCAAGCGGCATAAGTGATGAGAAGCGGAAATAAGAACTGGGGCGGGAAGGGGGCCACGCCAGTAAAAATTGAGAGGATGGAAGGGTGGCTCCAGAAATACCCAGACCAAGAAACGGCAGATCAGATCAGACAAGGCTTTAGAGAAGGTTTTAACATCCCGTTTACCGGGCAGGGAGCGCAAGACATTCCTAGAAACCTGAAATCAGCAACCGAGAACAGAGATATAGTGACCAGTAAGATCCGGAAAGAGGTAGAACTGGGGAGGGTGGAGGGCCCCTTTACAGCCTTACCATTCGAAGAATTTATATGCTCTCCACTGGGGCTGGTGCCGAAAAAAGACGAAGGGGAATACAGGCTGATACACCACCTATCCTACCCCCCGGGGGCCTCGGTGAACGACGGCATCGCCCGGAGCGACGCAACGGTATCATATTCAGACTTCGAGGAGGCAGTAGAACTGGTCAGGAAAGCAGGAAAAGGGGCATGGATGGCGAAAGCAGACATTAAATTTGCATTCCGCCTGTTGCCAGTCAATAGCAGATCTCAAAGATGGTTATGTATGCATTGGGAGGGGGAATACTTCATCAACAAATGTCTCCCGATGGGGTGCGCCATCTCATGCGTATATTTTGAGAGGGTAAGTTCATTTTTACAATGGGCGGTAACAGAAGACATGAGGGAGTCCATGATGGTACATTACCTGGACGATTTTTTATTCGTTGGGCCCAAAGGTTCAGAGCTATGCAGGGCAACCTTGGATACATTTGTGGAAATAACAAGCGAGTGGGGTTTTCCACTGGCGGAGGAGAAAACGATGGGTCCCAACACAGATTATCCAATTCCTAGGAATAGAAATTGACTCAAACAAAGGAAGGTGCCGGATCCCGGATGACAAGGTGACAGACCTGCTGAAGACAATAAAGGAACTACAAGGAAGAAACAAAGTGACAGTGAGAGAATTGAAAGCGCTGGCAGGAAAGCTGAACTTCGCAGGAAGAGTCATACCACTGGGGAGGGTGTTCCAGAGAAGTATTGAGCTGAAAACGAGAGGGCTTCAAAGGGGCACCACAGAGTCAGGCTAGGGGGAGGAATCAAGAGAGATCTGGAAGTATGGGCGGAATTTCTGAAATACTTCAATGCGTCGGTGATATGGCACTCACCGGTAAATGAGGAAGGTAAAAGGGTGTTGTTCACCGATGCAGCAGGTGGCCTTGGTTTTGGTGCGATACTGGGGAAACAATGGTGTGCAGGCAAGTGGCCAAAAACATGGCAGGTGGCAGAATGGACGAAAAACATAACACTGCTGGAGCTCTTCCTGATATGGGTCGTGTTATGCGCATGGGGGAAGAGCTAGGAAACAAGGAGTTGGCAGTATGGTCAGATAACATGGCGGTGGTGCACGTGTTAAATAAAGGAAGTGCGTCATGCATAATAGTGTTGGAATTAATGAGGGCAATCACGCTGGAAAGCCTAAAAATGAATACATGCATAAAGGCGAGGCATATCGCTGGGGAAGCAAATGTGGTGGCTGATGCAATCTCTCGCTTTCAGTGGGAAAAATTCAGGGAGCTGAGACCGGACGCCGACAAGGAAAGAACGCCCACGCCGCGGAAGGCATGGGTCCCGTTGGAGGCACTGGAAAGGAAAGCACGGTTGGCCACAAGGTCGACTCAAAAGAAGTGGGAGAAGAACGGAGAAAGGAAAGGGTCATTGACAAACTGACCAGGAACGCCCTAACGTACAAAACAAGTAAACAGTACGAAAAGCATGTAAAAGATGTGTTGGTGGAAACAGGTGTAAAAGAGGTGAAAAAAATGTAAACGGAAAAAATGTGTGAATTTCTCGAAGGGGCATTTGCCAAAGGGAAAAAGAAAAGCTGGGCAGCAGCGCACCTAGCGGCGGTGGCATATACCACAAAAGTGGCGGGCATACCGGACCCAACTGACAGCGCTAGAATAAAATATGCTATGAGAGGATAGGCGAAATTAGAGGGGTAGAAACCAGATAACAGAAGGCCGGTAAATTTTGGGAAGTTGATAATTCTGTTAAAAGTGCTGCTAGACACATGCAGCAGCACATACAAAACAGCGCTGTTCAGGGCAGCATTTGCGCTGGCATACTATGGGGCTTTCAGGGTAGGGGAACTGGTGGCCAGTAATACAGTGGCAGGAGACGGCCTGGCAAGGAAAGACATTAGTATGGGAAACAAGGGGATGTCTATAATGCTAAAGAAATCTAAAACAGACCAAACGGGGAAGGGGAGAGCAATAGACCTCAATTGCATCAGAGAGAAGGACCACTGTCCCAGGTGCATCACCCAAGAATTCCTAGATCTTCGACCAGAGGTCGACGGGCAGCTATTAATACATAGGGACGGCAACGCACTCAGCAGGTACCAGTTTCAGGCAGTATTGAAACAGGCGGTGGCAAAAGCAGGATGGGATCCAGCCGAATTTGGAACACACTCTTTCAGGATAGGAGCAGCAACCTCTGCATGGGCGGGTAGCCCGGAGGCGAAGGGTGTGAAAAGAATTGGGGGATGGAAGTTGCGATGTTTTAAAAAATACATAAGGGAAGAACTGATATAAACACTTATCTTCCCCGTTTCCATAGAGGCTGGACCCTACAAATCGGCATGGATAGTGGGGCACTCTTTCGTGACCCGGGCAGGCAGGTGGCTGGAAGAAGTGAAGCAAGGACTACATTTCAAAAATACAATTACATCCTGGTGGGGCCTCCCAGGGATGCACTGGGAGGACATCCACGACAGGCTGTCGGACCTGATAGGTTTCAGGGACCCCCCCCCCCGAGTACCTAGTTATACATCTCGGAGGGAACGACTTGGTGAGCACAAATAGGGGTAAATTACAAAGGAACATTTGCGAGTCGCGGCATAGCATAGCCCGCAGATGGTTGAAAACTGTGATTTTTATGTCAGAAATAATACCAAGAAGGGTCTGGTATGAGGCACAGAAGAGGCACGCAATCGAAATAGCCAGAAAGAAACTAAATAAATCAGTAGAAAAGTACTGCAAGAGCACAGGGCTGAACTTCATAAAACATGGTCTACACCGGAACAATCCGCACATGTTTCACCAGGATGGGGTACACCTATCAAGGAAAGGGATGGGGGTTTTTTCCGACAACATTTTTAGGGCACTCCAAGAACGGGATTGTAGGTAGGGTGCTTTTGGGGGGGACCTGATCGGGCGTGAGGAACACCCGCTCAGGTGTGGCGGCATGTGCCCAGGAACGAAGGCCCAGGGATAACAAGGACTCAGGAGGAGCCTTGGCCAACTTCGGGACTGGACACAAGGTGGCCTAAAGCATATGGCAGTGTATTGATTTTTGTAGTTTTGTATTTTCTGTAAGAAAATAAAATGCCTACGGCCTACAACTTTTCCATAACATAATTTGTCTGTGATTTATTATTTAGGTAGGGATCTGGTAAGAGGAGCAAAGCGAGCCCACACTACTCAGCCTATGCCCCAGGCCCCGGACCGCATGAAATGCGGGACGATAGAGGGTCTGGGAGTTTAGGCGCGGGGTGGGGGAAAACGGCACGAAAGGGTAGGGAGGGGCATCCGAACGACGCCACAAGAAACAAAAGCCCAGGAAAGGGCAGGAAGCAGCACCTGGGAAGGTGCGAAATATAACAGCAAGGCGGCACGGGGGTAACCCGGCCGCCCCCAAGAAGGAACAAAAGGCCGGGGGTGTATAAGTAAGCCAGGAAAAGGAGAGGCGGCACAAACCAAATAAGAGCTCACCTCTCTCGGGTAGGCTCTTAGTGCCTGGGTAAGGGGAAGGAAAAACGTTTGCCACCCAACCCACCCTACAAAAATAACAGAAGAAGAGGGGAGCAGGCAGGAGCCAGAACGCCGAGTACTCTTTCGGTACACGGTCCAAAAAAGAAGGAGCAGGCAGAAGTGGGAATGCCAAATACTCTTTCGGTACACGGTCCAAAGCATGTCGTAGGCGGCATGTGCCCAGGAACGAAGGCCCAGGGATAACAAGGACTCAGGAGGAGCCTTGGCCAACTTCGGGACTGGACACAAGGTGCCCAAAAGCATATGGCAGTGTATTGATTTTTGTTGTGTTGTATTTTCTGTAAGAAAATAAAATGCCTACGGCCTACAACTTTTCCATAACATAATTTGTCTGTGATTTATTATTTAGGTAGGGATCTGGTAAGGTGAGCAAAGCGAGCCCACACTACTCAGCCTAACACTTTTGTTTAGTGCGTTTGGTTGCTTTACGATGTGCGAAATCAACAATCCTCTTCTTGAACGCTGCAGTTTATGCACAGGTGTGACCAAACCTTCAGAACTCGACAGAATGTTAATCTCGGTACTATTGCTTTTCAATTTCCCTTACTACGGCATTTCGATCACTCTGCCTTTGGAGAACTTCCAAGTTAATTACTGGCATTTAAAAAGAAAGCTATCACTTTTCGCAGCTTGTTATGTAACCCTGTCTAGCCTGCTTCCACTCTGCATGGCGCCCCCTGCCTCTGCACCACAGTCCACATCTGCAGCCCATTAGGCGTGCCCGTGTTCTTCACATTGAGGGGCAATGCGAGCAAGTGGGAGGGCTGTGAGGTGGCTGTCGTGGCAAGTCAAGGGCGTGCAGATGCAGCCCTGCCGCGCACACAGCACACGTGACGTAATCATATTTCTCTCACGAGCACAGACAATAGCCAGGAATAAAACGCTGAATTCATAAGGTTTGCTGTCAGGTGATGGGCTCCAGTTGAAATGCATCTTTGGCAGCGCATGGATAGCTCCTTATTGTAATTGCAGATGCTTTAAGCGTTTGCTATGATATTGTATTTCGCGTGGGCTTTAGGGACTATATGATGAAGAGCAGATCGAATTAGAAGGATTTAAGATTGTTATCTCTTCAATTGCCCGCTTGGAATAATTAAAGCGTGCATTGTTATAGATCGAGGCTGGGGTCATTATCGCATCATAATGACTGGCCTCCAAGTTATGGCGCAAGGTGAAGCTGGGGGCATAACTAAGAGAAGGTTCATCAACCCCAGTGATAATTACCCCTTCCCAGGTCTATTAGCACATAGTGGTAAACGCAAAGTAGGGTTTGGTGTTGTGGTTATGAAATAAAAATGGTAGTTTAATTGGGAGAAGAGTAAGCAGACAAAATGTGCTAATAAATAAAAGATTTTATTTTTAATGTAAATAGAAAGGTCATCTTTATAAAGTAAGTATTCTAGTTTTAAGCTTGGCTGAGCCGGAATGGTTTTAACATGACCGTGTGCTGGGTTTAACCTAAGGGTCAACGGTTTCTTTATTCGAAAGTGAAAGCATGTTTCCATGTTTTAGCTTTCACTTGGGTGTGTTAAATTGGATGTTGTCTGTCACGTTGAAGGAGCAGTGGAAAAAAAGATACTCGCTGAGTAGGAGTGTCTTGTAAGAAATCTTGCTGGGAAAATTGCATGACTTTCTTACATGCAGAGACATTATTTTTTCTGTTTCCCTGTCTGTTTCTGAAATCAGTATGATCGGAATGCAGTCATAAACATTCAGTATTGACTGCCTTCTGATTGCAAATAACAAGGGGGGTCCTGGGAGACTCTCTGCCAGACATGAGTCCTGGTTACAAGAGCCTTACCCAGAGTCTTTAGCTCACTATCTTTCACAGAGAAGAAATATCCCAAACATATCAGACTCTGGGTAAGGCTCTTGGAACCAGGACTAATGTCTGGCAGAGAGTCTCCCAGGACCCCGCTTGTTATTTGCATATTTCAAGTAACTTTGGGTCTTACCCTAAGTTATTAGGGGAATCCAGACGTGGACCCCTTGCTCACTATTCTTAGAGAGGCACAGCTACATCCTACTGATGAGCTTCAACCAGACCAAAACATGTGCCTGAGGTTGCTGTTGGTACTCTTGTTCAGAGGAGAATTGCCTAGCATTTCGGTGCTGGACTGCCCCAGGGCAGGACAAAGACTGATATGTTTATGATATTTCTCCTCTGTGAAAGATAGTGAGCTAAAGACTCTGGGTAAGGCTCTTGTAACCAGGACTCATGTCTGGCAGAGAGTCTCCCAGGACCCCCCTTGTTATCTGCCTTCTGATTGGGCAGAAGAGGTCAACAATGACTTATCTGGGTTTATATAAACTATTAGCACCAGAGGCAGGTGGAGCAGTCGTCAGGTTCCTTGGATCGCGGCCTGATACTCCTGTGCTCAGCCTGCGTTCCATGGCTGCTTCCCAAGCCAGGCACCACACTGCCACATCTTCTCCACACCCATCCGTCCTCTGCAGTCCATTTCTAACTCATCCCAACCTCGTTAAATGCCCTTGCTTTGCTCTGGATTTTAACTCGGGCTGAAGGCCATTACCCCCCTTATACCTCCCCCCATGGATAGCCTGTGAAACGGGTATTTAACACTATATTATATGACAGCCCATTTTACCCAATTTCACATGTCTGCACAATCCAGTCCTTTAATGTTGCTTTTGGAATGAGAATTGTTCAAATGCTTCTCGAGCTGCACTCGGGAAGTTTTCAGGCCAGCTCCTTGTGATCTACAGGCAACGGATGAGAGGATGTCCAAGCCCCCGTCAGGGGCACTCGAGGGACATCCCACATAGCGGGACGCCCCTCTGGCCGCCCCATACCCTTGTTAGTTTCTGTCGCCCCTCCTGGAGGAAGGGGCGTCTCCAGGGCAAGAGCATCCGACGTGCCCTGGGGACAGTATATAAGGCAGGGGGAATGGAGCTCAGCCTCTTTCCAGTCACCCCGCCTGATCTGGCCACCATGGGAAGGGGTCGACCATGGGCTCAGAATGAAATGGGTCTGCGCGCACTGGCAAGATTTGCCTGGTACCGACATCATCTGGTCGGAGGTGGTGCCCAGATTGCAGTGGCGCGGTACGGTGTCGCACAGGGCATGGGCAAGTCCAGTTGCAGGCTCAACAGAGGGCTCAGAAAATGAGGGCTTTGGTTTTGTAGGACACACCTGCCCGAGGAAGAAGGACTGCATGCAAGACAATCTGGAGCGTATCTCTGCTGCCTTGCTAAAGCTGTGTGCGGCAAAGGGACAGCGTGACCATTCAGAACTTTGCATTGCCCTGCTTATGAGGCCACCTCGGGCCCATAAGTAGTCTAAGGGAGGGATTACGACATGCGGTACAATCCAAAGCGTATGTCTGCTGCATTGTCAAAGCCGTGGGCGGCTAGTGGGCAGGGGAACATTCAGAACTCGGACAGGGCCCTGCTTTGTCCCTTCCGACTATATGGCAGACGGTGTGCATCTGTTGGATAGGGGAATGGCCTGTTCATCACAGCCATTCTGGGGGCCCTCTGGAAGGTCTGTTACAGCTAGAACGATGGGAAGTTTTAGTGGAGCATGGGGGCATTGGGGTGGCGGAGCGGGCCACCCCCAAAGTGTGGCAGAGTTCTGGGCAGTCCTAGCCATGGAGAGGAGTACACCGCGGCGTCAACCGTGGGCAGGTGGCCCGAGAGTCGCATTTGAGCCAAACTCGGACGATGGGCACTGAGTCCCTTAGGGACACTTGAGATTCCTCACCTGCAAGTTTCAGTGGCCCGAGGAGGAAGTACTGCATGCAGTACAAGCTGGAGTGTATGTCCGTTGCCTTGCAAAAGCCGTGGGCGGCAAGGGGACACCGTGAACATCCAGAACTTTGACATTGCCCTGCTATCGGGCCACTTTTGAAAAAGTATAGTCGTGAACCATGATGTGTTTAGGGCTGGGACTGCCCCTCTTGATGTTATGCTCCAATAAATTGTGACCTGTTGTTTCCAAAATGTAGAACTATTGTCTGTCTATTTGGTTAGTAATGGTATGGTCCAGTATCTGGTATCCCCCTCATGGAAGAGGGGCTGGAGGGCCAACGGGGGCTGACACAGCTATGTATCCGCCATTCTCTGCATGCATTTTCTAACCCTCGGAAAGGAGCCCTTCCGCATGCAGCAAATCCTCATTTATGGTATGCTCACCGCCTCCATGGCAGAGAGACTGCTAACACAAATGTCTGAGTTTAGGTCCCTCCACCCGCTCCCCTTGGTGGAAAATGCCATTGCAAATAGTAAAGGGCACTCTGTCAGAAGTGATTGTAATATTCACAGGAATTTCTTTCAGCGAATAGAGGTTTTTATGCTGAGGATTTTCGAACTGAAATGTGCACCATTATGAAGTTACCCGGTAAGAAATCACTTTAAGGTGGAGATGCTTCAGTGTACTTCTGTGTACTCTCCTGGGATGCTGTGCACACAGCACAGACTGCTCCCAGGCAAGCTCCTCTGCGGGTAGTGCACCTGTTAAGCCAGTGTGCAGGAGTGCTGTTGCATACCGCCAGGTGTCTTGCCATGCAGACCCGTCTGTGGCCCCCGGGATTATATCATAATACATTCACTACATAGAATGGTGCTGAGTTCAATATATGTGTTATATTGTTTTATATAATTTACATGCTTTGCCCAGTATGTTCAGTATCATGTTTTTGTCCCTTGGAACTGGTTATCTCTCGAAGTTGTTTATTTACTTTCAGTATGCGTTTTCTGCCAAGCCAGGTGCATTATGATGTAATAGAATGTACAGTTTGTATATAGATGGGCTCCTCTCTGAAGCTCAGGCCATTCCAGCCGGGCCATGGAGGGGAGTGTTTATGAGGATCCATTTAATAAATACTTTTGAAGAGAAGCAGCTGTTCAGTAACCTTCTTCAGTACCTCACATTTGGCGATGAGCTGGAGCTTGCCTTCTATCCCTGCATGTATTGTTCCGGCTGATGGTTGGGAACTTCTGGACCCAGGAGCTGTGCATCGTCCTAGGCTGATATTAGTGTGCTGGATCTTTCCTGTAAGCTACATTTTCCAGTGCATCGTGGGGGTCTGTGTGTGTCCTGGTGCAGCGTGGGAGTCCCTGATACTGATGGTGGCGGGTGCATGTCTTAGCCTCACTGGCACTACAAGCCTCCCGGTTGGGGCACCTCGAGTGAGCGTTACTAGCCTTCGGGGCACTCCATATACCCCAGCGCTTATTCAGTACCTCACAATAACTTAATTTTGATCCCTGTTCATTTGCCATGGCCATCAGCGCGGGTGACAGAGCCGTCTTTTGCCCTAGCGCGGCTGCACTCACCATTCCCTTACCCAAACAATTTCTTAGACCCAACCTGGCCTCACACGCAGTGTTTCTTGGGGGCGGCACAAGACATGGGATGACGCTGGACGTCCCAGGGGAAAAGGTAGAATCCGAGGGGTTCTGCTAACAGCAGCATCCATTTGATTGTATTGTTTTTGTGTCTGGCGGCACGTTTTTCCCAGGCCCATGGTAAATCTGCAGGCATGCAGACAATGTGCAGCTGTACCCTTACACCCAGGATAACTGGTTGATTGGGGAACAAACTGTTTCTCACCAACATATTGCGAATCCTTTATGATACCCGATTGCCTACACACTTTTATGTAATTCATTTAATTTTAATTTCATCAATTGTATAGAGCCTTTCCCCATGGGTATGATCCCAACGTGCTGTAGGTTGAACGCTGTCATAGGTCCCAGGAGGATAGCTCAGCGGCAGCGTGTTCAACTTGGAAACAAGACGACACGGAGCAACACAGGTTTGATCCCCGGTCCGCACCTCTGGGTATTAAGCGCATTATGAATAACCTAGCATATCATATCATAGGGACCAAAGTCTGAAGTATGGGGAGGTTAGGAGGTGCTAGTATGCGTATGTGTATAATGACCATTAAAGGTTATGAGGGCTTGGCCGAGTCCCTGCTAGCCACTCATGTCTAATTGGTATGTGTATGGGTGGCGATAGGTACACTCTGGGAAAAAGGCTGGAGGGGTGTGCATAAGACGATATTCAGTTATGTGCTTAGCTACAGTTCGGATCTTTGTCATGAAAGGTAGCTGCATACATATGGCAGAAGTTTCGTGCAAAGTGTCATTTGAGTTGTATGTGAAACAAGATGCGTGCAGGCGTGAGTGTGGCCCGCTAATTCCAAAGTGAGGAGGGTGAGGGGAAAGAATGCATTGGTTATAATCAAGTGAAAGCCTAGAAATGGTACATCTGGGTTGAAAATGATGGTGGGTGCCTGCATCCAGCTAACATTAAGTGGCTACATCCAAGTCCCCTTAACCGTACAGGCAGTAGTCTGCCTGCACCTACATTCCATGTCGTGGAACCCATTCTACTTTGATAAAGCAGTCAGGTGAGTAGGAATGTTGAAATGCATATGCAATGCAGAGGGAAACAGTTGAACAAGATAATTGTGGTAAATCAATGGGACTAAATCACATACAAGTTTTGTCTACTTGCGAATGCCCTGCGAACATGCTAGTAGTGAAACACCAAACTTTGGGGGTAGACTTGCTCACAAAAGTCAAAGTGGATACGCAAATGCACAGGATTGTGTGCATTGAAATTCACTGTTGTGAAGCTGTTAACCCACAGAATATAGGTAGGAAGCGTGTCACAGTAGGGACTACCACAAGTGAAAACACACTCTTGATTCAGAGAGGGATGCACTTTTAACCAGGGCCTTCCCTGCAATCATTTAGAGGAATGTGTCAGGGTTGTTTGCAAACTATTAATAGCTTTTGTGTGTCCCAAACTGAATTTTCAGAATGATCGTGTCTGTTTATTTTTCGCTGAGATGGAAATGTAAAAACACCATTTGCACCGCTGCGGGTGAGTGTGCGGAGAGCGGTTTGAGAATGGAGAGCGGACGAGAGTGGAGAGCGGGTGACTTTGTGAGCGGATGACTTCGAGAGCGGATGATTTTGAGAGCGGATAAGCGTGGGGAACACATGAGTCTGGGCAGCGCATGAGTGTGGGGAGCGCACGACTGATTATGGACTGAACGAATGTCCTACCTGGACCAGTATGTAGACTGGACGAGTGGATAAACTACACGAGCATATAGTCTGGACAAATGTCTAGACCTGACGAAGTGTGCTGCCTGGACGAGGGTGCGGTCTGGACGAGGGTGCGAACCAAACGTAGGGTGCGGACTAGACGAATGTGTGGAGCGGTCAAGTATGAGGAACGGACGATTATGTGCAACGGACGATACTTAACATGCCTTGGAATGAAGGAAACTCTTGAAAACATACATCACGCCACACCCCACGCTTACCCTCTCCCTTACACCACCACTCATCTAGAACGCAGAGATACTATGACACCATTCGGTATAACTGTTCCCATATCTACATCTCCCGCTTACTCCACATCACTCTAAGTAAACATTGCTGGTTTCTCACCACCCAGCCAGGCGTTCTTCTCAGGCCTAACGCAGCCAAACTCGTTCCGGATAAAGCCGACCAGAACGAACACATACTCCTGATCTCTCAACCACCACACCTACAGCTAAGAAGCAGCTACCACTTGTTTTCGCACTAGCTGCACACATACATGGTGCGCACACGCACTTTTTGACTCCCCCCTACTCTCTCTACTGACCTGAACTTCGGTTCCCAAGGGCGTTCAACCTACCAGCGCCTTCAGACCATACCAATGGTATATAAGGCGCTATATAAATGCAAAATAACATAACATAACAAATGCCATTACTAATCGCATTTGGGTGTTTGACCCCAGCCCCCACTCACAAGGGGTCAGCGAGCCAATGCATACGTAGGCGTTGTTGGGAAAGCACAACACGTTTACACATATTTGGAGAAGCTGGATATGGGTCATCAGTGCCTGCCTTATCTACACCTCGCTTGTGAGAATCAGTGAATGGCTAGCTGAGAACTGCATGTGCAGGAAAGAGGCCGTTCAGACATGCTCTCCTGCAATGGTGCGTTTTTTTTATGGCTTTTATTGGCATTTCTTTAGGATAGACAAACAGTTAACAACGCTTTTCACCTCCCTCCACCCCCAGCAACAGCAGCACAATATGTTTAGATCCTTCTTCCCGTTCCCCGTCCACACATCCCTCTCTATTTATACTATCCAATATTCACAGTTTGTGCGGACACCATTGTTTCATATAATCACTTTGTAGGTAGGTCAAGACCATCCCCCAGTCTTGCTTAAAACGCCCACTCTCTCATTGTATTCTATACGTGACCCATTCCATTGCTAGCATTTTCCACATTTTCTGAAGACAGTCAAACTGAGTCAGTGGCGATTTTTACTCCCACTGCTTCAGTACTAGCCAGGCCGCTATCAACAACATCATGAACACTTTCTTCTGGGCCTTGGTGGGTAAGCTAACTCCCGCTCTAAGAGTTCACACATCCATTCCCGGGCACTCAGGATCATGTCAAACGTAATCATAGCCTGTACCTGAGAAGTAATATTTGCCCAAAATGGTGCTATCACCGGGCATTCCCTTTATATGTGGCCCAATCTCCTTTTCCCTGGCAGCCTCTCCGGCACTCTTGCAAAGAAGAATAGTACATGTCATGTAATGTTGCCAGGGTATAATGCCACTGCATTATTATCTTGTACCATATTTCCCTGAGTTGTATTGAGCATGTCAGCTTTGGAATATTCCTCCATATATTTTCCCAGTGCTCGCGGGGAATGTTAGCACCTAGTGTACATTCTCACTTTTTCATATTGCCCACTGTTGTTTTGTTGCGGACTCAAGCAGGAACTTATATAGCATGGAGACCAGGCTCTTGGAACCTGTGTGTCTGTGTGGTGAGATATTTTTCAAACATCATCAGTTCCCTGCATGCAACTTGTTTAATGATATTGTCCCACATCCATTGTCTCATATGGTTGTGTCCCATTCAAACCCTCTCTGTGAGCCCTAATTACTGTTTGCATGCCTCAAAGGATAATATTTCTGTCCCCTCCATCATGTCCCCTATTTTCACACAGCCAACCTTTTCCCATCCCAGGCGAAAACTGTGAGTTCTCAAATAGTGGTATGAAGGAGGAGGGGTTTGAAGAAAGAGACTCCCGATCTAATAGTCGGTCCCAGATGTCACAAACCAATGCTATGATATGACATACTCCAGTGTTCAGAGGTCAATCATTTTTGCGTAGCCATGGTATCCCATCGAGGGGCCCTCCCACTACCGCCCTATCCATCCTCACCCATAGTTTAGACTTATATCCTGAGAACCACTCCCTCACCACCCTCAATTGTGCAGCCTCGTAGTATTTAAGAAAGTTCAGAGCCTATGACCACCCCTTTCTCTGGTGGCTATCAATGTCTGCATTGCAATCCTGGGACTCTTATTCTGCCACATAAAGGCAGACAATATTTTATTTAACGAGATAAAGAAAGATTTTGGGACTTTAATGGGTAGGGTCAGAAAATAATATAGTAATCTCGGGAGCATGCCATTTTATTGTAGTTCCACCCTAGCCATGATATTGACAGGGGATTCCATCTCTCAAGGTCCATTTCACACTTTCATCGGACTCACAGGTAATTACAATAGCACATCAGAGATAAGGTCATAACAATGTTTACTCCCAGATACGATATACCCCCATCAGCTATACTGAAGAGGGAGTGTAGCTGTAAATTGTTAGTCTTTTCCAGGGTAAGAGACACATCTAGATTCTCTGATTTCTGTATGTTAATCTTAAGCCCTGCTACATGTTCAACGTCTCAAAGCTCTAATATCCAGGTCGTTATGGAGCTTCCCGGTTCTGTTAGGATTACTAACATGTCATCGGCGAATGCCGCAACCTAACGTCCCTCCCACCCCGAAATGGAATACCACTTATACCCGGGTTTCGCCAGATTCTGATGAGAAAAGACTCCAGTACAGGACATAGAGTATCAGGGAAAAAGGACATACCTGCCTCATTCCCTAAGGATAGGGTTTGATCTGGATAGCTGGGTATGGGTTGATATGCCATATTGTGGGTTTTCTATAGTTCACTTTTATCATCTGTATGAATTTGGTGCCAACGCCCATATGTTAAAAGGTGTAGAAAAGGAAAGGCCATTCGACATGGTCAAATGCCTTTCGGCGTCTAACAATATGAATGTAGCGGGTATCCATGTTATCAATTGTTTTTTCAATCAAATGGCATATCTGGCTAGTGTTGTCAATGCTCTGTCTTCCAGTTATAAATCAAGATTGATCAGGATCAATCAGTGTCGGGTGCAACGGGGGCAGCCATTTAGCAAGGCTACACGTGTATTTTTGCATCTATATTCATTAGTGCGTTCAGTCTATAAGACCCACAGCTTGTCGGGTCTTTTGTTGGGCTTCCGGAATACCACAACCTTGGCTTCTGACATTGACAGCATAATTGTACCCTTAGCTGCTGTGGAATTAATAATTTCATGAGCCAAGGGACCAACTTCATTGTATATTTCTTGTAAAACGGGGCTGGAAAGCCATCGGGCCCTGGAGCTTTATTCAATAGCAGGGACATAATTTCCGCCACCACTTCTTCTTCCCCTATATCTGCTTCTAGTTTCTTGCTATTCATGGGGGTCAATTTCAGTGAGGGGAACGAATCAAAGTGTGCTGATACCGCCGTGTGTTCAGGACTGGAGAGGGCAGTAAGGGGTTCATAGAAATCCGCAAATGTATCGAAGATAGATGTCGTATCGGGGGCCATCGACACATGGGGTGATTTTAAGAATGGTTTGAGAGGAATTAGATGCTTTCATCTGTCTTGCTAATAGACGGTCAGCCTTATTGGCTCGATAGTAATATCTCTGTTTTGTCTGTAGTAGGGACATTTCTGCTCTGTGCGTATGTATTAAATCTAGTTGACCACGAATATGTTTTGTGTCTTTTGAAGAGCCCTCATCTGCTTGTTAGTTAAGGACAGCATAACCTCACCTATTTAAGTCTCTAACTCCTTTTCCAATTTCCCCCATTGCTTCTCTCTCTGAGCCCTTAAAGCAATCAGTTTGCCCCACAATGCCTCTTTAAACTCACCCCATACGCCTTTGACGCTAACTTCCTGGGTATCATTGGCAATACTGATCTATTTGGCTACTATTTCCTCTGTCAGCATGGTGTCCTTCAGTAGTTCTGTTGGGAACCTCCAACTCCATAGTGCTCTATGTTTCCTAGAGGCATAAAAGTCAACTAAAATGGGGGCATGATCCGAGAGTGAGATCGGTACCACTGACACCTCCCCCACATCTCCAATCCGCCTGGACTATGCCCACACATAGTCAATCCTGGGCAGTGAGTGGTGAACATGAGGAAAGCATGTATACCCTCTCTCCTCCCCCCTTTTGATCTGCCACACATTGTGTAAAGCCATATTTTTAGAGTATGTGAAGGGACCAGTATTCCCTTTAGCACCCAGAGCTCCTATCCACCTGAGGGATCCATGCTAGGTTAAAGTCCCCCGTCAATATGTTGTCCGCCTGTGCGTACTGTTTCGACATAGCTGCTACATTACGTAGGAAGCCTTGCGTTGGGTGCATATACCATAGCTAATGTTAAAAGTCAGTGTTTGATCTCTGCCCGAAGAAATAAATACTGTCCTTCAGGGTCCACCTGGGTGTGTGTAATCTGTACATTTAAGGAATCCTTGAATGCAATAGGTACACCAGATGTCCTCCTCTGTGCATTAGCCTGATTTACCGGTATTACATTGCTTTTATCCTTTTTCCGTATGTGCTTTTCCTGAAACACTATTATGTCTGAATTTTCCCTGTTAATATATTTCTCCAATTTCCTGCGTTTAATAGGGATATTCATTCCCCTAATATTATGTGTCAAAACCTTGAACGCTAGCATAAACCCCCCACCATTCCATCAGAGCCCTTACCATACTGTTTCCATTTGCCTTTACGCAACTTCTGCTGCAGTCGCCACCCTCCTTCCTCCCCCAAACGTGCCCACGTCCCCTCCTTTGAACTCCCAAACAAACAATTCTGTCCCTACCCCCTACTCCTCCTCCCCTAAGACTCCCATCCCCCCACCCCTACTTCTAATTTCCCCAAACATAATCTCCCACGCTCAGACCAGAGATCCTATGATTCCCTCAGGAACTAATCCTGAGGCTCTAGTCCAAGTAGATACCTGAGGCAAAATCTGTGGGTGGATTCCTAATTCCTCCTAGTAGGTTCCAATCCTGGACCCTGTGCCTGCCATCCCCTTCCTGGGCCTTATCAAACCCTGTCTGCCCTTAACAACCTAATCTCTCATAATCCATTTTCACCCGGCCATCAATGTTGATCACATTCCCCACCCACAAATGATATCCACATTCCTGCTTTGCCACCATACTCTGATCCCATCAAATCATTCTTGTTAGAGCATCCCCTTGCCCTGCATCATCACAACGTGTCTTTGGCAGTAGATAGTGGCCCTTTCGAGCATGCTCCTCTACCACCAGACCTCCCGGGTGCCATAGACCACTCCCATTGTCTGCCTCCTTTCAGTTGGGATGTCTGGGTGCTCTCGACATGTTGTCTTCTTCCTTTTCAAAATGCAGCAGGGTCTGTCCTTCCTCACATATCATTAGCTGATGCTGCTTCCCATCCATTGTGAAAAGCATGTTGCAGGGAAAAGTCAATTTATATTTGGATTTTTGGTTTGTTTCACATCCAGCATCATTACCACCGGACCCATGGCTCTCTGCTCTTCCTCTGCAATGTTGACGGCTCCAAACCCTGAAACACCTAAACATCTGACCCATCTATGGTGATCTGATCTCCTGGCGTGCCATTCTCGAAACGCTCTCCTTTTGTCCATACAAGGTCATATCAATCAGTACATCCCTAGGCCTTGCTCTAGGTTCTATCCTCTTAGTGCCCACCCTATGGACTATGTCAATGTCCATGGTAATCGGATCGGTCTCCAACAGTAGATGTCCAACGCAGTAAGCACTGTTGGATCGTATCACGCAGATCTTTATCTTAGACAGTCACACTTAACCCTTTAATGCGAACATTATTCCGCCTCAACCTATTTTCCAAATCCTCTACCTGGAGTTGCAGATTCTGCGTTGTCCGTGCCACATGCTCCAGCAATTCACTATTTCATTTGACCTCATTTGCCATCTCCATTAAAGCCTGTTCATTGGTGTCCACCATGTCTCCTAAGCTCTTCAGGTCATCCGTAACCTCTTTCAGGGAGCTCTTTAGTTCTTCCTTCAAGGTTTCAAACTGGTCCTGGAAGGTAGCAATAATCCTTTCCTCGAGGTCCCTAAGGCATTCCATCAGATCCTCCTTACTGAGTGTGATCTTTTCCCCCCGCTGTGCCCTGGGGATCTTCTTGTTGATGTTGGGTTTCATGGGGGGTAGAGTTTTGGACTTTCTCTGCTTCCAGGAGAAGGATGATGAGTGTTTAGGCAGACCGGCATGTCCTTCCCCTTTCCTTTGGGCATCTGGGTGGAGTGCTTCCTCACACCACACTTCTGGTAGAGATAGATGGGCCCCTGCAGCCTGTAGCCAGTAGTGCCAGCTCTCTTTTGTACAAGTGTCCACTATTTGACTCAATTCACTTTGTAGCTTGTCAGATTTGCAGGGCCAGGGACTTGCACCTTGAATCTCCCAGATCCTTACTATTTGTGTGACTCATGGTTGGATCAGCCCCAGCTGCAGCACTCCCCCTTGTGGCTTGCCCTGTTAAGTAAATCCCCTTGCTGTGGGGAGCCCTGCCGCTCGGCGTCCCCTGCTGATTTCCCTCTTTGGACTTGATCTGCCCGTCACCCACTGGTGTTGGGGCCTCGTTTCTCGCAGCTTCACGAGTCCTGATGTGGCCTAATCAGGAACGTTCTGGTGGTCTCGGTGGGAGGTTCTCCCTCTCCTCCACTCCACTGCGCAGCACGGGTCCCGGGGCTTTCACCTCAGTCTGCCTGCCACAGCTCCCACTGGCTCTACGATAACCGGTCTGCGATGCAGCCGAATCAGGAGCGGCCAGGCGGCCTAGCGGGGAGCTTCTCTCGCTCCTCCTCACCAAAGCTCAGCTGCACGGGACCCGGGCTCTCACCTTAGCCTCCCTGCACAGGTCCCTACCGCCCCTTCTCTGCCTCTGCCCTGCGCTTGCCGGCTCCGCTCGCTGACTGGTGTTTCTGTGAAGGTTACGGGAAGGGGGGACACATTGTCAAAGTCTCCCCCACTCAATGCCAAACACGCTGTGCTGACATGCACGGGCAGACTTTCTATAACAGGCCCAGGACAGAGCGCAGCTCAGCACATCTTCCTTAGTTGGCGGCCATTTTGGAATGCAATGGTGCATGTGTTTAATACTGGAGAATTGTGAACAGGTTCGTAAGAGGGCTGCTATGATCCACACCTTTCAGTCCCTCAAAAGAACAAACACATTACAAGTGGCAGAGGTGCTAGTAATGTGTTTGGAGAAGAAATAAGACCATGCCATGACTACAAATTGTAGTCTTCCTATTTTTTTGGGAGTCAGGAAATTTCCATGCTTAATGGTTTGGAAGCACTTTAGTTGAATAACACATAGAGGGTCAATAGTTAGCAAAGGACTCAGCCACAATGCTCCTCCCTCCAGTCTTTTGCATTTTGGACAGAGTAGAGAACAGAGCAGCCAACTGCATTAGGAAGAATCTAACTCTGACAACAGTGATTGCAGAGAGTGACTAGGGAGAAGTTGGAGTACAAGAAGGCCATCAGCGAGTTTTAGAATACTTTAAACTTTCCACAAGTGTAAGTCATTTTCTTAAAACATATTGAAACCTTTTCATGATGGCTGATGTTTCTGGAACTTTCATTTATTTTTCTTGCTTTTAAATTATCCAAAATGGCTTAATTGAAGACTTGACAAGTAGGTAGTTACCGTAATTCAAAACAAGGTTTCTCTCTGAACAGTTGATCAGGTCGTAAGACTTCAATGGAGGCTTACGAGTAACTATACAAAATATTATTTCCAGCAAAGTGTACTTTGAAAATGAAGGAGCCATCAACCTGGCACACAGGGAAACAATGAAATTACATGACAACAAGAAACAGGAACATTCTCTGAGGGCAGTAGTGCTGATGAAGAGGGAGTAAACAGGGCACCCGTAAGTCTGTGATGTCAAGATTGTGAAGACTGTGAGGGCCTAACAGCAAAGGGCCCTTTAATTTTCAAATGCCACAACGCCCACTGCCCCTGATGCTACTTCCATCACAAGAGCAACAGGTCCTCTTAATCCACCTGCTTATCAAAGGGGAATTTGTCCAGTCCCGCCCCACATCTCCCACATTGTTGACAGCTGTGACATTGTCTTGCTAGCATATCAGGAGCTGACAAAGCTCTGGCCTTCCTGCAAGTGCACATGGTCTCTATTGTGAAAGGTAGTCCTTCAAACCGCTGTCTGATTCTAAATTATAATTCCCTAATGAAAGGAACTTGACTATGTGACAGAGAAATCAAGCCTTAAGAAATACGTGTTAACGAAATAAAGGTATTGTCAAGATCCTTTCATCCTGCCACAAGGGCAAGATCTTGCGTACTCTGCAGAGTAAATAGTTAGCCCAATAGTCTATGGAACTGCACGAGTATTCTGGCAATGACAATCCTCATGGATTAATTCATAAATTAACTTCATTCTATCTAGGCTTTACCAAGCAAGAATGGTGCATTCTGGGCCTTGCATTCTAAGAACATGCAAAGTCTGCATTTTCAAGGTAATTTCTGTTTGCTCTGGTGTTTGTTGTTTTCCTGTTTTTCCCTTCCGACTTTCCTATTTACTTTAAATGACATGACCAATCTTCAAGCCAGTTTCCATTGTTCCTGTAGGTCTAGTCCCTGAATCGTTCCTTTCTCTGGTTCTTGGGTTCAATATTCAGGGCTGCGTTCCATTAGATTCCTTTCTTGATATATTTTTTTCATGCCAACCTTTCTCTGCTTCTTGACAGTCTTATATGTGTTAAGTGTGTTACCTGCCTCCAATGGTGCCACTGACATTTGGAGGCAATTCATAGCACTGTATACAGCTGAAGCTCTCTTTCCCAATAGGTATGCAGTCATCTTAAACTGCTGCACTATGGCTTTGTGATGACTTTCCAAGTCTCTGGGCAAATCAATCGAACTAAGGGAGCAAACAAGAACTTCTTCGGCAGTAGTTTGCCTCGCGTGCTTTTTGGTCATTGACTTTCTTTGGGTTTTGTCAATACTGTCCGATTCTACTTTGTGCTTTGAACTCCACTTCTCACTTCAGTCTTAATGTTACTTACTCATTGATGTTCAGTTGTAATGAGGCGATATTGCCTGAGGTGGCGGACCAGCCCTGTAGGTAAAGGGCCGCCACCCAAACTAAGGGCCCGAGCACAGGTTTGGCCCACCACCAAAGGACATATCGCAGTTAGCACCTATGAAGTACCCTATACGGTTGCTGTTTTCTTTTTTTTTTAATAAAAAAAAATAAACTCACCTCTCCTGCACGGTCGCGACTCGGCCGCCCAGTGCTGCCATCATGGTTGCCATGAAAATGGAAGGCGGGGCACTGCTCTGAGCCCCTCTTCCATTTCCATGGCTTTCACAAGGAAACGAAGATGACAGTTCGGCCCAAGCGGGGTTGCCCCTTTGAGATAAGGAGAGAGGTGTGAGGGGTTTTCATGGGCTGCGTTTGGGGACGGGACACAGGGGAAGAGGAAAAGAACAGTGGCCAGTGGAGGGTGGGTGTGAAGGGCACTCGGGTTGCTCCAAACCCAGGCTTGCATCGGAAGATACAGGCTGGGTTTGGAGAAACCTGATTGGTTCCCACACCCGCTGAGGGTGCTAATTGTAATTTTGCTGGTCTCTGTTCTTGTCATTGCATATTGTAGTCACAGTTTACTCCAGCCTTCATCTGCGCATTGCAAGTATTGCATATGCTAAACCATTCCTGTACCATTGAACCTCCCAAATGCCCAAATTTTCTGTGTCACCCCACCTTGACACAGGTTATGACCTCTGGGTCCTGGGATGTGGGTAATCTGCCAATGAACGTTTTGCTCGGGCACCCATTTTGACCATCCATTAACAACGGAATTGCAAGCAATTTTTGTCCCCCACCTCCATTGTTAAGGAGGCGGGGGACACTGTCAAAGATGTCAGATCCTACCTGATCGTCACTAAGTGCTGTAGCTTCCCCCTACTCCTCACCTTTGTCTTCTGATAAAGAGAGATGCTTCTTTCCCTTCTTTCTTCAGTTATTCTGCTTTTTCTGGTAGAGGTACGGCCTCCCTCGGGTGGAAGCCACGGTGTCGCCTTGTGTAATCAGGCGGACAATGGACACTCTCACGAGGGCGCCTGAGAAAGAGGAAAAAGCCTTTGGCTACAAAAAACCTCTTGTGGGGGCAGTGTCTTGGATAATGTCCTTGTAGTTGGTACGGTAAGTAGAGAGGCAGGTTGGATCTCCTCTACCTGATGTGGGCAGCTGGTTGATGTTTTCAATCCAAGCAGTACCCTCCGGTAAAATAAGCAGTCTGGCTAAAGTCTGCGGCGAGATATGGTTTAGAACGGAGTGGGGAATATCTCCGTGAACAAGGTAGACTGGGCGGAGGCGAGGGGCTCCGAGAACACGGAGCAGTAAGAAAGAAAACAGGGAAGCAATAACGAAAGTAAAAGAGACAAACTAGTAAGGAAGAGAGGGCAAAGGACGGAACGAGGCGCAGACTCAAAAGGTAGACAGAGAGGAGAAAAGTTGAAAAAGGCAAAAGTAGAAATAATGAACCGGCCACAGAGCCGGCTTCAAGAGAGAAAAGCAGTGAAGGAGGTGGAAGGCAGAGAAAAGGGAGACAAAGACAGGGACAGAGCTAAACTAAGTGATGCAGTAGCAAAGGTATTAGCGTCGGACCAGGAAGTAAAGGTACGGACTGGGTTGCAACGCTCCGAGGAACGAAAGAGGTGTGGTTAAGTAGGAAAGAAGCAGCCAGGTCGGCAAGAAACTAGACGGCAGCAGAGGGCAACATAGAAAAGATGCAGGAGCAACTTAATGGTGGCGAGTTCTCCATGAGTCCCACAAGCACCAGGATGTCAGGCACATGGCAGTATGCCCCTTCCAAGGTGCGGACCGCCTGGCTTACCGGGGTGCAACCTGTGATACAGACGGACCAGCCTGGGGGCATGCACATACGAAACAGGTCCCCATGAAGCTTCCGAGTGGGAATAACCCTTCCAGTGAACTAGATATTCGAGTCGCCCTTTCTGTATCTGGAGTCCATGATCTTGGCGACCTCGTACTCCTCTGGAGTAGTCTGTACCGGAATGTGAGAGCCAGGAATGGAACGATGGTATGGATCCCCCTTGTGTTCCCTGAGTAGGGAGGAATGAAAAACAGGATGTATGCATTTCATACGGTTGGGGAGCTGCAAGCGATAGGCCACTGGTTTGATCCATTCCTGGATGGTGTACGGACCTAGATAATGGGAAGAGAGTTTAGAGGGTCGCACCCAGCGGGGCAAGAACTTAGTGGAGAGCCACACTTTAGTGCCCTTGTTCCACATGGGGGAGGCTAGTTGACGAGGGTCGGTTTGGGCACGATATCTGTCTTGATTGTCTTGTAGATCCTTTTTCGCAATATTGTGTGCTTCCGTTATATTGGAGAGAACAGCATCCACTGAGGGTACAGAAGAGGTCTGAGAATCTCTGGGCAACAAGTTACAGGGGTGAAAACCAGATTAGTTGCAGTATGTCTTGAGTTATTGTACGAGAATTCGGTGATGGGCAGTAATGAGACCCAATTATCTTGTTGGTGGTTGGTATAACAGCGGAGATACTGCTGGAGAGTGGCATTTAATCACTCGGTCTGCCCGTTGGTTTGGGGATGGAACCCCGAGGACAATGCCCTCTAAATACCCAGCTTACCGCACAGAGCCTTCCAGAAACAGGACGTGTACTGGCTCCCTCGATCAAAGGTTATTTTTTCCGGCAATCCATGCAAGCGAAATATATCCTTGTCAAAGACCGTCGTCATTTCTTCTGCTGTGGGCAGACCAGGGAGCGGGAGAAATGGCCATTTTAGAGAAGGTGTCGACCGTGACCATAATACAAGAACAGCCTTCGGAGATTGGGAGGTCGACGATGAAGTCTGTCGTTATGTTGGTCTAAGGTCGGATGGGTACTGGATCTTGTTGTAAACAACCCCAGGGGTCTTTGAGTGTGGTACTTACTTTTGCAACATACTGGGCATGTACTTACATACTATTTTGCCTCAGACGACAGACCAGGCCACCATAAATGCCTTTGGAGCAGGTCCACCGTGGACGAAACACCTCTGTGTCCTGCCAGAAGGCTGTCATGACACCATTCCAGGGCAGCACTCCGTGAGGAGGTATCCGGAAGAAACAGGCGGTTGTTAATGAACAGCAATCCATCACGTCTGCGGATGATGTCCTGTGGAGTGATTCTGATAGAAGACGCTGCTTGATCCATGGCTCTTCAGAACCTTTGGAGGAAAGTGGAGACTTGATTGATGATTCTGTGGTGTGGAAACATAAACTCCGGTTGATGTTCGGAAGAGAGACCTGGTAGGGGTATCCTTGATAGGGCGTCGGCTAGGATGTTCTTACTGCCTGGCAGGTATGCGATAGTAAAGTCATACTGGGCAAAATAATGTGCCCACCTGACCTTCTGGGAATTGAAGCACTCCATCTTTTGGATGACTTTAAGGTTTTTGTGGTCCGTCCTCAAAAGAAAAGGATGCATAGTGCCTTGAAGTAAGTGACGCCACTCCCCACAAGCAGTCTACATGGCAAGCAGCTCCTTTTCAATTACAGAATAGTTGGCCTGTCTGGGAGTTAGAGTCTTCAATAAGTAGGCTACCGGATGCTCTACTCCTTCATATTCCTGCAATAAGGCTTTCCCGATGGCTGCTGCCGAAGCGTCGGCTTCGACAACGAAAGGATGGCTCTGGTCGGTCTGACGCAGGACGCGAGCAGAACAGAAGAGTTTGGAAGGCCTCCTCCGCCTTACTGGACTAGACGAAGGGAGCGGACATCTTCTTCAGGAGTGTTTTGATAGGAAGCACCTCACCGGTGAACCCGGAAATTAATTTGCGGTAAAAGTTGGCTAAGCCCAAGAATCTTTGGATGTCTTTTACTGATGTGGGAGACGGCCAGTCAAGGATATCTGCCACCTTCCTTGGGTCCACCTCTACCCTGTGTTCCGACAGTAGGTATCCCGAATAGGGAACCATGGTGACCTTGAAAAGACACTTCTCTGGGTTTACCAGTAAGTGGTGTTATTTAAGGCGCTGGAGAACCTGATGGAGGTGTTCTTGGTGGAGCTGGATGGAGGTGAAATAAACCAAGATGTCGTCCAGGTAAACAATGATGTTGTGAAACAACAGATCCAAAAACAAACGGTCCATAAATCTGTGGAATATGGCGGGCACATTCACCAAGCCGAAAGGCATCACCCTGTATTTGTAATGTCCGTACGGGGTGTGGAAGGCTGTCTTCCATTAGTCCCCTGCATGGACCCTAAACAAGTGGTACGCCCGCCTTAAGTCCAGCTTAGAGAACACCACTGCCCCCTGAACAGCCTCTCGGATGTCCTTTATCAGTGGCATAGGATATCTGTCCCTAATGGTGACATTGCAAACTGTCAAACAAGTCAGATTTTTCCTGATCCTCACTAACTGCTGTAACGTCCCCTCCTCCTCACCTGTGTCTTCTGATGAAGAGAGATGCTTCTTTCCCTTCTTTCTTTGGTTATTCCGCTTTTTCTGGTAGAGGTACGGCCTCCCTCGGGTGGAAGCCACAGTGTTGCATAGTGTAATCAGGCGGACAATGGACCCCCTCCTGAGGACGCCTGAGAAAGAGGAAAAAGCCTTTGGCTATGAAAAAACCTCTTGTGAGTGCGGTGTCTTGGATAATGTCATTGTAGTTGGTACGGTAAGTAGAGAGGCAGGTTGGATCTCCTCTACCGGATGTGAGCAGCTGGTTGATGTTTTCAATGCAAGCAGTTCCGTCCGGTAAGATAAGACGGCTGGAAAAAGTCTGCGGCGAGATATGATTTAGAACGGAGTGGGGAATATCTCTGTGAACAAGGTAGACTGGGCGGAAGTGAGGGACCCCAAGAACACGAAGCAGTAAGAAAGAAAACAGGGAAGCAAAAACTAAAGTAAAAGAGACAGACTAGTAAGGAAAAGAGGCCAAAGGACAGAACGAGGCGAGGACTCAAAAGGTAGACAGAGCGGAGAAAAGCTGAAAAAGGCGGCCGCGGAGTGGGACGGGACCCACAAACGAAACTCAACCGGCTCCAAGAGAGAAAAGCAGTGAAGGAGGGGGAAGGCAGAGAAAAGGGAGACAAAGAGAGAGACAGAGCTAAACGAAGTGATGCGGTAGCAAAGGTACCAGCGTCGGACCCGGAAGTAAAGGTACGGACTGGGTTGCAATGCTCTGAGGAAGGAAAGAGGCATGGTTATGTAGGAAAGAAGCAGCCAGGTCAGCAAGAAACTAGACCGCTGCAGAGGGCAACGTAGAAAATGCGCAGGAGCAACTTAATGGTGGCGAGTTGTCCATAAGTCCCACAAGTGCCAGGATGGCAGGCGCGTGACAGACAGCCCCGCAACCCGTGAGGCCACAGATACCAAACATGGGGAGCGTGGGACACCTCTGCAACCTCCGCTCCTCATGTTTAGTATTTTCGGACCCAAATTGTTAGAAAAAACTCGAACTAATGGTAGTGACCGAATTGGGTCAAATCTACCATGCGTTCCATTTTTTTCAAAACAATTTGTGGAATACCGGGTCCTGAAAGATATCATTCTTACATGACTGGGGCGCAGCAAGAGACCTAGCTCCCTTCATTTCCAAACTTATAAACTCCTCCTTTAAGTCAAACACGGTACCCATCAACCTCAAAGAATCCTGGGTCCTTCCTCTACTTAAAAAACAAACTTTGGACCCCACCATCCCCATCAACTATAGACCTATCACCACTGTACCATTCCTACTTAAAATCCTAGACAGAGCTGCCTACATACAAATCCAGCACTACCTGGAAGCCAACCACCTGCTCGGCTCACGACAATCTGGCTTCCGTCCACTCCATGGCACGGAAACAGCTCTGCTAGACCTCAAAACACAAATTGAGGAACTAAAGAATAATGGAAAATTAGCCTTGCTCCTCCTACTGGATTTGTCAGTAGCTTTCGCCTTGGTGGACCATGCAGTTTTATGTAACCACTTCAAATCAGCCGCCAACTTCTCTCGGAGATGCCACAGCTTGGGTCCAATCCTTCTTAGTGAATCGCACTATGCAAGTCTTCTCCACAATAGACTCTGCTGACCCCATTAACATAACTTGTGGCGTCCCACAGGGATCTTGTGTCTCCCCCACTATGTACAACATCTTCACCAAGCCTTTGTTTGACAAGTTGGACAGACTGGGTGTCACCTACACGAACTATGCAGACGACACACAGATCCTCATTCCCCTTTCGGGCGACTTCGATGCAGACTCAGCCTTGGTGAACAAGATCTATACCCTCATTCAGGCATGGATGGCCTCCCATGGCCTCTGCCTGAATGACGATAAAACGGAGATACTAATTTTAGGCTCTGAAGCTAACATCCAAAAATTAAGTCCAAACTACACATCCTTCAGCACTGATAACAACCCAATCAAGGTGATGTCTGTGGTTAAAACCCTTGGATTCTACCTAGACTCCTCCCTCACTCTCAAGAAGCAAGTTAACTCCCTCGCCTCCTCTACTACGTACACTTGCAGACTCATCCGCGCTTCTAGACCATACCTCTCCAGCACTAGTTGTACCACCTTAGCCAATGCTCTTATCTTATCCAGATTAGATTATTGTAATGCCCTGCACTCAGGAGCCAATAAATACATCACAGGCAAAATTCAAAGACTGCAGAACAATGCCCTAAGAGCAGCATTAGACATCCCTCACAGAGAGCACATTACTAAATTCAGGAAAGAGGTTAACTGGCTGAAGATAACAGACAGAATCCTCCTCAAAACAGCCTCCCTCACATCGAAGTGTCTTAACAACCTAGCCCCACCGTATCTGGTGGAAAAAATCCACAGGAAAACATCCACCCACCCCATGAGATCTACTAACACCTTCAAATTAGAGACTCCTAGGTTCAAACGCTCGACTGAGGGAGGAACCAGCTTTCCTGTCAAAGCTGCACAATGCTGGAACAAGTTACCTCGTGACCTCAGAACTGAACAACCTTAGCCTATATTTAGACACAAGATACTCAAATGGCTACGTGCAAACTACACATAACCTGAATTACACTGAGCCCTCAATACTTGGCCCACACCGACCCTTCTGCATCCATGAACTACTGTGCTCTCTAGGTCACTGAGCATGCACCACCACCTACCAGGGCCTGATGATACACATACTTACTAGACTGACTCATAAACCTGTTTATATACTGCCTATATCAATAAACTTGCTAGTGTGCCTTGGACATCCCAAGTTATGTCCTGCATCTATATATATTGTTTTGTATTTATCGTTGTACATATTCTTGCCTATATGTTTTATCTATTCATGCCAAACACTGTAATGAAGCTTAATATTTCTTGTGTATATTGTTGCGCCCGGCTACCTCAGGGTTTGGCACGCATTACCAAATCAGCCACCGGTAAAGAGTCATAGGGCTCCCCATCTGACACGGTTGGAAGCAAAGAGGCAGGATTTAAAATAGAAAAGTGGTTAAAAGTAACATTATCAGCAGAGATCAACAACATTTTGTGTTTACTTAACCCTGGATTTGATATGTGCTAGGATTTGACTTTCAGGAGTAACCCTAGGACATCATGAAACACTGCAAGAGGGACTAGGTGCCCTTTAACCAAAGTATTATCTTTTTTCTACTAACAATGAAGTTGCCACCCTGGCATGTAAACAAGATGGTAAACCTGCAGCTACATGATTCATTGAGGCATTGTAATAGGCAATAGGGCAGTGCTTGCCATGCATTTGAGTCAGCACTCCCAGAGCAAAACGTTCTTGTTCATCACATTATAGAGTGCAATATTTCTAAAATTCAAGACCTGAGGCTGGGCTTTTCACAATGCTTACTTGTTTCAGACACCCATGGAAGTGGTTCAGGAGTTGGATCATGAATGAGGTTCTGTAGGGGTTGGATATTTGAAGCATAACCCATTATCCACTGTTGTCAGTAGCCAGCCATTTCAAAAAGCACTTAATTTGCTTTTATGTTAAGGGTCTATTTACTTTCTATATCACATTCACTTGATCTTTAGATTGATGTTTCTCCCCAGCAGAGATATTGAGATCAAGATGGGTCTTGCACAATTAAAGACATTTTTTTAGAGGGTATGTGCCCTTTCAGCGCAAGAGCTGTCAATGAATCACAAGAGACTCTTGTTCGCAAGCTTCCAATCAGGCAAACACTATTATAAGATCATCAACATACTAAATTAAAAGAGACACCCCTTTGAACACCAGTAAATCAAGATCTTGTTTTAAAATCTGGGAAAAGAGTATCAGACTTTCCAAATAGCTCTGTCGTAAACAGGTGAACCAATACTGTAAGGATTTATAAGTGTAATTTATCAACTACTGGCTGGTAGGATGCAGTGGTATAGAAAAGAATGCAGTACATAGATCCACTACTATAAAATGTATTTCAGTGACAGGAATTCAAAACAGAATTGTTGTGGTATTGGTAACAACAAGCAATGCAGGCTGAACCACTGTGTTAACAGCACAGAGGTCTTGTACAAATTGATGGGTTACTCACCAGGTTTCTTGACATCTAAAATAGGGGTATTGCAGAGACTACAGGTAGTCACAATAATTGAATGCTTAAGCAATGACACAATGACAGGTTTTATACCCTATTCTGCTTCTTTTGAATTGGGCACTGTGTGATGCATGGAAGAGGTTTGCTTCAACTTTCAATATTTTTCCCACTTAATTTGCATGAGTGGACCACAATCCCACAGGAACTTGGTCCAACAATTTCTATTGCAACAGGTGAGTGACGTTCCCCCTGTATCAGAACAGCTAAATAAGTACCATCATGGAAGCAATTGAAAAGTACAACCAATTTGACAAAACGCATTGAATCCTAATATATTCATTGGAAGAATTTAATAGGAATGCATGATATTCAGAGATAGGATCCAAAGTGACAGTCAAAGGTCATGTAACTGGATGGTGTATTGGTCTACCTCCAACATCCACTGTATTTACGATCTAGTTTGAACATGGGATAGGTGGAAACGTAGAAGATCTTAAAGTAGATAGTGATGCCAATTATCAACTAGCAATTAAACGTTCTTCCCGCTTACAGTACTATTCACACAAGGAGCCAAAAGCCTAAGCGGAATGAGTGGTGCAACAACATTACTGGCTAATTTGCTTTCCTGACTTAGTAGGCGGTGGTGGAAATAAATGTGTGGAAGAAAATGCAGTTGTATGTATTGAAGTTTTAAAGAAGCTTGATTGAAATGCAATTGTAAGTGAATTTAAACAAATAATAGAGAAATGTAGTTATTTAAGTGAAATAGGTTTTATATTCACTACGCCTGCCTGGTACCATTAGAGGGATTCCATTTTAAATTACATATGTTTGCTGACAGAATGGCGCTTTGAAACTTGTAACGTGGAAGAAATATTTTACTTCCATGCAAGGTTGTTGCTGCTTCATCACAAACATCTGTAATCTCATACATGCTGTCAAAGTTTATTCCAGTACTAGTTGACCTCACTTAAAGCAAAGAGTTGAAAAGACACCTTGAGCCTTAATTGGATAAGGAATGCACCAATGCATTGGTATCTCTCTAAGCAGGCAGGTGTAACCCTGAAAGACCAGAGTTTTATTGTATTCATTAGAAGGAGTTACATGCATTAGAATCAATGTGTTGAAAAGTCTATATACATTTTATATGGGGGTGGAGGGTAACACAACTAAGGATTGTTTGGAGATTGTGTGGTGTCCATTTCTATGTGTTACCTCGCAGCGCTGCTATTAAATCCTTACCAAACTAAGTTCACTGAGTATTCGAGTCTGGAGTTTGATTTCCCCTACAACTGTGAAAAACAAGGAGGGAGCTACATTGGTTGCATTGACCTATGAGCTGCTTGATTTGGGCATCCAGACTTCCAATGCCCAAACTCTTTTAAATAATTACACGGTTAGTTGTTTACATTCAATGTCTCTCGATCATGAATTCCTCCTTAACCCAAATCGAAAGGAACTACTCTTCTTGTGCCCCTTTCTCTTTCCTGAAAGCTAGGATCTGCTCAGTGCCCGGCCCTTCCTTGCAAAGGATGGAGCTGCTGGGTTTTTAACTCCATTAATCTAGCCTCAGTAATTTTGTCTTCTTTTATATAAGTGATGCATGGTCAGAAATACTTCAGTCAAGTTCTAATCTTCCCAGCCAACAAGTACTTATTCCTTCACCAATCTTGAGCTGCAGCCCCATCATGGATGCAGAGATCGAAGCTTGCAGCACAGTATTCACTGCAATGGGGATCACTAAATACTGATGGAAACATTCTTTCACCCTATGGAATAAAATTGGCTAGATATTCTCTTTACTTTGTTTTCACGTGTTTATCGTGTCAAATCTGTTTTCTTAGGTAAAATATCTAGGATGACACAGTTTGTGTTTTTACACCTATGTGTGTGCCTAATGTTGGATGATAGGGTTAAAAGACTGAGTCTAGCATGAAGTACAAATCCTGGTTGTGTCATCAAACCATGTAATTAATAAATCGGACAAAATACCAGAGATCATGCGCTATACTCTTAAAATGGATTGGGTCACTCAAAGGTCAGAGTAATGAAAATATTCTCTGATAATTACCTAAAAGTGTCAACATTTTTTTTGCCAATTTGGTTTTTTTCAAGGCAGTAGTAACCATACATAATTGTTCACTTTGTTTGTGCTCTTTATAGAAAATTAAAGCTAACACAACATAATTAAGCAACCCTGTAAAATTCCTTGTTAGATGGTGTGAGCAAGTTATTTGGCAAGATCATTATTTGGTAAGATCATTATAAACCAATTTCAAGGTTGGGTGGATAGCAATAATATTATATCAGATTTGCAGGTAGGGTTCAGGAAAAACAAGGGCACAAATGATCAGTGCTTAGTTCTATTTTTGATAATCCAAAAGTATACATTGCTTTTGAAAATGAATGTACATGTTGTCTTCCTCGACCTAAGTACTGCTTTTGACTCTGTCACAAGAGGAATGTTGTAGCAAATTTGGTCTAGAAGAGGAGTGCCATCTAATTTGAACCATGTCTTAACCCAATTGTATTCAAATACAAATGCTTGTGTTGACTATATATTGGTGGATTGGGTGGTGAGACTACTGATCAATTTGAAGTGTTTATGGGCATCAGACAGGGCTGTTTCCTGGCCCGATCCTTTTTAACATCTACATACAGGAGATCATTGATGATCTACCTAGTGGGGCCCAGGACTGCCTGGACCTAGCCTCTTGCAAGCATCTGGCTCCCTTTTATGCAAATGATGTGGTTTTAATGTCATCCACACCCCAGGGTTTAGAACAATCACTATCCATCTTTTTAGCTAAATCCTCAGTGCTCCACCTAAAATTGAATGTTGGTAACTAAATCGATGGTGTTTAGCCCCCACCGCTTTATACAAAAAATGGTCCACCTAACAGTGGAAGGAGTGTTAATTGAACAAGTGGACCACTTTGACTATCTTGGGATGAGGTTCCAGTAGTATCCAGGCTGGGTGGCTCAGGTTGATAAGGCAGCAATTAACTCAGAAAAACAAAGTGGTGCCACAAGGTCTTACTATTATAGCCATGGTAATGGAGTTGTGTCACCATCTTTGGACTTATATAACAAATACGTTTTACCAGCTGTATTATATGGGTTAGAGGTATGGGGCTATGCAAAGATGGATCAACTGAATACCAAAGAAAACACATTTCTAAAACAACTCTTAGTGCTCTCTGAGAGTGCTCCCTCTGCATCCACTCACCTGGAATTCGATATTATCCCTATAGCTACTCTGGCTATGTTTAACCCCGTCTTCTTTTGTATAAGGGTTTGGTGTCAATCAAGTTTGGAAAAGTGTAGGGAGGCACTGCTGCACCTATGTCTTTCAATGGAGGCAAAAGCCTCAAATGGATGGCCCACATCAAAATACTGCTCCACAATTTAGGGATAAGTGAGCTGCGGTCCAACCCAGGGGGTAACTGTTGTTCTGTTCTAATCAAAGCTAAAATCTCTGCCAAGCATAGAGTTATGGTACACCTTTGCGCTGATGCCACCAAAAGTAATCTTGTCCGCAAATATATTGCAAATAATAGGGAGTTTGGTTTTGGTTTTAAGCAATACTTAGATGAAATCAGTCCACCCTTTTAGAGATCCTTGTATATGTGCTTGAGACTGGGCATTTTCCAAGTAGCTGCGCTGACACATGTGTGAGGCATTACAGCATCTGATATTTGTCCTATGTGTGGGAATGCAAGAGAAAAACATTTGCACTTTTTCTTACTATGCAAAACATCTCATAGGTTGAGACCACTGTATTTAAAACTGATTCAAAAGAAGGTGGAACTCGCACCTTAAACTCTGCTATGCTGTTTTTAATTTACTCTTTGTCTCCTTCACTACAGCCCGCTATAACTATCAAACATGGCTGTTGAGAAAGAAGTTAATAATATAATATCAGGGAAATGACCCACCTCCAGTGTTTTATTTACTAAGACTGCAAGCTTTTCTCTCCTTGTAATTGTTATTTGTTTAATTATCTGTGTAATTGATTTCAAGGGAGGCTAAAAATCCTAAAGTGTATTGTTCTTAGTTTTTGATGAAACTTGTATTTTATTGTAAACTTGAAGGTTGTATTACCGAATAAAAGTATTTTTGATCATGATGATAAGTAAACATTGTGAAAAATCTGAAGTGTTCTCACATTTAACCTGCTTAAGATCCACCGCTCCCCTTAGGTAACCAAGAGAAGGGTAACACTGTCAGATTCTGAACCCGGTAGTGAGGCTGCAAAGGGGAACTAATGGGATGGAGGGTCTTTGAAGAATGGAAGTGGGATGCCTGAAGATGGGATCTGGCATCCCCCTTTTCCTAATTCCGATCTATCCTACCTCTCCTCTATTGTCATAGGATATCATCATGCATGTACGACTCTACTCCAAGATCTTCTCACTCACACTCGGAAGAAAGCAAGAGAACATAACACCCCCTTTCTCTAACTAACCTGGACGTATCCTCCCATCCCTCTAATATCATAAACTACTGTGAGAATCAATCTTTTCCTTCCCTGTTAACCTCGATTACTGAGGTTACCAGAGTGAAAGAACCAATACCAATGTCCTATCCTAAGAACACCCCTAGACCAGAGACATGGTATCCCCCTTCCTTGACAGTGAGACAGTGACCTACCCAACACCCCCTCAACCTCAATAGAATGTATTAAGACATACAATCTTCTTTTTCCAAGTATCACTCAAGTACTGTGACAAAGAAGAGGAAATCAAGATGAGTACAGATTTCCTATGAGAAACACCAATATGGTACTGGGACGAAGAAGATGCAGATACAGGAAAATCACAATCTTCATAGGCCATGTCCCACTAACAAGGCCAGGCAGGGTCAGGAAATTGAAATCAACCATGCCCACCTGCAGAGTATCCATTCTTCAGGAGTATATAAAAGGAATACTTGTAATCAGCAAAGAGAGTGAGTTGGAAGGAGAGCTGAGGAGTGTTGGCTACCCAGAACTAGTTGGAAGAAACAGAGATGCTGAAACACTGAGGGTCTGTGTGAGGAAGCGTCCGGGAGAAGCGCTGCTAACGACCTATGCTTCCATCGAAGAAGGGAGCTGAGAGACGTGATGACTGTTGTTACATTGGTAAAATGAAATGCTCATTCCACTGGGCCAGGACAGGGGCCCAGGAGTGTCTGCAGGGCAGGTGGGGGAGACTCGGACCTCAGATAACAAAGACGTTAACCCAAGAAGGTAGAAAACACCAATGGTGAGTTAAACGCAGTGAGAGCCCTTGAGTATTGAAGTAAGCGAGCAAGATACAACGTTGCAGCCCAAATGCATAAAACTGGAGACGCGTCGGGTGAAATTGACAAATGGAATTACAAGGATACATAGTGGCAGAGTGGTCACGGCGTGTATGATTACATGTTCTCAAATGACTCTGTGTCTGCAAAGAGGGAAGCTGTCCGCGGGCACGCAAAGTGAGCGAAATAGCGATCCTCAAAAAGGGGGAGCTGTGAGAGAAATGAAGTGGGAGCAACATCCCCCAAACTGATTGAAAATTGTTTACAACAAATAAAGTGTGTTGGAAAAGTATCGGGGTGGCCGCCAGGTGGGAGATTAATCCAGGCTGGCCACAGCGATCTCAGAAAAAGCATTGGGGTGGCCACTAGGTGGAAGATAGGTGCAGACTGGCTGCAGACGCCCCAGAATAAGCAAAGAGTGTTGGAAAAGCATTGGGGTGGCCACCAGGCAGGAGATTGATCCAGTTTGGCCACAGAGACCGTAGTATAAAGAAAAGAGAGCTCTATTAAGGATAAAGCATCTGGTTCCAGAACTGTACTCAGAGGATGTGCAGTCAGACAACTGTGCCACGACCAGGGGAGCCCAATTGAAAGCAAGGAGTTGCATGATAATGTGAACTGGACGGCTTCTGGGTTCACGGAAAGGAGACCCGCAGAAGCCTAAAGAACTTAACAGGAAAAGGTACAGTGAACTTGTTGCCAAGTGAACTTTGTGCCAAGCAAACCTTTCTTTGCAGAGTGAAACCTGAGAGACTTGTGGAACTTTATAATCCTGAGTGCCTTAAATTTGGGGAAGGGAGCTGCCGAAAGACTCCATTGTCATATTAAATTTACTTTGAACACTACTCAGATGGCCAAATCCCATTCACCATATTATTCTGTAGAAGTAAGCTCAAGCATAGACAGTATTTGTCACACTATGCCTCTTGTCTCACCTGTTTGTCCTTTGAAGTCTTCTTTCTCTGAGGTCTTTCTTTTGTTCGTGGATGTTCGGGACTTGTACAGGTATGGACGGGTATCCTCTGCTTCCAGTGGGTAGACCGGACACCAGCCTCGGAGAGAAGGTAAGCGTTCAATATGCCAGGAAGATTAGGTGAGTAAAGGTCTATGTCTGGGATGGATCTAGGAACCAGGGAGGAGTTGCGGTACTCGCAGTGTGCAGAAGGCAGAATGCGAGAGGCTCGGGAAGGAAGAGGAACGAGCGGACCCTCCGACAGGAACGTGAGGAGCAGCACAAATAAATACCAGGAAAGATAATTTGGAACCGCTAACTAGTAGGAGAGTAGCACGGAAGAAGAGGGAAAGTTAGGTGTACATTTGCCGGGTACTTGGAAAGCTCGCATTGAGACGCGCAGAGCCACGGGTGTGCCTGTTTTCTAGGAAGTGGCAGGTCTTGCGTAAACCCTAGACAGCGGCTTCTATCTGGTGTCAGCCATGTTGGTAGAAAAGCGGGTATGACGTTGCGGTGCGTGATGGACCATAAAGTCCAGAGAGGGCGGAAACAGTGAATCATGACAGCATGCCCCCTCTTAAACCTCGATGCGCTGGGTTTACCAGGATGAGTTAGATGGAATCTCCGTACCAAACGGGGGGGGCATTCATGTTGGATACTGGTTCCCATGTTTGTTCACTGGGGGGATAACCTTTCCATTCCACCAAGTATTGTCGTCGACCTCTCCTCTATCTGGAATCACAAATCCTGGAGACCTCAAATTCGATCTGATCATTGACGAGCACAGGGGTAGGTCGATGGGCTGACCTGGTGGATTGAGAATAGGGTTTGAACAAGGAAGTGTGAAAAACGGGATGTATCTTCTTCCAGGATTCTGGTAATTGAAGTCAATATGCCACTGAGTTAATGATTTCCTTGATGGAAAAGGGCCCGTAAAATCGAGGGGCCAATTTATTGGGTCGCAGGTGTGGAGGCAAGAGTCTAGAGGAAAGCCAGACCTTGTCGCCAATGGCATACACGGGACGGGTCTCCTCCTGGCATCAGCGTGTCTTTTAACATCCATCCTAGCTTTTTCCAAATGATTCTTAACATCCTTATGTACAGTGACCAGATGTTCAATCCAGGAATCAACTGAAGGAACCGGGGTGGGGTGAGGTAGGAGTGTTGGCAACACAGATGGATGGAACCCTTGACTGCAAAAGAAAGGGCTTGTCTTGATAGGAGAGTGGTCAGAGTTGTTTTATGCAAACTCAGCAACTGGGATTAAAACTGACAAATCATCCTGGACCTTGGCTGCAAAGCATCGTAAATATTGTTCTAGGGTCTGATTTACTAATTCGGTTATCCCACTGGACTGAGGATGATATCCTGAAGATAAGGCAGGTTGAATACCTAAAATTTGGTACAGGTACTTCCAGAATCGGAAAATGTATTGATGCCCATGGTCTGAAATTATCTTGGAAGGGAGTCCATGCAGCCTAAAATGTGGTTCAAAAATATCACTGCCATTTCTTGTGCTGAAGGTAGCTTGTACAAGGGAGTGAAGTGGGCCACATGGGAGAATAGATCGATGGTAACCATAATGGTAGTGAAACCCTTGGAAGGAGGTAATTCCACGATAAAATCGGTGGCAATTATTTCCCAAAGACAGTCTGGCAACGTGGGTTGATGGAGAAGACCTGCAGGTTTTCTATTGTCGCACTTGTTCTGACTGCAGAGAGCGCAGGCTTGGATGCATGATTTTACTGCATCGATCATTCTAGGCCACCAAAAATGTCTCTGGATGAGATGGAGAGTAGCTGTAAATCCCGATTGAGTAAACCTTTGCTTTAGTTCTTGGAAGGCAGTCTCTTGATCAACAGACCAGTTGAAAGGAATGTCTTTCTTTAACAATGCAACTATAGGTTGTACCATGGCAGAGAATGTATTCCTATAAAAGTTTGCAAGTCCCAGGAAGGAATGAATCTGTTTTATTGTTGTAGGAGCTGGCCACGACAGGATAGAGTCAACATCCATTTCTATTCCTTGGAACTCAAAACAAATCCCAGGTAATGGACTGTAGGGACATGAAAGATACAGTTTCTGGTTTAGCCAGCAGCTTGTTCTCTCGTAGGTGTTGTAAAACCAATGTCACGTGTTCTTGATGTAATATGGGATTGTTGGAATATATCAACATGTCATCCAGGTAAACAATGGCAAAGAGGAACAGCATATCTGAAAGGACTCTGTCCATGAAGCGCTGGAAAACCGTGGGAGCGTTGGCAAGGCCAAATGGCACAACCGAAATATTCAAAGTGACCGAAGGGCGTCCTGAAGGCAGTCTTCCATTCATCACCTTCCTTTATGCGGATCAGATGGTAAGCGCCCCGTAAATCAAGTTTGGTAAAGATTACAGTGCCACGTACTGTTTGCAATATGTCTGAAATGAGTGGTAAGGGATAGCGGTCCTTGCATTGGTTAAGGCCCCGGTAGTCCAGGCATGGTCGGAGTTCCTTGGTGTCCTTTTTGGGAACAAAGAACAAAGAGGCCCCAGCAGGAGACTTAGAAGGACGAATGGTTCTGTTGGCGAGATTGTTGTCCAGGTAATCACCTAGTGCTCTTTTCTCCAGCTCTGAAAGTATAAACATCCTTCCAAATGGTATAACTGTGGAGACGTTAGTATCGATAGCACAGTCGTCTGGTCGGTGGGGAGGTAGTGACTGAACAATGGCTGTCGAGATTACATCTGAAATTGTGGATAAATCTCAGGCACTTGGATAACGTTGGAAACACAAATAGAGGGTTGTTCTGGGATTCGGGATTCCATGGATATAGTCTGCATCAAATTCAGGGATAAACAAATGAGACAGATAAAATTTGAACCTAGAAATAAGGATCCGGCCGCCCAGTTGATGTATAGGTTGTGTTTTTGAGGGGCATGGCCTGGAGCTCATGGTGGACAGAGGCTGAGGCGCCGAGCTCCGGCCGAGACGCTGCATCTTGATCCTTTTTCGCCGTAAGCAGGCATACCTTCGGGGCCACATCGAACCACGGTGGTGCAGAAACCGATCCTCATCAAGAGACAGTGCCTCCGATAAGAAATCGGGACGCAGAATGTCCACAATCCCGCCCATTCTGCCCTACCCCCCGTCCCCGCCGACACCTAAGATGGCGGCCGTACCATGACGCTGCATCAACTCGAGACCAGGCAGTCAGCTATTCCCGCCGCAGCACCCGCAGGAGGAGAGAGGCGCCAACACCGCGGTCGAGGCACGCACTGAAGACCGCTGCGCTTTACCGCCCCCTACAACACGAAACGCACCGGGCATCGGACGGCCAGACACAGCTTTTTCCCCGAGTCCGACCGTGGGAGCCCGAAACACGAGACGTGAGGGGGAAACCGCGAGGAGACACAGCATCGGCTCCCTGCCATCTACGAGACCACTACGTTGCCGAGTCCCGTGGAGAGCGGAGCCAAAGTCACTGAGGTGAGGAGACCTGGGGGGCATGCTACCAGACTAAGGGTGCTATTTGAATCACCACACTGCCCCGTGGCACCCTAACCACAAGCCCACGGCGAACCACTTGAGAAAAGAGGACAATAATCCCAACCCGCTGTGCGAGACCCCAGGCCCCCAACATTGGGTACTCCCCAAAACTCTCATTAGCAACAAAGAGACGCCAAAATCATTTGGAGCACTCATGCTACTGCGCCATAGGCGCTGAAATTTGAGTGGAGCACGCACCTCTCCAGGCAACTGCAACAGTACAGCCCCCACGCACCTACCGGACCCTGAGACCCAGCATAAGGGCCATAAGCGAGAACTGAGGCACGAATCTCACTAGACAGGCCTAGCGCTAAAGCGCCAAGACTTTAACATGTCCTCCAGGAGCAAACCGAAACCCTCCACAATGGACACGTACGTCACCACCAAGTCAAAAAACTCAGCCACCCCACGCCTCCACACTCCAGAACCCGCACAATCAAAGGGTGTTGATTCCGCCGAAAATCAAACCCAAGTACTAGAAGCCATAGCATCGCTGCGCACATTTATCGATTCCAGAATAGACAAATTCAGATCAGACATCCAACTGATGCGCCAGGATGCTAAAAACTTAACAGAAAGGGTGACAAACTCCGAAACGGCCATAAAAGAGACGACAGAAGAAACAGTCGAACTGAAATCCAAAGTCGCAGACCTTGAAAGGCAGGTCACCATCCTCGAGGCCAGATCCGAGGAAGCCCCCCCAGGATCCCACCCTCGCCCGATAATCGGCAAAATACTTAATTTCCAAGACCGAGAAACCATGTTGAGGCACTCCAGGGAAGAGGGCCCCATAGAACGTGGCAACGCTAAAATCTCTGTCTACCCAGACTATACTCCAAAGGTGCACAGGGAGAGAAACTCATTCGTACCTATCAAGGCCAAACTCAGGCAACTGAACCTAAAATATATGTTACTCTATCCATCGAGACTAAAGGTCATACACAAGGGCCGTGCAATCTTCCTAGAGTCCCCAGCAGCCGCCAATATGTGGATGGAAGACAACAATCTAGCAGAAGACGGAGACACCTATCCCAAGGGCAAATGAGGAAATCCACTTATCTACGCACTTGACACATAAGCGCATACCGCATCACTACCCTACGACAACCAAGGAGGTAACCTACACCACTATTTATCAAACAGATGCGGCCCTCGCTTGGCCTCACACCAGGCACAGGACCTAGCTCCCACAAACAGACCAGGACAGGCCAGTTGCCTGCCCGACCCCGCTCGAGCCTGATACCCGGATGGGACCTGACGGCGCAAGAGCGCCTGAGCACCGTGAGAAAAATGCAGTGGCTGGGCGCACCAGTTCCAGTTTTGTTAAATGTTACTCTAGTTACACAGTCTTCACACTAGCGCAACCAACAAGGCAGAGGGCAAGACCACCGCAGATCACAAGCAAAACCAGAACTAAGAACCAAGATCTGGGAACCACCGAGGATGATCAACAACCGATGAGAAACACAGGAAAGGGCAGACGCACGGAATCCAACACTCCATCCCAATGGCGACACAATTGAAAGTGATAACTTGGAATGTACGTGGTATGTGATCATACTTGAGAAGAAATAGGATCCAATCCTATCTCCGCAGAAAGAAGGTATCCATTGCACTACTCCAAGAGACCCACCTGTCGAAGGAGTCCTCGTCCAAGTTAGCTGAGCGGTGTGGAGGCACTGCGAAAGGAGCACCCTACTCTAGCTATGCTCGAGGAGTTTTCACGTGGGTGAACCTGAACGTGCCATTCTGCCTACTGGGCTCGGAGGCAGACCCTGAAGGCAGGTATCTAATAATATGGGGAACCATTGAACATACGGCGGTCTGTATAGTGAACTCCTACTTTCCACAACACGGAATTCCCTCACACCTTAAAACGCTCTGTGCCAAAATGACGCATCACAGGGAAGGCACCTTCATATGGGCTGGCGACTTTAACAGCTACAGAAACGGAAACATGGATAGATCCACACCCCCCCAGCAACCGAGAAACGCCGCCACTCAAGCACTCAACGATGCGCTGGATCACCTCAACTTGGTTGACATTTGGAGAGAACAACACCCCATTGAAAGAAGCTACTCATATTACTCGGCCCCTCACAAGATTCACACAAGGATTGATTATCTGTTCATCCACAGAGAGCAAACCTCAATGGTAGACGCAACAGCATACCTAGGCAGATCGATCTCCAATCATTCACCATTAATTATGGAATGGAAATTAAGGGGACCCAGACCACCGATCCCGACATGGAAAATGCCCACCGCAGCCCTTACGGATCAAGAATTCAGGGAAGCCCTCGGCAACAAACTTGAGGACTACATTCACAACAATAAAGGTTCTGTATCAACCTGGAGCACGCTTTGGGAGGCGATGAAGGTAGTGATAAGAGGAGAGGTGATAGCGGGGGCTGGAGGCATCCGGAAACACCTGACGGCAGCCCTAGAAGAACGAGAAGCTGAAATAACACGCCTCGAGGCGTGCACTGTCGCCACCCCGGAAATGGAAGAGAGTCTACAAGAAATTTGCGAAGAATGTCGCACAACCTGGGACAGGCAAGCCAAATTTGACTTTGCAACAAACACCGCCAAGACCCACAAAGAAGCCGATAAACCAGGCAGGATACTAGCCTGGTTATGCAAACGAGAACAGCCAAGACACACTCCTACAGAGATCATAACTGAGAACGGGACAACATGCAGGACCCAACAGGATATTAACAACGCCTTTGCAGAGTTCTACTGTAAACTATACTCCCACAATAGGCAAATATCCAGAGAAGAAATCAAGAACACCCTGGAAGAGATTGGTCTACCGAGACTATCCGAGGAACAGAGAGAAGCTTTGGAAATGGAGATCAATACAGAAGATGTTAAGGAAGCTATCAGGTCGCCGGCCACCTGTAAGACTCCTGGCAGTGACGGCCTCCCGCCTGAATTTTATAAAGCTTACAAAGATATCATCACTCCGATACTACATGAGTTCTACACGGAGGCATATGAAGTAGGGATACTCCCTAACACTATGAAAGAAACAATCATAATCCCCATGCTTAAGCCCAGCAAACCACCCACGGACTGTGATTCATACCGCCCATTAGCAATGCTAAACTACAACAGTAAGATCCTAACCACTATCCTAGCCAACAGACTTGCAAAGGTGGTGGGAACCCTGATTCACGACGACCAAAATGGCTTCGTCCCGGGACGCAACACCACGGCCAACCTAAGAAGACTTCAACACACTATGGCGGAGACCACCACGAGAGACGAGGATCTTGCGGTACTCTCACTCGACGCCGTCAAGGCCTTCGACTCCATATTCTGGGAATGGTTGGTCGAGGTGCTTAGGGAGTTTGGATTTGGAGAGGGTTTTGTGAGATGGATCAAGGTGCTCTACAACTCACCAATGGCAAGAGTGAAAACTGGAGGGATGATCTCGAAGCCCTGGGAGATTCAGAGAGGCACTAGGCAAGGATGCCCGCTACCACCGATGCTATACATCTTAGGCTTGGAACCAATTGCCATCTATTTTAGACAACAGTTCTTCGACCCAGGCATTAAACTGGGCGACCAACACTCCATAATATCCCTGTACGCCGACGATGTACTCTTGTATGTGAAGGACCCACAAATAAATGCACAAGTCATACTAGACGTCCTCGACGACTACGCACTTTACTCAGGAATCAAGTTTAGCAGATCGAAATCCTGTGCATTCCCGCTGGCAAGACTCAGAGGCCTAGCAAAAACTGATTTACCAGTAATGGGGATAAAATGGCAACCCGAAGCATTCCGATACCTGGGAATAAACATCCATCACACCCCAGAACTCACACACGACCATAACACCGAAATGGCGCTGAAAGGAATCCACAATTCTATGAAATTCTGGTCAAAACTGCCACTTGCAATGATGGGTCGGGCGGCCATTACAAAAATGATAATTCTCCCCCGCTTCCTATACTTCTTCACGAACATTTGTTACTATATCCGCCCCACCTTCTTCAAGACATTTGAAATATTAATCCGAGACTACCTATGGGGCCCTTCCAGACACAAACTACCCCTCTCAGTCCTCACGCTACGACACAAAGAAGGCGGACTACAACTCCCCGACTTTCAGATGTACTACTTAGCTGCACAGCTCAGCCACGTGACAAGGTGGCTTCAAGACGAACAAAACAATGAATCTGCGCTACTGAGACAAATACCCTCCAATCTCTTCCCCAAGGAAGTACTCTGGAACCCCCTCAAGCAGACACAGAATGTCCCCATGATAGCGAAATTAGGCAGACAGATCTGGACCAGAACTCGCTCCATTCTACAATCGAGCCATCCATATTCACCCAACTCTCCCATCCTAGTGGATGCATGCAAAACCATGACAGATCTGAGGGTAGCAAGAAGCTGGGAGAGTGCCGGGATCTATGTATGGGGGGACATGTTCAAAGAGGACAAATTCAGAGACTTTGAATCGATGCAGGAGGTTGAAGGACTCTCCAGCGGCCAATTTCTATGGTATCACCGACTCAAACAGATCGCCAGAAGCAAATGGGACAGCTGGCCCGAGGAACCCACTCCGGATCCGTTATTACAGGAGATGTACGAGCTAGCGGATGGATGGAAACCGGTAACCCGGCTCTACAGCACATTGATGGACAAACCTAACCCCAAAGGCATAGCACTCAAGGAGAGATGGGAAATGGACCTGGGCATCACACTAACCGACAAAGAATGGGAAAGAATTTTATTGTACCCAAAAGAGGTGTCCCGCAACGCCAGATTCAGGCAGATACAACTGAATATCCTATACAGGACGTACATGACCACACAGCGGGTGGCTAAATTCAACAAGAAAGTCTGGTGCGGCAGCGACACAGCCGACATGATCCACATGTTTTGGACCTGCAATAGGGTAAAGACACTCTGGTCCAGAGTTAGGCAGACTTGCACAACTGCTGGCATAACCAGATATGAGTGGGACCCGAAAGTCTGCTTATTAGGAGCTCACCCCAAAATAAGCAAATACAGACACGTAGTCAAACTGATGGACCTATCCTGCATCCTTGCGAAAAGAACCATAGATATGGCCTGGAAGTCTCCAGGAGCCCCGAGATATGAACGCTGGATTAAGGAACTAGAAAGGTGGTCCGAGGCAGAGACCAGAGCATGGCAGGAAGGGGCCAACTATGGAACAGACGAAGCAAACAACACCCTCGAATCGTGGAAGGCCCTCCTAAGAGATGTGCCCTTTACTGCAGACCACAAACCCCCCCTGAAGGGAACACCAGAAACAACATAATGCCAGGAACAGGTTCACCTAAACTTCCAAAGACGCCCGATTTGACCCAACCTCGGCACCCGAACTCACGACTTCACCTACTTTTGCCCCTGTATAGACACTGAAGATACCACATCTAATGAAGACTGTTTTGTTTGTTTGTTTAACACCTCATTTTTTGTTAAATGTTAACTATATTTCAATGCTAATAAAATACGTTTAAAAAATAAATAGGTTGTGTTTTTGAAGCCAGGGCATGCCTAGAACCATTGGGTAATGAGCTGCCTTTATGATATCAAAAAGTAGCATCTCCTGGTGGTTGTTTATTGAGAGCAATAGTTCCGTGGTTTGCTGGGTTATGGGTCCAGAAGAGAGTGGTTTCCCATCTATCCCTTCGACTGCCTGGATTGTTTCTTTGGATTCTCGAGTAATATTGTGCTTTAAGGCCCATTCATGGCCCAAGAATATTCCCATAGCGCCACAATCCACTAGGGCCAGGATGGAATGAGTCTCCTTATTGGCGGAAGACAAGAAGGCCTGTAGTACCACCAAGGTGTTTTGATGAAGACAGTTCAAGGAAGGAGAAGAAGCGGAGCAAGTACCTTTCTCCCAAAGCTAGGCTCTGTTTAATATCGGGAGCTGGCATTTCCCGAACACTGAGGCGTGGCTATCGGACAGTTTCTTACAAGATGTTTATCAGAAGCACAATGCATACAGAGTCCAGTGTTGATCCTGCAAATCCTTTCGTGTGGAGAGATTGGACCCTGCAAGGAGCCAAGTTGCATAGGTTCAGGATCAGGGGAGTGTGGAGTGGTTGTTTCTTTAGGGCTAGGATACTCCACGGGAACCTTCGGTGGGACTGTTCGTGTCTTTCTTTTCTCTGCCTTTCTCTCTTGAATACGGAAGTCGATTTGTAGAGACAAATCTATCAAAGCATGGAAGGAACCTGGACGGGCTACTCTAGCCAATTCATCCTTGATTTCTTCATTTAATCCTCAACGAAACAAGGTAAAGCATGCCTCCTGGGTCCAATCTGCCTCCTTAGCCAATTGCTTGAAGCGGGTTACATAAGATAACATGTCTTGATTTCCTTGTTGGAACTCCAGCAGCTTCTCCTGAGCACTGTACACTTGTTCAGGGTGGTCAAACATGGTTTTGAAGGCATCTACAAATCCGTTATAGTTGTCTAGGGGCGGGTCTCCCGCATTCAGCAAGGAAGTTGCCCAGGCTAAAGCATTTCCTGAGAGGTTTGAGATTATAAATCCCACTTTGGCCCTGGGTGTGGAAAAATAGTAGGTTTTAAATGTCAAATGCACCAGACAAGAATCGAGGAAGGAACGCAGTGCCTTTCAGGAACCGTTGTTTTTGTCCACTATGCCCCCTACCAAGGCACTTTCCTGGAATGCAGAGTCTCTGGATAGCACAAGTTGTTTTAGTGCTGCATTTTCAGCTTTGAGGTTCTGAACTTCTGTTGTCAATTCTTGCATTCCTCTCATGAGGTCCTGGACAGCAGCCTCCATATTGAATTCTATATCAAGTCTATGGTGTCTCAAACTGTCACACTCTGCCTCTTGTCTCACCTGTTTGTCCTTTGAAGTCTTCTTTCTCTGAGGTCTTTCTTTGTTCCTGGACGTTCGGGACTTGTACAGGTACGGACAGGTATGCTCTGCCTCCAGTGTGTAGACCGGACACCAGCCTTGGAGAGAAGGTAAGCGTTCAATATTCCAGGAAGATTAGGTGAGTAAAGGTCTATTTCTGGGATGGATCTAAGAACCATGGAGGAGTCGCAGAACTCGCAGTGTGCATAAGGCAGAATGCGAGCATGGAAGGAACAGGACGAAGGCCTGGGCAGGAAGAGGAATGAATGGACCCTCAGGCGGGAATGCGAGGAGCAGCACAAATAAATAGCAGGAAGGATAAATTGGAACTGCTAACCAGTAGGGGAGTAGCATGGAAGAAGACAGAAGTTTAGGTACGCACTTGCCGGGTACTCGGAAAGGTCGCGTTGAGACCCGCAGAGCCGCGGGGGCGTGCCTGTTTTCTAGGAAGTGGCACGTCTTACGTAAACACTAGACAGCAGCTTCTCTCTGGTGTCAGCCATGCTGGTAGAATAGCGGGTATGATGTTGCGGTGCGTGATGGACCATGAAGTTCATAAAGGGCAGAAATGGCGAATCATGACAGTATTTTGTTATGAACGGATAGACCTAGACTTCCCTTACTATTCTATCCATTTGAGAACACTCCCATTTTAGAGTTAGGTCAAGTTAGGCGTTACACCATCCTGACCATGGAGAATAAAGTTTTCCAAACTGTGTTTCACTTGTCTGTCATCTCTTGATAGCATGCCTATCTCACACCATACATTGATATTGTCTTTCTTATGTGGATTGTTCATTCTCATGTGTACATCGGCCTCTTAGGCTATTCCACCTTGCACATAAATAATATCATGAGATTCTGTTGTGCTCTTGATAAAAAACCATCTGATTTCCTTGCATTCTTCCACTTTCTACAGAAACAATATTAAACATTGTTCAAAATATATAACTTAGCTATTCAAGTAAAATGCAAATAATGTTCCAATGAAACACAAAGATTGGAGAGAAATAAGAAAAAAGAACAACAGATTACATCATTGCAAATGACATGCTATGTTCCATATTTGTCCAATAATATTGTGCCAAATACATTTGTGATATCTTACTGTCATATAAACCTCTTATGCTCTTCTGACTTGTAACAAGCACATGTTTAAGAATAGGCCTGATTGTGAGATCCTCTCTATGCTGAACACAAAGTGATCCCCAGATCTGTGAAAATAGTAGGTATGATTATTCTTAATTTGTATAGTGCCCCTTTAAAAGTGTTTATTGTTCATATTATATATATAAAATAAAATCATTTTTGCTTACCAATAAATTTGAAATTTCAATGTGCCATTTAGCATCTAGTTAAAGCTTATATTTTTTCACTTCTTTTTCACTTACATTAAGCTGTTAAACAAAAATATGCTGTAAGTCTTATATTTGTTTGAAGATGGATACAAGTCTCCATGTTACAGTATATACATTGTTACAAATTTGTATGCATTATAAGCTCAGGTTTCCCTGATGTCCTGCAGGTATGGTGGCTGCCATTCTGGAAAGCAGTGTTTACCGCGTGTCTAATGGCGTCCTCTTTATAAATACTAGTGTCACACCGAGCATACAGATGTAAATAGACAATACACATTATGAATCGAATGTCATTCTTACCAGTACTGTGTATAAATGATTTCATTGTGTATTCTGGTTTCTTTGGAAACACTTGTTAATGTACAATGATGAGGAGTTCCTCGTTCTTAGCCCGTACTTGTATCATTCGTAAATCCTCTGGTCAGCTTGTGAGGTCACCGCGTGTATATGTCATGCTAAATTGTGTACCTATTTTCTCTATAGAACATGGTTAGCTGATGTGTCTATTATACTTAGGTTAACCTACCTACATGTGATCTCTTCTCCACTTTTGAAATCTCTGTTACTTTTTGCATTGTTCTGAACTACTTCATACATTAAAAGGAAAACGTTACTGTGGTCATACCTGGATTTATATTAACATTAATGCATTCAATCTACATTGGTTGGTTTTAAATCTACATTCTTTTGGACATCATCATATGTGCTTCACACAGTAGAGCGAATTGAAATGATCAGCACATTGTTGACTTATATAACGAAATGTATTCCACTGACACCCACACACCTGTACCCAAGACACTTAATATGTTGAATTCTGTTTTATGCATAATAAAATACTATATTAGATGATATGATATGATATGATATGGCATTTGTAACCCGACGATACACAAGTGTTTCAAGGCGCGACGAGGCAGGGAGGGGGGAACAAGGGGAGACAGACAACGATCCTACTAGGCCAGGTGTCATTCAGATCGCGCAAGTGCATCGGTAGGGGGGACGGGAAAAGTGCAAGGGGGAAATGGAGAGGTGAAAGTGCAGTACAGGGTTAGTAATGAACAAGATAAATAATAAGGGCCAGCTGGTGGCAAGTGCAAGATAAGTGCAGACAAGTGCTGGGAAGGGGGGCTGTAGCGATACCGAGACAGTCCCGCAGTGCAGGGGTTGCCAGGAAGGCAGTGCAGGGGAGAGTGGCTGGGCCAAGGACCGAGATTGGTGAGTGGCCCAGTTGCAGATTCAGTACAGGTTCAGTGATTTAGCAGGGGAAAGGGAGAGAGAAAGCAGAAGCAAAGAGGAAGGTTTTGATGTGCTTCCGGAACCGGAGATGGTTCTCCTCAAGTGAATTTCATGGTCCAAATTAAGACCTGTGAATACGTCATTTGATGACAAATATAGCTTGACTCTATTCTTCGTAGATCCTGCTCACGATTCCCACCTCAAACTGTAATTGGTATTTCGTCGATAGCCGCAAATCTTATGCCACTTTTCTCATGATTTTGATGACATTGTTGCCAGTGTTTCACCAATGGTACTTTGTGGTCATGGCAGCAATTGAATTCATGTGTTCCCTTATTCTGTAGCACAATTGGCATATAGTACTGCTGATATACGTTTGACCACATATACATTTAATGATGTAATGAGATAAATAAGAAAACTGCTTTTGCAATTGAGAAAAATGTATCCAATATTCCGTCCCTGATTTTCAATTATATGAACATTGTTGGGTACGCATTTGCTGATAATGCAACTCCCACATTTATGGAAGCCATTACATTCTGTACTTGTTGTTAACCAATTAGTGCTCTTCACATCAATATCCTTCATATAATTTGGAATGAGAATTGTCCTTAATGATGGTGCCTTACTATATACTATACTAGGTTTCAGGTCTGTGTATTCTGCTAAATCTTGGTCTAATTTCAATAGATGCCAATGTTTTGCTAAGATTTGATAAATTAATTTTCTCTCATACCTGTACGTTTATTTTATTTACTGTTCTGTATATAGTTCTAACAAGAACTTTAACAATATAAATACTGACAAACAATTTACACACAAATACAAATTCACACTAGATCACTTTAACATCAATATCAACAGCAATAATCATCAACAATAATAGCAGCAGTGCCTACCATCCTATCTGCCTATTCACAGCAACTGATTCACACTTCACATATAATGTTTAAAACCTTGGACTAGTTTCCTTCATATTCAATTTGTCATATTCGCTGTCATAGCAATTCAATTTCCAGTCTAGACTCTAAACCTAGGTTAAAACTTGAGTGAAATCCCTTTCCCTTAAGTGCCTAATTTACCTTAATGTTAACCAAATAGAAATTGTTCTACCCCTTTCCAAACCCTGTAAATGTTCAGACAGGAAGTCCAAAACTCAGGAGATTTGATCGTGTCACAATCATGAACAAGAAATCCCAAAGTAGTCATATATAAGGGTCACATACGAGGACACTCAGTAAGAACATGCTTTGCAGTCTCTCGATTTGTTCGAACTTTGCTTACTCTACAGAATATGGCATCTGGGAAGAGCTTCCATTTTGCTCCACATACAGCACGGACTAGCAACTGGTTGGTGCACATCTTTAGCCGAAAACTGCGCACCAGTGGATCAGGGCAGAGCAGCATGTAGAGTTGGGGTTTCAGGTACCTGGAATAACCTCACATACATCCCTATACCCCTTTAACTGTTTGAGGTGGTCGTAGTTAGAACGCCAATCCTATTTTGCTAATCGATTAAATAACGCTCCCTTTAAAGTACCAAAGCCTGAGCACCACTTTAGATCAAGGTACCATCCAATCAGATCACACATATCCCTAAAGCATGTCACAACTAGGCCCTTCGGGACAGGATCCAAGTCTGAGCGATAACTCTCACCCTGTTTGGCCAATAACAGGCAAGTGGAAAACAGAATTACCCTAAAGAAAAAGGCACCTCTGCATCACCAGCTGCGCCTCTAATGAGAGCAACCCCAGCTCTAACCGTACATATTGAATTGCCGTGGACCTGGGCAAACCCAATGCCCTCCTCCAGAAAAGGGCTGCAACACGTCTAACCATTTCAGATGTCTCATCACCAAGGCCTCCAAATCATACAAAATCGAGGGAGTATACCACTGTTGTACAGCACCAACACACCTTTCAATGAGAAACCTGCATGATTGACAGTGAACTTTCTAACCAGACACGTAATTTGTTTTGCCTTCCTGGATTTGGCTTCGACTATATGGGCATACCCAGTGGTTACCGACATCTCAAGGCCTGAGAACTTATATGAACTGTCATAATCGATATGTCCCACTCTGACATTTAACTTACATCTATTGATCTTCTTTGCAGAAACCAACATGACATTCGTTTTACTTAGATTTATCGATAACTAATTTTCAGTCGCATACTGCCCCAGCTCATTTAGCATGCCCTTCAACCCTGTCAGAAGACGATCAAATATTACCAAATCATCTGCATACAGCATCGCAAAGACAGGGGTTGCCCCAATCTTCAGAGAACAGCCGACTCTCCCTGTCAATCATCCCAACAGATCGGAAATATAGATGTTAAACAGTAGGGCAGCAAGCATGCATCCCTGCTTTACTCCCCTGCTAATTCTCATTTGTTTGGATAGTGATCCGTCATCTCCCAATTGAATCTGGGCCATAGTGCCTGAGTGTAATGCAATAATTACTTCAAGTAACCAGCTTGCGCAACTCCATCTCCTCATTTTAGTCGATAATATTCTGCAATCCACTTGATCAAACACGGACCTAAAGTCCACGTATCCAATGTATAGAGAAGTACTAACGGGCTGTTTAGCCTGGGCAATTAAGGTATCCAAAGTCCAGATGTTGTGAGACGTACAAGAACCAGGTCGGAAGCCCGTCTGAAACAGATTATGAATATTTTTGTTGGCAACCCATGACTGAAGGTGTTCCAACACATAAGTGGCAAACACTTTACCAGTGATATCTAGTAAGGATAATAACCAGTAATTTTTGGGGAATAAACGATCTCCAGATTTGAAGACAAGGACCAGTATTAATTTCTTCCAAGAATCGGGTATCTCCCTTGCAACACAAACTTTTTGATATAATGGACACAAGGCACCAGCCCAAAGGCATACATCCCCCTTTAGTACTGCAGCTGACAATCTGCAATATAAGTTGACCAAACCCCTTCTGCTATAAGGTTTAAAATAGAAGACTCAGCGGTCCCTCTGGCTGAAGTCAATACCCTCCACATATTGCTTGCATTGCCACTCTGCAAGGCCTCGACCATCCTTTGCCAGTTATAAATTAAACCATCACGCCGTGTCCTGAGAACACAATTTCTATAATTATTTTTGCACCTACATGAGTTTATCAACAGTAAAAAATGAGGAACTAGAGTATTTTTTAAAACTCTCAATTGTTTCCGTTTATCTCAGGGTCATAGGGGTGTACCACCTGATTAGCAGACACCATGATCTTTTTACCCTTCCTGTTCTTTCCCAGCCTGTTCTGTATGCTAGCTTCTTAAGACATAGTTCTATTTCGTTTCTTAAGACATAGTTCTATTTCGTTTCACAGTAACTTGAAATTCATCTGCAACATTTCGCTCCACAACAAGCTGCATGCCCTTTGAACATTTCTTTCGGTCCATGACAACCTGTTACCTTCGTAGGAGGGAACAAGGTCGGTCGGGCCCCAGGTACCCTGCTCATATGACTCCAAAAGCCATCTAAGGCTAAGAGCATCATGGCCACTCTGGTTTCCTATAGATATACAGTTTGTTCACTCTTTCAGTCAGTGCGTTATTACAACATGCATGAACCAGAGCTGCCCCTTTTTTCCCCATAATACCAAGTGGGTTCCCCTGGGATGTCTCCCTTGGTTCTCCCATTTATGATCACTAGTTTCCAGTCCATCAGGAACCACACCCACCTGCCACTTTCATTATCATTTTACTAATCACTGCTACTGTTTGAGATTTACCTGTAATCAAATGTTCCCCACAACGAGCATTGAGATCACCCCCCCCCCCAAAATAATACCATCTTCAGTAGGCACTTTTACCTAGTTTGTAATCAACTCATCAACATAATTGAATATGGTAATAGATATTAATCAATAGGAGCTGTTTTACTCTAGTTGCTCCACCCAATAGAATTTCGACAGCCAAGACGTTGCCATCGGGGTCGATGGGTAGCACTATGCTGAATTTATACTCAAGTGGGACCCCTTTGATCAGCCTGCCAAACGACGCCCAATTGTGCCCTTCTTGGCCAACGACTGATGAATAGCAAACCCCTTGACTAGAAAAGGTGTGGACAAACAGGTTTCCTGCAGCATGAACACCGAATGGCCCAGCAAATAATTAATAGAGGGACCCTTCTGCAGAAGTGTTAATGACCTCTGGTATTTCAAGAGGCCAGTGATAATTCTCAATTTGACATAAACCTTGATCCCTATAAGCATATTCTTGGGAATCTTCAAAGCCTGCTGGAACAGAGTCAGTTATCGCTGTGTTCATGGGAACCTTATTTTTCGATGCATTTACACAGTGATTGCAGCAGGCATCAGTTTCCAAGGATAACATAACCGTGCCCAATTCATAACCAATGAACTCAAGATATTCATACTGGGCTCTTATTAAAGAGGCTATTACAGGTAAAGAGCAATGAACCTGCTTACACCCCCCTCCCACCCCATGCTTCACTGATTCAATAAAGTCAAAGTATCATGAAGTTAAAATAGGTACAGATGGAATCTTCCCACAAGTTCTCAGAAGTTCACTTCTGGTTTTGTGATTCTTACGACCCTGCCACACTTCCTTCCCAATTGTGAAAGTTCTGGGGTCAAGAGATGAACAGACACCAGTGTTGGTTGAGAGGTAGTTAATACATCTGCAGGGACAATAGGCCCAGCATTAGTTGTTACCGACCCCAAGATCGTCTCCACCATTTGGGGGTCAGCAGAGTCCGATCCAGTTCATTGACCTCAATTATAGATGGACCCAATTGCAATGCTATAGGTCTTATTGGGACAGTGTCTGTGCCTTTAAGGAGCCAGCTGATGAAAGCCCCCCACTCAACTGCTGCCTTTTCTTTTTAAATGCAGTTTTTTTAGCCGTACCACGGTAGTAGAATTCAAGGAATGATTAGAATCACCACGGCAGGACCCTCAGATTTGGCTTCATGTGCTTCTTCCCTTTTTTGTTTTTCCCTCTGTTGTAACTGCTTGTGAGTTAGATACAAAAAATGGGTATTGAAGAGAAGTCTCCAGTTTGTCACCACCATCCTCCGGAAGGTGGGAGTGAACTACGACTGGCGGTGTGTCAGGTGCGCCGTCCGATGGAAGTCCAGGTGATCCATAAAACTCAGATGCCGCAAAACAGGAATGTAATTATCAAATCTGGCCATTTTGCTTCAGTAATTCCTCATGTATCTGCCCACATAATTGCAGGAGTATTTTCTCTTTAAAGTCTAAAACATTGCGTGAGGAACCCCCATCCGAGTTTGCTGTTGCATCCGGGAAGTCAGCAGTTTTATTGGTAAAGGAGCCATGCTCCCTGTCTGCACCTTGCCCATCCCCACCACCCCCTGTACTAGCATAGCTTCCCCTCCCGACTGTTGATGGGAGTAAAAGAGATTTGGACTCGCCAAAAGCCTCTGAGAAACAGGGGGGCCACAAAACAATGATTGGTAGTTGCGGGATTGGTTGTAGCACTATCAAACCGGTTGACTTCAGAATTCCAGTCAGAGAAATATTGCAGGGGTCCAGTACTGGAGTGCTGTTGCACAAATAGTAGCACAACTGCAACATAACAAATTGTAATCAATGACTCCAAATGTTACATTTGGCTCTGCTCGGGGTAGATCCTCCCCAGCAGTATTCTTGGCAACTTCTGAAGTTGGCCCCACTGGAGCCGCCTGCCCCCACTTGGAGGTGTTAGATTTAAAGTAGTTGGCTATCTGGCCTGTGCTGGTGGTTGCCAAAGCAGTAGGCAAACCTTGCTGGTCATTAGAGGGCCTCATGGCAGGATCCTCTGGGGACATCACATGAGAAACACAAGATACAGCAGGTTTGTAGCCGTTCATTTTGCCGAACGGCTTACTCTTGTATTTGCGGAGGTCATAAGTCTTTTGCTTAGTTGGAACTTTCCCCGACATTATCAGGTGGGAGAATTACAATTATCTATGGGCTCAATGTACACTGTATACAGTTCTCAAATGGCAGTCCAAGTGAGAAGAGCCGGTCCAATTTACAAAACAGGTCTCTCACCTTAATGCAGCCTTTCTGAATTGACTGGTCGGGTCGAAGCAGGTAGAAACAGGAGAACCCAGAGAACATACTCCACCACAATCCGCGATGCTCCGCGTCTGACTATGGTGTTTTAAGGAAGTGAAATGCTGTGGCAGCAGTAGCAAGGGTAGACAGACTCTCCAGCAGCCAGTCCACACAGAGAACATTCTACCACACTCCGCAATGCTCGGCATCTGGTTATGGTGTTTTAAGGAAGTGAAACGCTGCGGCAACAGTAGCAAGGGTTGACAAATTCTCCAGCAGCTGGTCCACACAGAGAATACACTCCATGACACTCCGCATCGGGCCATGGTGTTTTAAGGAAGTGAAATCCTGCGGCAAACGTAGCAAGGGTAGACAGACTCTCCAGCAGCCGGTCCACACAGAGAACACACAAGACTCTTACAAGTCTTGACATTATCCTTGCAGATTTTCTGTTGCAGGATTTGTAAATATGTTCTATTTTTGGCGAGGGCTTTGGTTTGTGCCTCGACTATGTTTGATTTCTTGTAACCTGTCTCTAAAACATTTAGTAATGCGATAAAATTCATTGGCCTTTGCCTCAGGTTCACTACAATTTTTACAGGCATGTATAAATTCACATGCATGTATATTGTCTATATTGCTTTTTCACTGACATCAAGAGGCGTGTAGACGTGAATTAACATCTGTACTCTTTCTGTATGATTTGGTATGCTGCATGTGTTCTCTGATATAGATTTCTAAGTCCAAATAATATATAGATTTTTTCTTTGCGTCCCTGTGAGTACATTGAGATTGTTTGGATTCAATTATTCTACATATTTTAGCAATTCCCCCCTCTTCTCTTTTCCAGATTAACAGAATATATCAGTATACTGACACCATAGGATAACATATTGTTCATAATTCACATAGATTTGTGCATGAGTTGACTCATAAAAGCCCATAAACACATTTGCCAATGGTGTGCAAAACAAGCTTCCATTGCAACTCCTAACAATTGTTGATATATATCTTTGTTAAATATAAAGATATTGTTATCAACATGAAATCCAATAGTTCTTTAATCATATTATATTCATGTTTGTAGGATGCCGATTTTTGTATAAAAAAGTAATCCAATGCATTCAAGAGAAATTCATATGAAATGGATATAATAAAGCTGCAACATCCAGTGGTGCTAATACATACTCTATTTAATTAAGTTTATATAATATGTGCATGGTGTCTCTGACATATAATTCTAACTTAAAGTCCTCTGGTTGTAAATATTAATCAATGAATTTGGAAACATGTTCAGTTACCCACACAACCCCACTAATTATAGGTCTCACTGGTGGTAGTTTGCTGTAGGTTTTATGGATCTTTGGTAAAAAAATATATATATTGTGGGTAATGTTGGACAGTTGTTAGTGATATATTCTGTATCCTCACCCGTGAAAGCTCCTACTCTCTACCAATTATTGATAAGGTAATTTGCTTCTTCTATTTTTGATCTTGTGGGATTATTGCATACAGAGTTTGCAATAATTTGTAAGAGTTTGGAGAGTATTCAAGTGTTCTAGAGCCATAAGGATATAGTCAGTCTGTTTAAAATGACCACTTTGTCCTCCCTTATCAGTTTCTTTTATTACAATGTTTTTTCCATTCTATAGTGCTTGAAGTGCTTTCCACTCGATCTTGGCAAGCTGAACTGCCTTTTAGGCTGTTCACTTAAGTATTTGTCCTCCTTCCTTTGAAATTCTTGTGTGACTGCCTTATACATTTTGTCTATCAAATTATATGCTGCTAATTGTGCCACACATTTAGAAAGCCATTTCAGTGACTGTGTCATCATATTATATGTCTGTACCTTGAGCTCACCTACCTAATAACTGCGAATCAGACTTATCTACTTAATCTTGAAGAGATAAAAACGAACCTGGTATTTTCTATGTCTCGTTAGTGTGCTGATCAAAACCTCTACTCAAACCGATTCTCTCCTAGGTGGTTTATTGTGAAAATACTTTTTGAGTTTCAGTCTACGAATACATTTGTGGGTATCTATGTGTAGATTAGTAAAAAATCAATGTAATTCGCAAGAGCCAAAGAAAATCCTGTAATCAAGACTTTCTTCTCGAATATAGTAATATCTCTATTAGATAAATTAAGAACTAAATCCTGGGTCTTTGAGGTTTCTGCTTGATCATCAAGTAGGGATTTGATCCCTGATCTGGCTTTCATGCTGGTCACTTCTTCTTTCTCTTCTGTCTCTCTTTGTAATATTCCTCTATGTCCTCTTGTGCACTTGTATTTGTTAAAGTATCTCTTGCTGGTTTCTCTTGCTTGGAATCAAATCTGTTTGGGGATATTTTGTTTAGAATTCAGATCTAACCAGTTTCCTTTCCTGTATCATTTGATCTGATCTAAAAAAGTGTTTTTCGCAGTTTTTCCAGAACTATTATCACCTGCTGAGTCTGTCATAGTAATATTCTCTGCATCACTGTCAGATTCAGAACTTGCTGCTGAGAAGTGGCTGAATTAGAAGGTGTGACAGCTTTATTAACTATGGGATCATCATGTTTAGGGTGATATTCATAGTTTCTGTCATTTCTGTAGTCTCTGTCATCTATGAACATTTTTCTGGATTTACGTAATTTGATTTTGTCTTGATGTGGAAAATAACATGTAATTTACAATGATGTAATCAGTTTTTGGCTTCGCTTTTTTCTCTTCAATCTTTGTGTTTCATTGGAACATTATTTTCATCTTACTTGAATAGCTACAGTATATATTTTGAACAATGGACATGAAAATGTTTAATATTGTTTCTGGAGGAAGTGTAATACAAGGAAATCCCATGGTTTTATCAAGAGCACACAGGAATCCCATGATATTAATATTTCTGCGCAAGGTGGAATAGCCTAAGAGGCCTATGTATACATGAGAATAAACAATGCACATAAGAAAAACAATATCAGTGCATGGTTATGTTATATTATCTTTAATTTTGTATAATGCACATGAACAAAATAAATAATTATGTATGGTTACTCTTGCCTTGAAAAAGCCAAAATTGGCAAAACATGTGTTGGCACTTTTAGGTATTTTTCAGCAAATTCTTTAATTACTCTAGGCTTTGAGTAATCCAATACATCTCAATGAGGGTCCAGAGTAGACTGTCAGTAAAGCCTTTAACACCTCCCTAAGGGGTTCTTGTAATGGCCAATTGAATTCCTGCTTCTGTAGAATGAACATGTCGGAAGAAAGGGGTGGTTCTCAACAGCTGATTGAGATCTGAGCAAGTCGTACATTAACAGTCAATGATGGCCTATAATGACCTAGGACTCTTCTTGAAATTTAACAAGATCTTCACATTGCACGATATAAATAGATCAGTAAACATTTGTGGTACATACAGTCATGATTATAGTGCATGCCCCAGGAAACTGTCTCAAATGGTACACTGCAGCGTCAGCAGAAGGGTATATGTTGGAGAACCCTTCAAACTGTTCATTAAGTGCAGGTGAGGCACCAAAATATAAACAATTGGCCAGCTATTGCGCAGTGCATCCATGGCTGAAAGCAATACCATGTAGAGGCACCCAGTGATCAGATAGGTAATAATTGACTATATGCTGGCAGTCCGCTAAGGGTTGAATCTAAGATGGAATTTGCCCAACAGTGGAGATGGCAGATCAAATTTATCAGTGTGGGTTTGAACTGCTGCCTTATCAAGTGCAGGGTTTAATATAGCAGGGTTATATGACTCGAAAATATCTTCTGGGGTTTCTTTGAGGGTACACAATGAAGTGCCAGACAGAGTATAATGTACACTAGTCAGTTCTTAAGGAGAGCCGAATTTGTTCACCCTACTTTCAGTTCTTTCCAATGCGCTTGAAGTTTCCATTTGCCATTTTTCAGAATCCTGATCTTGGACTCAAAATGCCTTTTTATGGCCTCTGTGTACCAGTCAAAAAAGGAATCCAACTGATTTTAGTGAACCTTCAATCCCAGCGGCTCAAGAGTTCCTCTTAAATAAATGATCTTATTAAGAGCAAATGTACCTTCCTCTGGAAAGTGTTTCGTGGTGTTACTCAGTGTAAAATAGTGCCTTTCATGCAGACATTCACAAATAATATTTGTACATAAAATGAGCTAGGCTTCCCATAGGGGGAATATTGACTTGCTTTGATTGAACTATTCTCATTTTCACAGAGATAAGATGGGGGATAGCTTTTAAGGAGACCAGTACCACTCTTTTGCAATGCCCTGTGCGATAGCACTGAGACAATGCTAGACCCATAAAGGCTCAGGAGTGACTGACCATTAACCATGCTATACACAGCAATGCTGAGACAGGGTTCATCCCCCAATAACATCACCATCTTTGGAGGACTACGATCCACCTATCGTAAAGACATGTGCACAGTTGAACTCCGCCGGTGCAGGAAAAAAAGAACCAGAAGGTAGGCCTTCTCTGTCTATGCCCCAAGACTCTGGAACCTCCTCCAAGTCAATATAAAACTCCCCCCTTTATTTCACAGTTCAGGAACGAGTGCTCATCCCTGACCCCTAGGTCCACATACCCGCAACTCCCCACCCTATGTGAGACTAGGTGATTTGATCCCCACTGCTTCCTCCCCTGGTTGTTTGTAGATCTGTTGCTGTCAAATTGCCTCCCTCTACCTCCCTTTCCACTGTTGTTAGCTCCCCACTACCTGTTTCTGTGCTTCCTTCTCTGTGTTTTTCCCCTTATGATTGTAAAGTGCTCTTTTGCTTCCTGAAGCTAGGTTCACACTCAATAAATACCCTAATAATAATAATAATAATAATAATATATTAATAATAATATTTTCAATTACCAATAAAAAGACACAGGTTATTATTCCCCCATTAACAACAGAAGTCCAGAGACATGGTTCCGAAAAAGACAATAGTTACACACAAACACACACACAAATAGGAGTAGTTCTGTTACTTGGAAAGAGCAGAAGCTAATGGTGCAGTTTCCATAGAAAGGGTCTATGGGTGAACAAACAAGTTGGGTTTGGAGTGTAGGGACAGATAGGCAAAAAACTATTTCACACAGTCTACTCGTGGAGCGGTACATATAGTCCAGCAGTTGTGAATTTTCCAAGGACTTCTTTATTTATTTTTTACATCCATTTCAAACCCAGTCAAACAAGAATACTGAGTCCCTACACTTAACTTTAATGTTTTGTATGAATGCTTATACTAGTGACTAGTGACAATAGGCTGTTCCCCGAACAGATGTGTTTTTTAAGAGCAGTCTTTGAACAGATCCAGAATAACAGTTACCAAAGAGAGACACCATAAAAAAGCACAAACAAAAAACAATTAAATCTTAAATATTTACCCAACCATCTGCTGAGAATAAAATGTCTCTTTCTTCAGTTGACCACAAAGAATTACTAACACACGTGTGCTTCCTTCAGCAAGAACCCATTAAGACAAATTAGCTTACTTTCTTTGGTGTCGCTGAAGGACCCGTCCGTGCCCCTTCTGGCATCCTTCGGGCCAATGAATCTGAGGCCAAAGGCACCACTTTCTTTAGAGGATATGAAACGCTGGTCTTGAATCCTGGGTGAATTTAGTTTGGTAGATATTTAATAGCAGCACTGCTTAATGAACACAGAGACATACCCAATCCCCACGCCATCCTACGGCTTTGTTGTGCCACGCCTTGTCCAAAAACACATATAGTTTAATTGATACATTGATACATAGACTTCAATGTAATGAAGGGAAGATTTTATGGCTTCACTATGGAGGATTTCACTCCTTCCAGTTAGTACAATGGGCTTCAATGAGGAGACGGGGAATCCTGGTCTTCCAAGGTCCCTCCTGCTGGTTTCAAGATAATCTTTTTAAATAATACATTCGTTTATTTTGGCATTTCCTTAAAACCATATCCTAAAATAGGGAGAAACAACAATTACAGCATACAATAAAAACAATAAATTACATAATTCCATAGATTCCCAATCTGAAGTGGAAAGTGTAGTGCAATGCATGAACCTTAGAAATGTTAAGTACAACACGTGGCAATAACATTGTATCCTCACAGACATTGCATCTTTACCTCCTGTCAAGAATGTGTAACACACCTTAAAAGCTTCATTAAATTCATCATATAGAGAAGGTCCTATACATGAGTACATTACACACTAAAACAAACACTCCTAGATCCACTGCCATGG